>NW_028077960.1:3398283-4084386 GCF_014824575.4 Sturnira hondurensis
ACACACACACACACACACACACACGCAAAAGTCAGGAGAAAAGGGGAATAAGTGGAAAATTTGGGAAGAACAGAAGGACTAAAACCGGACAAAAAGGAAAAGAAATGAGGGACAGAGTATTGAAAGATAGAGCAACAATACAGTTTACAATATATAAGATTAATTACAAAAGAGGTTGAGAGAGAAAAAGAAAAAAATAAAAAATAAAAATAAATAAATATGGGTTGCAGGCCGGTTCCCTGCAGGCCAACTCCCAGCAGAAAATGCACAAAGGGCAACCATACATTGATGTTTCTCTCCTTCTCTCCTTTCCCTTCCCCTCTAAAGATAAATAAATAAAATATTAAAATAAATAAATAAATAAATTAATTAAATTAAAATAAATAAAGTAAAAATAAATAAAAAAGAAAGAGAAAAAAGGGGGGAAGGGACAAAACACACACACACACACACACACACACACACACACTAGAGAAGGAGGAAAAAAGAAAAGAAAGGGAAGAAAAAAAAGGAAGCACCCTTCCTTTGTTGGTTTCAAACTGTCCAAACCGGTTTTTCTGGTTGCCCCGTCTCTGAGGGCAGGTTTGCAGGCGCGTGCTAGCAGGCTGCTGATTGGTCTGTGGTTGCGCACAGCCCCCTGAGGCTGCCTGTGTCCCGAGGTATCCTACACCGTCCTTCTCCGCGGGACCCAGGCTTTCCCAATAGAGACTTCTCCACAAAGCCTGTCTCTCAGCCCAGCCCAATCCTAAGAGACCAGCAATGACAGTGTCCTTCTTAAATCCCTCGGGCTGGTGGGCTGACGGGCTGGTGACGGCAGCATCCGCAGCTGCCACCCTTTACATTAACTCAAGCCCACAGGTCTCTGCCCGGCACTAATCTGCCTGCCCAGACAGGGAGGGAGGAGTCAGAGTGTGTTGCCGGTCCACCGGTTCTCCAGCGTTCACTCCGTCACCGGCACCCCGGCCCTGGATTCAGACAGGGCTCCTGTTCCCCCGCCCCCACCCCCATGGTGCCAGCCCCCTTTACGCGCCAATTCTCGTCGGTACTCACGCTCCACCAGAGTTTGCCTGCCCTGGGCGCGCCCGGCTGGGTGTAGCCCGCGGCCTCCCGCGGGCGCGCGGCCGCGTCTGTCCTCACTCTCCTTCTGGATTCCTTGCCAACCTGCCACTGCTTGGTTCCTCCGCCCCACTCTCTGGTCTCCCACTTCCACAAATGTTGGGGGAACTGTTGGCTGATTATGCTGTTCTTCAGTAGATCTGCCCGGACCTTCCACCAGATGCAGGAGAGCTGGATTCCCTTGGCGCTACTCTGTCGCCATCTTAACCCTCCTCTGTTGTTGCTGTTGTTTATAGTACTCATTCTAACTGATGTGAGGTGTTATCTCATGGTGGTTTTGATTTGCATTTCTCTAATGATTAGTGATGTTGAGCATCTTTTCACTTGCTTGTTGGTCTCAATTTGTCTCTAAGATTAATTACTATTTAGCTCCCCCAACCAGTAGTAACACATGAAGCAAGAAAAATTATAATCTTTCTCTAGCCAAAAAATCAGATCCAGAGGCTCATTCTATAAGTAACAGTAACACATAGATCCATTCATTCTTTAGGCCAAAAAGGTTACCTATAAAGTATACTGTAGAAGCAGATATTCAAATATACTGAGCCAAAAACTTTTACAGTTGAAATAGATGTTCATTGTTTCCACCTACCCAGCACACATTCTTCCTTTTTCTGGGAACACATCTTGATTTTTCTTTGGGAAATCACCCCTCCCTTAGTCACAGCCCACTAAGTCAGACAATACTACTTCCTTACCTGGTCCAGTTCCAGGGTGAGCAGATAACGCAGGCCTGGCCCATCAGGATATCTAATTGCTTTTGACCAAAGTGTTTATGTATACTCATGTAATAAATGACGTGTGTCCAGAAGGTATCCAGCTATGTAGCATGAAACTTATTAAAGATACAAGAAACACTGTACATAGGACAATGATGCCTCAGTCCCCTTCAAAGTAGGCACCCTGGGACCTCACACAGTTCTCCCAATTGTCATCAGCTGCCCCATCATATTTTCTTGAATCTCACTGAAGGTCTGAAATCTCTTCCCTTTCAAAGGTGATTTTAGTTTTGGAAAAAGCTGGAAGTCACAGGGCACCAAATCTGGGATGCAGGAAGGCAGAGTCAACTGGGTGATTTGATGTTTCACAAAAAAATTTTTCATGAGATGTGATGCATTAGTGGGCTCACTGTCATGATGAATCTGCCAGTCACCAGTTCCCTATAGCTGTGGGTTTCTGAATCATCTGAATAGTTTCCAGAGCAGAATATTTAAGCTTAACATAAAATCTGATGCAGATTTGTTGCTCTGCTCTACTCACTCAGTCATTTTGAATGTCATAGTCACACAGTACACATGCTCATTCAATGGCATGTTTACTACTTCCAGTAACTAGTACACCGAAGTCGTCATTGATCATGCACTCGAATTCCAGTCCACTCTCCTTGGCTGCCAGGTTACATCAATGTTGCAGAAACTCTTCTTGTTTTGTTAAAAATGGCTGGACTTTTTCCAGACAGTTCTCATACTTGGTTTGATAAAGATTATGGTTTAATTCAGCCATACATATTTCTTTATCACAACTAAATTCAATCATTTGTCAAATCACTGGTGTTACAGTTGTAAACATTTTGAGGGATAAATGTAAATGAATGAATGAGTTATAAATCCTGTCTTATAAGCCAGAGAAGCCAATGACCACATCAAACTTAGAGGCCCCTTGGAAGATCAAAAGAAATACAGGCCTGATGGGAAGGTATTTATATAAATTTGGGTACTAACTCTATAACTCTCTGATCTTAGAAAGGACTTTCCAACTCACCAAGGATAAGATCAAAAGTTATTGACTACAGAAAAGTGGAAAATTTTAGTATGCTTAATAAAAACTGTAACCAAACTATAAAAATTTTAAAGTGAAGAAGTCCTTTTTAAATCACATAGAAAAACCCAGAATTCATAAAAGAAAAGATTGATAAAACTTGCTACTTAAAAAAATCAATATTTTCTGCATGGAGAAAATTCTCTAAACAAAAATTTTTAAGAAAGAAAAAAGATGACAACAGAAATAAAATTTCACCTTAAGATACAGTATTTACTTCTTGGATACATAAAAATGTCTACAAATCTAATTAATAAAATAAATTATAGTGCAATTAAAATGGGCAAAGGATATAAAGAGATGATTCACAGAAATGCAAAATGTGCATGTGTATAACTTGGACAAAAATACACATGCGTGCACACCCATATTCACAGACTACATTTGAGGCTTTACAAGAACTTGGTTTCAGTGGTTGCCCCAAGAGGGGAACTGAGTCACTGAAAACAAAGGTAGGAAGAGGATTTACTCTTGACTTTGAAATGTTTTTTACCTTTTTTATTTTTTCCATTACATTTTAAATAGACACCACATATGTATATTCATGCATAAGGGTATTTTTATGTTAAAAGCCTGGAAACAATATTTAGAGTACAGAATGACCTGCTTTTTTAATAACCAAGAGCTCTCACAGATTAACAAAACAAGACTGTTATAGATGAATAAGCAAACATACATGAGCAACCAGTTCACACACACAAAAAGAAAGAATGAATAAAAAAACATCCAGAACTATGTTCATTTTCAGTAACAGTCAGAATGAAGTTTAAACAAACCTTCTCAGGAAGCTATCCGCAAGCACCTAAAGTCAAGGCCAGCACCGTTTCTCTGTGTCCTGCAGCATCTTGCACTTGCCCTTGTTGTGATGCTTATTCTCTGTTTCTACCTCTAAACTACCAGCTCTTTGAAGTCAGAGATCATGTCTTTTGTTTTTCCTCTACTGTATCTGCCACATAGAGGACTATGTCTTGAATGAATAAACAAACAAAGTAAATAGATTATAATCAAGGATATGGATATTAAAACAAGATGTTTTCATTTCTTTAATAAGGGGAAATTAAATTTTAATATACAGTATGTTGGTAAGTATGTGATGAAACTATTATGATCATATATTGCTAGTGGCATTGCACATTGTTTTTCTAAAATATTTTCATCATTTGAAAATATTATCAAGATCCTGGCTATAGGACAGTTAGTAACCTTAAACCAGTTTCATTTCTCAGAATCTGTCCTAAGCTGATAATACAAAATATAAAAAATTATATATCCAGATATGTTCATTATAGTGTTATTCATAACAGGGATAAAATAGAAGTATCTATAAGAGTTAATACTAAAGTAATGACTTTTTAGAAGTTGTTGGATTAATATGGTAGGCATTAAAAATTATCCTTACAAAAATATAACAGCATGAAAAATGCCTGTGATATAATAACATTAAGAAGGCAAAATTCAAAATATAAGCATACTTTTTAAAATTCATTTTTTATTGGTGTTCAGTTACAGTTGTCACCAATTTTCCTCCATTGCTCTCCCCTGCCCCATCCAACACCTGCTCCCAAAGACAATTCCCACCCCATTGTCCTTGTCCATGGGTCTTTTGTACATGTTCCTGGTCTTCCCCTGTTAACTGCCCCCCTTTGGTCACTGTTGGTTTCTTTTCTTTTTTTTTTAAGATTTTATTTATTTATTTATCTTTAGAGGAGAAGGAGAGGGAGAGAAACATCAATGTATGGTTGCCTTTCGTGCATCCCCTGCTGGGAGTTGGCCTGCAGGGAACCGGCCTACAACCCAGGCATGTGCCCTGACTGGGAATCGAACCGCGATCGTCTGGTTCGCAGGCCCGCGCTCAATCCACTGAGCTACACCAGCCAGGGCTTGGTTTCTTGTTTATTTCCATGTCTCTGGTTCTTCTTTGCTCATTTGTTTTGTTGATTAGTTCCCCTTTGTTGATTATATGGTATTTGCCTGATACTGGCATTAGAACAGACACATAGATCAATGGAACAGAATAGAGAGCCCAGAAATACACCTGTCTCCATGGTCAATTACTATTTGACAAAAAGGGCAGGAGCATAAAATGGAGTAAAAATAGTCTCTTCAATAAATGGTATTGGGCAATCTGGACAGGTATATGTAAAAAAATGAAACTTGACCACCAACTTACACTGTCCACCAAAATAAACTCAAGATGGATAAAACACTTAAATATAAATCATGATACCATAAAAGTCCTAAAAAAGAACATAGGCATGAAAATCTCAGATCTCCCACACAGCAATATCTTCACCAATACATCCCCTAGGGCAAAGGACATAAAGGAAAGAATAAACAATGGGACTACATCAAATTAAAAAGCTTCTGCAAGGCTACAGAATATAAGTATACTTTTTAAACACTGTTTTTATTTTTACGCAATTACTTTTTTCTTATTTTACTGTTGTTCTATTACATTTGTCCCAACTCCCTCCACCCCCAAGTTGCTCTCCCCTGCCCTACTCACCCCTGCTCCCACAGTCAATCCTCACCCCGTTGTATTCATGGGTCATCCATACATGTTCCTTACTAGAACATGTAAGGAACATGTTCCCTTTTCCTTTTCACCCCCTTCTCCTTCTCCTTCCTCTGCTCTGGTCACTGTCAATCTGTTCCTTATCTCCATGCCTCTGGTTCTATTTTGCTTCCTTGTGTGTTTTGTTCATTAGGTTCCACTTACAGGTGAGATCATATGGTATTCATCTTTTGCTGCCTAGCTTATTTCACTTAGCATAATACTCTCTAGTTCCATCCATGCTGTTGCAAAGGGTAGGAGTTCCTTCTTTCTTTCTGCTCCATAGTATTCCATTGTGTAAATGTGTAGGGGACCAATTTGTCTTGGCCTGGCAAATGTGACTCAGCTCTGTATGGAAAACTTACAGATGCGAAGTGGTGGGCAGGAGCCAGATCTTCAAACCGAGTTTCCCCATGGGAATCAGGCCTAGAAAATGCTTGCAGATTGTTATAGCTTGCTCTTGCTAAAACTCCCTCACCCTGGTCTAAAGCAACAGATATGTATTGTCTATCTTCAAGGTAATTTCCAAAGCCTGTGTGAGCTCTCCCAAGGAGAGAGCTAATCAGCTCATTGCCATCCCCCTCTGCATGCTATTTTTATTTCCTTGATTGTGCCTAGAATGTAGACAATGTTCTATGTGATAGATAATAAACCTTTCTTTGATGTAAGACACCAGGAAAATAATAAAGGCCTGTCTAGGCAAGGGTCGGGGCACTCCCCTCTTGAGGGAGTGGCCAAGGCACCCATAGGCACTCTCCCCTTGAGAGAGCAGCTGTGCCTGTTCCCTTTTTCCACACAGGATTGTTGTCCCCTGTGCATTGATTCTCGTCATCAGCCACAACAGGTGGACGCTGCTGGACAGGGTCTGCTACATAAATGTACCACAGTTTTTTGATCCACTCATTTAGCAATGGGCACTTAGGCTGTTTCCAGCACTTGACTATTGTGAATTGTGCTATTAACATAGGGGTGCACAAGTTCTTTTGAATTTATTTCAGGGTTTTTAGGGTATAATCCCAGTGTTGGAATCACTGCATCAAAAGGCAGTTCCATATTTAATTTTTTGAGGAAATTCCACAGTGTTTTCCACAGTGGCTACTCCTGTCTTCCTTCCCACCAACAGTGCACTAGGGTCCCCTTTTCTCCACAGCCTCGCCAGTCCTTGTTTGTTGATTTGTTTATGATGCCCATTCTGACTGTGAGGTGGTATCTCATTGTGGTTTTGACTTGCATTTCTGATAGCTAATGATGTTGAGGATCCTTTCATATGCCTGTGGGCCCTCTGTATGTCCCCTTCAGAGGAGTGTCTGTTCAGGTCCTTTGCCCATTTTTTAATTGGGTTGTTTGTCTTCCTGGTGTTGAGCTGTTTGAGTTCTTTATATGTTTTGGAGATCAAACCCTTGTCCAAGGTATCATTGGCAAATATGTTTTCCTATACAGTTGACACCTTTTTCATTCTGATAATGTTTTCTCTAGCTGAGCAGAAGCTTTTTAATTTGATGTAGGCTCATTTATTTATTCTTTCCTTTATTTCCCTTGCCTTAGAGGATGTATTGGTGAAATTATTGCTGCATAGAATATCTGAAATTTTCCTGTCTGTATTTTCCTCTAGAACTTTTATGGTGTCCTGCACCTTACATCTTTTAATCCATATTTAATTTATTCTGGTATATAGTGTAAGTTGGTGGTCCAGTTTTATTTTTTTGCATGTACCTGTCCAGATTGCCCAACAACATTTATTGAAGAGGCTATTGTTACTCCATTTTATGCTCCTGTCCCCTTTGTCAAATATTAATTGACCATGGAGACATGGGCTTATTTCTGGGTTCTCTGTTCTGTTCCATTGATCTATGTGTCTGTTCTTATGCCAGTACGACTGTTCTGATTATAGTTGCCTTGTAATGTAGTTTGATATCAGGTATTGTGATCCCTTCTACTTTGTCCTTCTTTCTTAAGATCGCCAAGGCTACTCAGGGTCATTTTTTTGTCCGTATAAATTTTTGAAATATTTGTTCTAAATCTATGAAATATGTCATTGATATTTTAATAAGGATTGCTTTGAGTCTATAGATTGCTTTGGGTGGTATGGACATTTTAATGATGTTAATTCCTTCAATCCATGAACATGGTGTGTGCTTCCATTATTTGTATCTTCCTTAATTTGTTTTTTCAGTGTTTTGTAGTTTTCTGAGTATGGGTCTTTTACCTCCTTGGTTAAGTTTATTCCTAGCTACTTTATTTTGTTGTTGTTGTTGCTATAATAAATGGGATATTTTTCTCAGTTTCTGTTTCTGAGATTTCATCGTTGGTATACAAAAATGTCTTTGATTTCTGCATATTGACTTTATATCTCTCTATTTTGCAAAATTCACTTATTAGGTCAAGTAGTTTTTTGGTGGAGACTATAAGGTTTTCTGTGTACACACTATCATGTCATCTACAAATAACAGCATTACTTCCTCCTTTCCAATTTGGATGCCTCTTATTTCTTTTTTTTTTGTCTAATCACTGTAGCTAGAGCTTCCAATACTATGTTGAATAAAAGTGGTGAAAGCAGACATCCTTGTCTTGTTCCAAATCCTAGGGAAGAAGGTTTTAGTTTTTGCCTATTGAGTATGATGTTGGCTGTAGGTTTCTCGTATATGGCCTTTATTATGTGAGGTGTTCCCTCTACTCCCACTTGCTGAGTGTTTGTTTGTTTTTTTTTTTTACCATGAATGGGCCCTATACTTTATCATATGCTTTTTCAGTATCTATTGATATGATCATGTGATTTTGTATTTCATTTTGTTCATGGTGTTGTATTACATTTACTAATTTGTGAATATTGTACCATCTTTGCACCCCTGGGATGAGTCCGATTTTATAATGTTGTATGATCTGTTTAATGCATTGCTGTATTTGGTTTGCCAATATTTTGTTGAGGATTCTTTAAAATGGGAAAACATTTGTTGTAATCAGAATAATATTAAGCACAGTGACTAAAACTCTTTTTTCTAGAAGGTGCTTGGATTGGTACTACCAATATTTACCTTCAATGCTCTGTGTCAGATTTTTTTTTTTTGCTGATACATTAATGTACTCAAACAACTTACTGTATTATCTTTTTTTTGGTATAATAAGTTCTTTTCCAATAGCTCTATAATATGATTACATCCTTTAAATTAAAATATGTTTACATATGTCAGCAGTTATTTTCTTGGTGATGTTTGTAAATTCTGAAGTTTTTTTGGAGATTACTTTTATGGTCTGTTATAGATTAAATTATGTCCACCTCTAATTTCACATGCTGAAGCCCTAAACCCCAATGTGATGGCATGCAAAGGTGAGGCCTTTGAGAGGTAATTAGGTTTAGATTAGTTAATCAGGGTGGGGACTCATGATAGTATTAGTGCCCTTATAAGAAGGGGATGAAAGAGATTTCCCTCTCTGTGAGAAAAGGCCATGTGAGAAAAGAGCAAGATGTGGCTATCTACAAACCAGGAAGAAGGTCCTCAGCAGATATTGAACCAGCCAGTACCTTGATCTCAGACTTCACAGCCTCTAGAGATATGATAAATAAATGTCAGTTTTTTAAGCCACTAAGTTTGTGGCATTTTGTCACAGCAGCCCACACTAAGACCTATCCCTTTGTGAATATGGGATGCTGTAGAAGCCACAAATAGCTATCTTTTTATTTTGTCTATGATCCATTTTATCACAAGGAACTGAACATAAACACCAATTTCTACAGCTTTTTTGAACTATTAATAAAATTAAGGTCCTGATTATTAGTGTTTTAAATATCTATGGGCATTATATAGGCATGCACCAATAACCTGGAAACAAGAGAAATAAGTTTCCTTTTGAGAGTTAAGCTGTAAAATCAAAGCATAAATATGGAAAAGTTTCCCAGGGAGATAAGATTGCTCCCAGGCTAAATCCTAAGAAAAAGTAAATTGAAGTAGACCCACAACACCTTGGAGATTATGCTGATAGATGAAGTACCAGGTGACATGAATGTAAGATAGCATTCTGGGACAAGGTTCACCCAAACAGAGGTGTAGTTTCTAGGTTCCAGAACTACAGTTGTTTTTCTCAGACCACACCCATCCATTCTCTCGTGCCCAACATCTATATTGGTGAAGACAGGAGGCAACTGTCTTCTTCACAACAATAAGCCCATTCATGCATCACATCTTGCGCAGAGTTTTTTGGTGAAACATCAAATGAAACAGGTGATTCAGCCCCTCCACAGATCTGATTTGGTGCCCTGCAATTTCTGGATTTTCCCAAAACTAAAATCACGTTTGAAAGGGAAGAGATTTCAGACCTTCAGTGAGATTCAGGAAAATAAGACAGGGCAGCTGATGGCAAGTGTGAAGTCCCAAGGTGCCTACTTTGAAGGGGACTGAGGTGTCACTGTCCTGTGTAAACTGTTTCTTGTATATTCTTCAATAATGTCTCTATTTTCCATATTACATGACTGGATACCTTCTGGACAGACCTCATATATCTACATTGTTCACAGTTAACATCAATTTCTGATCTAACCCTGAATTATTTTTTAAGATTTTATTTATTTATTTTTAGAGGGGAAGGGAAGGAGAGAGGGAGAGAATATCAATGTGTGGTTGCCTCTCATGGGTCCCCTGCTGGGAACTGGCCTGCAACCCAGGCATGTGCCCTGACTGGGAATCGAACCGCGATCCTCTGGTTCACAGGTCCGTACTCCATCCACTGAGCTATACCAGCTAGGGCTCTAATCCTGAATTATTAAATATAGCACTTCCACCTACATTTATTTTAGTGGCATTGCAGCAATGTTGTATCAGCATCACAAGCATCTTTTAAACTTTAATTTTTAGATTTCACAAGTAGTAATAATTATAACTGTGGAGGGAACCAGCTGAGCAAGGTATAATGCCACCTCTTGCTATTTCAGTACAGCTTAGACAATACTAAATGACATTAAAAGTAGATCAAGACAACACGGCAAAGCCTTTAAATAAGAGAAGGTTCACAATTCAGAGTCCTATTTCTCAGTTCACACTCTCTTCCACTACTAGAAAATATGTGTGACAAAAAACCAAGTATAAAACATCAAAGCTTTCAGCTTCTAAGAAATAAACCTTTCCTTACCTTTAATTTATGGAGCCTACTATAAGTTTTCTGCAGAAAATGACTACATCAGTATGAAAGCATGTGTTACAAAAATAAAAAAAGCAGCAAGATGTGAACTCTTTGCTGATTCAGAAAGATGTGCTCTGCATAAACCACATCTGCAGGCACGCCCTCCCTCACTGCTCTGTTGGTATGAATGAAAATAGAAAGAAAGGCTCTTCAAATTAAGAGTATGTTATGAAAGCCAGAGTAAGCAAGGAATAATTAGATTTTTCTACATATTATAACTAGGTTAAGAGTAAAAATGAAGCTAGATGTTGAATAAGAGAGAAAAAGGTTCTATTTAGGGTAAAGTGTATTGATTAAAAGTAATAATAATAAAAGGGTCCCAACTAGCCTTCACCAAAGAGATGGTCAGAAAATTTACATACACAGGGTTGATGATGGTGGCCAAGTAGGGAGAAGTTAAGTCCACTTGCTCTTGTCCCCAGCTCGGATTTTCAGCTGATCTTCCAACAACCCCAACACAGAATCTTAGCAGATATGAAGTTTTGAAGCCAAGGAGTACAGAAAGACATTTCATAACATCCAGTGAGATGTTATAAGTTGAAGGGGAAATACCCTGTGTGTGGCACCTACAGCAGTGGACAGACCAGACAGAAATCACAGCTTATGAACTACCTCCCAACTCGGAGCAGGGGGACCTAGTTCCACACAGGGATCCCCAACCCTAACTGGGAGAGACTTGGGAGGATATACAAAGTCTGGGAGACCTATGCCACACACACAGGGACATGACCATAATTGTAGTGCCAACCTGGAGAGTGCTAAATACGGACTCAATCTCCTGAAACTACCAGGTTGCTGCACCTAGGTCTGTGAGAGGCACTGGCAGGCTGCAGCCAGCCATGACTGTGAGAGACATTATGCTTTTTGGGGAGAGGGCATGTACAGAGATCCAGGCAGTGACTCAGTACTGTAGTATGGTACCACATAAAGTCTTTTTTAAAAGGAACTGGAAAGTGGCTGGGCAAAGACCCCACACAGCTGCTCATCCAGCAAAGAGGCCAGACTGAAAGTGCAATTCATTCTCACTGAATCCAGCTGGGCAAGGAGTTCAGGGAGTTGCATAAGGGGTTTGCAGGGCCCCGCCCAGCTTAGCTAGAAGGCCAGGGGCTTCGAGGAACACAGTTCTGGACTACCTCTCCTGCAAAGGCAGTGGGCTGGGAGTTAGTTGAGTGCCAGAGATTCTTTGCAGCCAGGCAGATCCCCTACACCAGGGGTGTCAAACTCATTCTCACGGGGGTGCCACATCAGCCTCACAGTTGCCAAAAGGCTGAATGTAATTTTAGGACTGTAGAAATGTAACTATTCTCTAACCAGCAGCAAGGAGGTTGGCACTACCACTGGGTAGAAACAAGGTGTCTGGCCAGATTCGGCCTGTGGGCCTTGTGTTTGCCACCTGTGCTCTACACGATGCAAAGTCCCTACCCCTCCTGCCAAACAGTCCAGCCAGGCTCAGGAGCCCCCTGCTGGGCACATATTTGTAGGGGGGCCTTTTTAAACTTTTCTCAGCTGCTACAAGACATGCTGGTTCCTTGGGGCATATTCCACTGAAACCGGCTGGGTAGAGAGTGCAGAAATTGGCACTGTCAGAGGAATTCAGGGCCCCACTCAATCTTGGCTCTTGGCTCAGCTGACGTCAGCACCTAGTAGGAAATAGCTGACCATTTTACACAGATTGGCCCCTCACATGAAACAGACAGCTAACTCATCAGAAACTATATTTAATGGAAATAATCTGGGACAGATCAAGATGTGTGGCTCAGGGGCAGGGGAACACACCCACAGTCTTCCCTGAAGTCTGATCAGCATCTCCAAGGGGAGATACAGGGACCCCATCCTCCCCATCACACCAGAAACTCTTTCAGAAACAGATGGGTCAGCAGCAAGGCTAAAACTAACGACAGGACCACAAATAGAACCAGGTGGAGGTGGTACCTGAGTGCTTTCAGATATCAGATGACCCACTCCTGGGCCTTATGCTGATGAAACGCAACCAAAATTTAGGCCTAAAGAGGTACTTTTTCTTTTAAACTACATATATAGTAAACTAAATGGGAGGACCAAAAGTAAAGATACAACCTATAAATCTTACAAATATTTTTGACAATAGGATGTTAGGAAATGAAAAAAGGGGGACAAAGGGACTTGGGTTTTTAGTATTGAAATTACTCTTTGTGAGTTGCTGATATCCTTTCAAAAGCATTATTCCAAAGTTATGGCTCACTTTATAGAGAAGGAAAAAGATGAGAAAGAGAAGAAATTAAATGGTCAATATTACTGGCTTCATGAGCTTAAGATTTTCATACTAAATACAAAATAGAAGCCCTTTATAAAATTATCAAAAATTAGTCCTTAACAAGAAAGATACAAAAGGTCACAATGAAGTACAACGAAAGTATAAATACAGTTTTAAAAGCACAGCAGGCTAGATAGGCCCTTAAATTCCCCATCAGAGCCATTACCGTTATCAGTGAAGCTAGATACACCCCCTCACTTCACTTAAATAACAAAGTTGCTCAGGCTTGGGTCAAAGATCACCCAATTAGAGTCCTCATTTGTCTGAGCCACTCCACATGGTAAGTGAATTACTTTCGTCTACATAAATGTTCTTGGTTATATTTGGATATTCTAACCCACTAATCACCCAATTACTAAAAACATAACCTCATCTGGGCTACCAACCAACCAAACATCATAGAAAACTGCAAAACTTAACTGTTTGTTACCCTATGGTAAGAAAAGGTACATTTTTGCAGCATGCTTAAAGTGTTTAGTGAGACAGAAATCAGAAAAATAAAAATGGTTTAAATATACAGGTATGATAACATCTTAAATAGAGGCATTTAACTCATACCTTTATGCCATCACAATTAAAACGCCAAAACAAATCTAAAGCAGGAGAGAACTACATTAATACTAGAAACTAAGAATGAATGTCATTCATATGATAAAACTGTTGAAGAATTTCTGAAAGATATGGTAAGATAGATCCGGATGGAAGAAAGATGATGTCAAGAGCCAACTGGTGACTTATCTTCCTGAGAAAGGAATGATGTAACTAGGGGAAAAAGCAGAGGAGGTACTGGCAAAAAGACCATTAATAAGTAAGGTAAGAACTGGGGAATGGATGGGCAATAAGAAAAATAAGAAACCCTCCATTTGGAGTCCATTTACTCCTACCAATCAAAAGTACTGGAAACAACTGTGCCCAAGGATGTGCACTGCAGTGTACCAAGCAATGATCTAGGAAATCTAAGAATTTCTCCCAGAAACAGTGGGCAGATATACCGGGAAGGTGGGTAGATAACTAGAGTATACAACGGACCTTGTGGCTAGCAAAATACCTGCTCCTCACAGAAGACACTGGAAAGAGAGAGACATCACTCCCCTGCTGGGACAGGCTCCCATCTACTCTTTTCAGGCTTCTAGGTCTCTTATGTAATACTTGGAAGGAAAATCTGTTGGTATCCACGGACAGCAAGATTCCTGCAGATGCATTCATCCAGAGGTGCCCAAAGGAGCTTTCTCCAAACATGAGAATAAATAAAAGGAGAAAAAAAAAGCAGGGGGAGCTGGAGACAACATGGGGGTGAGGGGTGGATGGAAGCAGAAGGAGAAGAAAAAAGCCTAGTTTTGCAATTAGTTTTGCATATTGGGTCTAAGAAATAAAAAGGGGCATATTGTTTTGAAAAGAATCTGAGAACAGAAGTAAATTTAGTTAAAGTTGCACTGTATGAAATATAATAAAAACTTTTAAAAACAAGTTATTTGAAACAAGATGAAAGAAAAGATTGGATAACAGACTGAGGTTGTTTAAGAGTAAAGTAGACAAATAGGAAACAAAAAGAAATAAGAATAAAATATGTAATAGTAGAAAAAAGGTAATAAAAGAATAAAAAATATAACAGCAGAAGTAAAAATCAAACCAATGATAACCAAATAGAGAAATGAACAAAAGATTTCAACACTTCACAAAAGAAGATATCCAGATGACCAATAAACAGGAAAAAACACAATTTTGTTATCAATTACAAAAATATAAGTTAAAACCATAAAGAGACATGATTACCTGCCTACCAAAATTGCCAAAATAAAAATAAAATACCAACTGTTGTCGATAACATGGCTGACCCTCAAACACTACAGAGAGAGTAAATTGGGTATAATCACTTTGGAAACCTCTATGGTAGTGTCTACCAAAGTTGAACGTAGGGATAACCTATGACCTGTGCCTCAGAGTGTGCCCATAAATTAGTAGCAACATCACCACCTAGGAGATGGTTAGAAATGAAAATCTCAGACTATTCCAAAAACCTGCTTATTCACAATCAGCATTTTACTAAGAGCCCAGGTAATTTATACACACAATAAAGTATGAGAAGTGCTGTCCCATAACTTATCCCTTCTACTTCAACCTTGTCCATTTCATTCTCAGTTACATGCCCAACAGAAATACATACAAGTGCTCACTGAAAGCTATGTACTAGAATGTTCACAGCAGCCCTACTTCTGTTTTTATTTTTTTAATTTTTTTTTGTTTGATCTCTGCCCAACTCCCACCTGCTTAGGGTCAGTGACATTACCATACCCAATACTTTTATTTACTTTTTAAATTATATTTTATTGATTATGTTATTACAGTTGTCCCAAATTTTCCCCTTTCCCTCCTCCACCCAGCAGCCCCCATGCCCTCAGGCAATCTCCACACCACTGTTTGTGTCCAGGGGTCATGGGAATAGGTTCTTTGGCTATTCTACTTCCTATACTGTACTTCTGTAACTACCTATTTGTACTTCTTAATCCCCTTACCTCTTCACCCATTCCCATATCCTGAAATTTTAAACTTTCCATTACAGCTGATGTATATTATATTAGTTTCAGGTGTACAACACAGTCATTTTATGTTTATATAAACTGATTCCCCCCAGTTAGTCTAGTACCCACCGGGTATCATACATACTTATTACAGTATTATTAACTCTATTCCTTATGCTATACTTTATATCCCCATGACTGTTTTGATAACTAGAAATTTGTACATTTTAACCCTTCCCCTTTTTCACCCTTCCTATAACACCTTTCCCATCTGATAACCATCCCTTTATTCTCTGTATCTATGAGTTGTTTTGGTTTTGTTTGTTTTTTAAATGCCACATATAAGTAAAATCATATGGTATTTGTCTGACTTAAGGCACTTAGTATAATAGCTGTAAGTCTATGTTGTCACAAATGGCAAGACTTCATTTTCATGGCTGAATAATATGCCATTGTATATATGTACCATCTCTTCTTTATCTACTCATTTATTAATGGCCAATTAGGTTGCTTCCATATCTTGGCTATTATAAACAAGGCTGTGGTGAACATAGGGGTGCATATGCCTTTTTGAATTAGTGTTTTGGATTTCTTCAGATACATCACCAAAAGTGGGATTGCTGAATCACATGGTAGTACTATCTTTAGTTTTTTGTGGAAGACCATGTTTTCCACAAAAAATTTACACCAATTTACAGACCCACCAACAGTGCACCAAGGCTCCTGTTTCTCCACATCCTTACCAACACTGCTTATTTGGTTTATTGACGATAACTGTCCTGACAGGTGTGAGGTGATGTCTCACTCAGGTTTTAATTTGCATTTCTCTGATGATTAGTGATGTTGAACATCTTCTTCTGTCTATTGATCATCTGTATGTCCTCTTTGGAGAAGTGTCTATTCATGTCCTCTGCTAAATTTTTATTAAAATTATTTGCTATTTTGGTGTTAAGTTTTATAATTTCCTTATATTTTGGATATTGACCCATTATCAGATGTGTCGTTGGTAAATATCTTCTCCCATTCAGTACATTGTCTTCTGACTTTATTAATGGTTTCCTTGCTGTGTAAAACATTTTACTTGATGTAGTCCCACATTTGCTTATTTTTTCTTTTGTACCCCTTGCCCAAAGGGACATATCCAAAATAATACTACTAAGAATGATGTGAAAGAGTTTACTGCCTATGTTTTTTTCCAGGAGTTATGTTTTTGGATCTTTCATTTCAGTGTTTAATCCATTTTGAGTTTATTCTTGTTTATGGTGTAATAAAGTGATCATGTTTCATTCTTTTGTATATGTCTGCCCAGCTTTCCCAACACTATTCACTAAAGAGTAACTCTTCATTGTATATTCTTGCTTCCTTTGTCATAGATTAGTTGACCATATAGATGTGGAATTACACTCAGTTCTCTACTCTATTCCATTGATCTATGTGAATGTTTGTACGCTGGTATCATGCTCTTTTGATTATTATAGCCTTGTACTATAGTTTGATATTAAGTAATGGGATACCTCCAACTTTGTTCTTTTTCAAGAATGCTGTGGCTATTCAGGATCTTTTGTGGTTCCATGTAAATTGTTAAATTATTTGTTATAGTTCTGTGGAAAATGCCATTGGTATTTTGATATGGATTGCATTTGAATCCATAGATTGCTTGGGTAGAATGGACATTTTAACAATGTTAATTCCTTCTATCTATCAGCATGGTATAGTAGTCCACTCATCTGTTATGTTCTTCAATTTCTTTCTTCACCGTCTTATAGTTTTTCTAGCACAAGTTGTTTACTTATTTAATTAAATTTATTCCTAGGTATTTCTTTCTAATTAAATTTATCCCTAGGTATTTATTTCTGATAGTTCATTATTGGTATATAAAAATGTGACTAATTTCTGAATATTAGCTTTATATCCTGCTATTTTACTGAATTCATTTACCAGTACTAGTAGTTTATTGGCCATATCTTTAGGGTTCTCTATACATAGTGTCAGTCATTTGCAAATAATGTCAGTTTTACTTCTTCCTTTCCAATTTCAATGGTGTTTATTTCTTCTTGTCCTGTTGCCATGGCTAGGACTTCTAGTACTATGTTGAATAAGAGTTGTAAAAGTGGACATCCCTGTCTCATTCCTAATGTTAAAAAAAAAAGTCCTCAGCTTTTAACCACTGAATATGTTATTAGCTGTAGGATTGTCATATAAGGCCTTTATTATGTTGAGGTATGTTCCCTATCACATTAATTGACTTGCAGGTATATTGGAACAAACTTGGAACCCAGAAATAAAGTGTACTTGATCATGGTGTATGATCTTTTTAATGTATTGCTGAATTTGGCTTGCTAATATTTTGTTTAATATTTTTACAACTATATTCCTCAGTGATATTGTCTATAATTTTCTTTCTTTGTCAGGCTTTTTTCTAGTTTTGCAATTAGTGTAATGCTGGCCTCCTAAAATGAGCTTGGTTGGGAATCTACCCTCCTCTTGAATTTTTTGAATAGTTTAAAAAGCATAGGTGTTACTTCTTCTTAGAATATTTGGGATTTGTTTTTTTGTTGGAGTGTCTCTTTTTTTCCTTTACTGCTTTAATTTCATTAGTTGTAGTTAGTCTGTTCAGATTTTCTGCTTCTCCTTTTTAAGTATATTTTACTAATTATGCCATTACAGTTGTATCATTCTTTTTTCTCCCCTTTATCCCCCTCTGCCCAGCACCCCTATTCCCTCCAGCATTCCCCACCCTTAGTTCATGTCCATGGGTTGTAAATACAAGTTCTTTGGCTTCTCCATTTCCTGTACTATTCTTAACCTCCCCCTGTCTATTTTGTACCTACCAATTATGCTTCTGATTCCCTGTACCATTTCCCCCATTCTCTGTCCTCTCCCTCCCCACTGATGACACTCCATGTGGTCTCAATTTCTGTGATTCTGCTCCTGTTCTAGTTGTTTGCTTAGCTTTTGTTTTTTAGACTCAGTTGTTGATAGTTGTAAGTTTACTGTCACTTTACTGTTCATAGTTTTGATCATCTTCTTTTTCTTAGTTAAGTCCCTTTAACATTCATATAATAAAACACATAATAAGGGCTTGGTGATGATGAACTCCTTTAATTTTATCTTGTCTGGGAAACACGTTATCTGCTCTCCCATTCTAAATGACAGCTTTGCAGGATGGCGTAAGCTTAGATATAGGTCCTCACCTTTCACGACTTTGAATTGTGATCATACTCAACAATTTCTATGAACATCCTGATTACCAGTGTTTTGAACTCTGCATCTGATAGGTTAGCTATCTCTTCATTCCTTAGTTCTAGTTTTGGAGCTTTGATCTATTCTTTCATTTGAGCTATATTTTTTCTCTCAGCCTACCTGTTAGGTAGTAAGGTGTGGAGTCTTAGGTATTCACCAGGGCAGGGAAACCCACTTCACTGTGTTGTGGCGCTATATGTTGGGGAGAGGTCTGAGAGGGAACAATACCACTTGCTTGGCTCTTGGCTGGCTTTTAATCAGTTCTTCCACTACCCACAGCAAATTGGGCCCTTCTGGTGCTGATTCCCAGCCGGGTAGTTTTGAGTACATTCTGGGACCCTGTGGATCTCTCCAATGAACTTTCCTTTGAGGCTGGGAGTTTCTCCCGCAACCTCAACCACCAGCAGTTTTTTCAGTCAGAGGATTTGAAGCTTTATTTTCCTGCAATGGAACCCTGGGTTGTGTGGTCTGTCTTGCTCCCTAGTTGTTCCTACCGGTTCATCTGCATGCCAATGTGGGTCCACCCATTCCACCAGCCACCGGCTCTACCAGCCTGATGAATATAGACACTAAAATACAAAACAAAATATTGGCAAACTGTATCCAGCAATACATTAAAAAGATTGCAAACCATGATCAAGTGGGATTCATCCCAGGGATGCAAGGATTGACAGTATTTGCAAATCAATAAAGGTAACACATCACATAAACAAGCGGAAAGACAAAAATCACATGATCATATCAAGAGATGCTAAAAAAGCATTTGATAAAGTACAGCCTCCATTTATGATAAAAAACTCAGCAAAGTAGGAGTAGAGGGAGCATACCTCAACCAAAGAAAGGCCATATATAAGAAACCTATAGCCAACATCATACTCAATGGGAAAAAACTAAAATCTTTTCCACTAAGATCAGGAACAAGACAAGGTTGTCCACTTTAAACACTTCTATTCAATATAGTATTGGAATTTCTAGCCACAGTGATCAGACAAGAAAAGGAAATAAAAGACATCCAAATTTGAAAGGAGAAAGTAAAACTGTCATTGTTTACACATGACATGATAGTGACATGTGTAAACAATGTCATGACATGACATGACATATAAAACCCTATAGGCTCCACCAAAAAACTACTTGACCTAACAAGTGAATTTGGCAAAACGGTGGGATTCAAAGTCAATATTCAGAAATCAAAGGCATTTTTGTATATCAACAATGAAAAATCAGAAACATAACTTAGGGAGAAAAATCCCATTTACTATACCAACAAGAAAAATAAAGTACCAAGGAATAAACTTAACAAGGAGGTAAAAGACCTGCACTCAGAAAACTACACAACACTGAAGAAAGAAATTAAGGAAGACATAATTAAATGGAAGCATATACCATGTTCATGGATTAGAAGAATTAATATCATCCAAAGGTCCACACTACCCAAAGAAATTTATAGATTCAATGCAATTGCTATTAAAATACCAATGACATATTTCAGAGATATAGAATATTTCAAAAAATTATTGAATCATAAACAACCCCAAACAGCCTCAGCAACTATGAGAAAGAAGAATTAAGTAGGAGAGATCACAATACCTGATATCAAATTATATTACAAGCCACTGTAATCAAAATAGTCTGGTACTGGCATAAGAACAGACACATAGATCAATGGAACAGAACAGAGAATCCAGAAATAAACCCAATTAATATTTGACAAAGGGGGCAGGAGCATAAAATGGAGTAAAAATAGCCTCTTCAATAAATGGTGTTGGGAGATCTGGACAGGTACATACAAAAAAATGAAACTTGACTACCAACTTACACCATACTCTTGATAAACTCAAGATGGATAAAAGACTTAGATATAAGTTGTTATACAATAAAAGTCCTAGAGGAGAGGACAGGGAATAAAATTTGATATTCCACACAGCAAAATTTTCACCATGTCCCCTAAAGCAAGGAATATAAAGGAAAGAATAAATAAATGGGACTACATCAAATTAAAAAGCTTCTTTATGGCTACAGAAAACATTAGGACACACACAAAAAGGGAACTAGCCATATTGGAAAATACATTTGCCAATGACACACCAGAGAAGGGTTTGGTCTCCAAAATATATAAAGAACTCACAAAACTCCACACCAGGAAGACAAAGAATCCAATTAAAAAACTGGCAAATGACCTGAACAGACACTTCTCCAAGAAGCACATACAGAGGGCCCATAGGCATATGAAGGGATCCTCAGAATCACTAGCCATCAGAGAGATGCAAAATAAAACCACAATGACATACTACCTCACGCTGGTCAGAATGGCCATCATTAACAAATTAACAAACAACAAATATCGGCAAGGCTGTGAGAACAGGAAACCCTAATGCACTGTTGGTGGGAATGCAGACTAGAGCAGCCACTGTGGAAAACAGTATAGAATTTTTCTAAAAAAAACTAAAAATGGAGCCACCTTTTGACCCAGTGATCCCACCACTGGGATTATAGCCTAAGAAGCCTGAAACACCAATTCAAAAGAACTTATGCACCCCAATGTTCATAGCAGCCTTACTTACAACAGCCAAGTGCTAAAAACAACCTAAGTGCTCATCAGTGGATGACTATATCAAAAACTGTGGTACATTTACACGGTGTAGTACTACACAAAGAAAGGAGCTCCTACCTTTTATGACAGCATGGATGGAACTGGAGAGCATTATGGTAAGTGAAATAAGCCAGGCAGTGAAAGACAAATACCATATGATCTCACCTACAAGTGGAACCTAATCAACAAAGCAAACAAGCAAACAAAATATAATGGGAGACATTGAAATAAAGACAAACTGAAAGTAACCAGAGGGGAGGTGGGAAGGGGATAACTGGGAAAAGAAGGAGAAGGGTTGTCAAGGGACATGGATAAAGGACATATGGACAAAGTCAAAGAGGGATATGATTGAGGTTGGGAAGGGGGTATGGGTGAGACAACAGAGATTGGTGGGGGAAAATGGAGACAAATGTACTTGAATGACAATAAAAAATGAATAAAAGTAGGAAAGACAAAAAAAATAATCTATATCTAAGTCATATATGTAATTGTAACCTATCCCAAATTGTAGAGTTACCCTTCTATGTTTCTCAGTAGTGAGTATCTTGGAATTTAATAAACTCAGTTGTGTAATTGCAGTGCAAAAATCATTCCATATATGATACAAAGAACCCTCTATTAATTTATAACATTTACCACTGGTGGAAACAGATGAAGTAGACAAAACACAGCATATTCCCTAGTGAGCATTAATGTCACCATTCATCAAAGTCCCACAATACACTTTTGTGCTATATGCATCCCTCAGTCCACTACTTCAAATAGTTTTCATTAGAAGCTGAAGAAATCTTATCTCTTGCAACTGATACAAGCTCTAACAACAGCAGATAAAGCAAAACTATGCAAATATTGCTGCCATTTTATAGTCACATGGGACACAAAGATGATTTACAGGTAACCTCACATTCAAGGATAAGGCTATATATTCCACCTAAGAGGAGAGATGAATGGTCACAGTGTACAATTGTGGGATGCTTTTTATAATAGAATAAAGAGATTTTATAATAGAATTATAATAGAATTTTATAATAGAATAAAATTTTTATTCTATTATATACCATTTTATAATAGAATATGTAAGAGATTCACCAAAATTTCATGTCTTTTAAATACATGTGACATATTTATTTCTATTTTCTCCTACTAGAAATTTCTCCTACTACAGGAATTTGCTTTTCATTGCTATATTCCTACTACCTAACATAGCAATTTTCAACTGCTGTGCCTTAGAATTTTTAAAACATGCAATATCCAACTGTTTAGTCAGGGCCACTTACCTCTTTCCACTTAGATCTTCAAGTAAAAAATGACAACAGCCAATACAATAGCTGGCTGGTGTGAATGAATCAAGATTATACTATTTTTGGTCAAATCAGAAAAAAAACTTTTTTGGTATGCCACAGAATTTTAGTAATTAGTTTATATGTGCCATGAGTTACAAAGGTTGAAAATTGCTGACTTAGAACAATGCCCAGTTCAGTAATTGCCTAATAAATAAATCTGTTAAATGAACAAATTATGCCTCTGTATTCAGTAAATATTTGTACAAATTTGTCTATGTAGATATTATTCACATCTAAACAACGTAAGAACCTTCCCTTATATTTTCTTTCTTATACAATTTATTTTTTACAGCAATCATAGGGTTTATTGCATGTTTCTTTTTTTTTTATTGTTCAAGTACAGTTGTCTCCATTTTTCTGTATCACTCCTCCCACCCCATCCGCCCCCACCTCACCCTCAGTCCTACCCCCCTTTGTCTTCGTCCATGTGTCCTTTACACATGTTCCTTGATGACCCTTCCCTTTTCACAACCGCCCCCCCCGTAACCCCCTCCCCTTTCCCCTCTGGTTACTGTCAGTTGGTTCTTTATTTCAATGTCTCCGGTTATATTTTGCTTGCCCTAAGAAGCCTGAAACACCAATTCGAAAGAACCTATACACCCCAATGTTCATAGCAGCACAATTTATAATAGCCAAGTATTGGAAGCAACCTAAGTGCCCATCAGTGAATGAGTGGATAAAAAAACTGCGGTACATTTACACAATGGAATACTACACAGCAGAAAGAAAGAAGGAGCTCCTACCCTTCACTATAGCATTGATAGAACTGGGGAGCATTATGCTAAGTGAAACAAGCCAGACAGTGAAAGACAAATACCGTATGATCTCACCTATAAGTGGAACCTAATCAATAAAACAAACAAGGCAAGCAAAATCATATAATTTCTTCAGTTGAAAGTTAATAATTGTTTTGTTTCCTTATTTTGTTTCTGAATATCAATTCAGCATACTCATAAACTTGTAAGCAAGATAAATTTTTTATTTACTTCTTTCTTTTGTTTTTTAATTGTTTATGCTAGTACAGTTCTCCCAATTTCCTCCCCCCCCCTTGTCCCACTTCCCGCAGCCTGTCCCCATTCCCACAGTCAATCCCCATACTATTGTGCATGTCCATGGGTCATGCATGGATATTCCTTGACTAAGCCCTTCACCTTCTCTCATCCAGTCACCATTTCACCCCTCCCTTGTTACAGCTGTCAGTCTGTTCCATGTTTTCAATCCTCTGATTCTACTTTGCCATTAGTTTATTTTGTTCATTAGATTCCAGTTATAAGCAAGATCGTATGGTATCTGTCTTTCATTGGCTGGTGTATTTCACTTAGCATAATAGTCTCCATTCTATCCAATCTGCTGCAAAAGGTAACAATTCCTTCTTTTTTACTGCTGCATAGTTGTTGGGAGCCACCCAGCCTAGTTTCAGGAGCTGTAACCCACTCATGGCTAAGGCTGAGTGAGCCACCTTCAGACCATAAGCCACTAAGGAGACAAAACTTATCTCCCTGGCAGAGTGCAGCTTCTCCTTTCTTCATAACTGGCCCCCAGTGCTTGATCAGTTAGCCAATGACGGGTAAGATTCCCCAAGGTGGGGAATGATCTAAGACAGGCATGATCACATGGAGGCCCCAGGGAAGGACTTAGGGGCTATGGAGAAAGGGGGTGATGGACCCTCACTCCTCGGTTTTGACGAAGCCTGACTCCCCTGAGCCTGGGAGAAGTCTCCAAAAATTCCTTGGCTATCTGCCCCCTTTGCCTGACTTAAGCCTGATACAAGGACAGAGGGCGGTGCAGCCCTGTGCTGGAAAGGGTGGGCTCCCTAGGAGATCACACCTCAGAAAGGATATGTAAAATCCTGTGAAGCCTGCTTTGCTAAGAATGTTCTTAGTTAAATGATAAAGGCCCAAGCAGGAAATGAGTTTGTTTCCCAAAGTTCTGTAGCCTTTTAGCTGATAGACCCTGACTCAGAATAAGCCCTAATAGTTCTTTGTATGCTATCTATCATTTGATACTTACTAACAATTATTAATAAGTTGTACCTGAACTCCTGTGCAAAAAAAACAATAAAAGCCTGACTAGGCATTGGTCAGCCCACTTTCCCCTTGAGAGAGTGGCTAGGCCACTCCAAGGCGCTCCCCTCTTGAGGGAGTAGCCATGCTGTCCCTTTTCCTCCACAGCACTCAGTAGTCCGTGTGAATTTGTCTCACATCTCATCCATAACGCCGTGGACACTGCGGGCCAGTGTCTGCGTCACATAGTATTTGATTGTGTAAATGTACCACAGCTTTTTTATCCACTCAGCTACTGATGGACACTTAAGCTGTTTCCAAATCTTGATTACTGTAAATAATGCTGCTGTGAACATAGGGGAGCATATATATTCTCTGATTGGTGTTTTGGGATTCTTGGAATATAAACTCAGAAGTGAGATTGAGAGGAAAAAAGGCAGTTCCATTTTTAATATTTTGAGTAAAACCCATACTGTTTTCCACAGTGGCTGTACCAGTCTTCATTCCCCTCAACAGTGCACTAGGGTTCCCTGTTCTCACAGCCTTGCCAGTATTTGTTGTTTGTTGATTTGTTAATGATGACCATTCTGAACAGCGTGAGGTGGTATCTCATTGTGGTTTTATTTTGCATCTCTCTGATGGCTAGTGATACTGAGGATCCCTTCATATGCCTATGGGCCCTCTCTATGTGCTTCTTGGAGAAGTGTCTGTTCAGGTCATTTGCCAGTTTTTAATTGGATTCTTTGTCCTCCTGGTGTGGAGTCTGTATAGTTTGATATCAGATATTGTGATTCCCTCCAACTTTATTATTTTTCCTCAAGATTGCTGAGGCTATGTGGAGTCATTTATGGTTCCACATAAATTTTTGGAATATTTATTCTAGATCTGTGAAATGTGCCATTGGTATTTTAATATGAATTGCATTGAATCTATGAATTGCTTTGGGTAGTATGGACACTCTAATGATGTTAACTCTTTCAATACATGAACAATGTTATATGCTTCCACTTGTTTGTATCTTCCTGAATTTCTTCAGTGTCCTATAGTTTTTTGAATACAGGTGTTTTACCTCTTTGGTTAAATTTATTCCTAGGCACCTCATTTTTTTGTTGAAATAGTAAATGGGATTGTTTTCCTAGTTTCTCTTTCTGCTATCTCATTATTGGTATATAGAAATGCCATCAATTTCTGAATATTGATTTTGTATCCTGCTACTTTGCCGAATTCATTTATTAGGTGCAGTAGTTTTTTTGGTGGAGCCTATAGGGATTTTTTCCACCTCTGAAAGAAATTATATTTGGCAACATGTATAGCAGTATATTTTTTTTACAGGGTCCATTTCTTTATCACTTTCCATGGAATTTTTTTGGCCTATATGGTTTTCTATGTACAATCTTATATCATATGCAAATAATAGTTTTATTTCCTCCTTTCCAATTTGGATGCCTCCTTCTTGTCTGATCGCTGTGGCTAGTACTTCCAGTGCTATGTTGAGTAAGAGTGGTAAAAGCAGACATCCTATCTTATTCCTGATCTTAGAGAAATGCTTTTAATTTTTGCCCATTGAGTATGTTTGGCTGTAGGTTTTTCATACATGGCCTTTATTGTGTGAAAGTATGATCCCTCTATTTCCACATTACTGATAAGTTTTTTTTTTACCATAAATGGGTGCTAATTTTATCAAATGCCTTTTCTGCATCTATTGATATTATCGTGTGGTTTTTATCCTTAATTTTGTTTATGTGATATGTCACACCTATTGATTCCAAACATTGTACCAACCTTGCACTGTTTGATTGTGGTGTACGATGTTTTTAGTGTATTGTTAGAACTGGTTTGCCAATATCTTGTTGAAGATTTTAGCATCAGTGTTCTCAGGGATGTTGACCTACGGTATTCTTTCTTTGTTGTGTTATTACCTGGTTTTGGAATTAGCATATCACTGGCCTCATAAAAGCTTGGTAACTAAAATAAATTATTAAAAAAAAGAACTTGGTAACCTTCCCTCTTCTTGAATCTTTTGGAATAGTTTGAGAAGGATAGGCCTTAGTTCTTCTTTGAGTATTTGGTAAAATTCTCTTTTGAAGAAATCAGGTTCAGGGCTTTTGTTTCTTGAGAGTTTTTTTAATTTACTGCTTCAATTTCATTAGTTGTTATTAATCTATTCAGGTTTCTGCTTTTTACTGATTCAGTTTTAGAAGATTGTATGATTCTAGAAATTCATCCATTGCACCCTGATTGTCCTATTTATTGGCATATAATTGTTCATAGTATTTTCTTACAATCCTTTGTATCTCTGTGGTATTCATTTTTTCCCTTTCATTTCTGATTTCATTAATTTGGGTCCTCTCTCTATATTTCTTGATGAGTCCAGTTAAAGGTTCATCAATTTTATATATCTTTTCAAGGAACCAGCTCCTGGATTCATTGCTATTTTGAATTGCTTTTCTTTTCTCTTTCTTTCTTTCTTCTTCTTTTTCTCTATGTCATTTATTTCCACTCTGATCTTGATTATTCCTTCCTCTACTCCCTTCTGGCTCTGTTTGTTGTTATTTTTCTAGTTCTTTCAGGTGTAGGTTCAGATTGTTTGAGATTTTCCTGTCTTCCTGAGGCATGTGTATACTGCTATGAACTTCCCTCTTAGGACTGCTTTTGGTGTGTTGCATAAGTTTTGGTTTGTTGTGAGCTTATTTTCATTTATTTCCAGGTACTTTTTGATTTCTTCCTTGATCTCATTGATTACCCGTTCATTATTTAATAATATCCTATTTACCCTCTGTGTATGTGAATGATTTTGAGGGGGGGGGTTTTGTACTGAGGCTGATTTCTAGTTTCATGCCTCTGTGATCCAAGAATAGTCTTGATATGGTTTCAATTATCTTGAATGTGTTAAGACTTACTTTGTGTGGTCTATTTTTGAGAATGATCCATGTGCACTTGAGAAGAATTTGTATTCTATTGCTTTGGGATGAAATGTTCTGTAAATATAAATTAAACCCATTCAATCAAGCATGCCATTGAAGGTTGCTGTTTCATTGTAGATATTTTTGATCTGGAAGGTTCTGTCCATTGTTGACAGTGGGGTTTTAAAAACCCCTGCATTGGCGCTGACTGGTGTGGCTCAGTGGATCGAGTGCCAGCCTGTGAACTAAGGGTGTCTGATTTGATTCCCAGTCAGGGCAGATGCCTGGGTTGCAGGCCAGGTCCTCAGCAGAGGATGCGTGAGAGGCAACCACTCACTGATGTTTCTCTCCCTCTTTTTCTCCCTCCCTTTCCTTCTGTCTAAAAATAAATAAATAAAATATTTTAAAAAACAAAAATAAAAACCCCTTCATTGGCTGTATTGCTGTTAAGCTCTTCCTCCAAACTTTTCTTTATATTTTTAGGTGCTCCTACATTGGGTGCATATATGTTCACAAGGGTCATATCCTCTTATTGGACTGATCTCTTCGGTATTATATATGGCCTTTCTCCATCTGTTTTTATGGCCTTTGTTTTGATGTCTATTTTGCCAGATATAAGTATTACTACCCTAGTTTTTTGTCTCCATTTGCATGTAATATATTTTTCTATCCTTTTACTTTCATTCTGTGTAAATCTTTTGTCTGAGGTGGGTCTTCTGTAAACAGCATACATATGGGTCATGTTTTCTTATACATTCAGCTACCCTACGTCTTTTGATTGGAGCATTTAATCCATCCACATTCAAGGTTACTATTGATAGGTGCTTGTTCATAGCCATTTTGTTCCTTTATATCTATGTTCCCTTCTATTGCTACATCTTCTTAAAACAGTCACTTTAACATATTTTACAATGCTGGTCTGGTGGCAATGTATTCCTTTACCTTTTCTTTTGTCTAGGAAGCTCCTTATTTGTCCTTCAATTTTAAATGATAACTTTGCTGGGTTGAGTATTCTTGATTGCAGGTCCTTGCTTTTAATTTCTTTGAATATTTCATGCCAGTCTCTTCTGGCTGAAATGTTTCTGTTGAGAAATCAGTTGATAGTCTTATTGGAGCTTCCTTGTACATAACTGACTGTTTCTTGTTGCCTTTAAGATTCTCTGTCTTTAAACTTTGCTATTTAAATTATGATGTGTCTTTATGTAGATCTCTTTGGGTTCATCTTGATTGGGACTCTGTGCTTCCTGAATTTGTGTGACTTTTTCCTTCACCAGGTTAGGAAAGTTTTCTGTCATTATTTCTTCAAACAGGTTTTCTATCCTTTGCTCATGCTCTTCTCCTTCTGGTATTCCTATAATGTGGATATTGTTAAGTATCACGTTATCCCAAAGTTCCCTTAAACCATACTCATTCTTTTCAAGTCTTTTTTTCTTTTTGTTGCTCTGACTGGGTGTTTTTCCTACCCTGTCTTTCAAATCACTGATTTGATCCTCTGTTTCATCCAGCCTGCTTTTAATTCCTTCTAGTATATTCTTCATTTCAGTTAGTACACTCTTCATTTCCAAATGGGTCTTATTCATGGTTTGTATGTCCTTTTTTCATGTTAATGTAGTTTCTACTAAGTTCCTCATAGTTCCCACTAAGTTCCTTGAGCATCCTCATAACCATTACTTTGAACTCAATGTCTGATAGATTGCTGCCTCAATTCCATTTAGCTCGTTTTCTGGGGATTCCTCCTTTTCTTTCTTTTGGAGGTTGTTTCTTTGTCTTCCCATTTTAGCTGGCCATTTGTGTTTGTTTCTATGTGTTAGATCGCGCTGCTTTGACTCTCTGTCTTGTGGAGTGACCTTATGTGTGAGGAGTTCTATGGAACTCAGTGATGCAGTCTCCTTTATTTCCCGAGCTGGATGTTCTAGGAATGCTCCTTGTGCCATTTATGTGGGCTCTCCTATTGCATTTTGGTCTGGATTTCTGTGAGTCCCTTCATTGGTGTGTTCTCCCCTTCAGCTACTGACTGAGAGGCTCAACCCCATGTGCCTCTTGCATGCTGTTGTACAGGTGCAACAGGTCCACACATTTCCCTACAAATCTAGCCTGTTTTCAACCCAATTTCCCAATTAAAATTCATTTATAATACAGTTAATCTCAATCCTTTGATCCATTTTGACTCCCAACAAAACTCTAATCCCCTTTAGAGCAGGCAAAATATTCAGTATGTTTTTATTTCCCACTGTTATAGAACATTCAATAAATGCTTATTTGTTGAACCTGATGGGTTACAGTGAGACTGAAGAAAGTCAAGGATATAAAATTAACATAAAGCTATGAAGATAAAAAATATTTGCAATATTAAACTATATGCATAAAACCTACCAGAAGTGTTTGTCCTTGGGAAATGAAGAAATGACCTGATATAACTATGGTGAGAATGAGACACCCAGATTCTTCATTGGAGTCAAAAACCTTAAAAAAGAGAGAAAAATATGTTTAAGACAATACATTTCTGTAATATTCATAAACATAATATTGATAACCAAACTACCTGATCTCCCTACCCTGAGTGTTTCTTTTCCTCCTTTATAACCTGGAATCATTCCCTCAGAGTTTCAAGTTTATCCTTAATAGTGGCCAATCTCCAAGCTTCTTAAAAATGTAACTTAGGGACTTCCGCCAAGATGGAGGCGTAGGTGGAAACACTGTGCCTTCTCCCACAACCAAGTTTGAATACAACAAAGGTTTAGTAAACAAAGACACAGCCAAAGAACAGAAAACTGAACTATACGGAAGTCCGACAACAATTAACCGTTCAACTGTTGAGAGGGGCGGAGCCAGCAGCGGAACAAGGTCGGGCAGGAAGGATCCCCCCATCCAGGCGACCCAGGCAACCCAGGCGCGCAGGCAGCTGGGGTAGCATCGCGGACCCAGTGAGGGTGCAGGGCAGGGTGACCGTGGTTGCACATTCTCACCAGATAAACCCAGCAAAGGAGTGAGCAGTGAGACGGACCCTGCAGCCTGGCGGTGGGAGGAGACAGAGGGGACCGCCATTGATTTCCTTTGACCCTGCCCCCACATACAGTGTCACAACCCAGCCACTGAGTTGCCTCGCCCTGGTGAACACCTAGGGCTCCACTCCTCATATGTAACAGGCACGAACAGTCCAAAATATGGCTCAAGAAGAACTCAAAGCCCCAGAGCCAATAACTCTAAGTGACCAGGAAATAGCAAACCTCTCAGATGCACAGTTCAAAACACTGGTGATCAGGATGCTCACAGAACTGGTTGATTATAGTCACAAATTAGAGGAACATATGAAGGCTAAACTAATTGAAATGAAGGGAAATGCACAGGAAACCAATAGTGATGGAAAGGAAACTGGGACTCAAACCAATGGAGTGGACCAGAAGGAAGAACGAAACATCCAACCAGAAAAGAATAAAGAAACAAGAATTCAAAAAAATGAGGAGAGGCTTAGGAACCTCCAGGACATCTGTAAATGTTCCAAAATCTGAATTATAGGGGTACCAGAAGGAGAAGAGGAAGAGCAACAAGTGGAAAAGTTATTTGAACAAATAATAAAGGAGAACTTCCCCAATCTGGCAAAGGAAATAGATTTCCAGGAAATCCAGGAAGCTCAGAGAGTCCCGAAAAAGGTGGAACCAAGAAGGAACACAACAAGGCACATCATCATTACATTAGCCAAGATTAAAATGAAGGAGAGAATCCTAGAAGCAGCAAGAAATAAGGGGACAGTCACCTACAAAGGAGTTCCCATCAGACTGTCAGCTGATTTCTCAAAAGAGACCTTACAGGCAAGAAGGGACTGGAAAGAAGTATTCCAAGTCATGAAATCCAAAGACCTACAGTCAAGATTGCTTTATCCAGTAAAGTTTTTATTTAGAATGGAAGGGCAGATAAAGTGCTTCTCAGATAAAGTCAAATTCAAGGAGTTCATCATCACCAAGCCCTTATTATATTAAATGTTAAAGGGACTTATATAGGAAAAAGAAGATGAAAAATATGAACAGTGAAAGGACAGCAAACTCACAGTTATTAACAACCACACCTAAAACAAAAGCAAACCAAGAGGACAGCTAGATCAGGAGTGGAACCATAGAAATGAAGAACACAGGGAGGGTTAGCAACAGGAGTGGGAGGAGGAGAAGGGGGGAGAAGGTACAGAAAATAGCATAGACAGTAGGTAGAAAACAGCGGGAAGGGCAAGAATAGTAGCGGAAATATAGCATCTAATGAATTTGAGACACGTGGTCATAAACTAAAGGGGGAGAATGGTGGGGGAGGGGTGTGCAGGGTGGAGGAGAATGAAGGGGGGAATAGAACAACTGTAATGGTATAATCAATAAAATATATTAAAAATGTAACTTAAATTAATATTTTGAAATAAGAAGAATACTAGATTGAGAAGGAAAAGATGAGGGGCCTGGGCCAATGACTTTTCAGTTACGTTTTAATAAATAATCAGTTATCTTTGAGCTTCAATTTCCTACTTGTAAAATGGGGACAACACCATACAGGGGCTCTATGAGACTTCAGAGTCCTCATTTCTTCAGCCACACAATCCGTACTTCATAACTCCTAAAACCAGGGTCTTTCCTTTATATGTGCTTTAAATTTTCAATGTTACTGTTAAAATATAGTGCCCTAAACTGAACATAACACTCTTGGTGTGTTCTAATTATCTCCCATCACTTGCAATAACACAGCCAATAATCACATTAAGCTTTTAAGGGAGCAGTCCTATTCAAGAGTAATCTTAGTTCAATCAAACCTCCTGAAACTTCATCTATGTTGGCAAATCACACTTACACTTCCTTCATGTGAACTTAAATGTAAGACCCTGCATTTGTCCCCATTATATTTTACCTTGTTAGATGTGATCTACAGTTGTAGTGGAGTTGAGGCAATTAAATCAAAATGTCAAGGAGGACATGATGACAGATACATAAGAGGAATTTGGGCCTTAAGTATACTATACTGCATAGGTGGCTTTAATATCATTAATAAACATCACTGTATAAATAATAAGAAATGATTGACTCACCTTAATGCTCAAGCTTAAAATAATTAATACATTAACTGAAGTACATTTTTATAAGGTAGTAACCTTATAAAAGGTTACTTTTACTGATAAAAGTATTCTACTGATAAATATATTCTATCTTATAGTTTCACATGTGGGGTTGGGAGTTTTAATGTCCTATTTCATCTCAAGATCAACTCAGTTTTCTCTAATTCACTTTAAATTCCAAACTTAAAAATCAAATAATATTCTAGATGTCCAGAGGGTGGGTTATGCTAAGCCTGGCACTATTTCCTATTGTGGTTGTTATTCTGCCTCTTCCCCAGGATCAGAAATTCAGTTATTTGTACAACACTGTAGTTTAAATGGATTATCTTACATGTTTCATGACTACACAAAACCACAAAAATAGATATCTAGGAACTAAATAGAGTATGATCAACATATTCTTTGGAAGGCAATATATTTACATGACAGTTTAACTTTTCTTTTAGAATTATAATGTGTATCCGAAAGTGTCCAACACTTAAAAGTACAGCTCAATGAGTGATAATAAAGCAAACACATAATCACCACTCAGGTGAAAAACCAGATTATAACCAGCCTTCCAGAAAGTACCACAATCACCACCTGCTCCCATTTCTCCTAGGACAACCTCACATCCTGACTTCTAACACTATAGTTTAGTTTTATTTACATGAATGGAATCACACAGAAAGAATTCATTCATGTCTAACTTCATCAATGTTGTTGCAAGTACTCTGAGTTCACTCATTTTCATTATTATAGAATACCACTTTATGACTATCCTACAATTTAATTTTTTCATTCTTTTGTTGATGAATATTGTTTTCCAGTTTAGGTTTAGGACTAACAATACTATTATGAATATTCTTATATGTGTCTCTTGTGGGGTGGAAACACTCATTATGAAGATGCCAAGTCTTCTTAATTATTTTATAATTTTTTTCAAGTGATGCAAAAGTACTTCCAGGAGAGTCCCAGCAGACTTCTCCCTGTCCTCTAAATTCTTACATCTAATTGCCCACTCAATATCTCCACTTGAAAGTGTAACAGTCATCTCAAAATTAACAGCCCCTAACTTGAGGTCGAAACTATCCCATTCATTTATTTATCTGTTTACCCATTCAATATTTACAAAGTGTCTGGCAAGTGGCATCTGTTGCCTATCTCCAGGTGTAGAAGTCCAAACACTTCTGCCCACTGCATCTTGGTATTGGAGTCACCATGGAAAACAACATAGTCAAGCACTGGTGGAAGAACACTTGGCTCACATGGAGAAGATACAGCAAGGTAAGCATCAGTAGTGATGCTGGTTCCCCAGTAGCCTGGAGGTCGCTCTCAGCAGCCATGCAGAGAGCACTTGGCCTGCATTACCCATCATGTGTTATAGGAGAAGGACCTACCCCCCTCAGGGGATAGATAGAGCAGTACGGTTGGCCAGTGCTGTATGATGGTCATGCAGAACAAAGGACTCTATCTCTCGACAAGAAAGCATTTCAGGCCCAAGGCCCATCCACTCTTACACAGCCCAGAGGGGTTGAAAAGACTGCATGCACAACTGCCTTTCCCAACACAAGGCACTTACCTACCACACATGCAAGGCTGTTACAAGTATTTGACTCCCACAGTTTTCCACATCTCAGAATACAATTCTATCCTCCCAATTCCTTAGGCCAAAACTATGGAATCATTCTTGAATCCGCTCCTTTCCTCATACCCATATGCAATCCATCAGAAAATCCTTTATGTCAACCTTCAAAATATTCAGAATCTAACCACTTCTCACAGGACTGGTCTGAGTTATCATCATCTCTAGTTAGATTATTATAATAACCTCCCAACTGGATTTCCCATTTCTGTTCTTGCGCCCCCTCTCCAACATATTTTATTTTCAATGCAGTAGCCAGAGTAATCCTTTTAAAAGCTTAGTCAGATCATATCATTTCCAACTCACAGCCCTGCAGCAGCTTTTCATCTCATTCAGAGACTCGTGCAAAGTGTTCCAAAATCTAGCCCTCCACTGCCTCTCTGCTTCAGTCATACTGCCCTCCTTGCTGCTGCTTAAACTCACGAGGCCCATTCATGGTGATAAACCTCAGGGTTTTTACAATTGTTCTTCTACCTGAAATTCTCTTCTATATACACATGACTTGCTCTGTCTTCTTCAGGTATTTTTTTAAGTGTCTTATTTTCAGGTAACACCTTTCCTGACCATCCTACTGAAAACTTCCACCAATTTCCCCAGGTACCCAAATCAGATCACTCCTACTGCCTTCTCCAGCTTTGCTTTTCTTCATAGATACTGTTCTCCATCTTATCACTTTTGTTAATATAAAGCCTGTCTGGGCAGGCAGACTTATATCTTTTATAAAGGCTAATTGATAAACAGGATTATAAACATTACTCAATCCCAAAAAAGCAGAATAAGAATACAAAGACAACAAAGAACAGATGGGACAAACACAAAACAAAACGCAAGATTACAGACTCACATCCAACCCTATTGATGATCACCTTAAAGGTAGATGACTTAAAGTACATTTCTTGTAGGCAGCATACAGTGTAGTTAGTGGCAGCTTACCTTTCCATCCTAATGCCAGATGGGGTAAAAAGATAAGACACAACCATCTGACTTCCGGCCAAGATGTAGGCATAGGTGGAAACATTGTGCCTCCTGGCACAACCAAAATTAAGGAAAACAAAGATTTAGAGACAAAAACACAACCATAACAAGACAGAAAATTGAACTGTATGGAAGTCCGATAACCATTCAACCAGACTGGTAAGAAGGGTGGAGTCGGTGGCCAGCAGAGAGGGATCACAGCAGGCAAAGGTGGTGGCTGTCTGACTGGGGAGTGCAGGTGACGTGGGGCTGACTGCAGTCACACATTCACATGCAGATAAACTAGGCAAAAACAGGCAGCAAGACAGACTATGTAACCCAGGGCTCCAGTGCTGAGAAATAAAGCACCAATTGAAAAGGTGCTGGGAGAGACTCCCAGCCTCACAGGAGAGTTCATTGGAGAGACCCACAGGGTCCTAGAATGTACATAAGCCCACCCACCTGGGAGCCAGCACCAGAAGGGCCCAATTTGCTTGTGGGTTTTCAGGAACATGTATAAGGGACACATGGACACAGCCAAGGGGGGTAGGAGTAAGAGTGGAAAGTGGGGATGTCTGGGGTGGAGTAGGAGAGTGGTGGAGGAAAAATGGAGACAACTGTACTTAAACAGCAATAAAAAGAAAAAGGGAAATGAACAAATGAGGAGAAATTTCATTAATAGAAAGATTAAGTTGTGAAGTACAGTGTGACCATTAAAAATTAATGACAAAAAAATAAGAATACAATAACTGAACTGAAGAATACATTAGATGGAATAAACAGCAGATTAGATGAAGCAGAGAATCAAATCAGTGATTTGGAAGACAAGGTAGAGAAAACACCCAATCAGAAGAACAAAAAGAAAAAAATAATAAAAACTAAGAATAGTTTGAGGGGTCTATGGGACAATGTCAAGAGAAACAACATTTATATCCTGGCTGGGTGGCTCAGTTGGTTGGAACATCATCCTGTACACCAGAGGGTTTCTGGTTTGATTCCCAGTCAGGTACATATCTAGGCTGTGGGTTCAATTACTGGTTGGGAGGCATATGGGAAGCAACAGATTGATGTTATTCTCTCATGTAAATGTTTCACCCTCTCTTTCTCTGCCTTCTCTCTCTCTAATATCAATAAACATATTCTTGGGTGAGGACTTTTTAAAAAAGTAACATTTGCATTATAGGGGTGCCAGCAGGGAAAGAGAGAGAGCAAGGGATTAAAAACCTATTTGAAAATATGATGATGAAAACTTTCTTAACCTGGTATAGGAAATAGACACACAAATTCAGGAAGGACAGAGAGTCCCAAACAAGATGAACCCCAAAAAGCCCATATCAACACATCATAAGTAAAACACCTACAGTTAAAGACAAAGACAAAATCTTAAAAGCAGCAAGAGAAAAGCAGTTAGTTTCCTCCAGAGGAGCTCCAATAAGACTGTCAGCTGATTTCTCAAAAGAAAGTTTGCAGTCTGGAAGGAATTGGCACAAAATATTCAAAATGATGAAAAGCAAGAATCCCACCAACCAGGATTACTCTACCCAACAAAGCTATCATTTATAATTAAAGGACAGATAAAGAGCTTCCCAGGTAAGAAAAAGGTAAAGGAGTTCATCACCACCAAATCAGTATTACAAGAAATCTATATCATTACGCTATATCACTTAGCGTAATGCTCTCCAGATTCATCCATGCTATCACGAAGGGAAAAGGACTTCTTTCAGAAGAAAAAAGGTAAAAATATAAATAATAAAATGGCAAATACTATTTATCTATCAAAAATTACTTTAAATGTAAACAGGTTAATGCTCCAGAAGACATAGGCTGGCTGAAAGAAAACAAGATCCTGATAAATGCTGCCTACAGGAGACTCACTGCAGGTTGAAAGAAACACACAGACTGAAAGTAAAGGGATGAAAAAGATATTTCACACAAATGGAAATTTTAATAAGCTGGGTAGCAATACTTATATAAGACAAAATAGACTTTGAAACAAAGTCTATTATAACAAAATAACAAAAAAGGATATTTCATATACAATAGCCAAGATTCGGAAGCAACCTAAGTGCCCATCAATAGAAAACTGGATAAAGAAGAAGTAGTACATTATATACTAGAATATGACTTGGCCATAAAAAGAATGAAATCTTACCACTTGCAACAGCATAAATTGGCCTAGAGGGTACTATGCTCAGTGAAATAAGTCAGACAGAGAAAGACAAATAGCATATGATTTCACTTCTATGTGAAATCTAAACAACAAAATAAATAGACAAACAGAAACAAACTCATAGATACAGAGAACATTTTGATGGTTGCCACAATAAAGGGCATTGGGGGTATAAGTGAAAAACAGGAAGGGACTAAGAAGTACAAGTTGGAAGTTACAAAATAGTCACAGGGATTTAAAGTACAGCATAGGGAATATAGTTAATAATACTGTAAAAACTATGTTTGGTGTCAGGTGGGTAATAGAATTATCAAGAAGGTCACTTCTTGAGTTACACAAAGGTCTAACTACCATACTGTACACTGGGAAATAATATAATACTGAATGTCAACTGTAATTGAAAACATATAAATATTTTTCATTTTTTAAAAATCTAAAATAATAACTTTGTGGGGTTTTAATGAATCTTAAATTATCCTTTAAAAATGCTGTTATTTTTATATTTTACCCTGCATGTTAACCTCAGAATTCCTCATCCACATAACTGAACTGCTATTCCTCATGTGAAATATTAACACTGCTATGGCATCAGGTGGGAACTAGACTTATTGGGAGCATCACTTTGTAATTTATATGAATGTCTAATCACTTTGCTATACCTGAAACTAATATAATATTAAATGTCAATATATTTAATTTTTAAATTTAATAAGTAAGTAATTCTCAGCAAATGACTGAACTATTAAATTTTATATTCTGATAGCTTTTAATGAATGAAAAATTATGGTGATAGTCAATACCTCAAAATTCCTTTTTCATGGTGTTATTGTTTAAAGTGTGTTCTTGATAAATATTTTGACCATCAAAAAAGAGATAATATTATTTCTAAGACAAACAACATAATGGGTAAAAACATAAGCTTTGGACACAGGAAAACAGGATCTGAAATCTTTTTTCTCACTTATTATTTCTGTGTTCCTGGGTAAGCCACTGAACCTCTCTGTGTTTTAGCTCACTTAACTATAACATGAATATAATAGTATTTGCTTCAATAAAGATCAGAGCAGAAATAAATATGAGTCTAAAAGAACAAAACAAAATATCAATCACCAAGAGGTGGTTCTTTGAAAAGACAAACAAGGTTGACAAACTTTTAACCAGACTCGTCAAGAGAAAAAGAGAAGACTCAAATCAGAAATGAAAGAGGAGATTAACAACTGACACCACAGAAATACAAAGGATTTTAAGAAAATACTCTGAACAACTATATGCCAACAAATTGGACAACCTGGGAGAAATGGACAAATTCCTATAAATATACAACCTACAAAAACTGAGTGAAAAAGAAGAAAACCTGAATAGACTGATAACAAATAATATTAAGGTAGTAATCAAAAAACTCCCAGAAAACAAGTCCTGTATAGAGTGGCTTCACAGGCAAATCTTACCAAACATTCAAAGAAGAATGATCACTTCTCCTTCTCAAACTATCCCATAAAATTCAAGAGGAAGGAAGACTTTCGAGCTCTTTTTATGAGGCCAGCATTTTCCTAATTCTAAAACCAGATAAAGAAACTATGAAGAAAGAATATTATAGACCAATATCCCTGATGAAAATAGATGCTAAAATCCTCAACAAAATACTAGCAAACCAGATCCAACAATACACTAAATGATTAAACACCATAATCAAGTGGGATTTATTCCAGGGAGACAAGGTTGGTACAATATGCTCAAATCAATAAATGTGATACACCACACAAACAAAATAAAAGATAAAAATCACATAATCATATCAATAGAAGCAGAAAAAGAATTTGATAAATTAGCACCCATTTATGATAAAGGTCTCAGCAAAGTGGGAATAGAGAAATCATACCTTAATATAAGAAAGGCCATATGTGAAAAACCTACAGCAAACATCATACTCAATGGGCAAAAACTAAAAGTATGTCCCTTAATATCAGGAACAAGAGGACGATGTCCACTCTTACTACTCTTATTCAACATAGTACTGAAGTCCTACCAGCAATGATCAGGCAAGAAATAAAACACATCCAAATTGGAAAGAAGGAAGTAAAACTATCATTATGTGCAGATGACATGATACTGTATTGTACACAGAAAACCCTGAAGAGCACCAAAAAACTACAAGAATAAATGAATTCAAAAAAGTAGCAGGATACAAAATTAATATCCAGAAATAGGTGGCATTTTTATATACCAATAATGAACTCCCAGAAAGAGAAACTAAAAAACAATTCCACTTTCTATTGCAACAGAAAAAATAAGGTACTTAGGAATAAACTTAACTAAGGAAGTAAAAGATATGTACTCAGAAAATCACAGGACTTTGAAGAAAGAAACAGAGGAAGATACAAACAAATGGAAGCATATACCATGTTCATGGATTGGAATAATTGACATCATTAAAATTTCCACAGTATCCAAGACAATTTGTAGATTCCATGTAATTCCTATTAAAATACAATGTCATATTTCACAGATCTAGAACAAATATTCCAAAAATTTACATAGAACCAAAAAAGACCCTGAATAGCCTCAGCAATATTGAGAAAGAACAACAAAGTTGGAGAACTCACAATACCTGATATCAAGCTATACTACAAGGCCACTGTAATCAAAACAGTCTGGTACTTGCACAAGAATAGGCATATAGATCAATGGAGCAGAAAAGAGAGCCAAGAAGTCATCCCATGCCTATATAGTCAATTAACATTTCACAGAGGATGCAAGAGCATACCATGGAGTAAAGACGGTCTCTTCAATAAATGGCGTTGGTAGAATTGAACAGGTCTGTGCAACAAAATGAAACTAGACACCAACTTACACCATACACAAGCATAAACTCAAAATGGATAAAAGACTTCAATGTAAGTAGCAAAACATACAAATTTTAGAAGAAAACACAGGCAGCAAAATCTCAGAGCTCTCTCAAAGTAATATTTTCACTGATATTTCTCCTAGTACAAAGGGAACACAGGAAACAATAAATAAATGGTACTACATCAAACTAAAAAACATGTGCACAGAAAAAGAAACCATCAACAAAATGAAAAGGAAATCCACTATATGGGAGAACATATTCTCCAACAGTACATCTGATAAGGGGTTAATCTTCACGATATATAAAGAATTTATACAACTCAATATCAGGAAGACAAACAGTCCCATTAAAAAAAGGGGCACAGGACAAGAATAAACACTTTTCCAAAGAAGACATACAGATGGCCAACACACATATGAAAAAATGCTATAGTACCTTTACACAATGGAATACTATGCTGCTGTAAAAATATAAGACTCTTATCCTTTGTGATGGATGGACCTGGAGATTATTATGCATTATTATGCTAAACAAAATAAGCCAGTCAGAGAAAGACAAATACCATATGATCTCACTAATGTGATGAATCTAATGAACAAAATAAACTAATGAACAAAATAAAACCAGAAGCATGGATACATAGAATAGACTGACAAATGTCAGATGGGAGGGAGATGGGGGGACTAGATAAAAGGTGAATTGATTAGCTAAAGAACATATATGCATAGCCCATGGACATGGACAATAGTGTGGGAAAGGCCAGGGAAGGGGGAGTGGAGGTGGGCAAAGAGGGCAAAAATGGGGGACATCCTTAATAGTATCAACAATAAAATTTTAAAAAATACATAAATAATTCTTAGCAAATATTGGACTATTAATTTTTTTATTCTGATAGCTTTTAATACATAGAAAATTATGATGAGAGTCAATATCTCAAAAAATTTTCATAATGCTATTTTTAAATTTTATTTATATTTTTATTGGTTCCAGAAAGAGACAGAGAGGGAGGAAGGGAGGAAGGCAGGAAAGGAGGAAGGGAGGGAGGGAGGGAGGGAGGGAGGGAAAGAAAGACAGACATCGATGTGAGAAAAACATTGATTGGTTGCCTCCCCTATGTGCCCCACCTAGAGACCAAACTGGCTACCTAGGTATGTGCCCTGACCAGGAATTGAACCCACAACCTTTGGGTGCACAGGATGACACTCCAATCAACTGAGCCACATCAGCCAGGCTCATAATGCTACTTTTAAAGTGTGTTCTCAATAAATATCTTGACAAAATATCAAAAAAAGAGAAATATTAACACTCCTAAGACAACATAGTGATTAAGAACACAATCTTTGGAAACAGGAAAAACAGGGTCTGAATTCTTTCTTCTTACTTATTTTTTCTGTGTTCTTGGGTAAACCACTAAACTTCTCTGTGTTTTACTTCACTTACTATAAAATGGGTATAATGATACTTGCTTCATAGGGCCAGTGTTAGAAATATGTCAAAGTAAATACTTAATAAATAGTAGCTATCATGTCATAATTATTGCATTACCATCAGAAAAGTTCAGAGAAGTTACCTTTCAGTCAATCACTTACTGAGTACCTACCATATGCTAGGAAATATGTAAGCACTAGGAATACAAAGAATAAAAAGATAGTTAAGAGGACTCAAAATATTTCTTATGTTGAATTCACACTTAAAAGTTAATTTCAAATACAAACTTGATATTGTACTTCTTAATTTCTAAGTAGGGCGATTATTTTAAGTTCCTCTTATAAAAATTAAAGAATGACTTTTTTCCCTTTGAAAACATAAGTTGTCAGGTTAAACCAATTAGGAAATGTCTGAGAAATCCCTGGCACCTGGAAAACATGGTGAAACTTAAATTTGAAAGAAACCTGCAATTAATAGCACCTTTCAAAATTATTCTCAAATCAGTAGAATGAATTATATTCAGACCTAAAATACATAAAATGAACCAATTTGTTGCGGTGGTAATCTTTTTTAGAAGGGCTGGGCTAACAGATGTAAAGAGTTAAAATCAAGTTCAAATTTGTATTTCATTTGCTCATTCCATTTAAATGACAGATGGCTTAAATACAAATCTTATTAATAAAATGTTTGTATGTTCATTATGAAGCTGGTTGCCTTATCTCATTCATTTTAGTAATTTTATTAATCTTACTACATAACTGCCCATTTCACTCCAGGACTTCTAAACTTTTGCCTCTCAAAGTGTGGTCCCAGGACCAACAGCATCAGCATCCCCTGGAAGATTGTTAGGACTACAGAATTTTATTCCCCATATCAATCCCACTGAGTCAGAATTTGCATTTAAAACAATTTCCCACGTGATTTCTATACATATTGAAGTCTGAGTAGCATAGTTCTAAGCTGTTGATTTTTTTTATAGTGTTACAAAAAGTTCATTTGCTTCCAAGTTGTGGTTAATTTATCTCCAGATAGTAACTTTTAATAAGAATTATTCAATTTAGTTAAATAAATCAAATCAATATACATATACGTTAGATATTCTACATAGAATATTTATGTTTGACACTTCACTTACCTCTCAAATTGGACTTCAAGTCTAAGAATTCTTGTTGTACTATTCATTTTTTCTCAAGTCAACATCTTTGCCTTAGCATATGACCATTATGATGAAAGTCTGTAATTAAGCAACTAAAATACTAGGAGATCAGATTCTCCACATAATTTCAGAAAAAAATGAAAAAAACCTCAAAATAGGTTCAACCGAAGTTGAACTTGCAAGTTCCCTAGAGGAAAAAAAGATCAGAATGACTCTATCCTCCAAAAGAATATATTTTTATGCTTCACCTAATGTATTTTTTACTGAGGGTAGCACATTTTTTTAAAATAAGAAGTTCATATGGGACCTACTGCAATACTTTAGTTGGCTCACCTTTTATTATTACCATTGCACCATAGTCACAGTGTACATAAAATAGAACAATTCTGATTTCCTGCTCCTCCTCCTTTTATTTTTAAATGACAGAACCTAAGCTGAAACTGATCGCAGCAGTTAAAATAGTTCTGCTCAGATTCAAGGGAAGGTACAAATGTTCACTTTTCAAAAGCGCTGCAAAAGCCAACCTCATCTCTTTTTGTTGTAGCTGTGGCTTTTTGCCAAATATTTGAAAAACTGTTGAAAATTGCTGTTCTGTATAAGCAATTATGAAGAGCTTTACATAAAGTAGGAGAAACTGTAATAACAACTCCTTCAAATGGTCAAATGCCCATGGCCTCTGGATTGCAGGACAAGAATCTAAGAGTCACCAGCTACATTTGAGCCAATGCACCCAACCCTTAGGAGAATGGGTTTAGTTGAGAGTTTTAAGAGAAGGTTATCAAGGAATCTGTTGGGCTGTCTCAAAAATTAAATATGTTCTCAAACATCCCCAGTTTTTTAAAAAATAAGATCCTATTATGGCCCTGGTTTGTGTGGCTCAATGGATTGAGTGCCAACCTGTGAACCAAAGGGCCGCCAGTTTGATTCCCAGTCTCCCCAGTAGGGGGTGCTCGAGAGGAAAGCACACACTGATGTTTCTTTCCCTCTCTCCCTACCTTCCCTTTTTTCTCCCTCCCCCTCTCTCTAAAAATAAACAAATAAATTCTTTTTTAAAAGATCCTATTATAGATCAGTTATCCTTAAATTTAACTCTTTAGTCACTTCATTTTGCCTTTACAGCTTATATAATTTCTCAGGATACAGCATTCCACATGAGTAACGACTAGGTATTTAACGCCCTTTTTATGGTCCTAGACATATTGATTGTTAAGCTTTAAGTAGTGCCCCTACCTCTAATATTCTAGAGTTTGGTGAACAATTCATTAAGCCCTCTCTGTCCTCACATTCACACCAAGGTCTCTCAGAACTGCACATTGGCTCCACTGCTTCACCTACCAGTCACTCTTCAGCCCACCCTTATCTGGCTTCCACTCCATTCACTCTGTTAAATCTCTCTTGGTAAAGACTATAAGGACCTTTATGTTGCAAAATCCAATAGACAAGCCATAGCCACCATTTTCCCTTACTTTGCAGCATCACTCAACAATGTTAATTGTTCTCTCCCTTTTGAAATAACTTTCTATAGCTTTGATGGACCTGCACTCTCCTAGGTGCCTCCCAACTCTATCCCTCATCATCCTTTAGGGACTCTTGCCCCTCTACCTAAGCTACAAATGCTTCCTTGGGGCTTGGACTTGGAATCTTAGACAATCTCATGACTATGACCATCCCTTTCATGCTGATGACACACTTTCATGCCAACAACACATTTACGCCTCCAGACCAGATCTTCCTACTGAGTCTAGACCAGTACACCCAACTATCTATTCCATATCTCCACCTGGATGTTTCATAAACACATTTAAACTCAATACATGCAAAACTGATGTCTTAGGTTATTTCCTCATTGTTCCCCCTCCAATGTTTCTCACCCTGAAACATCTACCTAGTTGCTCCTGCTAAAAACTCAGAAATCCTTTACTCTCACCACTAGAAACCAACCAATCTCCAAGTCCCATCCTTTGGGCTTCCAAAAGACAGCTCTAATATGCTCAGTTTTCCACCTGTACTGCCGTCCTCCCCTCTCCCCTCCACCTTCCAGTCTGTCATTATTGCCCCTTACATACCACACTGCAATAGCATTCTAAGTGATCTTCCTGAATTTATTCATATTCCTGTCCATTTTAGTCTCCACATTGCAGCCAGAACGATCTTTCGAAGATGAAAAATGCTCCTACTTAAAACCCTTCAGTAGCTTCCTATTGTTTTTAGGATAATGTTCATAAGGCACCTGCCTACCTCTCCAGACAACCTCATCTCATGCTCTCATTTCCCAAGTTCTCCATATGCACCAGCTCTGCTCTTTTTCTCTGCACATTTACCACACGTGCTAAGGTTTCTCCAGGTTCAGAGGACACATGTTGTGTCCTCTTCCTGGAATAATTGTTTTACTTTTCTACCCACTGCTGCCCAAATCATACCACTGTATACACGCACATGCATAATCCAAAGCTGCAGGGTCCACACGAAACAGTCAAACTAGACCAAAAGAAACTGACTGCCTAGCAGCACATAATGTTAAAAGTAACACCAGGGCAAAAGATAATAACAGCAAATCCTTATATAACTTTATGTGAGGTACTGTTTTAGGTGATTCATATATTAACATACTCAACGCTCACAACAATCTGATGAAGTAGGTACTATTATAATCTCTAAGATAAAGTAATCAAGATTCAGAGATGATAAATGTGACCTTCAAGAAGGTCACAGATACTCAGTGGCAAAGCTAGGATTCAGACTGAGTCCTTCTGTGTGACTGCTTGGCTGCTGCTAACTTGATTACAGACTATTCAACCCTCCCTTCCACCTTCGAGACGTGGAACTGGCTTACATAACCATACAGTTAATGGACAAGTACTAATTCTCCACTTGACTGAGAACACAAATGAGGGTAGAGATCATTTATATCTTGTCCACTGATGAATCCCCAACCTCTTGAATAATATCTAACACATAACTGATGCCCACAAACATCTACTGAATTATATGAATGCTATTTGAGAACGTATTGGGTTCCAATCTTGTCTCACAAGTCTATCTAACAATTTTGTTTGTTAGCTATCTGCTATCCAGCCCTGCAGCCCCTAGGCGCCCCCTCCTCCTGTCCGCGTGCCGGCCACCCGAACGGCAGCAGGCAGCAGTCTTCCCTCCCTCCCCGCTGAGGCGAGGGCCTCGCCGCGGCCTTTCCCGCCCTCAGGCCTCACCTTCCATGTAGGGGAAGAGGCCGTCCCAGAGTCCAGCCCAGGCCCAGGCGACTCTTCCGCACCCAAAAGCACGAAACGGCCATACCGCTGCAGTGGCCACTGTGCGGCGTCTCCACCGGGAAGCCCGAGGCCTGCCGGCTGTTTTCCCGCCTCCGCCATGTCCGGCCTCCAGGTGCGAATGGCAGGCGGGGGCCTGCCAATCACGCAGCTGATCAATCAGGAAGCGCGGTGCCCCAAGACACGCCCTCCCCTCGCATGCCAGCCAATGGGCAGGCCCCAAAGACTCCTGCAGGGGGCTCTGTGGCTGTGGGTGTCGCTCTGGCGTTTGGGCGCCTTGTGGTCTTCACAAGGTCTTCACGGGCAAAGTGAACGTGGTCTTCACGGGCTTCCCAACGTGAGGTGGGGCTGTGCCGCCCATCAGTGATAGTTGGTCCGGCCTCTGCAGCCTTCAGGCCTCACCCTCCCTCAGGCGGTCNCGTGCCGGCCACCCGAACGGCAGCAGGCAGCAGTCTTCCCTCCCTCCCCGCTGAGGCGAGGGCCTCGCCGCGGCCTTTCCTGCCCTCAGGCCTCACCTTCCATGTAGGGGAAGAGGCCGTCCCAGAGTCCAGCCCAGGCCCAGGCGACTCTCCCGCACCCAAAAGCACGAAACGGCCATACCGCTGCAGTGGCCACTGTGCGGCGTCTCCACCGGGCAGCCCGAGGCCTGCCGGCTGTTTTCCCGCCTCCGCCATGTCCGGCCTCCAGGTGCGAATGGCAGGCGGGGGGCCTGCCAATCACGCAGCTGATCAATCAGGAAGCACGGTGCCCCAAGACACGCCCTCCCCTCGCGTGCCAGCCAATGGGCAGGCCCCAAAGACTCCTGCAGGGGGCTCTGTGGCTGTGGGTGTCGCTCTGGCGTTTGGGCGCCTTGTGGTCTTCACAAGGTCTTCACGGGCAAAGTGAACGTGGTCTTCACGGGCTTCCAACGTGAGGTGGGGCTGTGCCGCCCATCAGTGATAGTTGGTCCGGCCTCTGCAGCCTTCAGGCCTCACCCTCCCTCAGGTGGTCCAAGTCACCATCCAGCGCTCTGATGGAGACATTCCCGAGAACTGGACAGTTTCCTGTAACTCGCAACGCGAGGTGGCATTCCCAGGCTGCCAGGGCAAGGATGTTGGTCTCCTTCCTCAAGGCAGCCTGTCAGACAACAACGTCCCTGCCCACCTCTAACCCTCCACAGCACAGCCGGGTTAGGGTCATTTCCTCATCACCCTGCAGCCCGTGACATATACTGCCTTCAGACCAAGTTCTCTCCGAAAGAACTTTGGGATGGGGTGCTGCCGTCAATAAAACGCATGCCTCAAGCAGCAGGTATCACTAAATGACAGGTCTGGGAGATTTGTGGTCGACAAAGCACTTCTACCTCAGTTATTTCATTTGTCCTCCCAATAGCCTGGTGATGAATTAAAGAAGTAAAACGGAAGTCGCCCCCCCCCCCCCCCCATTGAATGGATGGAGGTAAAATAAGGTCCTGAATAGAAGCAATCTGTCCAAGGTTACATGAACAGAGTAGGAGCGTGGACTCCACAATCTATCCACGTGTCCAACCCACTTGCAAAAAATGTAGGTATTCATCTAGTCAAATTGGAAGCAGTGCATACAGAAAGCAGGGCTATATAAAATAAACTTATAATGCAAACATTTTAAAAAAACTATGCATGGCAAAGGGTATTAAATTCACAGACAATGGTTGGAGAGGTGGTAAGTTATTAATTCTGCACTGATTAAATATCTGCAGTGTGTAGCTACTCTAGTGCCCATAGTGGTTACAAAAATGGGTAAGGCATGAACCTAGCCTTCTAGGACCTCACGACCTAATAAGGAAGACAGACGGAGACTCATGATACCTAAGTGCCATGTGAAAGGTATAAACCTCGTGCTCAAAGGATTCAAATGAAATAAACATCTACAAATGGGGATGGCGGTGGCATTTCAGTCCTAACTTGAAGGGTGAGAAAAAGTTTCCCAAGGGAATCTGGAAAACACTGGTATTCCATATGGAGAGCAAGAGGAAGAGCAAAAGTTGCAGAGAAGGTGAGGTTTGGGGGGAATGAGGCCACAAAGGTGAATTGGGCAGAAGAGCACTGCTAAGAGCACTGCATATGGAGAGCATTGGGCAGAACAGCAGCTAAGAAGAGTGAATTTTACTTGGTAGGCTATGAGGAGCATGGAAAATTCACATGGGGCAGTGGCAATATCATAATGGTCATCCAGGCAGGCTAATCTTTCAGGATCATTTAGAATAAAATGCATTCAAGGCAAGTGGCATTTGTTACTTTTCTTTAGTCCAGTAGAGCTCGAAGGGGTCAGATTTCAGAAACTGCTTCTGAAGGTCCTTAAATGACACAGCAGTACTGCATTTAATATAGTAGTAAATGGTCAGCAACTTGATTTCAATCCCAGTTCCACCACTTGCCAGCTGTGTGACCTTGGAGAAATCACTTAACCTTTCTGTAAAATAGGGTTAGTAAATACCTAATTTACAGGGTCATAGGGAGGATAAAATAGATCATACGTAGGGAAATACTTGATAAATTGCAAAGCAGAAACACATGTTGGCACTTGCTTTTTGCAGGGATAAAATGACTTTCCATAGCTCCCTAAGGGCGGGAGAATTGGGAGTCTGACATTTGGTCTCAGAGGCACTCACCTTCCAGGCCCAGGGCTGCAGATACTGTCAGACACCCTTCACAGGAGCAGATGGTGCTCACAGTTGGGACCCTATCAGTGCCCAAGGACACTCAGAGCCCTGCTGGGTTCCCACCTGCAAGCTCCCTTCTAGACAATGCACCTGTGCTCAAGCTTCTGGAGTAACCAGCTTCTGCCAAAAACAGATCCTGGCTGCAAAGGGAGATTGAAAGCTACAGTTATAACAGAGGCTCTTCTAAAAACTTACGATATTAAGAAATGTGACTTGAGGCCCTGGCTGGTGTAGCTCAGTGGATTGAGCGCGGGGCTGCGAACCAGAGGATCGCGGTTCGATTCCCAACCAGGGCACATGCCTGGGTTGCAGGCTGGTTCCCTGCAGGCCAACTCCCCGCAGGGGACACATGGAAGGCACCCATACATTGATATTTCTCTCCCTCTCTCCTTCCTCTCTGAAGATAAATAAATAAAATCTAAAAAAAAAAAAAAGAAATGTGACTTGAGCATTCAAGAGGTCCCAGGTGCTGTACTAGGTGCTGGGGATACAGTAGGGAAAAACATATGTGGCATTTGATTTCCTGAAGCTTACAAGCTAATGGGAAGGCAGAACATGGAGCAAATCGCTCCTTATTTTTAATGGAAGTTGTGTTTTCTTTTTAAAAGACAAACCTGTGGGATTTATTAGGGTATAATTTTATATAATAAAAAGCACAGATCTTACATGTTCAATTAGATAAGACCTGACAACTATACTCATGTAACTACCAACCAAAACAATATAAAGAACATTTTCAAAAGCTCCAAATTCCCGTAGGAGTTTCTTCTCCCAGTCAATCTCAAACCCCCAAGGGCGACCACTGATCTGATTTTTATCACTATAGCACGGCTTTTCTGTTCCTGGACTTAATCTATACAAAACAAGACAGAATGTATTCTTTGTACCTATTTCTTTTGCTCAGCATAGTTGTCTTTTAGCTTCATCTGCGTTGTTGTGTGTGTCAGTAGTTCACTGCTTTTTACTCTGAATAACGTTTTACTGTAAGATATCACAATTTGTTCATTCTCCACCTGTTGATGGACATTCGGATTGTGGTTTGTTTGTTTGTTTGTTCGTTTGTTTGTTTTAGGCTGTTATGAACATTTTTGTACCAGTCTTTTTTGTAGATACATGCTAGATTCTAAAGAGAGATATATATTCAGCCCTATTAAAAAAACTGCCAAAGAGTTTTCATAGTAGTTGTACCATTTCTTACTACCAGCAAAGCATGAGAATTCCAGTTATTTCCACTGATATTTGCATTATGAAGCCCTTTTAGTTTTAGCAACTTTAGTGAATATATAGTAGTATCTCATTAATTTGCATTTCCCTGATGATGAATAATGCTGAACCCCATTTCAAATGACTTACTGGCCATTTGTATATCTTATTCTTTGAAGTATCTGTTCAAATCTTTTGTCTATTATTGATTTGTAGCAGTTCTTTACATATTCTGGATACAAGTCTTTGGTGAGATTTTTGTATTGAAAGTATTGTTTCCTATCCTATAACATACCTTTTCATTTTCTTATTACTCTTTTTCAAAGGGAAGTATTTCATTCTGAGTGAAGTCCAATTTATTAATTTTCAGGTACTTTTTAGCAGTGCTTTTTGTGTCCTGCCTAAGAAATTTTTGCCTACCCTATGGTTGTACACATAATTCCCCTATATTTTCTTCTAGATACTTTATAGTTCTAACTTTTACATTTAGGCATATGCTCTTTCTTGCATTAACTTATCTGTGTAAAATAAAGTAGGGATTAAGGTTCACTTCCCCCATATGGATATAGAATTAATGCAGGAACAGCTCTCAAACAGTGACTGATGGAAACTGGCATATGAATACCTCAATTTCCTTACTCCTCAGGTGTGATAGCTCAAAGATTTGTATAATATCCTGTTCCCCAGGGTTCACCCCTGGGTTTAAGCTCCAGTGACTTGCTTGGTAAGAATTATTTTTATGGATAACTTTCCTTCTCTCTCTCCTTCCCCTATCAGTGTCTCTTGGGATCACCTTTCACATAAATTCTTTGCACTTGAAACTTTTTGTCCTGGAGTTAGGTTCTGAGTAACCCAAACCAAGACAGTGACAAACAGGCAGATAATTAGCTATAATATAGCTACATGCAAGAAGATGGTACAAAAGGCATTAAGAGGTGGAGAAGTCTCTCTCACATCCAGAGCAGATCCTCAAATGCCTTGCTCACCGGGTGCACTAGGATAGTAGAGTTTGTGGTCAGGACTAATGAATGACAGGTGACTGAGGTAACACATCTCCCTCTTAAGCACAGGTGGCTAACACAAGGCCCATGGACCAAATCCGGCCCTTCACCTCGTTTTACCCAGCCCAGCACCTTGTTTCTACCTGGCTGGAGTGCCGAGCTTCTTGCCCCTAGTTAAGGAGCAGTTACATTTGTACAATCCTAAAATTATATTCGGCCCTTTGAAGGCAACTGCGAGGCTGATGTGGCCCCCAGTGAAAATGAGTTTGACACCCCTGCTCTAAGGAGACTGTTACCAGTTAAAAAAAACAGCCCCTGAAGTTAAAAAATGATCATTTACTTTACAAAACATCTTTTATTCCCAAATCTTTTTAATGTGTAACTCTATTTTTCAGGAAGCTGAAATGACAGAGAGATGCTGGCTGCCTGAGTAGTCAGCATCACTCTGGAGGCCGGCTGCAGGACTGGTTTGGGAATCCTGGCACATCCCTTTCAAAGCCAGCCAAGGACCCCAGACATCCCCCTCTCCCTAGGATATTGAGTAAGCAAAGAAAGTGATAGCTTCAGTTTCCGTGGGTCTCCTAGATGACAGAGAAATAGGCACCCTTACCCTGCCTTCCATATTCCTTACCTGCAGTTCTAGGGAGCACAGAGTGACTGACAACTTCAGGGCACTGTTGATGGCTATGGGGTTTCCCAGAAAATGCCCTTTTTGCATCAGTCAAATCAGATGAGGTGTCTCTGTGATGTCAGACCAGGGGCCGCTGTGTCAGAATGATGAGATGTTTCCATCCCATTCTGTGCCCACTGCTAGAAATTATTTTCCAGCTTCTATTCTGTATTTCCATTTCAGGTCATCGAAAGGCTTTCCATGTGACTGGGCACAGACAATTTCACCTTTCCACAGGCTGCTGATTATTGACACATGAAGAAAGATTAGCACTGATTCTTTCCAGTTATTGAAAGCATACAGGATAGCCATGACTGGTGTGGTTCAATGGGTTGGGCATCATCCCAGCAACCAAAAGGTCACTCACTGGTCAGGGCACATGCCTGGGTTGCAAGCTCGGTCCCCGGTCCCCCGGTTGGGGGCATGCAAGAGGCAAGTGATTGATGTTTCTCTTGCACATTGATGTTTCTCTCCCTCTCTTCCCCCCTCCCTTCCCCTCTCTCTAAGAATAAATAAATAAAGAGCACACAGGATAATAAGCTAGTAAAAAAAGTTTGTCACATCTTACAAAGCTGGATTAGAGTCAGAAATAGGAACTTCAAGCAAACACTAAAAAACGACTATGAACTCACATCTTAAAAAGAAGGTTTATATTTTACTTATGTTGGACTCCAGAGTTTCTGGCACATGGTAGTTTCTCTATTTTTTTAAACAAAAGGATTGCGAATTTTAATATGAAAGGTGAAAAGGATGATTTAAAAGCCACTTTGAGGGTATAGAGGGCTAACACTGGGAAAATGGTTAATAACTTTTCCCATCCTAACTTTCACAAAAATTGAAACAAGAAAAATGTCTTTAGCCATATCATAAAAAATTAAAATTAGTGCTGGCCGGGCACCTAAGTGCTTAGAGTGTCGTCCCAATTAGCCAAGGTTTTGTGTTTGATTTCCAGTCAGGGCATTTACAAGAATCAATCAATGAGTGCATAAATAAGTGGAACAACAAATTGATCTCTCTCTCTCTCTCTCAAATCAATAAATAAAAAGAAAGGATTGGAGCTAAAGCTAAGGAAGAAATTTTTGTACCTCAAAATCTTAATCTGGTAGCTGGTATGTTTTGGTAAATTTATAATTCTGAAACCTGCGAATAAGTAAGAGACACACATAAGAGCCTAGACAGGAAGACCCTCTTGAATTCTCTCCAAATTTGATGCATCACTTATTCTATCATTTGTTGCCTGACCCAGGTGAGTTTATTTAACTCACCTCTGGAGAGAGAGGATGTGATATTTGCAATTTACACCTCAGAGGACAAATGAAAGCATGGTAAAGAAAACACTTCGTGCTGGAGGGTGACTCAGCAGAAGCATTTTTGAACTTAGTTGTTGAGAATATTTTGAATAACTGAGCCTGCAGCCATTGACACTGGACCTCTGTGTTAGCATGGGCAGAGGCTGGGAAGTCAGAGTTTTAGGAGGCCCTAGGGAAATGTCAGGACTGCTGGTAGTGTTCCCTCACACTCAAGGCTTCAGCCCTGAGGACATTATGACATGTTTGCTAATGAAAAGAAATTTCCCCAAGGAATAATTTTAATAATAAATTGAGAGACCCAGAAGAGGAGTGATTTTTTTTGAGTGGTCATTTGAGTTCAACTAATATGTTCATTCATTTATTTGGTAAGTATTTATCGGGCTTACTCTGTGCCATACACTATGTAAGGCAACAAAGAAACAAATCTGATAGGACACAGCTCTTCTCTTGAAAATGCTTACAGTCTGGTAGAGTAACAGTCACAAGGACAAATAATTTGCAGTATAATTTGAAAGATGCACAGTAAAGGCACAAACCCAGTATCATGTTGGTGCAAAGGAGTGATCCATTCAAACAGCAGCAGTTAGGAAGGTGTGCAAAAGGGTGGAGAATTTTTTTTGCCTGTGGTAAAATTCACGTAATATAAAGTCCATGATTTTAACCACTTTAAAGTGTGTAATTCAGTGGCATTTTCTGTATTTACAATGTTGTACAAACATCACCAGTACCAAGTTACAGAATATTTTCAGTACCCTAGAAGGAAACTTTATACCCACTAAAAGTCAATTCCCATTTCTTCCTCTCCCCAGCTCCTGAAAACTAGCAATCTGCTACTTGTGTCTAAGGATTTGCCCATTCTAGATACTTCTTCATTTGTTTGTTTTCTTGTTTATTTTATTTTTTAATATATTCTATTGATTATGCTATTACAGTTGTCCCATTTCCCCCCTTCACTCCTAGCTCATCCCCTCTCACCCACATTTCCCCCCTTTAATTCATGTCCATGGGTCGTACATATAAGTTCTTTGGCTCCTACATTTCCTATACTATTCTTACCCTCTCCCAGTCTATTTTCTACCTACCATTTTTACTACTTATTTTCTGTACCTTTTCCCCCTTTCTCCCCATCCCACTCCCCTTTTGATAACCCTCCATGTGATCTCCATTTCTGTGGTTCTATTCCTATCTTAGTTGTTTGCTTAGTTTGCTTTTTTTTTTTTTTTTTTTTGCAGTATGGTTGTTAATGGTTGTGAATTTGCTGTCTTTTTACTGTTCATATTTTTATCCTCTTTTTCTTAGATAAATCTCTTTAATATTTCATACAATAAGGGCTTGGTGATGATGAACTCCTTGAACTTGACCTTATCTGAGAAGCACTTTATCTGCCCTTCCATTCTAAATGAAAGCTTGGCTGGATAGAGCAATCTTGGATGTAGGTCTTTGGATTTCATGACTTGGAATACTTCTTTCCAGCCCCTTCTTGCCTGCAAGGTTTTCTTGAGAAATCAGCTGACAATCTGATGGAAACTCCTTTGTAGGTAACTGTCTCCTTTTCTCTTGCTGCTTCTAGGATTCTCTCCTTCACTTTAATCTTGGGTAACATAATTATGATGTGCCTTGTTGTGTTCCTCCTTGGGTCCAACTTCTTTGGGACTCTCTGAGCTTCCTGGATTTCCTGGAAGTCTATTTCCTTTGCCAGATTGAGGAAGTTCTCCTTTATTATTTGTTCAAATAAGTTTTCCACTTGTTGCTCTTCCTCTTCCCCTTCTGGTACCCCTATAATTTGGATGTTGGAACGTTTAAAGATGTCCTGGAGGTTCCTAAGCCTCTCCTCATTTTTTGAATTCTTGTTTCTTCATTCTTTTCTGGTTGAATGTTTCTTTCTTCCTTTGGCCCACATTGTTGATTTGAGTCCCAGTTTCCTTCCCATTGGTTCCCTGTACATTTTTCTTTATTTCACTTAGCATAGGCTTCATTTTTTTCATCTAATTTGTGCCCAAATTCAACCAATTCTGTGATCATCCTGATTACCAGTGTTTTGAACTGTGAATTTGATAGGTTGGCTATCTCTTCATCACTTAGTTGTATTTTTTCTGAAGCTTTGATCTGTTCTTTCACTGGGCCATTTTTTTTTTGTCTTGACATGCCTGTTATGTAGTGAGGAGTGGAGCCTTAGGTATTCACCCAGGAGGGGTAACCAATGTTGCAGTGTTGTCATGCGTGGGGAAGGAATATGAGAGTGAACACTTTCTCCGCTCTCCAGCAGCTTTCAGTCACTTCCCCCACTACCCACAAGCAAATTGGGCCCTTCTGGTGCTGATTCCCAGGTTGGGTGGGTTTGTGCACATTCTAGGACCCTGTGGGTCTTTTCAACGAACTCTCCTGTGAGGCTGGGAGTTTCTCCCACTGCTGCTTCAACCCCCACAGGTGTTTTTAATCAGTGATTTGAGGCTTTATTTGCCTGTGCTGGAGCCCTGGGGTGTATGGTCTGTTTCTGCTTCCCAGTTGTTCCTCCTGGTTTATCTACGCACAATGTGGGACCGCCTGCTCCACCAGTCACCACCGAAGTCTTACTGGCCAGCTGCAGCCTTGCATACCCTACTCCACAATTCAGGGCTGTGTCTGCCAGCCCCGAGAGTCCTCTCCATGCCGTTCTCCACTACTCCTACCAGTCTGGATGAATGTGTCTTCTTTAACTCCTTGGTTGTCAGTCTTCCATACAGTTCAGTTTTTCTGTCAGTTCTGGTTGTTTTTTTGTTTTAAATTGTTTTTGTCCTTCTTTTTGTTGTGCGAGGAGGCACAGTGTGTCTACCCTGCCTCCATCTCAGCCAGAAGTCCCTGGATATTTCATATAAATGGAATCATACAATATGTGACCTTTTTGTGTTTAGCTTCTTTAATATAATGTTTCAGTATAATGTTTTCATGGTTCATCCACATAATAGCATGTATCAGTAATTCTTTTTAATGGTTAAATCATTATTTAATGGAATAACTAATATTCTATTGACATATTGCCTATATATGCCACATTCATCAGTTGATGGACATTTGGGTTGGTTCCACCTGAGTGGAAACTCTTGAACAATACATTTTATTTATTTCAGAATACAAATGGCTTTGCTATCCTCTGGCAAAACAAAGCAATATAGGCATCAGGCAGGATAGCATAGTTAAGTTCACTCTTCAACTTCTCCCATTTCCAGATATATAGCAATGACAAGTCAAATATAAAAAGGATAACCAAAAAGAGATAGCTGGGGTCAAAGACAAGGCAAGCATCTATGGGACCAGAAATATACTATGGTGAGCAAGAATAAATCCAGACACATGCTGGGTTCCAGGACTGGACCCAGGCAGTGGTGGCAGGAGGAAGACTGACAGAGAATTAGGAACCAAACAGTTCCACACAAGGCACAGAATAGAGTCAGGCTCCCTGTATGAAGCTTGGAGGGAGCTGGCCCTCCCTTCAAGGGGGCTTAGAAAGGCTGCCACACTGCTACTTAGTGTAACTGTTTCTGGGAAAATAGGGACCGAAGAAGGCAGGTGCACAGCCACAGCCTCATGAGCAGGACCTCAGCCAAGCCTCCTGTAGGCTTTGAGACTGGATATCCCTAACCTTTTGGCAGAGGAGGCATATTGAAACACACCCCCATAAGACTTGGTTCTGGACTGAAGCCCTGGAGGTGGCCGTAGGGGAGGGCAGCCACATACCCACTCCGTCACTAGAAAGCAGGGAAGGATAAAGAAGCAGAAAGATTCCCACTTAAAATGACTTTGAAAATTAGAAGTCTAAAACACATGAGGAAATATCCTAGGCAAGACAACAAAAGCAATAACAGGAATACAAATTCACTTCAGACAAACTGACAAAAATGCTTTAAAATGATCAATACTATTACAACTTGCAACAATATAAATGAATAACATAATATTGAACAAAAGCCAGGCACAAGAGTACAGAACACATGCTTACATTGATATAATGTGAAAAAAACAGACACACCAATCTATGATAGAAATCAGGACAGCAGTTGCCCTTGGAAGGGGGCCCAAAGGGGTGCTGGAAATGTTATATTTCTTGACCTGGGTACTTGCTATGTGGATGCCTTGACTTTGTGAAAAGTCACTGTGGTATATACACACAGTCAGTCCTCATTATTTGCAGATTCCCTATTTGCAAATTTTCCTACCCACCAAGATTTATTTGTAACCCTAAAATCAATACATGCCACTCTGTGGTCATATAGACATGTGCATTGAGCGGGGAGATTTGAGTCAGAAGATGCTTATGGTTCCAGGAGATTTCAGACAAGGTGCTGCTCTGCCTGATTGTTCCAGCTCTCGTATCATAAACAAGTATTCTTTTTGGAGTGTACCTAGTGCTACATTTTTTTTTGCAATTCTGTGCTTTTTGCTGGTGATTTCACTGTTTGAAATAGCCACCAAGCATAATGCTGAAGTGGTGCCTTGCATTAAATTGTGATGTGTCTTATGGAGAAATTTGTGTTTTAGGTGAACTTCCTTCAGATCTGAGTTAAAGTGCTTTCAGCTGTGAGTCCTATGTTAATGAATCAACAATATACATTAAAGTATCTTTAAACAGAAACATACATAATACAAGGCTACATATTTATTGGTTGATGTAAATGTTGTGACCAGAAGCTTTAGTAGCATAACCCTGTTTTTCCCCAAGGAAATATTTCAGCATTTAGAAATTCAATGCTCAATTGAAGCAATAAGTAAATTTTCAATATATTACAAGAGTTTATGCCCCAGATGCTCACTAAAATAATTACTACAGGATATATAATGCAGCACAGAAATTTGTTTAAAATGTAGAAAAATTTAACTATGGTCAGTAAAAAAATACTATTTGTGTTAAAAATATAAAACAGAAACTCTAAAGAAGTGTGATAAGATGGAAAATGAATGAGGAGTGTTCAAAGAGGAGTAAAATTATGAAAAAATGTCTGATGTAGGATTGAAATATTTACTACAGTTTTGTTGGAAAAGGAGTTAAGTGTGCATGTATTGAAAAACTTAAAGAAAGTACTAATAAATGAAAGTACAATCTATACCTTCCAAAAGAGCAGACTGATAAAAGACAATTGGAATAAATAAAAATCTATCAACAGAAAAAAAGAATAGCCCTGGCTGATGTAGCTCAGTGGATTGAGCACGGGCCTGCAAACCACACGATTGAGGTTCAATTCCCAGTCAGGGCACATGCCTGGGTTGCAGGCCAGTTCCCAGCCAGGGACTCACAAGAGGCAACCCTACATTGATATTTCTCTCCTTCTCTCCTTCCCTTCCTCTCTAAAGATAAATAAATAAAGTCTTTTAAAAAATAATAAAGAAAAATGGTAAACAGAAATAATGCATAAGCTGGTACTAAAATTTCAACTATATACATTTTCAAAAATGTAAATAAATTATACTCACCTATTGAAAACAAATTATTAGACTAGATTTTTGAAATCTAGCTATATGCTAGAATTTATTATGTTATATAAAATTAGAGTTATAAAGCTATCAACTACAGGAACACTATACCTAAAAACATTCAAATTAACAGATGAACACATCACACATGTAGCATACACACACATACCAGAAAAGAAGTCGCAGATTATAAATTGAAATACCAATATAGTAAAATGTCAAAAAGTATTAAAAATGAAGTATAACTGAGAAGATCAAATGTATAGTCATATTAATATATGTAGATATCAACTCACCAAAACAAAAAAAGACTATGATCAAAGCAAGGTGGAAGAGAGATTTCAATAAGTTTCCAACGGGAAAATTTCATGAGAAAGGGTAACTGATAGAATAAGGAAAGCTCCAGCCCAGAACAAACTGGCAGGATGACATAGTCTGTAAGAAAGCCAACAAACCAGCAGCAATGGCATGTAGTCCCAGAAGGCAGAAATAAGACGTGGGGCTTAAAACAGATGGATTGATTGAAAGTCAATGAATGGAATACCTCCTTACAACTTGAGCATGTAACACCTAACCATGGGACAGCTCACCCCAAGCGGAGGGAAGAAACTGAATAACTCTTACTTATCTGGCACTTGGGAGTTACTCACAGTAGAAACAAACTTCTTATTTGATAACCTAAAGCAAGTTCACCAGTTCTAAAGCCAAATCCGTTATATAGCTCCAATAGGGTTTCTAGTACCTCTCCAACAAGTAATACTATTAGACATGAGAAAGATCTCCACCACAATAAGGAAACTATGAGAAAGAATAAATACCCCCAGAGAACAAAGTAACATAGAAAGGAAAAAGAAAAAATATGACTATAACCTTAACAGAGACATGAAAAGCTGTTGTGTCTATAAAACAAGAACAGCTTGCTTAAAAAAAAAACCCAGCAAGTAGAGAAAAGAGAATACTCTCATAAAATAAAAGATATGTTGGACAAATACAAAAGAAAATCAGAGTTGGAAATAAAGTTGAGGAACTCTCCCAGAAAGTAGGAGAAAAAGTCAAAGAGATAGCATATGGAACAAAAGGTAAGAGCAGTCCGAGAGTTCCAGTAGGATCCTATTTAGCCATTCTGGCTCACGTACAACCAGAGCATTAACCCATGATACAATCCTTGACCGGTGGAAGCTGAGAAACCATGGATAAATATGCATACCTTCTATCCCTGAGACAAACAACTCTATGGTACTTCCTATGTAGTCCCTAAAGAAACCTCTAGTAGGATGGAGCCCACTAGAGCTGCCTAAGGTAGTGACCAGCTAGATACACATCATTGAAGTGGTTTTTCCTCTTTCTTTCTTTCACCTTTCCTGGTTCCCCCACCCTCTATTTCCTAGGATCACTTCCCAAAATAAACTACTTGCATGCAAGGCCTTGTCTTGGCCTCTGCTTTTGGGGAAATCTAGGCTCTTATATAAAAGGTTCCCAGATTTATTATGATTACAAAAAAGTCCCACTTTTATATGTTTCCATGTGACCATGTGTGAGTTGCTCTCTAGGGTGTATACATAAAAGTAGAATTGTTGAGTTGCATTTCCAATTTTATTAGACATTGCCACGTTCTTTTCCCATGTAATTGTAGTAATTTATGATANCTACTTGCATGCAAGGCCTTGTCTTGGCCTCTGCTTTTGGGGAAATCTAGGCTCTTATATAAAAGGTTCCCAGATTTATTATGATTACAAAAAAGTCCCACTTTTATATGTTTCCATGTGACCATGTGTGAGTTGCTCTCTAGGGTGTATACATAAAAGTAGAATTGTTGAGTTGCATTTCCAATTTTATTAGACATTGCCAAGTTCTTTTCCCATGTAATTGTAATAATTTATGGTATTGCTCCCATTTTTCCACATTCTCTTCAATATTGATGTTTTCTGATTTTAAGTTTTGCTGATAACTTAAGTCTCATTATTGTTTTGATATCCATCTTCTTGATCAACAACAAAATTAAGTATCTCTTATATGCTCATTGCTCATTTTGGTTTCCTCTTATAGAATTGCTTGTTCATATCCTTTGCCCATTTCAATTGTCCTTTTGTTATTGATTTATATCTTCATATATTTTAGATACTAATCCTTCATTTGTTAAATACATTGTGAATATTTTCTCCCAGTGTTTTGCTTGTCTTCTAATAGTATTTTTAATATATTGATTGATTTTAGAGAGAGTGTGTAAGGAAGAAAGAGAGAGATTAATTTATTGTTCCACTTATTTATTCATTCATTGGTTGCTTCTTGTATGTGCTCAGACTGTGGATTGGACCTGCAATCTTGGCATATCAGGATGACATGCTAACCATTTGAACTACCTGGCCAGGGCCTTATTTGTCTTCTCATTTTGCCTATAGTGATTCATTTTTATTTTAATATAATCAAATCTGGTTTTTCCTTATTTGTTTGTGTTTTTATGTCTTATTTAGTAAATCTGGAGACTTCTGGTCAAGATGGCAGCATAAGTAAACATGGCTCACATCCTTGCACAGGCACATCAAAATTACAACTAAATTATAGAACAGCCATCACTCAGAAATAGGGTTGAATGGAAGTCTGACAACAACAGAATTAAAGAAACCATATACATCCACACTGGTAGGAGGGGCAGAGACATGGAGATGCAGAGACGTGGAACAGGCTGGTCCTGCATACACATGTAGTGGATAAAAATTCTGGAGGGATATCTTGAGAGCAAGTAGTCCAAGTAGTACATCAAGCCCCCCAGCCCAGGATACCAGTGCCACCAAGATAAGTCCCCATAACTTTCTGGCTGCAAAGCCCAGCAGGGATTGAATCATAGAAGAAACTTCTGGAGTCCCAAGGAGTTCTTCTTTTTTAAAAAATATTTTATTTATTTATTTTTAGAGAGAGGGGAAGGGAAGGAGAAAGAGGGAGAAAAACATTAATGTATGGTTGCCTTTCATGTTCTCCCTGCTGGAGACCTGACCAGCCACCCAAGCATGTGCCCTGACTGGGAATCGAACCAGCGACCCTTTGGTTTGCAGCCTGTGCTCAACCACTGAGTTACACCAGTCAGCGCCAAGAAGTTCCTCTTAAAGAACCCACACAAGAACTTATTCAGGCTCACTCCCTCTGAGCTCCAGCACTGGGGTAGCAGCTTGAAAGGCACAAGTGGCATATGGAGAGGAACTAATGTAACTGGCATCAAAGTAAGTGCTAGCGGACAGCTTTCTCCCAGACAGAAAGGCAGGCAGAACCACAGAGCCCACAGGTACCCGCCGTAATTGAGATACCATCAATCCAGCAAACATTGTTTGTCTTGCCCTAGAGATCCCCTAAGGCTCCATCACACCCAACTTACAGCTGCTAACAGTAGCTTTCCATATGAATAGCTGGTCTTGGCTCAAGCTTCATAACTTTCTAAATCCTCTCAAAAAAGAAAGAGCTGGCCTCAGTGAGCCCCCAGTTTCCATACCTAAGTGTCCCCAAGCATGGCACTAGCCGCAGCCAGACTGGCTTGGCTTTCACAGCTTGGCTTTCCTTGGGAATCTCCAAGCCCAGCACCAGTATCAGTCACCTCAAATAGCTTAATAGCTCGGGCAGAGTGGCCTGGGGAAAACACAGGTCAAAACTGGCCTTGGCCTGTACCACCCAGGAAAACCCAGGGCCTGTGATCCAGTGGAGAGCTACAGACCACTTTGGAGCACCACCACCCTGCCTTGGCACAGCTGATCCTCCACAATGGAGGTGAGTAGTCACAGCCAGTCATTGCAGCTGACTGGCCTGGGAAAATCCTTTCTGTTAACCTGTTAGCAGCAACCAAGGCTCAACTACAAGAGAAAGTTGTACTCAGCACACACAAAGGGCACACCTTGAGTACCCAGCTTGGGTGATAGTGGAACCTGTGCCACTGGACCCTACAGGACATCTACTAAAATAGGTCATGCTACCAAGACAGGGAGTTACAGCAACCCTACCCAATACATAGAAACAAACACAGGAGGCTGCCAAAATGAGGACACAAAGAAACATGGCCCGAATGAGAGAACAGATTGAAACTCTAGAAAAATAACTAAATAAAGCGGAAAAAAGCAATCTATTAGATGCAGAGTTGAAAACACTGGTTATAAGGATGCTCAAGGAACTTAGTGAGAACCTCAACAACATAAATAAGATCCAGTCAGAAACAAAAGATACACTAATTGAAATAAAGAACAATTTACAGGGAATCAACAGTTGAGGAGATGAAGCCAAGAATCAAATAAATGATTCGGAATACAAGAAAGCAAAAAACAATCAATCAGAACAAGAAGAAAAAAGAATCCAAAAAAATGAGGCTAGCGTAAGTAGCCTCTGGGACAACTTCAAGCATCCCAACATTCGCGTTGTAAAGTGTAGCAGAAGGAGAAGAGAAAGAGCAAATTGAAAATCTGTTTGAAAAAATAATGTAAGAAAACTTCCCTAATTTGTTGAAGGAAATAGACATGTACATCTAGGAAGCACAGAGAGTCCCAGACAAGATGGATGGAGATTGGCCCACTCCAAGAATCATTATACTTAAAGTGCCAAATGTTAAAAACAAAGTGAAAATCTTAAAAGCAGCAAGAGAAAAGCAGTTAGTTACCTCCAGGGGAGTTCCCATAAGACTGTCAGTTGATTCCTCAAAAGAAACTTTGCAAGCTGAAAAAGACTGGCAAGAAATATTCAAAGTCATGAAAAGCAGGGATCTACAGAAAGATTGCTCTACCTGGGAAAGCTATCATTTAGAAGCAAAGGGCAGATAAAATGCTTCCCAAATAAGAAAAAAATAAAGGAGTTCATCATCACCAAACCACTATTACATGAAATATTAAAGGGACTTAATTAAGGAAAAGAAGATCAAAACTATGAACAATAAAATGGCAATAAATATATATATCTATCAACAATTGAGTCTGAAAAACAAACTAAGCAAACAAGAACAACAGAGACAGAATCATGGATATGTAGAGAATTTTGATGGTTGCCAGATGGGAGGGGGATGTGGGAGAGTGGATGAAGAAGTGAGGAGATTAAGAAGTACAAATAGGTAGTTACAGAATAGCCATGGGGATATAAAGTACAGTATAGGAAATGGGGTAGACATATATGCATGACCCCTGGACATGAACAGTGGTGCGGAGATGGCCTGAGGGAGTCAGGGGTGCTGGGTGGAGGGGGCATAACCAATTATTTTATTGGGGCATAACCTTTTATTTTAATCAATAAAAAAGGAGGCCTGCAACAAGAAAATTATATTTTGAAGGCTAAGCTAAAGGATTTTAGGAATTTTTTTTTGCTATTTTGGAATAGCTACACACCTATATTCATTCATTCATTCATCAAACATTTATCAAGCACCTACTTCATTCCAAGCACCGTCCTGGCTGTGCATCTATATACAGATGAGTAAGTCCCTCCCCTTTCCCTTTCTAGGGAAAGCTCCTTTCTAGGCAACAAGGGAAATATATAATGAAATAAATCTCCATTCTATGGGATAAATATAACAAGAGCAGTTACAAGGCACCATACAAACTTAACACAGAGGAGAGAGGAATGACTAGGTCTGAAAGGAGCTGAGGTCAAGGAGGTATTCCTGGAGAAGCTAACTGTAAGGGATTGTTCAAAGGTGAAGAGTAGCTCACTGGGTAGATAAGGGGTGGGCAAGAGGAGATTTTTAATGACATTCCAATCACAGGAAGCAGAGAAAGAAGACATGAGAGGCAACTAGGCCTCCAGGTAGTAGGGGAGAGTTTGGAAATGTCCCAGAAAAAACATATATTTTTCCCCAATTTTCGATTTGAACTTGTCTCAGTTCTGAAAAAAAAAAGTCATAACTTCAGCAAAGAAAACAAATATGGACTGAAATTTACCTTCTTTTGCCTATATATCTAGATTTCTTTTGTTCATCTAATACATTTTTTTGGGTAAGCACCCACTTTCTGCCAGGTGCTATAGATACACAAAGAACTCTTGTGAAAAGATGGACATGTTGTAAATCTAAAACCTATGCAATGCAATCATATCTCAGGTAAAAGAAAAAGGCCCTGCAGTGGAGGGTTGTACCCAGGTCCTGCATGCATAGAGACAGTGCCTAATTCTGTCTGGGAGGATCAGGGAAGAGAGACCAAGGAAGCAGCCTTCAAACTGAAACCTGACAGGTAAATAAAAAGTTTGGTGGGCAGAGAAGTAGGAAGCAGGCCATTCCGGTCAAAATCACAGATGTTTTGCTAGAAATGTGATCATGATTCTCCTTTCCGGGTTTTCTGCCTCATCCACAGCATGTGGCTTGGGGAAGGGAAGCAAGTCCGTCCTTTGAAGGACAGTGGCCACTTACTTGACCACAGGTGACCTCCTGTGAGGTAGACAGTGTCCTGTGGAGTACCTGAGCACAAAGAGCTTTACCCAATAAGGAGACGTTGAATTTAGCCCATCAGACTGGATCCCTCAAGAACATAGAGAATACAGGTTGGATTGTCCAAAGAGAAGAGTATGAAGCCAGTGTTCGGAGAAGAGAGGGAACCTGGTCAGAGTGCCTTGTGCCTAGAGTGTCCCCTAGGTCCTGGATAGCTTTTTGATGCCAGATCTAGTTCACATGTCCTTAAAATAAAAAAGTAATGGAGGGTTGGGTAGCATAACATTTTAGGGAACTTAGAGAAATTCAGGGAAACTTGAAGTGAGATATAAGAAAGATCATAAAAGTTAACATTCACTGAGCACTTACCGTGTGAAAGGGATTGTTCCAAATGTTTCACAAATATAAACTAATCTAACCCTTCAAAAAACCCTCATAGACTGCTATTAACTATTTTGTCAGTGAGAAAACCCAAGCACAGTGTGGTGGAAGAACGTACTCAAATTTGCACAGCTAGTAAGTGGCAAGGATTGGAATGTAGGCAGATTGGTTCTTGAGCTCTTGAACTTAGCTGCCAGGCTCCACCGATTCTGTAGAGTTAAAAAATGTTGCTGGAGAGTAGGCAGGGGACGGATCATGAAAAGGCCTGGCATGCCTGGCTGGGGAGCCTCTGTAAGTCCACAAAGCAGTTTTCATCTCTCTGCTTTATATATGCATTCTGTTGGAAGGTTTCGGTTAGATCCAGGGTCTGCTCCTAAAACTGCTGCAGGCAATAGCAGTGACTGAGGGATTCTGAGTTAGAGGTGATGTGGTCTGATTTGCCTTTTACAAAGATTGTGCTGTTAGTGGTGTGCAGAATGAATTGGTGGGATCTGGGACTAGAGGCAGGACCATTGCCTTGGTCTGAGAAAGATGAAGAGGTATGATGTGGAGCCCATAGTAGGGAAGGTGTGGGGTCTACTTAGAAGGGGGACTTGTCTGAATGTGGAGGAAGAGAGGAGGGGGCCCAGGTGACTGGACCCTGTACACTTCTGTGCACACTCAAGGGCACACCTAGTTCAAGTGCATGTTTGTTTACATGTACACAGTATGTATAGAGAACATTATGAACACACAGCTCAGATTCCCAGATGCATTTCCCCACTCAGTAAGACCATCACAGCCATGTCTGCAAGACTCCTTTCTCCTCTTACCCTTGTGAGAATCCTGTTCTCAAATAGGACGTTGTTTGAGCTATCTATTATGAATGGATTTGTAATAGATCTAGCTATCTAAGTGGCTCTCAGCCTGAAGTGTCTCACCCCTCTTCAATGGGAGGTTTAAAAATGTGCATTTCCAGTTGTTTCATGATTTGGACCTTCTACTAACCTTTATACTTAGGGCTGAGTTGCTCGACATCAAGCAATAAAAAACGTCTTGCCCATGTCCTGGCTGGTGTAGCTCAGTGGATTGAATGCCAATCTGCAAACCAAAGGGTCACCAATTCAATTTCCAGTCAGGACACATGCCTGGGTTGCGGACTAGGTCCGTATTAGGGGGCATGCGAGAGTCAGCCACACATTAATGTATCTCTCCCTCTCCCCCCCCTCTCCTCTCTCTAAAAATAAACAAGTAAGATCTTTTTAAAAATTTCTTGACCAAAATACCAGCAACACTACCTCTGAGAAATAAGGGAAGAATCTTGTCATCGAAGAGCCCCACGTTTGAAACTCAGCTCCTCCCTTTGCCAGATGGGGCAAGTTAGTTAGAGCTTTCAAACCTCAGTTTCTTGTTTATGAAATGGGGATCTAGCATCTGCTTCTTAGAGTTCTTTGGGGGATTCTACAAGGCAGCCCAGTGCCCCACCCGCAGGGAATTCCAGATAAAAATAGTTTCCTTTTCTCATTAAGTATCACAATCCTTTTCTCAGCTTCCTTTTATTTTCTATTTTTTTTAAAGATTTTATTTATTTATTTTTAGAGAGGGGGGAGAGAGGAGAAAGAGAGAGAGAAAAACATTGATGTGAGAGAGAAACATCAATCAGTTGCCTCTGGCACATGCCCCTACTGAGGACCAAACCCACAACTCAGGCATGTGCCCTGACTGGGAATCAAACCGGTGACCTTTCACTCTGCAGAATAATGGCCAACCCACCAAGCCACACCAGTCAGGGCTTTCGGTTTCCTTTCATGAGTCATGAACTAGTGTGCTAATTTCCAATATCAAATTTTGCCCCTGCCCTTCTCATGATCCTGGGTGTAGAGCAGGCCTGGGCAGAGTTCACTGTACCGTGTAAGTGATTGACAGTAAAACGTCCCTTGAAATAACTCGTGAACAGCTTGTGGAAGTTGAGCTGTCAGAACTTCCAGCTCAGGAAGAGCCGTTACCAGCACTAGTGGCTCTCAGCCAATTGTATTTATAGAAACGGGGGCAGCACGGATGAATGCATAGTTCAAGCCCCCAAATAGGGGCGAACTTATGGAGGGGCCAGTGGCTGAGCTTCCTTACTTCAGAAATCAGAAAGCTAATCTTCCTACAAGGACATTTGTAATTCCATGGTTATCTGAGGTTTTTTAACCAGTCTCTTGAGATGGTAATAAGAGATATTTATTGATCAAATAAATACTGTGTGCCAAATACTGAATTGGACATAATTTATACTGCCTCTAAATGTTCATAACCAATTTCCAAGGCAATTCTTGTATTACTTTTATAGATGTGAATGTCCAAGCATAGCTTGGTGAGGTAACTTACCCAGATGACACAGCTATAAACAATCTAGCTCTTCTTGATGTTGGTTTGTCTTGATGCTGATGCTGTCTCTCTTCACTGAATGCAATGGAAAACCAGGGAGGCTTCTGATGAGTTTCATTTTTGTTCTCTTTCATCCATAGTTCCCTTGGTGTTTGACAGTGACAGTTCTGACATCCCTTGAAGCTGTGTCTGGTGGTGGGGATCCTCTCGTCCTGGCACAGTAATGGGCTGGGTGTAAGTGAGGATTCCCTGGCTACAAGGTGCCCAGCACTGGCAGCTGAAGGTAGACCCGAAGTTATCACTGGGAGTATGAGTTGACTGTGACCCTAAGCCATCACTGCAATTGTGGCTGAGATTACTAATTGGCCAGCATAATGAGGTATGATGGCCAGTGATTCCCTGATTGGTTGGGTGACCAGTCAGATTGGTTGATGATTGTTCCATTCTTCTCATTAAACATTTTAAATATTATCACTAATTGTATTATCAGGTTAAGGCTGATTTCAGAATCCTGGCCTTGTTCTATGTTTTCCTGTGGGAAAGCCTAGTGAAAGGGGTTTGTTACTTTTCCTGCATATAAAATGTTATTGCTATGAGTATAAAAGAGCTCATAATAACATATTTATATATATAAATAAATGTATTATACATGTATACATTTGTGTATATACTTTACAGTTTCTAAACTTCCCAAAGAACACAAGTTCATTATAAAAACTTGAAATATATTTACATACATTATTTGTTAGCTGCCTAGCCAGCATGATAGCAATACCCAGGCATTTTTCAGGCATCCACCCCTCCCCACTATAGCCTACGGTGGGCTCTGCTTATTCCAGGATAATCAGGATAGGGACTTGGAGATGGAGTTGTGACTTTACATGCCTAAGGAGACTCAAGCATTACTTGTCTATGGCATGCACCTGAGAAAGAAATCTCCTCTTCTGAAAAAGCAACCATGAGAGCAGTCCTCTCTTGGGGGCAGCATAGTGACGAGATGGGAAACCTGGAACTTCTGTGCAGACATTTAGCACCATGAAGAGAACCAGCCCAGAGGTAAAAGCTGGAGTCTTAGAAGGCAGATCAGAGAAAGGTCATGGGTCTCTGATGGCATCACTGAACCTCTGAACCAGATCAGCCCTCACCCCACCTATGACCTTTTTAGTAATATGAGCCAATAAATCTCCCTTATTTTTCAAGGTAGTTCACATTGGGTTTTCTATTTCTCACGATTGAAATCAAAATTGATTGCCTATTGTTAACTGCCATAGAGAACTGGAAGGAAAAAATAGCAAGCTCATATCAGCTTCCTATCAAATCAAGATACATTATGAAGGTCACAGGGCCAGCATGGTAGTGTTTGACAGGACCCTTCAGCTAGAGGACAGACTGTGCTGAAAATTAGACCAAGATTTGATTGCAAAGGAAGATGAATTCACAGTTGTAACAAATCTGTGCTAAAAATCAGCACAACCAATTCTGTGAGCATCCTGATCACTAGTTCAAAATACTGGTGATCAGGATGCTCACAGAATTGGTTGATTTTAACCACAAATTAGAGGAACATATGGAGGCTAAACTGATGGAAATGAAGGGAAATGCACAGGAAACCAATAGTGATGGAAAGGAAACTGGGACTCAAATCAAGGGAGTGGACCAGAAGGAAGAAAGAAACAACCAAACAGAAAAGAAGGAAGAAACAAGAATTCAAAGAAATGAGGAGAGGCTTAGGAACCTCCAGGACATCTTTAAATGTTCCAACATCTGAATTATAGGGGTACCAGAAGGGGAAGAGGAAGAGCAACAAGTGGAAAACTTATTTGAACAAATAATAAAGGAGAACTTCCCCAGTCTGGCAAAGGAAATAGACTTCCAGGAAATCCAGGAAGCTCAAAGAGTCCCAAAGAAGTTGGACCCAAGAAGGAACACACCAAGAAATCATAATTACATTAGCCAAGATTAAAGTGAAGGAGAGAATCCTAGAAGCAGCAAGAGATAAGGGGACAGTCACCTACAAAGGAGTTCCCATCAGACTGTCAGCTGATTTCTCAAAAGAGACCTTACAGGCAAGAAGGGGCTGGAAAGAAGTATTCCAAGTCATAAAAGGCAAGGACTTACATCCAAGATTGCTCTATCCAGCCAAGCTTTCATTTAGAATGGAACAGTAGATAGAGTGCTTCTCAGACAAGGTCAAGTTCAAGGAGTTCATCATCACCAAGCCCTTATTATATGAAATGTTAAAGGGACTTCTCTAAGAAAAAGAAGATAAAAAATATGAACAGTGAAAGGACAGCCAACTCACAGTTATTAACAACCACACCTAAAACAAAAGCAAACTAAGAGGACATCTAGATGGGGAGTGGAAACATAGAAATGGAGATGACATGGAGGGTTAGCAACAGGGGAGTGGGAGGAGGAGAAGGGGGGAGAAGGTACAGAGAATAAGTAGCATAGATGGTAGGTAGAAAATAGACAGGGGGGAGGGCAGGAATACTATGGGAAATACAGAATCCAAAGAACTTGTGACACATGGACATGAACAAAAGGGGGAAATGGTGGGGGAGTGGTGTGCAGGGTGGAGGGGAGTGAAGGGGGGTGTGGGATAACTGTAATGGCATAATCAATAGAATATATTTTTTAAAAAGACTGCTTTATTTGCAAAAAATAAAATAAAATAAAATAAAATCAGCACCCCAGTAAAGTGAAATTGGGACCCTGAACATGGATAGAGATATTTGGGTAGATGTCTTTAGGAACCTGGAGTCCTCTGAGAACTTGGTAGTGCAGGAGAGTACTCCTACACTTGCTAGGAGCACAGACTCCCGTTGCCTCCCCTACCCTGATAACTGGGGTGAGGTCTCAGCATGGCTTCAGTGGGTGTTATTATTGCTATGGGATATAAGGAATTATCCCCCCAGGATTGCCGTAGAACATGGCAAATATGTGAAAAAAGCATATGTGAGAATGCATCTCAAGATATCTGGACAAAAGAAGTTGGAATAGAAGGCTGATATGGAAGATTTAATGATACGGAGGCACTTCCATGACTTCAAATATAGCATCCTGGCAAGAATGCCTGGAGCTGTTTTTAATAGGCTGAAGCTCCTTGAAGCTTGAAACCAATAATGGTCTGTAGGAAATAAGGTGAAGATACCTGAAGAGAATATTAAGGTGGAGGTCAGAAACTTCAGAGAGCTAGCACATTAGAATGGATTTATTAGGTAATACAAGAGAGCTCTCCAGCTGACTATGTTCCCTGGGAAGGCCCAGCAGACACTTCCCTCATCAAGGTAACAAGGAATATGCTGGTGAGGGGACTCAGTGCTGTCTGTCTTCTGTAGGTCAGGGTTGATGGTGAGAGAGACTGCTGATGAACCAGGGTCCCTAGTGTCAATGGGATGATAGAATTCTGGAATAGAGAGGCCAGGAGGCAGCACTTAACTTTCAGAGGCAGTGTGGTTATAATTACCACAACGAACAGCAAGCCTAGATGAAAATTAAGGGCCATGATCCATGGGGATTATGACAATGGCTAATAGACAACAATATTTCTAGGGGCAAGATAAATGGACAACCAATGAGGATTTTGCTTAACTACCATGATCAAAATAGATACAGAGAGGGTAAGCAGGTTGACTGCAATGGGAAAATATCATAATTTCTCATGTTCTAAACCTGAGACAGTTTTCAGAGCATTTGGTTGAAAGGGGCTGGATCCCTCTGAAGACCCCTGCAATGTCACACCAAGTGTATGCAGCAGATATTCTCCCAAACTTCCCTCCAAAGGGACATATAGACATTTATCAGAGTGATTGTACACAGAGTGCAAGTGAATATTCAGATCTTTGAAGGCTGTTAGATATAAGTTCTGAACTGACACTGATACCATGTGGACCCAAAAGGGCCAACATGGTGCCCACGCTTGGGATGATTTAGATGGAGCCCAGATGTTACATGGAGTCCTGGTCCAAGTCCATTTTCTAAATACATAGTTGAGATGCATATACTTAGCCGCTGGTTCCCTAGCCTGTAGGGTAAGAGTTAGTATAGTCTGGATGGCCAAAGAGAAGTCCCTTAACTACTTCCCCCAACTAAGATAGTAAATTAAAAGTAATACTGCATCCTGGGTGGATTAGCAGAAAAATAGTGCCACTCAAAAGGACCTCAAAATCAAATGGGCCAAGGTAAGTGATAGTGAGTTAGCGTAAACTTAAACTAGCGGGCCCAGTTCTGACCACTGTGCCAGATGTGGTATCTTTACTAAAACACTAACACAGCCTATGGTACTTGGTATGCATCTATTGAGCTGGTGAATGTGTTATTTCTAATCTCCATCAAGAAAGTGTATCAGCAGCAGTTTGCATTTACCTAGGACAGAGAGCAGTACACACTCACTGCGTTGTCCCCAAACCAGATTAGCTCTCTTACTATCTTTCACAGTGTAGTCCAGAGGGGCCTTGATGACCTTGACGTTACACAAAACTTCATGCTGGTCCACTCTATTGATGAAACCACATTCGCCAGAGCTGGTAAGTAGGAATGATAAGTATTCTGGAAGTTTTGGTAAGACACCTGTGTGGCAAAGGGTGGGAGATAAATCCTACAAAAGTTTAGAAGGACTAACACACCCATGAAGTGTTCGGGTGTCCAATAATCTGAGGAATGCTGGAATATTCCTGAAGAGAATATTCCAGCAAAGAGAGTTTGGTAGGCTGCTTTAGATTTTAGAGATAGTTCATAACATGGTTGGGAGTACTGTTTGATCCTATTTGTTGGAAGGCTGCCTGGTTTTGAGTGGGGCCTAGAATAAGACAGTCTTCATCAGGTCCAGGCTGTAGCAAACTCTCCTGGGCTCCTGTAACCCCAGCAGCATCAATGGGGCCAGAGGTATCTGTGCTAGATAAGGGTGCTGTGTAGGGTGGGGGTCTCTGGCAAGTTCTGTTAGGAGAATAGCAGCACAACCCTTAAGATTCTGGAGCAAGGCTGTGCTGTCGGGAGCAGAGAGATAGCCATCATTCAAGCAATAGCTCCAAACATGTCATTGAGCCCTGGTAGGGACTGAATGACCAGAGGGCATCAGATGACTGTGTAACTGGATTTGACCTTCATTAATCAGATCCTGCCATATCCAAGTTATAAACTTGAGAGGCACAGAAGCAATAAATTGTACAGTGGAACTGAGCTCAAAACTGGAGAGTTCGAATAATTAACACTATTAGGTGTTCCAGATCTCCATGCCTCCTCCCACTGCTGCACTAATTCCTTTCCCCCAGCCTAGATGTAGGAAGTGGGGAGTTCCTTATGATCAGCTAATGTAGACAAGAAAAGAGTAGATCTGGTTCATAAATGGAATGTCATGATTTGTTGCTGCAATCCCCAAATGGGCCGCTGACACAGCAATATTCAAGGCCTCCTAGAAGACTGAGCTCTGTGCTGTACACCTGGTCAACTTTTGTGGAAGGAAAGTGGCCTGCAATACGTGTATTAATATTCCATTGCATGACCACACCACCTTTTGTTCATCCATTCATGAGCTGATGAACGTTTAGTTTGTTTATACTTTTTGGTGGTAATGAGCAATGCTTTTATGCACATTTTTGTACCAGTTTTTGTTTGAACATGTATTTTTCAATTCTCTTGAGTGCAATTTCTGGGTCATATAATAATTTTGTGTTTAGCTTTTTGAGGAACTGCCAAACTTTTCAGCAGCATCTGTATCATTTTACATCTTACTAGCAATGTATAAGCATTCCAACTTCTCCACATGCTCACCAACACTTATATTTTTTGGGGGGTGGGGGGGTTATTATAGTTATTCTAGTGGGTATGGAATAGTATGTCATTATGGTTTTGGTTTTAATTCCCCTGATATCTAATGAAAGATTCCCTTTTCTTTCTTTTAAGCTTGACCATAAATTAAAAAAAAATAATGTTTGTTATATTTTATGTCTCTGTTTGTAGTGGATGTACCTGAAATACTTTTCCCACCACAACACAGAGCCTTTCTCTGCAGTCAAGAATTATTATTAGAGTTAAGAGGGGAAAAAAGGTTAGAGTTAAGCATAGAGATGCATGGCTAGAGGGAGCAGTGTATTTTAAATGAGTTAGAATTTTTATTAGTAGAGAATTTCATATAAAAGTTTTGACATATGGAATAACTGGTATAGAAATGAGATGGCTATTAGGAAAGCAAGAATTTGTCGAGAGATGGCCTTCCCCTTCCCCACCCCAACAGAAGGCTCCTTCTGAGAGCATGTGTTTGGAGACATATGGGAGCTTCTCAAGCCTAGTTTTCCTGTGTCCAGACTTTCTCACATTCTAAATTCAATTTATCCCAATCCCATGTTTTGAAGTATGGGGTTAACACTATGTCCAAGTGACCATCCAGACTACCCCTTTGGGTTGTCAGTGTGACAAAATAGATGAAAAAATTCCTTCAAGAACTAGTTATCAAGCATTGAGGGCCAGCACTGAGAACAGTGGCAGCCATTATTCCAGGCACAGTATACATAGCGGCCAGGAAGACAGAGCACGTCCCTGCTCTCCTGAGTCTTATGTTATGGCAATGCACAGAACCAGAGAGCCTCTAAGTGTTCCTGGACTGGCTCTCTCCCTCTTGCACAGAGTTTCTGCCCCTGTACAGGACAGCTACTTCTTCAAGGTAGCTGTCATGGCACCCTCAAAATGCAATTAGAATGATCCAGATAGAAACTGCCAAGTGTGCACTTTCACAAAGACACACTCTGGATTTAATAAGAGAGTGGAGGCCATTAACCCATTATTCAATCAACTGAGAGGCCCTCCAACCTGACAATTTGGAAATGCAAATGAAAGCAGGCACAGTTGGAGAGACTTTTAATATCTGAGTGTCCAAAGGCCAGATTACAACTCACTCCACATGCACAGTTTATATTCTGCAAGCCTTTCCCCAGTAATTAATATAAAAACCTTTGAGATACCCTGAGCATAATCACAGCTCCAGGAAAACAAATTAAACTGTACGTTAATTACATCGGTTGCTAGAAATATGGAGGAGCAGGGGGACAAAATGGAGAAAGGTTGGGACTTCTGGAAGAGCCAGGATGGAATCATGTGCCTTGACTTGTAAAAAAAATGCAACCAGGATGTCTGGAAGAACCGTCGTCTGGCACCCAGATGGTCACTGGAACACTGCTGAGAGGAACACTGCTGACAGAGAGCCTGATGATCAGAGGGGTATTCAGCAAAGCCAGTAAGTGCAGTGCTCTGGGCTGGGTCCTGTGGAAGAGCCATGACCTCGCCCTGCAGGAGCCTCTGATGTGATGAGGGAGAGCAGTGGGCAAAGCTCTGCATCACGCCATGTCAGAAAGGGCAGAGACACACTGACTGAACTCTAACCGAGGCAGTCCAACATGAATGATTTGCTAGGGTCAAAGTGATCACTGCCCCCCAAATAGGTCAGAGTTTCTTCCACAGTACTGCCATTGTTCATGCCGCAATATCTCCATTTCTCCCCCCTCCCCACTTAATCAATTCCTGTTTATTGTTCAAGACTCAGTTAAAATGTGGTTTTTTTTTTTTTTTTTACCAGATAGCCCACATTGATCTCTCCCTTCCCATCTCATTCCCAGCTCCATCTCCCCCCAGATCCCTCCTAGGCTGGTCATTTAATACATGACCACCTAACCCTCATTCAACAAATGACCAATCCATGTTGCTGGAGCTCTTTCTTTGTGCGAGGCCCCGTGCCACAAACTGGAGATATACTACCTAGTGGACAAGGTGGATATGGGTCTTGCCCTCTAAGAGCTTACTGTGTATATCTTTTAGGTAGTTTTCTTCTTGACTGCAAAGTAATAAAACAGGAGCTGGTAATGCCAGCCAGGGCTTTTAGGTCCAGAAGGACCATGCAGGCAATGTGGAGCAGAGCGAGGAAATAAGAGGATCTAGGTCCTAAAGAGCATCAGGGTCAACTCTCCGGTTCCAGCGACTAACACTGCCAGAACCATCAGCATGGGGCTGGAGCCCTGGGGAAAGAATGCGAATGTTTCACCTGCCCTAGTGATGACCAAGGCAACCAAGAAATATTCCTCTCTGGGCTGTGTGGCTTAGCCCTTTCTGAACTGAGCTACTCATGGTTGGGCTGAGAGAAATGTAAAATAGAGCGACCAGAGTGTTTACCTGGGAGGCACATGGTCTTGGTTTTATTCCTGGTTCTGATGATTACCAATGGCTGGCCTTTGATCTTGGATGAGTCATTTAAAGTTCTCAAATATGTATATTTACCTTCTTATTTTATTTTGAAATATATACCCAAGAAAGTACATAAAACATGAATGTGGAGTTTAACTATTCTATGTACTGACTACCCAGGTAATCAACACAGGTCAAAAAAGACTACTCCCAGCACCACTGAAGCATCTCTACATGCCCCTCCCCAGTCACCATCCCTTTCTCCCCAGGAGGTGTACATGATCTGGACCATAACTGCAGCTATGCAAGCCTAGACAAAGGAGTTTAGTTTTGCTAGTTTTAAAATGTCATGTGGATAGAATCACATAGTGTTTATTCCTTTGTATCTGGCTTCTTTTGACCAAAGTTGTGTTTGTGAGTGTCATCTATGTTGTGGATTGTAGCTGGGTTATTTCAATGCTATAAAATATTCCATTCTATAAACATTCTACAGTTTATCCGTTCTACTTTTGGTAGATATTTAGGTTATTTCTAGTTTGAGGCTTTTTTAGGCAATGCTGCTAGAAATATTCTTGTCCATGTGCTTTCTTGAACAGGACTTTCTGAGTCCTGGGGTACCCAAATCTTTAACTTATTAGAAAACGCCAGTTTTCCAAAAGTTTTGCACCAATTTACACTCCCATCAACAATGTAAGAGAGCTCCTTGCACTACACCTAGCCAGTACTTAGTACTGGCACCCTTTAAAAATATTTTTACCCATTTGATGGATGTATAATAAAAATCACATTGTGGCTTTAGTTTGCGTTCCTTGATTACTAATGAGACTGAGTCCCTCTCCCTTAGTTAACACAGACTTCCTTTATTGTGATGTGCCCTTTTGAGTACTTTACCATTTTTTAAACTTTATTGTCTTTTTCATACTGATTTGTATGTGTTCTTTATTTTCCATGTATAAAAAATATTCATCCCTGCATTCTGTGACTTGCTTTTTCATTTTATAGAGTGTTTTTGATGAACAAACGTCTTTGTTTTTTTAAATATATTTTATTGATTATGCTATTACAGTTGTCCCATTTTCCCCCTTCATTTCCCTCCACTTTGCACACCCTCTCCAACCCACATTACCCCTCTTTAGTTCATGTCCATGTGCCATATGTTCTTAAGCTTCTACATTTCCCACACTATCCTTGCCCTCCCCTTGTCTACTTTCTACCTGCCATCTATGCTCCTTATTCTCTTTATCTTTTCCTCCTCCCACTCCCCTNCATAACTGCAGCTATGCAAGCCTAGACAAAGGAGTTTAGTTTTGCTAGTTTTAAAATGTCATGTGGATAGAATCACATAGTGTTTATTCCTTTGTATCTGGCTTCTTTTGACCAAAGTTGTGTTTGTGAGTGTCATCTATGTTGTGGATTGTAGCTGGGTTATTTCAATGCTATAAAATATTCCATTCTATAAACATTCTACAGTTTATCCGTTCTACTTTTGGTAGATATTTAGGTTATTTCTAGTTTGAGGCTTTTTTAGGCAATGCTGCTAGAAATATTCTTGTCCATGTGCTTTCTTGAACAGGACTTTCTGAGTCCTGGGGTACCCAAATCTTTAACTTATTAGAAAACACCAGTTTTCCAAAAGTTTTGCACCAATTTACACTCCCATCAACAATGTAAGAGAGCTCCTTGCACTACACCTAGCCAGTACTTAGTACTGGCACCCTTTAAAAATATTTCTACCCATTTGATGGATGTATAATAAAAATCACATTGTAGCTTTAGTTTGCGTTCCTTGATTGCTAATGAGACTGAGTCCCTCTCCTTTAGTTAACACAGACTTCCTTTATTGTGACGTGCCCTTTTGAGTACTTTACCATTTTTTTAAACTTTGTTGTCTTTTTCATACTGATTTGTATGTGTTCTTTATTTTCCATGTATAAAAAATATCCACCCCTGCATTCTGTGACTTGCTTTTTCATTTTATAGAGTGTCTTTTATGAACAAAGGTCTTTATTTTTTAAAACATATTTTATTGATTATGCTATTACAGTTGTCCCATTTTCCCCCTTCATTTCCCTCCACCTTGCACACCCTCTCCAACCCACATCCCCCCCTTTAGTTCATGTCCATGTGTCGTATGTTCTTATGCTTCTACATTTCCCACACTATTCTTGCCCTCCCCTTGTCTACTTTCTACCTGCCATCTATGCTCCTTATTCTCTTTATCTTTTCCTCCTCTCTCCTCCTCCCACTCCCCTGTTGCTAACCCTCCATGTGATCTCATTTCTGTGGTTCTGTTCCTGTTCTAGTTGTTTGCTTAGTTTGTTTTTGTTTTAGGTGTGGTGGTTAATGACTGTGAGTTTGCTGTCCTTTCACTGTTCATATTTTTTATCTTCTTTTTCTTAGATAAGTTTCTTTAACATCTCATATAATAAGGGCTTGGTGATGATGAACTCCTTGAACTCGACCTTGTCTGAGAAGCACTTTATCTGCCCTTCCATTCTAAATGAAAGCTTTGCTGGATAGAGCAATCTTGGATATGGGTCTTTGGATTTCATGACTTGGAATACTTCTTTCCAGCCCCTTCTTGCCTGTAAGGTCTCTTTTGAGAAATCAGCTGACAGTCTGATGGGAACTCCTTTGTAGGTGACTGTCCCCTTATCTCTTGCTGCTTCTAGAGTTATTGCCTTCATTTTAATCTTGGCTAATGTAATTATGATTTCTTGGTGTGTTCCTTCTTGGGTCCAACTTCTTTGGGACTCTCTAAGCTTCCTGGATTTCCTAGAAGTCTATGTCCTTTGCCAGATTGGGGAAGTTCACCTTTATTATTTGGTCAAATAAGTTTTCCACTTGTTGCTCTTCCTCTTCCCCTTCTGGTACCCCTATAATTCAGATTTTGGAACATTTAAAGATGTCCTGGAAGTTCCTAAGCCTCTCCTCATTTTAAAAAATTCTTGTTTCTTCATTCTTTTCTGGTTGGATGTTTCTTTCTTCCTTCTGGTCCACACCATTGATTTGAGTCCCAGTTTCCTTTCCATCATTATTGGTTTCCTGTGCATTTTCCTTCATTTCACTTAGTGTGGCCTTCATTTTTTCACCTAACTTGTGACTATATACAATGAATTCTGCATCCTAGTCACCAGTATTTTGAACTGTGGATCTGATAGCTTGGCTATCTTTTGGTCACTTAGATGTATTGGCTCTGGGTCTTTGATCTGTTCTTTTGTTCGAGCCATTTTTTGGTGGGGGGGCAGGGGGGCGGCTGGTTGTGTCTGTTACATTTGAGGGGCAGAGCCTTAGGTGTTCACCAGGGCAGGGCAACCCAGTTGCTTGGTTGTGACACTGTATGTGGGGGCAGGATCAGAGACGGAACAATGTTGCTTGCTCCTCTCTCTCTTGGATTTCACTCCCTTCTGTCACTTCCCACAAGCAAATTGGGCCTTTCTGGTGCTGGTTCCCAGGTCGGTGGGCTTGTGTACATTCTAGGACCCTGTGGGTCTCTCCAACAAACTCTTCTGTGAGGCTTGGAGTCTCCCCCAGCACCTCAACCCCAACAAGTGTTTCCAGTTAGTGCTTTTAGGCTTTATTTCCTCATGCTGGGGCCCTGGGTTGCGTAGTCTGTCTCGCTGCCCGTTTTTGTCTGGTTTATCTGCTTGGGAATGTGTGACCACGGTCAACCAGCCACCTTGTGCACCTTACTGGGTCTGCTCATTGAAACCCCACACCCGGGGTCTGCCACTGCTTTTTTATGCTGCCACTCCTCTCCGCTGGCCGCCGACTCCACCCCTCTTACTGGTCTGAATGAATGGTTGCCAGACTTCCGTACAGTTCCATTTTCTGTCAGTTCTGGTTATTTTTTTGTTTCTACATTTTTGTTGTCTTTAATTTTGGTTGTGTGAGGAGGCACAGTGTGTCTACCTATGCCTCCATCTTGGCTGGAACTCCAAAGGTTTTTAATATAGAACAATATTCTCTTTTATGGTTAGTACATTTTGTGTGTCTTAATTTTTTTTCCTACTCTAAGGTCATGAAGGCATTCTCCCAGATTATATTTCAAAGGCTTTATTATTATATCTTTAGTTTTTTAGGAATCTAATCTATGCAGAATTTTCCAATCTATCCAAAATTTATTTACGAGAATGCTATGGGAATAAGGGTGAGATTTTTTCCACGTGGGTACCTGATTGTATGATCACTTCTTATTGGAAAGGTTACCTTTTCCTCAGTGCTCTGCAATGTTATTTTTGTCATGTATCAAGTGGCTGTATATGCACAACTCGTTTCTGAGTATTCTATTCCACTGGTTCAGTTTTCTTTGTTTATACCAATACCACACAATCTTAATTATTGTAACTTCATAGTAAATCTTGATATCTGCTAGAAGAAGTTCTTCTATCTTGTTCTTTTCTAAGAATGTCTTGGATAATCTTTACGTTTGACATTTTCATATAAATTTTGGAATCAACTCATCATGTTTCATAAAAGAACCTTATGGTTTTTTCATTGAGACTGCACCAAATCTACTGATCATTTTAGGAAAAATTTATATATTTGTGATATTGGTTTCCAATCCATGAGCATGGTATATTTCATTAATTACTTAGGACTCCCTTAAATCTCTCAAAAATTTATAGTTATCTGTACCGAGGTCATATAGTAGCCCATCCACATCAGCTACTGACCTCAAAACTGTTAGTGTTTATCTCTGGTGCCACCACTCACCCCAGATCTCCCTGTCTATAACTCCACTCTCTCCTCAAGCCTAATCCAATTCAACAAGGACAAAGACTCTTCCTCCAGAACTACCCTGGCTCGGTAGCTCATTTGGTTAGAGCGTTGTCTTGATGTGCCAAGGTTGCAGTTTTGATCCCTGGTCAGGACACATATAAGAATCAACTAATGAATACATAAATAAATGGAACAACAAACTGGCATTTCTCTCCGCCCCCCCCCCTCTAAAATCAATAATAAAAGCCATTTACCTCTTCACTGTTGCTCTTTTAAACTATTCTGTTTTAAACAAATGCTGTAGCCCACTTCTACACCAACTCAAATATGAGTACAATTTTCTGTTAGCCCTGACACTCCCTGCTGGTGACACCCAATTGCTGGGAGGTGGTAGTACTTGCTGTGAAAACTCCCCCTGAGTCCTCTCATCCTTCTCACAGTGGCCTATACATCCACCATGGTAATGCTCCAGCATCAGAAAAGTCAGTTTCTCAGTCATTACAATTAGTGGCCTTGAAAAAGTCTGTAAGTTCATTCTTCCTGTCCAAGATTTGGGGGTGCCTGCAGGAGGCATTGATGCCAAGGGGGCTGGGGTGGACACCGAGGAAAGTTATCCCTTCACCTCTCTCAGTGCAGTGCACAAATGGATTCTCTGCAAAGACAGACTGACATTGTCTGTGGTCCACATTTCCTTAGTTAACTCAGGCGTATTATGTGACTTCTCTCAGCCTTAGATTCCTCATCTATACAATTGGGATTATCTAGCCTGGCAGATACCGTAGATTAACTGACTCAGTATCCTTTTCAAACATTTTACTTTTTTCTTTATTCCACCACAGATGCTGGCAAGTGAAATACTTACATCCCATTCTTTTTTTTTTTCAGGTAAAGATGGCCATGATACAACATCAGCTCTAGGTATGAAAACTCCAGAGAGGCTGTCCCTTCCAGAATAAAAGGCAGTGCCTGACAAGCAGAAGGCTACTAGTTTTTACCGTTTTCTTTTGCCTCCTTCAGTCCCCCTTCTTTCTGCCTGGAACTTGGCTGAAATGTCTGAAGGTGCAGCATCTACTCTGGGATGAAAAACACACTAATGGTGGTGAGACAGTGTACTCTTTTGTTCATGATATTCTGAGGAAACCACCTGGAGGACCAGCAGATGTGGACATGCCATTTATTACTCACTTAACAGGGAAGTACACTGAAGGCAGGCCATGGGTAGGGCCAAAAACTGTACCCCACCTTGATCTTGGTGCTACTTATGGGCTTAGGGAGGGAGTATCAGAGGGGAGAGATCCAAGGTAGCCTGTGAAAACGCTACAGGACTGTGCTAAACACAAAGGCCTTGAGAAGGTTGGGACCCTAGATGTGCACTGTTTTCCCCAGTCCTTCTGGCTGCTGGCCAGGTGGCCACCTGCACTCTGAGGTCTTGGAGGAGCCATGTCTTGAGGTACCCCACAGACAGGTAGACAGAAGAAACTTAGTCGCTCATAATGGCCTTGACCAGCATATAGTCCTGCATTTTCTAACTTGAACATCCACCTGTGTGGGGAAAAATAAGTCCTTGGCTAAGCAGTAGGATTTTCTTATGCTCATGCCTGAAAACATTCCTAATACACTTATGTCACAGGAATAAAGGCAATGTGTGGAAAGCCCAATAGTACCTTATATTTGGTGGTTTCTCAACAACTAGCAGCTATTATTATAAACCCCTAGGGGTGAGTCTGTGTCTGCTCTAGACAGACTACGAACTTTCTGAAGACACAGCCCAAGAAAATGGACTGGGCACACAGTAGAGGTCAGTACAGACTGAGTTAAACTGAACTGAAGTATTAGGGGATCTAGCAGATGTATCAGTTAATCCAGTGCAATAAATGGAAATCATTCTAGGGATTTTATATAGAAAAAAATTAATAAAAGGAATTTAGTATGCTTTGGGAAGAGATCCATGGCTTGGAAATCGGGGTTCTACCACCAGACTATTGAATAAATGAACATATCCCGGAAGCTATCAGGAACCTTTTGCTGCTGCTGCCGCCTCTAAAGACACCACAATTGGACTTTTATCCCCAAAAGCTGGACACTGCAACTCCCAGTCCAGCTGTCACCATTGCTTCTGAATACTTTCAATCCTGTAAGAGGGCCTCTGCCTAACTTCATACTTTCAAATACAATCTGAGAGCATTTATTGGTGAAACTTACTTTGAATCCAGGAGCTTAGTTGCAAACAAGTCTGAGAAAATATAGTGTTCAGCTTTTCCACCTCTCTAACTAGAAGAATGTAGAACAGAAGCTGAAAAGCCAGTCTTCTGTAGCAAGGACATGAAGGAGGTGGGGCGGGGGGTAATGGGGACAGAGGAAAAGATGTTACCCATGCATTTCCTGCAATTTAGTTGGAGGTGGGTGGCAAGGAATGGAGACCAGCCCCAGCATTTTGTGGTCACTGATGGTTTTGCAAGAATGAATTCTGACAGGCAAGCAGACAGCTCCTGGGGAAAGAGTAAGGCAGACCACATGTTCATATGTTTCTCATTCTCTTAGTGAAATAGAAGCAGCTGCAGATGAGCTGGGGGAAGTCCCTGACCACCTCAACCCTTTAACGTGTAAAGAAGCGCTCACCACATTTACCCCTCTGTGTTGGCTCCTTTTTCCCCAAATCGGGTCACACTTGTATCCCAAGGGTTACCCAGGGCCAGTCCTTAGCCCCATGTGGTTAACAGGGATCTCCTTGCGTGTTTTCCTTCACTGCTGCTCCTGGTGGGTACAGAATCACCTGTCACAGTGACTATCCACCGACCACCACTCCTGAGCTATTCTAGCCTTCCAAGGTCAGAGAGAGATATTCTTTTATATTTTTTTCTAAAGCTTGTATAGTTTTACTTTGTATAATCACGTCTTTAGTCCATCTGCTGGAGGTATTTAATCCAAGAAATCTGGGATTTATTTGTGTATATGTACAGCTATAGTTCTAATTTTTTTTACATGTTGGTTAACTAATGTTTTCAGCACCAGTTACTTTGGATTCAAAACTTGACTTCTTCCATATATCTAATAGCCATCCACATAGACACAGACGTGTTGGTGCGCCTTCTGGTATGTAGGGTTTTCAATGTGTCAGTGTTTATTCTGATGGGGGAACTCAAGAGTTGGAAAATTTTAGTTTTAGGTAGTAGTTAGTGAGCCTACTAGTTAATGCATGTGGAAAGCTACTGTTTCAGAAACTTCAGGTACGGCCCACCTTGACTCTAGACCACAAGCGATTGGCCTTTGTGCTCCAGGAGAGACCAGAAGCAGCCCAGGTGGTGTCTGAGCTGCTGTGTTCCAGGGAGAGACAGTGGCCCCCCAGGACATGGATAAAGAAAACTTCCCAGGACACGGATAAAGAAAATGATGGGTCAGCAGATGAAAGGACATTAGGGAAATTGCAGGACTGCAGCTTTTACCTGATTAACCACTTTCTGAGTTCCAAATCCCTTACCTATGCTTTTTCTCCTTATAAAAAAGTCAGGTTTGAAAGGCAATGTAAGACGGTCTGTAAGGGCACAAACCCACCATCTTCTCAGATCACCAACCATCAGGATAAAGTGCCTACAAAGATTTGATCCCTGTCTCCGCTCATTGGGTCTGGTAGGTGACAGACAGCACAAATGCTGGCTTTTCTGATTTCATATTTTTGCTACTCTGCCAGGAGAGACTGGATCTCTCCAGTAAGTCTGGGTATTTGGCAGGGACTGGGGGGGTCCCTGGAGCGTGGATTTGGAGACTCCCTAGCAGCTGCCTAGTGATTTCACTTGGGAACTCTCCTCCTCTGACTCTTGTAACTTCCCTTCTTATCGAATGTGCTTTCTAGTTCAGGTTACAATCCTGGGTCATGACTTGGGTCATCAGTGATTAAGGTGCCTTCTGGTTTACCGAACTCTGTCTGGTAGAATGGGGGGAGAAGCCTTCATTCCAGAAAACAGCCCCTTGGGGCAAGTTTTAGCTAATTGGTCAATCTATACTTATAAATGGATGAATAAAAAGAAAGTGTTTTTTATTATAATACTCTGGCTTATGTATCGTATAATCTACATTCAGGAGAGTGCTAGCTGCTGAATGGGTCTTTAAATTACTCTATTGTACTGTAATTAGAGTTGTTTTGTCAGAGTTTGGGGAAGCGGGGGGAAAAAATGCCTTACCTGGAAACTTTCATGAGTTTATGTAATCAGGATGCAGGACTATGAGGAAAGAGATTAATGGTCCAGAGAAAAGGGAATTTGCTCTTTCACATAACAGAAGCTCAGAGGAGAGGGCCCAGGAAGATCTGGATATCGTGGCTGCTGTGAGCATGGTCAGGGTTCCCACGGCCCCTCCAGCCCTAGGAGATCTTCCTCCTTCCTTGGCTGAGGGAAGTGAACCTGAACTGGTCTCACTGTCTGAAACTCATCAGGGAACCAAACTCGGTATAGGAAAAGCCCCTACAAGGGCAAGGCAATACCCTTTGTGAAAACTTCCAGGGGGAATAGGGCCAAAGGGCCAGCTCACTCTATGTTATTGGGAACATACTCCATTTTCTACATCAGATCTGTTAAACCGGAAAAACTCTGAAAGGACCAGGGTATATACCCGTTTAGAATGGACAAAGGAGTGCACCAGGCTCTTGAGTCCCTGAAGCTGCACCTGGCTTCTGCACCAGCCCAGGGGCTTCCAAACCTGCTAAAGGCTTCTCAGTTATACATTCATGAAAGGCAGGGCATTGCCCTAGGATTCCTCATCCAAATGCTTAGCGACATTCTGCAACCCATCGCTTACTTGTCAAGGAAAACTAGATCACACTGTCCAGCGGTGGCCAGCCTGCCTGAGAGCTGTGGCAGCCACCTGTGAGCTCTTACAGGAAGCTGAAAATTTTCCCTGGGACAGCCTATCACCCTTTATGCACCCCACAAAGTGTTGAGCCTTCTGGAGCAAGAGGGAAATTTGTGGCTCACTGCTGGAAGAAGGGCCAGATACCAAGCCATTCTTCTTGAGAATCCCGATGTTTCCCTTAAAACTGTAAGTTAAATCCTGTCTTTCTTCTCCCAGAACCTGACTTGGCTGTGCTAATACGTAACTGTGCTGAGATAACTGATGAAGTGTATTCTAGCAGAATTGATTTACAAAGCTATCTTCCTGAAGAGGCAGACTGGACTGTCCATGCAGATGGAAGCAGTTACAGTTATATGGACAAAGGAGACAGAAAGCCTGGGTATGCAGTTGTGAATCTTGAAGGAGTAGTGGAGGCCAAGGCCGTGCCCCTGGGAACCTCTGCTCAGAAAGCCAAACTGACTGCATTGACAAGGGCACTGGAATTGTCACACGAAAAGAGCATGAATGCGTACATCGACTCAAGGGAAACTTTCCTAATTTTGCAACCACATGGTCACATCTTGAAAAAAAAAGAACTGTTCACCTCCGATAAAAATTTATCGGAGGTGAACAGTTCTTGCGAAATTGAGCATGCCACAGAAATTTTAAAATTATTAGAGGCTTTTCAGGTACCTTTACAGGCAGTAGCTCTGCACTGCCCGGGGCACCAGAGAGAGGACGCTGAAGTGACGAGAGGAAACAATCTGGCCGATCGAGCAGTGAAAGAGGCCGCTAAAGGGACGTTTACAATGCCTTTGGTACCTGTTCTAGATTTGTCACCATCTGACCCTAAATATTTGACTGCAGACTTAGAGAAAGCTGAGATCTAGGGTTTTGGTTAAAGAAGGTGCTGATAGTGAATAGAAAAAGAATAAGAAAGGAGCTATATTGCCCCCTGAGCATTTGGTAGAGCCAGTCACGAAGCATGTGCATGAGGCCACTCACTATGGAAGGGACTCACTAACAACCTATGTCAAACCATGGCTCACAGGGATTTTGGGATTCTAAAGTCCTGGGATTTCTAAAGCCATATTAAAAAGTAATTGCTAGATGTGTTGTATGCCAGAAGAACTGCCCCAGGGAAGATCCTCATCAAAATAAAGAAGGCAGACAATACCCAGGACAGAGCCCACTTGAGGACTGGCAAATAGACTTACCCAGATGCCAAGGGACCAAGGGTGGGAAGATTTGCTAGTCTTCGTTCTCACTTTTCAGGATGGGTAGGAGCCTATCCCACTAGAATGGAGAAATCCTCAAAGTAGTGAAAGCCTTTCTGAAGGAAGTAATTCCTCACTTTGGACCTACCCAGTAGCGTTCAGAACAATAATGGAGCTGCTTTTGTTTCGGAAATTATACAGAAGGTTAATACATTTCTAGGAATCAAGAGAAGACTCCACACAGCATGGAAACTTCAGGCTTCTTGGAAGGTAGAGAAGATGAATCACACCTTGAAGAAAAATATAGCCAAGCTGTGTCAGGAAACTCATCTCCACTGGGATCCAGCTTTGCCCGTTGCCCTGCTCAGGATAAGGGTGGCTCCTTGAAGTGGGATTCAGCTAAGTCCTTATGAAATCATTTCAGGCTATGATTGGAGTGGGAGATATGTATATAGATCAAGAAGTGAAGATAAAGAAATATGTACAACATTTAAATCAGACTTCAGCTGTAATTAATCACCTCATATTAGCGACCTCTCCCCAGACAGGTTCGCTACATTCCTTTGAGCCTACAGTTAAGATGCTACTCGAGACTTGGACAATACCACCTCTGGAAAGCCAACTGGAAGAAAAGTGGGCCAGACGTTGGGACTTACTCCTCGCCACCCGCACCGTGGTGAAGTTGGCAGGAATAAAACCTTGGATTCATAACACTAAAGAAGTCACCAGAGGAACATTGGACCTCCAAACCTCAAGAAGGCCTGAAAGTCATCTTTCAAAAATAATGACTGATATTATTTTCATTATTTTTTGTTTAAACCTATGGTATAGAGAACTTACTCCTTTCAAATGAGATAAAAATATTTGGATATATTTAGCAAAAATGTTCTAAACATCTCTGAATTTTCTTTTGCAGGAGGAACTTACATTGAACAAGCATTCACTACATGTCTCATAGGTGTTTGTACTCCCCTGGAAAGTCTTTGAAATCATACTTTGTTTAAGCATATCAATAAGAAATAATCTACTTGGATATTTATAATTGAGGACCTGTGGTAGCTCTAAAGGACAGGGAAATGTGTCCCTTAAAAGTCCGTAATGTAGCCCCAGCTGGAGAGAATGCAACTTTTGTCAACTGTGCTAAAAACTGTTTTGTGCTTTATCATAGCTTGTTGTTGCATACAACCTGCTTCCTCATGTGGATCTCAATTAAATGTATGCCTAAGCCCCCTGGTCTAATGGTAAGTCACATGTTCAACAACCAGATGAGAACTTCCATATGAAACTGATCTCACAGAAATAAGATAGTTTAAAACTAACAGTGGGGAATGACGGGCTACTCAAAAGTTGGAAAAGTTTAGTTTAAGGTAATAGTTGATATGCCTAGTAGTCAATGCATGTGAAAACTATTTTTCGGGAACTGCATGTGGGGCCCACCCTGACTCCAGGAGACCACGAGGGATTGGCCTTTGTGCTCCAGGAGAGACCACAAGCAATCAAGTTGGTATCTGAGCCATTGTTCCAGAGAGAGACAATCTGCCACCCAGGACACGGATAAAGAAAATTGCTCAGGACACAGCTAAAGACAATGATCAGTCAGTGGATGAAAGGATGTTAGGGAAATTACCCGACTGCAGCTTTTATCTGATTAAGCTCTTTTCTGAGTCCCCAACCCATTCCCACACTTTTTCCCCTTGATTCCAAATCCCTCACCTGCACTTTTGTCCCCTTCTAAAAAAGGCTGACTTGAAAGGAAATGCAAAACGGTCTGTAAGGGCACAAACCCACCGTCTTCTCAGATCACCGGCCATCTGAATAAAGCGCCCATGAAGATTCAATCCCTGTCTCTGCTTATTGGATCTCATAGGTAACGGGCAGCATGAATGCCGGCTTTTCCGGTTTCAATTCCAACAACACACTCTCTTAGCTACCATAGCTTCATACTAAATCTTAATATCTGACTATCTTGGCTGTTTTTGATCCTTCATTATTCCGCATAAATGTAAAAATCAAAATGATCAGTTCCACAGAAAGCCCTACTGAGCTTTTGCCCAAAACTGTATTGATTGTGGATAGTAATTTGGGGATAAGTACCACCTGTCCAATTTTGTTCCTTCCCAAACATGAGCAGGATGTACCTATCTACTTATCTACATGTATTCAGGTCTGTTTTAAAATCTTTCAGTAGTGTTTTGTAATTTTCTCCTTTACAGGCCTTTTTGTTTTCCTATGTTATTTGTATTTTTAAATTATATTTTATAAGTATTTAATGAAGCTTTATATGAATGAAATTGCTATTTGACTATATTAACCTTCCCTACTCTTAGTACTAATATTTTCACTGTAGATTGTGTTGAATTTTGCTATGCAAATATATTCTACATGTAATGATGGTTTTGCTTTATTTTCAATACATTTTTGACAGCTCTGTACTTACGCTTTACTAAAAAGTGTTTCCTTTTTTTCTCCAACATCCTTTTTAAAAATATTTTATTTATTTATTTTTAGAGAGAGGGGAAGGGAGTGGGAGAGGAACATCAGTGCGTGGTTACCTTTCACGTTCCCCCTGCTTCCAACCCAGGCATGCGCCCCGACCGGAAACCACACCTGTGACCCCTTGCTTCACAGGCCTGTGCTCAATCCACTGAGCTACACCAGCCAGGGCTTTCTCCAACATTTTTTATTTTTCTTCTATTCTGGCTAAGACCTCCATTACCTTATTAAAAAGAAGTAGTATCAGTGGGCATCCTTGTCTTATTCTGGACTGTAAAGGGGGCAGTTCTGACTCATTTGCTTTAGGTTTTTGATTACTACCTTTACCAGGTTTAGTGTAATTCCTACCATTCTCGTGCTAAGAGGTTGTTCTCAGGAATTCACCTGTTACCCCAGGCATGTTTGGCCTTCTCCTCACCCCAGTCTTCCCGGTGAAATCCGACCCTAGAGAGATGCTCTTTGTGGAAGAGAGGGTTAAAATAGTACATCCTATCAGCTGGTTCCATGCACAACCAGAATCCTAGGAAGTTTTAATTAGTTCTTTACTTCAGGTCCAAGTACTATAATCCATTTTTATGGAGCTGGTTGGTATCAGAAGTTCTCATACTTGGGCCCTGGCTCCCTTCAGGGCTGTCTGTGCTGCCTTTCTCCTTCACTCCTGGGAGAAGCCTGTGGCCAACCTGCCAAGAAGCAGAGAACATCTCTGTTGACTCTCCTATGCCCCAAACCTTTCTGTCCTTCTTCATTGCATTTTATTATTTTTAACTTTGCATTATGAAAAACTTCAAACCTATAAAAAGTAGAAAAATGGCAAAATTAACCCTCATATCATCAGTCAGTCTCAACAATTATTTATATTAATACTTTGACAGCCTTTTCTATCGATCTCCATATTTCTACAAGAACATTATGAAGCAAATCCTAGACATCATTTCATTTCATCCATAAATGCTTTAGTGTTAGCAAATAACTTTTACGAATTACTATAATATCTTTACCACACCTAAAATTAATAGTAACTTCCCAACATCATCTAGTAAAATAATACAGTATTACTTTCAGACCTGAGCAAGGAAGGCCCTGTTCTTTAGCGGTTCCTATATATCTCAAACACACAGAAAATAAATTTATTGCAGAATACAGGGGCACTTCTATCATTCTGGATGCTGTACTGGGGCCTGGTGGGTAACCCACAGCTCCAGCATCACTTCTGGGACTAAGACAATTCCCAGGGAGTTGATTCTCCTCCCTTCTCTTCTAGGGCCTCTCGTACAAGCATCTGCACTCAATACTCAAGAAGCATTTGAGCGGCCCTGCTCTCAAGGTTGGAGATGGGTCCACTGCCCAGAGATGCAGGATGCTAGCAGCCGAAGCACTTACCACCAAATCCTTCCACTTAGAGAGCGTGAGTGCAGTAGATTCTTGCGTAATGAAGTGTCTGTCCCAGCAGGGCTGAGACAACATTTCTTGCGTCTCTTCATATTACCGTTCATGGTTCTGGATGCACTTAGGAATTAGCACAGTATTTGCAATGGTTGTAGATGGCGACTCAAGAATATTTTACAAAATTAAACAATTCACGTTACTTGTAAATTTGTAGAATCCTAGACCTAGTTGTAGTATCCCTAAGGCATGATGTTGGTTCTTTTTTTTGAATCCTCACCGGAGGACATGTTCATTGATTTCTAAAGAGAGGGGAAGGCAAGTAGAGAAGGAGAGAAACATCGATGTGAGACAATATCATCGATCGGTTGCCCCTCGGATACACTCTGACCAGGAACCAAACCCACTACCCAGGCATGTGTCCTGACCGGAAATCAAACCTGTGACCTTTTGATTTACAGAATGATTCTCTAACCAACTGAGCCACACCAGCCAGGGCTGATGCTGATTCATAACTTTGGCAACTAGAAAGACAATGAATGCTAAAATTGTAAACATTCTAAATAAAATTACTTAGAATGTAACTAAATTTTTTAAAAATAATAATTTCAGCTTTAGTTAAATAATTTCGGATTTAAACTATTTTTTAAAAGATTTTATGTATTTATTTTTAGAGAGAAGGGCAGGGAGGGAGAATGAGGGGGAGAGAAACATATGGAAGAGAGAAACGTCAGTTGGTTGCTTCTCAAATGCGCCCTGCCCTGACCAGAGACTGAACCTGCAACCCAGGCATGGGCTATGACTAGGAATTGAACCAGCGACTTTTCATTTTGCGGGACAATTCCCAATCAACTGAGCCACACTGGTCAGGGCTGGATTTAAATTCTTGCTACTCACTAATTATTATCTGTATTTTGCCTTTTAATTCAATATATCATTTAGAATATTCTTGAACAAGAGCGGCAAACTTTTTTGATAAAGATACAGATTTTCAAATATTTGGGATTTTATGAGCTATATATATAGCATTAGAGTCTCTGTCCCATATTTTTCCTTGTTTTTTGTTTGTTTGTCCTTTTTTACAATGCTTTAGAAATGTACAAATGTAAAAGTCAACCATTCATAGCTCCTAGGTTAGCTAAAGGAAGAAGACAGACAATAGTTAGTGTTGACAAAACTATGGAGAAAGTGTCACACGTTGCTTGTGGGAATGTGAAAGGTACAACTTCTTTGGAAAACAATTCGTCAGTTCCTCAAAATGTGAAACATGACCCAGCATTTCTACTCCTAAGAGAATTGAAAATATATGTTCACATGCAAACTTGTACACAAATATTCATAGTAGTATTATTCATAATAGCCAAAAAAGAGAAATTAGTCAAATGTCCGTCAGATGATGAATGGATAAACAGAATGTGGCATATTGTGGCATAACAAAAAATATGTTTAGTCTTTGTTCCCAGTGCCTGGCACAGAAGTCCTAAAACTCTTGGAATATCCTGAGTGGTAAGAATGTCTTGTGGTTTGTTAAGAGTCCCTTTAGACGATATCTGAGTTTATGTTAATAAAGTGACTGGGATGGGGCCCCTAGATAGCTTCAGGATGGGAGCTGGTCACCATAAAGACTAACAGATGTGGTGAGAGGGTGGAAAGTTTCAGGGAGGAGAGGGGAGCTGGAGACTGGGTTATGAGCACTCTTGAACAAGGAGATTTAGAGAGCTGGGTTGATGAGCACAGACACACCTTGTTTTACTGAGCTTCACTTTACTGCACGTCAGAGATACTGTGTTTTTTACAAATTGAAGGCAAGACCCTCCACCAGCCGAAAGATTACAAAATTCACTTTATTACAATGCTCACTTTCTTGCAGTGGTCCGGAACAAGTCTGCAATACCTCTGAGGTGTGACCATGCTGGGAAAGTTATGCACCCAGAGAAGGCACGGAGGCTCCAGGCCTCACCCCATATCTTGCCCTATGCATCTTTCTCACTTGGCTGTTCATTTGCGTCCTTTATTATAAACCAATAACTCTAAGGAAAGCATTTCCCTGAGTTCTATGAATTATTCTACCCAACTGTCAAACCTGAGGGAGGTGCAGAAGCTCCTGAATTTGTAGTCTCATAGGCTACAAAAGTGTTAGCCGCCTGGACTCGCCTCTGTGGCTGACACACAAAGAGGTGCGGTGTTGTGGTGCTGAGCCCTTCACTGGTGGGGTCTTTGCTAACCAACCCCAAATGGTTAGTGTCACGATGGAATTGAGTCATAGCACCCCCAGTTGGTGACTGAGAATTGGCTGTTAATGTGGAAAAATTACATGTGTTTGTATCAGACAAAAAAAACCCCCACACATTTGGTATCAGAAGTGATAGCAGAGAACACCACAAAAGACATGTAACAAACCACAAAAGACATTCTTACCACTCAGAACATTCCAAGAGTTTTAGGACTTCTGCGCCCGGTAATGGGAACAAAGACTGAACATATTTTTTTTATTATGCCACAATATGCCACATTCTGTTTATCCATTCATCATCTGACGGACATTGTATTTATTGATACAATGGAATATTATTCAAATATATGCTATATACAAGGGGGACCCACAAAACCCAGAATTTTTTTTTAAATATTTATTTATTTATTTTAGTCACAGGCCTGTGCTCAATCCACTGAGCTACACCAGCCAGGGCAAAACCAGAATTTATTTATTAAAATTTGTGTATTTGTTCTTACATTTTAAACTTCAGTCACCTTCAAAGTACTTTTTAAAAGTATTTTTATTGATTATGCTATTACAATTTTCCCAATTTTTCCCCCTTTTCCCCCCCTCCATCCTGCCCCACAACCCCCCAGCATTCCTCCCTTTAGTTCACATCCATGGGTTGTGCATGTAAGTTCTTTGAGTCCTCTGTTTCCTGTACCATTTTTATCTCTCCCCATGTATTTTATGCCTACTAATTATGCTTCTTCTTCTCTGTACCTTCCTCCCTCATTCCTTCCTGCCCCCTCCCCACGGAACTCCCTCTGTGTGATGTCCATTTCTGATTCTGTTCCTGTTCTGGTTGTTTGCTTAGTTTTTGTTTTCACTGTTTTCCTTTTCTTTTAGGTTCATTTGTTAATAGTTGTGAGTTTGTTTCCATTTGACTGTTCATAGTTTTGATGTCCTTTTTCTTAGATAAGTCCCTTTAACTTTCATATAATAATGGCTTAGTAATGATGAACTCCTTTAACTTGACCTTATCTGGGAAGCACTTTATCTGCCCTTCTGTTCTAAATGAAAGCTTTGCTGTTAGATTAATCTGGGGTGTAGCTCCTTGCTTTTCATGATTTCAAATACTTCTTTCCAGCCCCTTCTTGCCTGCAAGGTTTGTTTTGAGAAATCACCTGATAATCTAATGGGAACTCCTTTGTAGGTGACTCTCTCTTTTCCTCTTGCTGCTTTTAGGATTCTCTCTTTGTCTTTCATCTTGGGTAACTTAATGATGATGTGCCTTGGTGTGTTCCTCTTTGGGTCCAACCTCCTTGGGACTCTGGGCTTCCTGGACTTCCTGGAAGTCTATTTCCTTCACCAGAGTGGGAAAGTTTTCCTTTATTATTTGTTCAAATAAGTTTCAGCTTCTTGCTAATGTTCTTCTCCTTCTGGCACCCCTATAATTTAGATATTGGAACGTTTCAGGTTGTCCCAGAGAATCCTCAGCCTCTCTTCATTTTTTTGAGTTTTTGTTTCTTCATTCTGATCTAGTTGGATGTTTATTTCTTTCTTTTGTTCCAAATTGTCGCTTTGAATCCTAGTTTCCTTCCCGTCACTGTTGGTTCCCTGAATATTTTGCTTTATTTCATTTTGGGTATCTTTCATTTGTTCTTTCATTTTTCAACCAAGCTCAGTCAGTTCTGTGAGTGTTTTGATTACCAGGGCTTTAAATTCTTCATCAGATAGTTGGCTATCTCCTCATTGCTTAGTTCTGAGGTTTTGCTCTGTTTTTTCATTTTGGCCATATTTCTTTGTCTTGGCTCAGCTCATAAGTTGTAAGGGGGTGGAGCCTTAGGTCCCCCTACTCCTCCCCACCTCCCGCAGGGCAACCCTCCTTGCTGAGCTGCAGCACTGCCTGTGGGGAAGGGGCCAGAGAGGAAACAGTGTGGCTGACCTGCTAGTCTCTAGTGCACTTTTCAATGAACTCTCACATCAGACTGGGAGGAACTCCCACCGTGGCAACCCCAGCCTTAGCCCACAGCCACCTCTGAGTCCCCTTAAGTCAGCCCCTCCCACGCAGCCCACTCAGCTTGGCATCCTGTCCTTCTCCCAGGGTCTGCGGCCCCACCAGTCTGGTTGTTCTGGATGATATTTTCTTTAATTCCTTGGTTGTCAGAGTTCTAAGCAGTTTGATTTTCTGGCGCTTTTGGTTGTTTATTGTTTTTAGATTGGTTGTTATCCTCCTTTCGGTTGTACAAGGAAGCGAAGGGTTTCTACCTATGCCTCCGTCTTGGCGGGAACTCTCGAAGTACTTATCAAGATGTTTCTTCCACTGCTCAAAACGGTTTTTGAACTCGTCAATTTTGATGCCTTTTAGTGGTTCCACTGTTTTTTTTTTAAGATTTTATTTATTTATCTTTAGAGGGGAAGGGAAGGAGAGAGGGAGAGAAATATCAATGTATGGTTGCCTCTCATGTGTCCCCTGCTGGGAACTAACTGGCCCGCAACCCAGGCATGTGCCCTGACTGGGAATTGAACCGCGATACTCTAGTTCACAGGCCCGCGCTCAATCCACTGAGCTACACCAGCCAGGGCTCCACTGTTTTTTTGTTTGTTTCTTTGTTTCACCTCTTCACATCAGCAAAAGCATTTACATTTGAGGCCTTTTTTCATCCAGGGGGGAAAAGAGTCTCTGGGGTGAGATCAAGTGAATAGGGAGGGTGGGGCATGGGAGGCATGCCCGTTTGGGGTCAAAACTGCTGAACTCTCAACCTGAGGTTTGGGCAGATGTAAATCAGCCATCATGAAATGAGCAAACATGTTGAATGTTCAAAAAAATACATGAAAGCTGAACACAGCCTCTCACAACAATGCCAGCTGGAACACTGGTACAGGTGGGTTCCTAGAACATTCACCCAGTGGGAGAAGCCTATACTGCTAGGGGTCAGCCCTCCAGAAGATAATTCTGGGGTTTTTGGGGTCCCCCTATATGATATATGATACAACATGGGTGAAGCTTGAAAACATTATGGTAAGTTAAAGAATCCAGATAGGACAGGCCACATATTCTATGACTCCATTTATGTGACATGTTCAGAATAGGCAAATTCATAGAAACAAAGTGTTGTAGATTAATGGTTGCCAGGGATGGGGGAATGAAGAGCAACTGCTAATGGTTACAGATTTCTTTGGGGGGAATTAACAGTGGTGATGGTTGTACTATTCCGTGAATATACTGAAAACCACTGAATTGCATACTGTGTAAAGGGTGAGCTTTATGATGTGTGAATTAAAGCTTAACAAAGCTCTTATTTTAGAATGTAAAAAACATTTTTAGCTCAAGGATCATACAAAAACAAACCAAGGGCTGGATTGACCTGACAAGTAGACTTGGCAGACTCTTGTTTTAGAAGACAAACTTTTTTTGAAACCTATGGGAAAAATAATTTAAACTATACCTTGATCCAAGCTCTGTAAAGGTAAGAGAGCTTATAGATAATCTATTTTCAAATTTTCTTGATTTCCTCAAAATGTCTTTAACGCATTCATTCTCTCCTCTCAGGAGAGAGGATGTCCTCTTTTGTGCCCCTCCCCCCCCCAGAGCCAGTAGTTGGGCCTTCACTGTTGCTTTAATTGGTTCTAGAGCAGTGGGGGAAGGGAGATCCTGAATCAAATATGTGAAACACAAAAAAAATCATTCACACTGTGAAGATTCAAGAGCTTAAATCCTGCATGATTTATGTAATGAAGTAACTCAGATGACAGTAGCGAACTGTGAATGGGTCCTGAGTGGTGATGGAGGGCAGGGTGTGTTGATGGTGATGGTGGTGGTGGTGACTGAGCCCTTATGGAACGATGACCAAAAGAGAGATGTTTGAGAAGAGCACCTTTTTTGGTAACAATGTTGCTGTTTTCTCATTCTTTAATTAGCCTGGAAAATTAATCTCTGCCAGAGTCTGGGCAAGTAGGAATCTACAGTAATGTTTAGAGTTCTATTTTGTGATTTTATGGGACTGCTGAAAAGGTCAAGAACGTTTCTTTAAATGTCAATGGACTGAGAGTCCAATTACCCAGGGGAGGACATTCTTGGAAGAAGAACTTGGTAAGTCAGGCAGAATGATGCAGGTGGAGCTTGGTGAGCAGGGAGCCAGGCACAGCCCTGGGCTTCCCAGGGAGAGGGCCCTGGGTGAGCAGCAAAGGGAGTCTGGGCACCTGCAGAAGCTGTTGATGCAGTCCCCCTGCTACTGCTCTTAACCTGTGGCGTCTCCTTCCTCCATGTGGGGCTGGGTCCCCAGTGCCTACAGGAACCTGAGGAGCTGGTGTGAGCTAGAGGGGGTGCACCTCTTCCCTAGACTCCAGACTGTGAATTCTCCCAGGTTCTCTGTGCAGATCCTTGGGACGGACCTAAGGAAGGCCAAGTGTTCAAACCTGTGAGCAAGTTTTTTCAAACTTTAGTGAACACAGGTCTCTCCAGGAGAATGTATTAAAACGTGGAGTCCTGAACCACATATGAATTCAAAGATCTTACAATAAATAGTATTATTTTATGACCGGCAGGAAGCTATTTTCATGGGAGTTAGGCAGCTTGTTACAATGCACATTCCTAGGCTTCCAGCCCCATTGAATCAATACCTACAGGACAGGGGATGTATGAGGGGAAGGAATGCGACCCAAGAACATGCATGGTCAGTGACTTCACCAGGTAATTTAGAGGCTGGTCCTCTCCAAACCTCTAAGAACCAGGGTGTTTTCCTAGAGAATCATTCCTTAACTTTGAACTCTTCTTTAAAAAACTGTGTCTGTTAGCTTGTGTCTGTGTCTTGAATGCTGCCAAGAATTTGTCATCCTCCTTACATCTCCGTCCCTGTCTCTGCTTCTCTTTGACTGTAGATCAGCTTCCTGCATCCCCCAAACTTCACCCCTCCCAACTCCAGCTCCTGGAGAGAAATAGGCTCTTATATTCCAGTTCAAAAAAACCTGGAAGTCTGGTTGGCTCACCTTGGGTGGAGGTCTGCCCCAGGGCAGAGTAGCAACACAGCTGCACCCATGGGAACCCTATGGGTAGAAAGTGGGGAGGGGCAGTTTGCTAGAAGAAGGAAATCTCTCCTCAGAAACTGAGAAGAGGGATGGAGACACAAATCAGTAGGTATCTACTTCATCTGCTATTTCACCTTGAGGACTGCAGAATTTTTTGCAGATCCTGCTATAGAAGCCTCAGCCATTCTGGTTTGCTCAGACCACAGACAACTGGGTGTACGTTCTTTCCTTGTCCACAGCTCCTGACCTGTCATCCTCACTCATGGACTGCTGTGGCCTGACACCCCGGATGCTGGCCTGGTGACCCACAGCTGGTGGGCAGCTGGGTACCAGGGCTTTGAAATAAGACAGATGTGGGATTCAATGCTAGCTAGCTCTGTCCCACTCTGTATGACCTTGGGCAAGTAAAGTTAACCCTGGAGCTTCCGTTCCCTTATCGCAATAACACAGACACTAATGCCCACCTCTGGGGAGTGAGGTCCATCATGGAAAAGATTCAATGAGATAATGAACATGGAGTGGTTAGCCCAGTGCCAGCACGTGATAAGTACTCTGCAAATGCTGGCTCACTTACTATTATTTGGCAGCTGGGAGGCTTCAGGTAGGGCATCTGGTCCTGGCCATCTGTCTGCCCATGCATACAAGGGCCTACACATGTGTGGGTATGTGTGTGTCTGAGAGTGTGCTTACAAGTGTGTGCCCACGTCTTTGCTCCTCCTTGTCACGCCCCATTCCCATCACCACGGCACCTATTAGCCAGGAGCTCAGGAATGCTAGCCCAACAGGGGGCGAAGCTGGTCACAGCCAGCACCTCAGAAAGGACAGCCTGCGCTGCCACACAGGCTCATTTGAGCACAGATGCAGACCGTGGGCCAGTGGAACCCTGTGTTGTGGGCTTTCCCTTTGGCTAAAATATTTAGAAGCTGGAGCATCCTCAGGACAAATGTGGTCAGAGTCCCAGGCAGGGTCTCCCAGTGCTGATCCGCTCTATTCTATGGACAAGCTCTGAGGAATCATTCTCTCTGAGGCCAAGCCTGAGGGGTTTTTTTCTTTCGGGAGACAGAGGGTTCCCCAGAGTTGGCCTTAAGGAAAGGGCGCAAGTACACCTGGGGGCTGCAACTGAGGTTCTCTCCTTCAGTTCGCCACCTGGAGCCTGGGACAGGAAGAGAAGCCCCACCACCCTGCCCCCAGCTGTCACAAATAGCTCCTGCTCAGACAGTGATCTTGTTGTTTGAAAGGAGCTGTGAAGACTCCAGGCCTTGGTACAGCTTTTTTCAGGCTGTCACTCACTGAGTGCCCACTGTGTACCAAGAGCTTGGTTTATCACTTCTTTTAACCTAAACCATAACCCTGTTGGTTAGATACCATCATCTTCTCCATTTTTTACAGGTAAAAATGGGACCTCAGAGACATTGTCTAAGACCCAACAAATAGCTAATGATGGCACTTAATTCAAACTCAGGTATATTTAACTCCAAGTGCTGGGCTCTTATCTTTAGGCTCTATTCTAACTGCTAAGTAAAGTTGGCCAAGATGATAGGATGCCAGGACAAGACAGTAAGTGCAGGCCACCAAGGCCAGCATCTGGGGCGTCAGGCCACAGCAGTCCATGAGTGAGGATGACAGGTCAGGAGCTGTGGACAAGGAAAGCAAGTACACCCGGTTGTCTGTGGTCTGAGCAAACCAGAATGGCTGAGGCTTCTATAGCAGGATCTGCAAAAAATTCTGCAGTCCTCAAGGTGAGATAGCAGATGAAGTAGATACCTACTGATTTGTGTCTCCATCCCTCTTCTCAATTTCTGAGGAAAGATTTCCTTCTTCTAGCAAACTGCCCCTCCCCCTTTCTACCCATAGGGTTCCCATGGGTGCAGCTGTGTTGCTACTCTCCCCTGGGGCAGACCTGCACCCAAGGTGAGCCAACCAGACTTCAGCATTTTTTGAACTGGTCATGATATAAGAGCCTATTTCTCTCCAGGAGCTGGAGTTGGGAGGGGTGAAGTTTGGGGGATGCAGGAAGCTGATTTACAGTCAAAGAGAAGCAGAGACAGGGACGGAGCTGTAAGGAGGATGACAGATTCTTGGCAGCGTTCAAGAGTTAGGTTGAAATATTCCTGAATCCCTGTAGTATCCCCACACTTCCTAGGTTGAGCGCTCAACCCTTCTTTTGTTTGGAGTGTGTTTGCCAGTATCCCATACCTGACTCTGGCTGGCTTCTCAAAAAGGACAACTTGGTACCACCATATCTACCAATAAAGTCTCTCTTGGTGCCTGAGTTCGTTTGAGCAGAGTTCTGCCCCTTGCCACCAAGAGATCTGACCAATCTATCTCCTCATCCATTGCCATTGCGTGAGGAAGACACGGTCAGCATGTTCCAGAAAGCTGGGGCAAGAAAGCCAACCAACCAGGGGGGCCCAGGTGCCTGATGGGGAGAGGAAGCCAACCAGGGGGCCCAGGTGCCAATGGAGCCAGGTGCAGGAGAACCTGAGGGCCTGGAGCAGGTGGCCCCAGCTCTGGGCTGCAGAGTGCTGGTTGGAAGCCAAACTTCTGAGCCAGGCCAGCTCCAAGTACTCAAAACAGAAGCCAGAAAGGTTGGGCTGAGAGGTGGCTGCTCTAAAATTGTCATCACTCAGATGTCTGAGCCAGAAACGATGCCCTTGCTCTGACTTGGGCAGCAGGGCTGACGTTCAGGGAATCACTGGGCAGCCAGGGCCTGGTCAGGTCCCTCTGGAACCCTCAGCCACACACCCCTCAGAGCCAACATAGATGGGAAGGAGAGAAAGGATGGACAAGACAGGGACAAGAGGGGAGAGTGAGAGGAGAAGAAGGCTCTCTGGAGACAGAGAAGAGGAGGGAGATGGTGATGAGGAACTCACAGTAAAAGACGGATGTATTTCTGTTATCAGTGGATCCCAGGATCCACCCCCTTTCCTTTTTCCAGCCAGCATCATGGCCTTCCTTCTCAGCCAGAAGTGGTCAACAGTATCTGGCTGAACAGCAGGCTCTGCAAAGCTCTTGAGGGGCTGCTTTGGGTTCACTACTCCTATGGGCTTCTAGGTCCCAAGGAGGATCCCAGGGGGTGTCCGTTTTAAGATAAAGAGAGCTGAACCCTGAGCTCTGCAGCACACCCCTCTGTCTATATTAGAGACACAGCTGAGAGTTTTGGCCTCAGTTTGCTGCCTGTGAAATGGGGATGGTGTGTAAGTGCTCAGGGTCCAACAGCTGTTGTGCTGGGGATCTTCTGCTGAGAGTCCAGGGCAATAAAGAAGGCGGTGCCCTGCCACCTCCTGCACACTCACTACCCTTCCCCCGTCTCCCTTTGGCTTGCAGGGGACTTTCCCTTGTGTTACCCCAGGGGAGAGTCCCAGAGTCCCCAGAGGAAAGCAGAGGAACAGCCAGCGCCTCTGCATTCCGAGAAAGCCAGAGTGGAGGGCTCACTTGTTTAGAACCGCTGGACACATGTCCATAAAACTGAGTTCTGCCTACCCTTCTGCCTTCTCCTGTAACCCTGTCCTCACCTCTGTGTCTTCCTACAACTTGGTACTCCCCACTTAGACAGACATCTCTCACCCAGAACGTCTAGCTCTTGTCATGAGCTAAGTTTTTACATGTTATGCTCAGCCTGTTTGATAGAGTGGGCTGTTAGGGTCCCAGGCTGGGTTTCACCACCTCTGCATTCTGGCCTCTCTTGGCCCTCACCCTTGCCTCCTCCTCTCTGAGAGCAGCCCCTGCCTGAGGACACAGTGGCACTCCGAAAAGTGAGGGGCAATGCAGCTGACTGGCCATGCTTTGTAGGTTGTGGGAAGCTGCTGGGGACTGACCCTAACCACCTTCTCCTTTACCTCTCCAGCCTTTCCAGCCCTCCCTGAGGGTTCTTCCAGGCAGACCAAAAGCTCATTAACCCCCAGGATGCTTGAGGGTAGAGAGGGGAGAGGAGGCTGTTCATTAAAATTCACATGAAGAGAAACAACTAATCAGAAGCCAGTTGCTGCCTAATTGGTTTTAAACTTCAGGAAGGGTCCTCATTAGCCTAGGGGTGACCTCTGCAGAGCAGCCTAACTGGGAAAGGGAGAGCAGGGAAGGAGAGCAGGAGCTCCTTCCTTCGCCAGCTTTCCCCCTGGTCTCCGGATGGCCAATCAGAGGTGATATTGCAACAAGCTACCAGAGCCAGGCTTGGTAATCCTCTCCTTCTTTCAAAGGCCTCCTCCTCCAGGAAGACTGCCTTGGCCAGCCAGGGGGATGACCTCTAGCCTCGAGCTCCTTCTGCACGTATAGTCTCAGCCACACAAGCTGGGCGCCTTTTTAAAGTATTTCATTGTGCTTCCCAGCCTGAAAGAAGCTTCTAGAGAGCAGAAGGTTCCTTCCCATTGTCCTTGTGACCCCCTCGTCACCATTCCTTCTGTGTCCTGTCTCCCTTTTCCCTCCCAGTGTCCATATTCTTTCTTTCCTCCTCTTTGCTTCCTCCCCTTCCAGCCACATTCTCCTCCTTTCTGCTCTTTCTCCCTGGTCAGCTCCCCTCATGTAGCTAAAGGAAGCACTGGTGCACTGACCGGCACCAGGGGAGACTACAGCCCTTCGCAGTTCTCACTGGCATTCCAATGGATACATCTCCAGTCCGACCCCAGTCCGGCTCCCAGCAGGTTGCTGTCTTCGGCGCAGGAGTGGAGGAGGAGGTGGGGCGGGAGCCCACCGTGTACTCAGGTGGAGGAGCTAGAGCAACTCTGCTTGGAGAAAAGAAGGCTGGGGAGATCACCACTCTTCCCATCTCCGGGGCAGCTGGCTCAGCCGATGAACAGTGTGTCCTGTGCAGGCCAGGAAGACAGAGCTAGGCCTCATGCTGGACTGGAGGCCGTCAGAGGGACAGAGAATCAGGCTCGATACTAGGAGCAAGCGTAGTGGACGTCACCGGTTTTCCATAGGCCTCTAGAAACAGCATTCGCTCCTTTGTGGATCCTATCCTCCCACACTCTGTATGGTTTCAATATGGCTACCATTCAAAGTACAGTCTCCTCTCCTCAGGTCATGTTGACAAAGCCTAGCCAATCACAACTGCCCATGGCTCTGCCCAAAGTGATTGACTCTGGGTGGGCCTGTGACCCAAGGCTGGCCAGTCTTCATGCTTCCCCGGGAATTTACCCATGGTCTCTGGGAGGAAAGAGGTCTCTCTCCCTGGTTCAGTCTGGTGATAAGACATGCTGAGCGGTGTTGGCTATACTGCATGGAGAAACAGAGGCAAGAGTCCTGGAGGGAGGTACGGAAAATCTCGACAGCGTTGTTTGGACCTCTACAGTCCTTGAGGTCATGTTCACTCCCAGCCTTCTCAGTTTCTTCAGCCAATACATTCCCTTTTATGGTGAGCCATTTCAGTTGAATTTCTGCCACTTCAACTCAAACATTTCCTAGTTGACACAAGGACTTTCTCACAGCCAAAGCTGCCCAAATAGGGGCTGGGCCGCCTCAGAAGGTGGCAGATCCCCAGGCAGAGCTGGACAACCTCCTGCCAGGGACACTGGAGAGATAATTTCTGGATCCAACTGTGCCAGATAACAGCTAACACATATGGAGGGCCTGGCGGTTCACAACCGTTACCTCAGGGAGCCGCTCCTGACATGCCTATCATGGAGCATCATTCCCCCCACTTTGTAGATGAGGAAACAGGCTCTCCTGGGAGTTCATTGCCTTGTCAAGGAGGCACAGACTCAGGATGAAGTGCGAGCCTGCTTTAGCCCCAGGACGCATGCTCCTTCTGGCAAGCCTACAGGCTCAGAGGGTTTTTGCCCTCACCGCACCTGAGAGCCCGGGCACTTTTGGAGGGGCTGGTGCAGGTATGCTGCCTGTGGTCAGCTCAGTGCTCCTAAATAGGGCAGTCGACAGAGGCATGGTGCTGTGTCCGGGTGAGCAAAGAGGCGCACGGCCCCTGCTGGCTCTGGGGACAGACTCCCTGCAGAACCACCAGAGTGGAAGAAACCCAAAGCAAGAAGGGGGCCTTAGGGGAGGGGGACAGGTGAGCTGGAGGCACTCCTTCCCTCAGAAACCTGGATAAGGGTCTTTTTGTGGTGGAGCCTGTGGATCTTCTCCTAGAAACAAAAACATTTGTGCAAGCATGCAATATTTTGCACACAATTTCAGGGGCTTCAGAGCTCCGCCTCCCACACCCAACCCTGGAACAGTACACAGAACCCGGGAGCTCTTGATCAGAACTCCTGATCTAGAAATATAAAAAGTGCCCTGGCTGGTGTAGCTCAGTGGATTGAGCATAGGCCTGCAAACCAGAGGATCGAGGTTTGATTCCCAGTCAGGGCATATGCCTGGGTTGCAGGCCAGTTCCCTGCAGGCCAGTTCCCTGCAGGCCAACTCCCAGCAGGGGATGCATGAAAGGCAACCATACATTGATGTTTCTCTTCCTCTCTCCTTCCCCTCTAAAGATAAGTAAATAAATAAAATCTTTTTGAAAAAAGAAATATAAAAAGTGCTCATGGGCCTGTCCCAGGCCAAGCAGTCCCACCACCGTCAATTATGTTAACTAGTATCTCTATCTGGGCATGGTAACTAAGCATCTTTTGCTCCTTCCCCCTAGGACCCTTGCCCCCAGCATCTTGTTCTCCCACCTCCATAGTTATTTCTGCCCAGATGAGGGGAGAAAGGCTATCTAATGAGCTTCTTCAGCCCGAGATGGGGGAGGACAGCTGAATACCTCCACATGGTTTCTCAGCCCATGTCTACCCCAACCTGCATCCCCATGATCTTGTCATTCAATCCACCCTCCTCAAAGTTCTAGAGCTGCAGAGTGAGCGTTAGTTTTAGAGCTCAGAGTGCTTCCCAGGTCCAATGGCTAAACAAAGCGAGACCTACACCTGTGTGGTCCAGTGGGGCAGCCATATGTGGCTATCCAGATTAATTTTTTTAATCCTCATCCAAGGATATGTTTATTGATTTTAGAGAGGGAGGAAGGGAGAAAGAGAGAGACAGAAACATTGATTGGCTGTCACTGACACACGCTTCGACCAGGGATCGAACTTACAACTTTTGGTGTAAAGGACAATGCTCTAACAAACGGAGCCATCCGGCCAGGGCAGCCATTCAAATTAAAGTGAATTAAAGTTAAAGGAAACTTAAAACACAGCTCCTCAGTCAGCCACACTTGTCATACTTCATGCGCTTGATAGCCATGGGTGGCTAATGGCTACTGCCTTAGGCAGTGCAGGTGTAGAACGTTCCTAGCTTGCAAAAAAGTTCTACTGGAGAGACAGACTCGGAACTAAGATACAGATAACCACAGCACAGAGCCAGGCTGCCTTAGTTCAAATCCGTCTCTCCCACCCACTAGTTGAGGGTTAGGGCAGCTTCCTTAACTTCTCTGAGCTTCAGACCCCTTCTCTCTAAAATGAGGATAACAATAATGTCTGCCTCCTAGGGTTGTCACGGTCATTACTTCAGCCCAGTGTCCCTCACATAGTCAGATGAGCTGGCTGTCTTCAGTTCAGCCCTCCAGAACCACTGTCCACGCTTCTCCACCTTTCTCTGTGCTCAGAAGCTGACTTTCAGGAACTGTATCAGTGGGTTTCCTAGCCCTCTGGCCTCTGGTTGGATTTGGCCTCTGGTTGGATTTGGCCGCTGGGGGCACCACTGAAGATCAGAGACAAAGAGGTCAGGGTGTTTGTTCTATGAAACCTTCTCCACTAGGCCTCAGGGGCCATCTCTGGAGAGCTCCTCGCTTCAGGTTCCAGTAGCTGCTCCTTCCACTTGCTCCTTTAGGCCCAGAGGCGGAAACTGCTTCTTACCGTTTCTCAATGGGAGGGGGAGGGTAGAGCTACACTGTCTCTCATTGGTCTCCCTGTGTCGATATTCTTTATTGAGCTCTCCCCCATGGCCTGGCGGGAATACGCCTTCCCTGTCCTGAGGCCTCCTAAGACAGAGGCCTCTGTGTAGGTTAACGCTCCTGCTGGTACTAGGGAGAAGAGGAGGAGGAAGGGGCAGGAGAGGAGGAGGAGGAGAGGATGAACATGGATATTTCTCTCCATCTCTGCCTCCGCCTCCAGACTTCTCCAAAAGAGACTGAATTTCAGCAGAACCTAGACTCATTGTTTGGGGGTGCAAGTGTCTGCTTGGAGGGTCCTGGAGCTCAAGCCTCTGCCATGGGGTCCACACCATCTCCCTACCTCCCCTCAAACAGGATGGCAGGTCCGTTTCTTCTCAGGGCCTCTCCCTGGAGCTTGCCACTGCCTCCTGAGGCCTCCCTCTCTCAGAGCAGCCTGTCCGGCTTATCTGTCCCCTTAGCCTCTGAGGTGTGACTCCTATCTGGGTGCCTGGGCCCCTGGAGCTGAGTGCTCGCAGACAGGCAAGAGATAGAAGGGCGTGAGAATGCTGGGGGATGGCCCTGCAAAGGCTCTATGACACAGAGAGTGTGGAGTGTCCACTCCCCATTGCAAGCTCCACCGTCAGACCCTTCACCCAAAGTCCGGGTTCCCAAAGCTGGATACTCTTTCCTTATCGTAATTGCCTGTCTCCTGTCTTGTCAAGGCACTGTGCTGCTCACCGTTACATCACGAGCACCTAGCCACTTGCTTGACAGGCAGCAGTAGATATGCAGCATCTAGTAGGTGCCCAACTAATATGTACCTATAAGAGAAACTGCCCCTTTCCCCACCCGAGAGCAGGTCCCCAGCCACTCTAGCAAGCGGGGCTGGGGGCCAAGACACGGGACCCTGCTTGGATTCCCCCAGCCTAGTGGAATTTGGACATTCCCTTCTTTCTGGACCTCAGTTTTCTTACTTGAAACTTGGGCTTGGTTGGACTTGATAATCGGTGGTACCAGTGCCAAGGACCAACTTTTTAAAGTATCATGATTAATACATAAAAATGATTAATACACTGTACTTAGCACTTCTGAATCACAGTCACAAACTTTGGCATCTTAGTCCTTCTTTTTTCTCATGGCCCAGCAGCACCATAGGTATTTTTATGTACATGTCCCTAGTCGAAAAGAGTCTATCTCCTCATCCACCCACGTAAGGCCACTGTGCCCACAAACTAGGTAATTGATTAATTCCCTCCTGCACTCATTTGCTCATTTGAAAAATGTTTACACAATGCCTATCATACATGAGTCAGAGATGACTCGTGTGCTTCCTTTGCTATTTTCATGGGAAGCTCAGAGAGAGCTGCTGGGTTAGAGAGATGACAAGGAATGGACATGGAGGTGGACTGGGGGAGGCCCGGCCCACAGCACCTGCCCCACTGCACTCCTGCTGCTGTTCAGCAAAGGTACCTTTCCTGGGAGAGATGGCCCGGCTGAGCAAAGAAGTCTGGCTGTCCAACAGGCTTCCATTGGGGCAGGTGGTGACACCTGATTCAGGGATCAAAAGCTCAGGGTCTGGAAAGAGCAGAGGGCTAGGTAGCCCCCAGACCTCTCCACGTGGCCCAGTGGAGACCTACTCATATCCACCAACTACAGCCTGACACACCATCCCAGGTAGGTAGGAAGCGTTATTGGGCTCCACTCCAATGGGGCTGATCTGGAACGACATCTCTGAGCTCAGCACCTACCCTAAGGGCTTTTTCTGAGTCAGACTAACTGGTAAATGGAGGATGGACCAACAACCCAGGCCAGGGTGTGTGCTCAACATCTAATTTAATATTGGATGCTGTAGAGGAGTCATCAAGGACTCTGGCTAGAATTGAAAGGGCCGTCCCTCTGAGAGCTGGTTTCTGGTCCGGCAATGTGCCTTCCCCCACATAGCTGTGGGAACATCTGATGCTAGCGGTGTCCTCACTCCTCTGCACACTGCCTGTTGGTCCAACCACAGCTCCATGCAGTGTGGTAGGCATGGTATTCGTGTGACCAGAATCTCAGCCCAGCACACAGGAGTCCGTTCCTTCCAAGAAGCCCTTGGCTCTTTCAGTCTTCCTAAACCCTTTTCTCTCCCTTTGGTCTTGGGTCCACCTGGGCTCCAGGTTGTTTTCTGCAGGGTCAAGAGAAGGGGTAAATTTCCATTTGATGCAGACACCGGCCCACAGTGTCCGTGTTGTTATGGATGAATGAGACATTCACACGGACTTCTGAGTCCTGTGGAGGAAAAGGGACAGCATGGCTTTTCTCTCAAGGGGAGCAAAAGCTGTGGCCCTTGCGGGCACCGGCCATTATTGGGTTTCTCAGCACTTAAGGTGATGGTCCTCATTTACTATGCACGGGTTTGCTTCAGGTGGTTACCTTTTACAGAAAACAAAGGAGTCAATGCCGCTAATCACAGCACAGAAGAGGGATATTTGCAAATGAAAAGGGCAAAAGTGGTTGAACTGGTTACCCTCCTCCTAGGAAGGTTTAGCATGGTTTTTAGGAAGTTACTTTGTAGTAAATGTTTGCCACAAATCTGGGTGAGGGAGTTGTTAGCAAAAAGCAAGACTTAAAGGGGCCTAGGTACATAGCAGGTCTGATCCCCCACAGGAGAACCTATCCGTGGGCATGGGTCCTGTGCATCTCCCAGTGGGAGCTGGGCCCACGCCATGCAGAACAGTCTCCTACATTCATTTATGTCACCAGGACTGAAAGGGCCAGCTCAAGGATGGTGGCCCATCTTGTGGAGCCCCAGACTAAGGCAGCTCTCCCTGGGTACGTCCCATGGGTGACCTAATAGCAGTACTAGGTTTAGATGCACTGCTCAATCCAGGCAGGCGATTTTCCCTTCGGAAAGGGGAGCTGCTGAGTGCAGGTGGAGGGAGTATCCTCAGCCCTGTGCAGTGGTCCCTTGATACACTCCTCCTCCAGGCTCAGCTTGGGTCCCATGGCTCCTTAGCAAGCCTTTAAAAAGGTTAGCTTACTAAAAATAAAGCAATATAAGCACATCATAGAAAATTTAGAAAATAGAGATAAGTAGAAAGGAAAATCACCTTTATTTCCACATTCCACCACCCAAACACAACCACTGCTAACTGATACATATTCTCACAGTCTTATATCTGGCCATATATAGATATATTACATATTCTATTAAAAATCAGATTGTTGTGTTTGTACTAGTTTTCCAGCTAATATGTCCTAGATATTTTTCATTTCATCAAATGTGTTTATTTTCTAATATCATTTTGAATGGCTGCGTACTATTCTATGAAATAAACTTGCTTTATCAAGTTGGGTTATAAATAAGGTAAATATCCATATTAACCATTCAGGCCCATCCAAAATAACAACAAATACAGCATTTACCTTTTGGGTTCTTCCTCTCCCCTGAATTGTCCAAGAACATCAAGGACTTCCTCAAAAAGACTAGTTTACCCAAAGCCAGGTGGCAAGAGCACCGGAGCCTCTGATTAGTTGTGGCTTCAGCTGCCACCCCAGTATGTCCCCGTAGAACCTGGTCCTGCACGGTCTTAGCATCTTTTCCACCAACACGGTGATACCCTCACTGGTCCAGATTCTAAGGTAGTTCTCCGATGGAAGCAGACCCTAATGTGCCAAGGTGCATAGGATGGGAGAGACTTTCAGCCTCAGATGCACACCAGCCAAAACCCTGTCGGCTTAGGGCCTGGCACTGAACTTGGACAGTCTAGCTAGTTGCCCACCACCAGCGCACCTCATCCAGAACTATCTCAGTCCGTCAGAGAGGACACAACCAGGCTGATCCAAAAGGAGGGGTCAAGTGTGTCCAGTGCTTTCCTTTTGGAGGCTCTCCGCCCGTGCAGGTTTGCCCACCCCCTTCTCAGCAACCACCCCCGGGAAGTTAAATGAGCTCCCTCAGCTCTCCATGAGTCGCCATGTGTTCTTTTATTCGCCTTTCATATCAAGAACTGTCATTCCTTCTCTTACAGGCTACCCTTGAGTTCTCCACGAGCCGTTGATATTGCTTCCTTCCCCTCTTACATCTCCTTTCTTTAACAATAATCTCCTCTATATCTTGCATCTTGAATCTCTCCATTTTAGGTACTTTTCCCCCCCTGACAGACACATCTCTCAAGCCTAGAAAGAAAACAAGCTGATAAACACTTCTCCAATCTTAATTTCCCTCCAGCTCTGACCCGACTCTCTTCTTACTTTCTGGCCAAACCTCTAAAAAGAACAATCTGTTCTCACAGCCTCGACTCCTCAACCCATGCAACATGGGCACCTTGGCCGTCATCCACTGAAACCACTTTCTCAGTGGTCACCACTAATCAGGGTCACCATGGGTTCCAGTTTGCCAAGAATAATCATGGTTTATCTCTCCTGTCCCAGAGAGGAGGCCACAGTTTAAATGTTAGATGGTACGGTCGCCTTACCACTAACCCGTCACAACCCACACAGCCTGTGGCTCCATCACAGTCACCCTCCACAAACCCCCGGCAACTCTGGCCTCCACGGACTCTGCCCTTCCTGAACCTGCGTCCTGCTCTGGCTCACCTGACACGTCACTACTGGCTTCACCTTTCCCTTCCATGTGCTCTCTCACCCTCATCCACCACATCCACTTTCCCCGTAAATGTTGGACTTTGCAAGGTTCTGTTCCTCTCATTCAGCCTTTCCTCTCCTTCAGGATTTCACCCACACCCACAGCTTCAGCTCATCACCCTGCCTTCGCCCTCAATTCAGTGAAAATCTAAAGACTTCTGTGAATCACGGTGGCTTCACTGCAGGTTTACAAAATACCCTCCACAAACTTGACAGAAATGGAAAAGAGAGAGAGAGAGAGAGAAGGCTGCACCCGGGACGAAACTATGGCAGGATTCTCCTCAGATGCAAAAGAAGACTTAAATTTGGATAGACTTTCCTCTTGGAGGGGAAGACACCATGATAAAAAGGTATCTATCTCCCCTAAACTGATTTATAAATTCAGCACAATCCTAATCAAATCACCAACATGATTTTTAACACAAAAAATTTTACAGTTAATCTGGGGAGAAATAACTAGGATAATTCTGAAAGAGATGAGCAGCAGAGAGAGATTCCTTCGTCTTTTTTTATAGATAATAGGATATTTGCAGTAATTTGGGGGACAGAAGTAGATTAGGAAAAGGAAAGGGGAAGTAAATCATGAAACAAATATAGAATCCAGATATATCTGTGTATATAGAGATATATAAATGTAGTGCATGAGAAAAGAAGCCGATTAATAGGGGAAAGATGTACTATAGCTATATATGCAAATATATTTATAGACATGAAAATGTTAGTGAATATTTCTTCAGGCAGGGAAGAGTCTTAAAGTATAGTATCTAGTGCAGGGATCATAAAAGAAAAGGTTGATATGCTTCACTGCATAAAAATGAAAATCTCTGCATGGCAAAGACCCCACAACAAAAGCTCGGTAACAAACAGAGAGTGGAAAATCAGTCTTTGTAGCAATAAATAACAGGAAAGGGAATACTCTCTCCACTAGAGAAAGTGCTCCTTCAAGGCTATAAGAAGAAGATAAAAACTGAATGGAAATTAGAGAGGGGGGTGAACAGAGCTTGGAAATCATTATTTGCTTCATCAGCCACCTAGTGTAAGCCAGAGAGGGACTAGTCAGCTAGAAGAGCCACATACCATAAATGTTATCAGACCCTTCAAGTCTGGGACTATAAATAAAGTTCCATTAACAGGCATCACTCAAAGATCCTGCTGTTTCTCTTCTTGCACCTCAAAGACCTCTGCCCTTTTCCTCCTGTGACACAAAAAGGGAAAAGGGAAAAGGGTGTATGTCTGTTCCCCACATACACCGAAGCATCGCCCCACCAGCCACAGTCCCCATACGGCTTCCCCGGAATGCTTCCTCTCCTGTCCTGCTTCAGTGCCCGCTGCCAGCAGAGCCACTGCTCAGTGACCCACGTGTGACTACTGCTCCGATGTCCCCAAAGCCACCACTCCCTGGAACCAGGAGAGGTGAGGAGGGGGGCCTCCTCTACTGCCCAGTGACTGATTTCAGTGTTAACCCAACGGGGATTGACTCACTCGGGGGGAAGACAGAGGGGACAGAGAGAGAGGGCGAAGGGACTGTATTAGTTTCCAATGACTGCTGTAACAAATGACCTGTTGTTACAAGCCTGTTGGCTTAAAACAATGCATATTTAGTCTCATACAGTTCTGGAGGCCAGAAGTCAGAAATCAGTATCACTGGCTGAAATCAAGGTGTTGCCAGGCCGTGATCCTTTCTGAGGCTCTAGGGGAAAAACCGTGTCCTGCCCTCTGCACCTTTAGAGCTGCATTCTTCCGGTTCCTTGGCTGCCGGCTCTTCAAAGCCCGCTGGCTGGAATCATGCTTCGGTGTCCACACAGTCTGCTTTCTTGTCCTGTGTCAAAGCTCCCTCTGCATCCCTCCTACAAGGGCCTACCTGGATCATCCAAAATCATCTCTCCATTTTCAAGATCCTTAATCACATCTGCAAAGTCTTTTTTGTCCTGTGAGGTAACACCCTAAAGGGATTAGGATTCATTTTTCGGGGGACAATGACTCATTTGGCCCCAGGGGCTGATGCCTTTTTAGCATCTCCCACACTGCTCCCTTCTTTCTTCCTGGCCTCCAATCACCTTCCCAGTTTAGGCAAATGGCCGCCATGCATATTTATGAATGCAAATAAATGCTGATATTGGGGAGGGATAGTATCCACATCAGGAGTCTCAGACCCTCAGCCTGACAAACGAAGTGTTGCATAATGGGGGTCAGGCTGCCAGTCCAGGACACACACGAAGAAGAGTGGGTGGCAGGTTGGTGCCACCTAGCTAAGCCTCAGAGCAACCAAGCAGCCCCGCAGTTGATCACTGAGACAGTCACCAGCAAAGGCAGGGCTTGGGCCACCAACTGGCTGGCGCTCCTCTACTCTGGTCCCACAGAGCTAACCTTGTCTGTCTCCCTCCCAAGTGCTGACAGCCGCAGTATCTTCACATTCATCACCTTGTCCCTCTTCCATTCATTACAACTGCTGTCCTTTCCCAGGATGCTGGGCTCCGTCAAGGCTGGAAAGAGGTGAACAGTGGACATAGGTTCAGGCTCATATCCTGGAGTCCACATGGGGAGGGAGCCACAAATAGAAAGCCTATCAAAGTGCATGAGCATCGAGTGCCAGGGCAAGAGGGTCACTGGTGAGAGGGAAGACTGAGGAAGTAGTGGTGGCCAGCCCATAAAAACAGCTTGTTTGCCAAGGTAGGGAGTTTGGGCATTATCCTAAGGCCGTTGGAAGTCATTAAAAAGTCTTAAGCAGCTACGGCCAGATTTACATTTTGGAAAACCACTCTGGCGGCACCACCAGTAATGGATTCTAGCCAGTTAGGAGGCTGTTGCCACAGCCTAGGCAAGAAATACGTGTAACCTGGAGTTGTGTTGGTGGACATGGTCTGGAGTGGACATGTGTGAGAGGGATTTTTAAAAATTTATTTAATTGTTGTTCAAGTACAGTTCTCTGTCTTTTACTCCCAACCCAGCCCACCCCCCCAGTGCTCTCCACCTCCCTCCCATTTTCAGCCCCCTTAGTTGTTGTCCATGTGTCCTTGAGAGAGATTTTTGAAGGAGAAACGGCAAGACTTCTGAAATGATTGGTTGTGTGTGGGCAGTGGGTGGAGGAAAAAGTCAAGAGTGGTGTCCGTATTTCTGTTTCAGCTGCTGGGAGGCTGGCAGTCTCATTCCCTGAGTGGGAACACTCGCGGGTTTGGGAGAAGAGCGTGTGGAGTGTGAGCTTTTTGTAAGAGGCCACTGAATAAACAGGTCTGGAGCCCAGGGGAGAGGTCTGGGCAGAGAAATGAATGGGAACCGAAACCAAGGGCCTGGGTGAGAGTGGCCAGGGGAAAGCTCACACAAGAGAAAAAAGGCATGCACGGAATCAGGGATAATGCCAGCAGGCGAGGAGGCCCTCTCCCTCACACAGAGGAAATTGGGGACTGGCCAGAGTTGTAGGAAAAAAACCAGAAAAGTGTGTGTCCCTGAAGTAAAGAGAAGAGGATGTCTTGAAGAGGGAAGAGGGCAGTCAGCAGAGGCCAAACAAGGGGTGAAAGGTGAATTTGGCCGAAGACGCGATGGGTGGTGAGGCCTGATGGCTGCGGGCTAAGGAATGAGTGGGGGTGGAGAGTGGAAGGCAAGTGAAGGCCACCTTTTCAAGAAGATGAGATGTAATGGGAAGGAGAGAATGGGACAGTGGGTTCAGGGAGGAACTTTTGGGGATAGAAGAGATTTAATCAGGTCTACATGCTCACGGGAAAGATACTGTAGAAAGAGTATGAAAATATCGGAGAAGTGGTAACTGATGGAAGGCATGAAGGTGGAGCAAGTGGCAAAGCACAGTGGGATTGCCAGGCAGCACCTTGGCACATTAGAGGTGATGAACTGGAGGAAGCACCAGTCTGCGCAGCTGTGTGAGTGTGATTTTCTCCCACGACCTTGGCAGGGCGGCTGCAGCCGGTGAACCTCCGAGGTGGATGGTGGTTGGGTTGATCGAGGGCCGGCATTTCCAGGTTGACAAACAAAAGGACCATGAGTCTGAGACGAAGGAGTAAAGGATACTGGAGATGGAGGTTGAGGTGGCAGATTTGGGAGTCTAAGGCAGGGAAGGAAGGGATTATGGCAGGGTGCAGGTGGACAGAGCTTGCTCTCCCCTGGAAGAGCAGGCGTAAAGGGAAGGGGTGTGTGCAGGGTGGGGCGCGGGGTGGCAGCAGGGTTCAGACTGAGCCGGAATATCAGCTTGTGCAGACGGAGCAGTTCTGGGTGGTGGCCATGGTAGTGGGTAGCTGAAGTTGAGAAGAAGGTCTCTCTGGAAACCAGTGAGGGCCAAGGTTCATTTGGAGACCTTTCTAGGACTTAGATGGAGAGGAAGCCAGGCAGGAACAATCTCTGGGTGACAGCCATGAGGTGACACCTTGGGAGCCTCAGAGGGGCATGGGGGGGCAGTTTTATGGGTGGAAGAGGAGCAATGGTCTGAGAGAAGCCACAGGGAGTAGCCAATTCACTTCCTAACCATGGGGGCGTCTGGGAGAATGAGGATCCATCCCTCAAGAACAGCAGAGAGGGGCTTCTATGCAGAGGCTGAGTGGCCCTGTCTCCCCCAGGAGCCTGGGGTCTGACTATTACCCAAGAAATGTGGTAAGGTAAGGAGATGAGACCATCAGAATAGGCTCAGAGAGTCAGCACAGCTAGAGAGGAGAACAAGGTCTGCTTGGCTAGAACTGTTTGTAGCCCATGTTGGCCAGTGAGAGCCAGACCAAAGGTACAATGACAAGCACGACCCTCGCAATCATTACAGCTATTCTGTGCTCTCCGAGGGCAGAAACTCATGTCCCACTTACCCCAGTTCCCAATGCCCAGCCCGGTGCCTGGGATAGGGACAGAGAGCACATGTGTCCCAGACATTCCCATGGACTGAAGCAATGCTTCCCAGTAGGTCTCAGCCATTCCAGTATAAGGACTTTTTTTTACTAAAAAAAATTTCTGACTTTGAGACTTCAAAATATAGCTGTCACGATAGCAGCTGTGATTGAGCAAGTTGCCAACGGTGGGTTAATATCAGAGACTGCGTTAGACGTGCTGCTTGCACCCTGTGGGAGCTCAGGCGAGTCAGTCAACCTCTTCAGCCTCAATTTAATCATCTGTAAAATGGGGACAATACCACACCAATAGCCTGACAGAGTTCAGCAAGGATTACATGAGCTAATCCATGCTAAGCACTTGGCATGGTGCCAATGCAGAGCTAGTCACAAGAACGTTACTTCTTGTGACTATAAGTTCAGTTATACTTTGAAACAAATTGGTGTTTTATCCATCACACTGGCACCTCACGCGAGAAAAAATGGTGGTTTGTACATATGGAAGGCCCATTGCTTATTCAGTCAGCTGGCTGTGCTTGGGGAGCCTGTGCAGAGTCAGGGGCCCTTTGCAATGCCTCGGAGTCTCACAGGGACCCTCAGCCAGTCCACTTGCCTCACTCTGCCATCTGCGCTCTCCCAGGAACATGCCCATGGACAGTCAGGAGTGCAGGCCAGAGCCGGGAGGGGGAGGGGGAGGCGCAACAGCCTCTCTGGCCACGCTCACACTCTGTGTGGCAGCGTCGGCCTGCTGGCAGTGCAGATGCCTGCGCCTGGCTGGGCCCCCTGTGTTTGCGTGTTGCTGCTGTCACCGCCAACTGCTTGGTGCGCTGTGGGAGTGCAGGCCTGGGCTCAGGAGCTGTGCTTCCAGACTTAGTCACATTTCTGCCCAAGTCCCTGTCACAGTCTCTGTGACAACTCCTGCACAGGCCCTTCATAGCCCTGTTGCAGCCCCTATCACCACATATGTCTCAGTTCCATTAGTCTCTATCACAGCCTCCAGCATCTCCCCCGAGACAACCTTTTTCACAGCCCCAGACACAGTCCCTGTTACAGCCTGTCCCTGACTCTGCCTGTGCTTTACACTCTGCAGGGTGGCCTGTGGGGCACAGCTCTCATTACCCAGGGAGCTGTCTCTCTGGAAGGCAGCAAATGGAAGGCTCATATCACAGCAGCTTATCCTGATGTTCAGGGTTTGTGGGAAGGAGGCTGGGTCATGGGGCTTTACAGGAGAAGCCAACCAGTGGGGCGTGGCTGTGGCTCGCTGGGTGCGCTCCCAGGGTCCAGTCCACCCCTGCTTCTGGTTGGGTGACTGAATGGTTTCATGCCATTACCTTAATCTCCTTGACCCGGCTGCGAGCTCCTAGGAGCAGGGGCTGTGTCTTACTTTCTTGCTTACTCAATGCACTGCTGAGCACAGGGCTGGGGTCCCAAGGGCACAACCTGGTGGTTGTCTCCAAAGTCCTGGCTCGTCTTAAATCAGTTCCAGTCAACTCCCCATTGAGTCCCGAACAAACCCACCAGGAGCGCAGTCTCCTAGCCTGCTCCCTAATCCCCCAGTGGGGCTCCCTTCAGATTTGCCCTCACACTGTGCCCTTTGCCCCGCCTGCAGCACTTCTTTGCCCCCCCCCTTCCCCAAACTGCACACGCCTTCTTTGAAGGCCACTCCAAACAGGACCATCTCCCCTGCTTCCCTCTTCCACACACTCCCTCCTCCCTCCTTTGCTCTCCGGCCACTTGTGTACATCACATGACACTTGTCCCTGCTTCCTTAAGTGAGGTTTTGTATCTATCTTACTCTTGCTGCAGTCTGAGGTGCCTGGAGATTAGGGGCTGAATCCTTTTTTTTTTTAAAGATTTTATTTATTTGTTTTTAGAGAGGGGGAAAGGAGGGAGAAAGAGACGGAGAGAAACAGATCAGTTGCCTCTCCCAGACTCCCAACCCAGGCGGGTGCCCTGAATCAAACAGGCGACCTTTCCATTGGCAGGATGATGCTCAACCCGCTGAGCCACACCAGTCAGGGCCAGGGGCTGGATCTTATACCGTCATTTACCAGATACTACACAAGTTGGCTGACCAAAGAAAAGGGTGAATGACTAAACAAATGAAAGGCATGATGTGAAATTGAGGGAAGAAGATAATGTGGAGAAGGGGGAAGAGCATAAGCGCCCAGCAAGGAGGACAGCATGGGCCAGGCCTCCGGGCCATCTCAGGGCTTCCCAGGAAAGCTGCATCTCACTAGCCCTGCTCCCACCCTTCCCCTCTAGCCTGCCCCATTTGCCAGGCCTCCTCCCCCTCTCCCTGGCCATCCTGTCTCTCCCTTCCCTCAGCAATGCCTCCAGCCCAGGCTGTAGAAGCCACCCCTGGGGCCCTTGTCTGACTCACTTCAGCCCTGATATACGGTATATACTCCAGACTTGGAACAGAGGAGTCTCTGGTACTTACTTCTTGGCAGCTTTGCTCAGCCAGCACCTCGGGGCCTCCCTCCCACCCCAAGTGCCCCACTCTCTAGCCTGACTCCGAGTCCAGGTGGCCAGACCTCCTGGAGCCCCAGCCGGACACAGAGACATAGTCCAGGCCTGGCTCAGCTGTCAGCACCTCTTCCTGCTGCCTCCCTGGGAGGAGAGGGGCACGATGTCCCAGTCATTGCCCTGGCAGAGTCCCGAGGGAACAGCCAGGAGTGCAGGATGGGGAGCGTGGAGAGATCAAGGGCAACGGAGCCAGGGCTGGCCTGGGATGAAAGGGCTCCGGGCTCTGCTGGGCTCCGACCACTCACAGGCGGGGTCCTGCACAGAGGCAGGAGGTGGCAAAAAGACAATACAACAGTTCCCATTCCCGGATCCTAAAGAAACCAAGCAGAACTGAGAAAACAGCAGGCGGCAAGCCCAACTGGAAACTGAGCCTGTGGGGGCTTCCTTTCACTGTTGCCCTAATGTCACTGGGGGAAGGTGGGCCTGTGGGCCCCCAGTAGTTTCCGCAGCCAGAGTCTGAGGGTGAGGGTGTTGGGGGTGTTAGGGTGTAGGGTGTTTTTTCCTAGGGCCAGCTTAGGGCAAGAGCTCAGTGGGCCCCTAAAGAGGGCCCCTGCCCCTATCCTCTGACAATGCTTTGTTTGCTCCACTGACAGAATGCAGCAGGCCTCACTCCTGCCAGGCTGCTCCACTCAGTGTTTCCCCCCGTAAGAAACACACACACACACTCAGACACAAGCACTACTGCCTGGAAAGCCCACTTCACTTCCACTTTCTCCAGGAAGCACACCTCCATCATATTCAGGACCACCACTCTGAGCTTCTGAACCGCTTACTCTGACCCTTGGTTACAAATGTCTGGGATGGTCCTTTGCTGTTTCAGTCAGACTGGGAAATGCCCAAATGAGGGCATCTCTCTGCCTTCCCAGCCTCTGTTCATGCGTGGCTGTGCTCAGAGAAGGGCAACCAAGGGTTTGGTCAAGCCTGAGTCGTGATTTGTCCTCTCCATACATCCATCCCCATTAGGCCCATTCCCCGTGGTCCTCTTCCTTCCTCCTCCAGTTTCTCCACCAGGAAGCCTTGGGGCGAAAAACCTGAGATTCTGTAGCAGCTTCCAGTGTTCCTTCTCGGGGTCTAGTCTCCAGGTCACCACTCCACAGAGCAAACCTGCCTCTGAGCTGAGCAGAAGGTGCCCTGGGAGGCCCACACCTACACCAAAGAGAAAGGCAAGGTTGCACGTGTGTGCGGTGGGCGTCTAAACACAGAGCAAACGGTGTGACCTCGGAGTCAGTTCCCTCTGATCCCACCCAGCAAGTGCCTTTCCCAGCAAGAAGAAAGTTTGCCTTCTGGAGACCTGGCCAGGATTTAGCAGGGACGGAGAATTCACAGAAAGCAATCCTGTATAGCAAGACCCCTGTCGTCCCAACAGCAATTTTTAACACAAAATATATGACCCAAGACAGATTTGACATGTCTCCCCCTCCACTGGCCAATGCAGGTCTCATCCAGTCTTCCATCACCCAGTGTTTGCTGAGAACTTAGTACAAATGAGATGCCCGGCTGATGCACTCATATTCTCACCTGGTTTTCACCATAACTCATGGGGTACACGTCATCGAAGCCAGTCTACACCGGGGAAGACTGAGGCACACACAGGGAGCGAGTGTCAGAGAAATATTTAATTCTAGAGCTTTTGTTTACCGGTCTCACGCTCTATTGTTTGCAGCAGGGACTCCCGGACCTTTGGCATTCACAGACCAATGACATTTTACATCTGACTTTTGGGAACAAACATAGAACCCTATGCCAACGTTTTACTTAGCCAAGCACCTAAAAAATGCCATCTCTTAGCACTATGATTTCATCAAATGGCATTTTAACACAGAAAATGCAGCAAGGATTTAACATTAGAATAAAGACAGCCTTCTAAGAAAGGTCAGTCGACAACCTTACCTAAAATACCCTGCATTTCTCTCTTTCTCTCTCTTCTTCTTCTTCTCCTCTGGTTAAATTTCAAGCGGGACTGGCATTACATGGTGTGGAAGCCACTGTCCTACCCCAGAGCTGCCCCTTTAAGCAAAAACAATGCCCTTGGCCCACAAGCAAAAATACTTCCAGAATTTCCCACCCTCTCCCCTCTACCCATCCAGGTCCCCACCGCAAAAGGTCTGAGATTGATATGTAATAATCAGCCACATCCCCACTCCACTTCCAGCAGGTTTTCTGAACCTCATTTCCAGAGAAGAAAGCTCACCCGCCCCAGCCCTTCCCTCTTAGACCCAGCTCTTTTCTGGGTTTGCATTCCGGGAACACGCAGGCCCTATGTAGCCCTGCGGGAAGTACATCTGTCTCCTGGAGACACCTGGAGAACTGTCTCCAGTTCCCCACCAAAGCTGAGAGCTGCAGGTCTTCTTTCTCCCTATTGCAGTCCAGAAGCAGGGCCTTCTCCTTGCTGGGGTCCCCAGGTCCTCTCAATTGTGTTACTAGATGAACCAAAATAGACCTTTTGCATCAGCCAGCAAGGAGAGGACAGGAGACCTTGGTGGGACAATGGGGAGAACACAGGATAGGGAGGCTCCGCTCTCTACGCTTGTTCTGCTTTAGCCATGCTGGGCTCTGAACTACCTCCCCTTCCCTCACCCGTGCCCACCCCGACCCACCTGGTGAGTCAGCTGAGCAGCAGAGGAGAACCTGGCCTGGGGAGCCCTGGGTTGAAGCTCCAACTCCATCACCTCCTTACTGTGGGACACGGCAAGTCACTTAAACTCTCTGTGCTTTGGTTCTCTTGCTTGCAAATGGGAGCGAGAATGTTAGGTTGAGCCACGAGAAACTGTAAAAATGTAGGTTAACAAACGTCTCTTGCCAAATATAACCTCTTCTAGAAAGTCCTCCTTAGCTATCCCAAGCTCAGCAAGTCCCCCCTTTCAAATCTCTCACAGGCTGAGGCATGATTACTAATGCACACACTTCTTTCCTGTCCTGAGTTTTCTCCTCTTTCCCGAGTCTAGGCAAGTCTAGATCGCCCTAAACTCGAAGCTCATAGGGCAAGACCTAGGTCTTCTCCTTCTCTGTTTCCCCAGCTGCTGGCATGTCATTTCTACTCCCATGTGTGGTCTTACATGGTCCTGAACAGGTGGTGCTGACCAAACTGAGGGCAGGTGAGGTGCTAGAGGGGGAGGAGTCAAGGAACCATCACCCCTGGTCAGCCTGTAGCAACAGAATCCCAGGAAGCAGAACCCTGGTCACATCCTCCACTTCCTTCAAGGATCCCTCTGATGGCACTAGCTAACTTCCAGGGCCCTTCCTCATGCGTGGAGTTGACATGTATTAACCTGTTCTCTGCCCACCCTTGTGTTAGTGCTAAGGTCGCTGAGATGAGTGGGAACTGTCCTATACTCAGGGAGCTGTCAAGAAGGGACACAGAATGCACTGTGTGATAAGTGCTCAGGCTGCTGGGCACTCGTGGGACATGGGAGCCAAAAGTGAAGACATGATCAAGAGTTGGGTGGCCAGGAAAGGCTTCCTCAAGAAGGGGATGCCTCTCCCGTGGGTCACTGGGAAGCCTGCTTGGGCTGGCTTCCTGTGGCTGGGGTAGGGCCACCTGGCTCCCCGCTGGACATAAGCCCACAGAAGTGAGTTACATGGAAGTCTTCTCCCTGCGGCTGGCACCACAGGGCAGGCAGGGCTCACAGCCGTTCTCAAGGAGACCCAAGGACATACAGGGATTAGGTCTCCCAGCATCTGTGCAGAGAACTGTCAGCTCAGAGCTGTTCAAAAGTAGAAATGCCAGTTTGCGGTGAAATCCTTATCTCAGTCATTCCCTCTCTCTGCAGGAGCTCCTGTGGTCAAGTGGGTAGAGCAGAAAAGCCCCTGCCAGGCAAACCGCGCCCCCCCCCCATCTTGGGCAGGGGAGGTGTTCACAAGTGGGCTAAGAATGAGAATGAAAAGCCCTTTGAAGAAAAACTTCATGTCATTGCTCACAGAGATGGAGGAGCTAGGAGCCTCGGTGTCTACTCCCGTCAGACTTCGCTGAGAATCCACTCAAACTCCATTTAACCCAAACTCCAACCTCCCCTGGCCAACCCCTTTCCTAACTGCTCCATCTCCACTTCTGAACTAATCTGGTGTGTTTGTTGCCCTGAGACATCTCAGTAACCGCTGGGTCATGGTAGTGGCCCCCAGTCCAGGGAAAGGGGGTCTGGCAGCCTGGCCTGTGTGGATGGGAGGTGCCAGGCTGTTAGGGTGCTGGAGAGGACAGCTGTATTGTATCTCTGGCTGAGCTGGTGGGATTGTCCATAAGCCCCCGAGACTGTACACGGACATAGAAAGGACCGCCAGCTGGCATGGATTTTGGGATGGAGAGCAGACTCAAGGGGACTGGGCACTGTGTGCTGCTGCTTGTGGGTAGGGGCCTGAGAGGAGCAGGAACACCCCTTGCCTTGGTCCACGTACGAAGTCACAATCTGGAAGAGCGCCCTGGGAGAAGGAGGTCCAGGGCTAGCTCCAGGGCTCACAAGCCGCTGATCTCAGACCGCCCCCCCGCCCCCCCCCGCAGAATTATCCGGGAGAGGTGCGGGCGGGTATCTGACTCCGCGGACGTGGCAGTGCACATTTCCTCGAAATCTTACCTCGAAGGGCTGGGTCTCACCCGCGCTGCCTGTGCGTGGGTCCCGGAGTTCCCCCCACGCCCTCCTTGCCCGGCAGATTCGAGGCTCTGCAGGGGAAAGACCGGCGTGGGGGGGATCTCACCCCGCCTCTCACGGGAAAAGCCCAGGAGCAGGCCCCGCGTAGCGCACTTCCTGGAAACCCCATCTCCAGGCGCGTTGCGGGAAGGCCCTGCCCGCCTCCCCCAGGAGGGTCTGAGATCCAGCGGAGAAGCAACGCTGCCGGGGAAAGGCGAACCCCGGGCTCGGAGGAGAGACCGGGAAACCCCGCCCCCCAATCCTGGGGCGGGGGTAATGGGCAGTCCAACCGGAACCCTCGACTTGGGGTGCGCTCCCAGCCCTTGGCTGAGGGAAGATGTTTGAAGTTTTAGGATGAAGGACACCTCTCACCTCAGCCCCTAAGGTAGGGTGAGGGTGCACCTCGCGCCCCACGCCGGGCCCGCCCCCCGCCCACCTCCCCAGGCCCCGACCTGCGCCGCTGCCCCTTTAAGAAGCCCAGGTAGGCAGGACCGGCTGCGGGAGCCGCTCCTATGGCAACCCGCGAGCTGCGGTGGCTTCATGAATATTCCGGGACGCGGGAGCCCGGCGTTGACGGAGGGCGCTCTGGGGGAGGCGGCCGCTGATGTAAGCCCGGCGGACTGCTGGGCTCCGCTCGATTGCGGCGGGAACCCTCGGACCAGCAGGCAGGGCTCCGCCGAAGGAGGCGAGGCGAGCTTGCGAGCGGCTGGCCGAAAAGCCTGGGCGCCGGGACGGACGGAGAGCCCGCCTGCCCGCGGGACGCACGCCGGGGAGGCGCGCGGTCCGTGTGCTGTGCGCTCCCGTGCGGTTTTCCAGACGCCGGGGCGAAAGCACCGCTTCTCCCCGCGCCCATTGTTTCCTGCGGGGGCGGGGCGCCTGGAGCCCGGCCGCGCGCCGCGCCCCCGAACACAGGAGGAAGGAGGGGAGGGAGTGCGGGGTCCCCGCGCCGGGCCCGGCCTGGGAGGAAGCGCGGCTCGGCGAGCCCAGGGACCCAGAGCCGGACTGGGAGCCTCCCCACCGCACGCAGCCTGCCCTGGCATGGGCGCCTGAGGCAGCGCGGCGCCGGCGGCGAAGGACGCGTCCCGCGGGCGGACTGACCGGCGGGCGGACCTGGAGCCGATCCGCGGCGCCGCACCCGCGCTGGTGCCTCCAGCCCGGCGCCCGCTCCTGGCGCCATGGACAAGCTGCCGCCGTCCATGCGCAAGCGGCTCTACAGCCTGCCGCAGCAGGTGGGGGCCAAGGCGTGGATCATGGACGAGGAAGAGGATGCCGAGGAAGAGGGGGCTGGGGGCCGCCAGGACCCCAGCCGCAGGAGCATCCGGCTGCGGCCGCTGCCATCGCCCTCGCCCTCCGCGGCCGCGGGCAGCACGGAGTCCAGGGGTGCGGCCCTCGGAGCGGCGGACGGCGAAGGGCCAGCCCGTGGAGCGGGCAAGTCCAGCACGAACGGCGACTGCAGGCGCTTCCGCGGGAGTCTGGCCTCGCTGGGCAGCCGGGGCGGCCCCGGAGCGGGTGGTGGCAGCAGTCACGGGCACCTGCATGACTCCGCGGAGGAGCGGCGGCTTATTGCTGAGGGCGACGCGTCCCCGGGCGAGGACAGGACGCCCCCAGGCCTGGCCGGCCAGCCCGAGCGCCCCTGCCCCTCGGCGCAGCCTGCAGCTTCTCCGCCGCTGCTCCAGCAGTCGCCGCAGTCGGCCTCTGCCTCCTGCGAGCAGCCCTCGGTGGAAACCGCTATCAAAGTGGAGGGAGGCGCGGCCGCGGGCGACCAGATCCTCCCCGAGGCCGAGGTGCGCCTGGGCCAGACCGGTTTCATGCAGCGCCAGTTCGGGGCCATGCTCCAGCCGGGGGTCAACAAATTCTCCCTGCGGATGTTTGGCAGCCAGAAAGCCGTGGAGCGGGAGCAGGAGAGGGTTAAGTCGGCCGGGTTTTGGATTATCCACCCCTACAGCGACTTCAGGTAAGGGGACCGGTGGGGATCTGTGGGTGCCTTAGCGGTGGCAGCGGGAGTTAACTTCCTTCTTTCCTAGCGTTGAGAGCTCCAAGAGAAGTGGGGCTTTTTCGGCTCTGAGACGTCCCCAGACCTCCTTCTACCCCATGCAGAGAACTTTCTCCCGTGCTTCCGGCTGCAGACCTCGGCCTCTTGAAATCTGGCGGCTTTAGGGGCAGGCTGAAAAGGTATTCTGAGCCTTTCCGAGCCATGCCACCTTCAGTCGCACGCCCCACCTCCTTCTTCTGGGCTACAGAGTCAGAGTGGCTATCCTAGTGGCTATCCTAGTGGCTATCCAAGCCATTTGGCCTGTAGAGCAGGGCCATGAAGGAGACAGACCTCTTGGCAGCTGGGCCAGCTCCTTGGGTGCTGACCCCAGCTGTTTATCTGCCTTCTGGTGCCCTGGGAAGCTGCAGCTCTGGAGAGAGAGAGCTGGGCCCCTGGAGGACTGAGGTCACTGGGGCCTCATGCCCAGGATGAAAGCCATCTGCACCCACCTTCTGGGCCCAGCCCCTCATGCCAAATGGCAGGCCAGGAGTAGATACCCTGGGTAGCTGGTCTCCAGACTGGCCGGACAGGATGACCTTGCTCACAGTGACTGATGATCACCTGCCCTGTGACCCCAAGTTCATCCAGTGTACCTTCCTCAGCAGCTGCCAGGTCTCTCATGGGTCAGCCATGGGTCCCCAAACAAAACGTGTGACTGCCAGTCAAGGAGAGGGACCCGCCCTTCCCCATCACCTGAGTCAGATGCTACTGCACAGCAGAGAACCACTCCAGGTCTGTGGGAGTATCTGCACAAAAAGAGAGATTGGTGGTTGCCCCCGAAGTTGGGATCAGGGATGCCCCTACTCTAGTCAAGGTCTTGGGTCCCCCAGTGCTCTCCTGGGGTCTGGAAAGAAATGGTCACTCTTTAGAGTTGGGTTTAATTCACTCTTTGTCTCTGGGCCCTGCCCCTGCTGAGCTCTCTTACTTGCCTATATTGCATGTCTGCCAGTATAAATGAGCATTTTGTCATCCCACAGCCCTCTTTGCAAACTCCAGGGAAGCTGGGTTTGTAATGAGAGCAAAGCCATTCCCATCCAATGAGAGAGATTTCTCATGCTGGGAATGACCAGTCAGGCAACACTTGATGCCTTAAAATAGATGGTGACCCAAGGGCCCTCCCTTTTACTTCCTTCCTTCCTTCCATCCCTTCCTCCTGCACACAGCCATGGTCTTCACATTGTGTGAGCAAATGTGGGACCTTCCATCAGAAAGTGTGGTTGGTTTGCAGTGCCAGGCTACGAAAGTTTGGCCTCCCCTATGGTCACTGTTGGGACCTGAGGATCCCAGCCTGAGCTAGGGAGGACTGGGTGTCCTGAGTTTCTCCTCTTCCCTCCAAACTCCCTGGTGGTCGTCGCAGATAGGCTGTACCAGCATCAACCATCTGAGATTGTTGAGGGGCCCTCCCTTCCCTTGCTCAGCTTCCCACCATCTTCGTTGCCTGGAAGCCTTCGTTGCCAGGTTTTCCATCACCAACCTGGGTCAGGAGACTGTAAGGGACCAACCCTGGGCACACCTGGCCTCCATCGACAGTAGGCATTGATTGAGCGCCTTATGGGCACTGGACTGTGCCTTCCTAGTCTCCCCTTACCTTGGGTCGTGAAGAACCAGAACTGGGTAGATTGCACCAATGGGAACCTCCCCGCCTTCTGGTCTTCCTCTGCCATCTTGGCATGTCTGTCTGCAGTACCCCCTGCTGCAGAATCTTCCACTAACTCTAGACCGCCTGGGACATGGCAGAGGGTGGGGGTTGATGGGGATAGGGAGTGGTGGATGCAGCAGGATTGCTAGATGGGCAACGGGAAAAAGGTGAGAGCGGACTTGGAATTTGGGTTTGTGCAACAAGCAACAGGGACAGTAGCTGGAAGCACACATCCTCTGCACAGCCCAGTAGCCCTCTGGTGCTGGGTCTGGTGCGAGGAGAGAAATCCAAGATAGGCCATCTGTGTGAGCTTGTGGATGGGCAGTAGTCATTCTTCTCCTGTCTCTCATCCAGAACAGCTAGACTTATTTTCAGAAGGTCCCAGAGGCAAAGACCTGCCAAAGTCTTTTAAGTGTAGAAACCCCATCATTCAACCCAGCCTCACCCACTTCCCCTGACCCAGCACCCCAAGCCTCAGTCCCTCAAGTTTTAGCCACCGGCCTTGGGCTTCTGTATGGAGCCAGTCCCACTGCCCAGCCCAGCTTCACAAGAGCTCCTGAAAGCACTACTTGAGCCAGTTGAGGATGTATTCATCATTTTGATGGGCAGGAAGCATTGATCCAGCAGAATTGGCTTAATAAAGAATCGCTAGCAAACCATGATAGATTGAGTTTGTGGTTTAGAGTTCAGAGCTTGCTGTCATGGACTTCTTCTGACTTCTGCTCCTGGGGGAGGAAGGTTGGTGCCTTTTCTAATGGCTGCAGTGGGCTATGCTCTGAGGGGCCCACATATTGGCCATGTGCAATGGTAGGCTTTTCCTGGCTGCCTGTGCTTCTCTTCACCCACCCACCCCATACACACCATGCCCCAGCTTCTCCCGTGGTGCCTCCAGGCTCGTCTGGCTTGTCTGGCTTCTTCTTCCCTCCCCATCCACTCCCCACCTGCCTTTTAAAACTTAAGGTTTGGTAAGGGAAAAGGACACACAGCCCCTCAGGGGCATTGTCCCCAGGCTCCCACCCCAGGTTGGTTGGGTTCTGGGGTTCTGGGTGGGTCCTTTCTTTCACATGAGCCATGTCCCAGAAGCTGGGTTTGGCAAGGGGAACCTAGAACAAATAAAACATAGTGTCTGCGTGATCTTGTTTTTTCAAGAGTAAAGGACAGGGGACCCCACATGAAGATGTATCTGGTTTTATTCCCAAAAGCTAGTCAGGCTTTCAAATGTCAGGCTTTGGTAGGGGGCCAGCAATAGAATGGGGGGCGTATCAGCCTGGGTGTGTGTATATCTAGGTGTCTGAGCAGGTGTCTGGGGAATGTGTGCTGGACATGGGGCTGGTAGGAAGGTCCCTATGTGGGGTGTCCGTTCTGGGGCTACTCCTGTGCTACTCCAGACTCTAGCTTGGCCTTGAGAATGGAGACAGGCAGGCCTGGCTCTCCTCATCTCTCTGCCCATGCCCTCTCCTAGCCTGAGCCTCCTGAAGGTGTGAGGGAGGGAAGGGAAGGGAGCTTCAGGAAGGGTCCTCTCCTTGAGGCAGAGAGATAGCTGGGCTCCAGAATCATGGAAACTGGACCAATAGCCTGGTAGGTCCCAGGGGTGGTCTGAAACTGACTTCCTGGGCTCCCGGCACTGCCATTGGCCACCTCACGTCAGCTCCTCAGCTACTGTGGGGCCCTGCTTGGGTGATGAGCCTTCTCTGAGCCTCAGTTTTCATACCTAGGAAAATGGCAATCCTGTCGCCTGTCGCCATGTCAGACACGAATTATACAACTGGCCACCTGCGGAAGCGAGAAACTCCAGTGCGCTGTCAGACCAGTGAGGCTTTGCTGAACCACCCCGCCCCTGCCCACACTGCTTCCTTTCCCTAGTCCTGGGCAGACCACACGGTCCCTGTCCTCGGCTTAAACCACTGGTTCTGAAGCTGTAGTGGAAACCTAACTGAGAACCTGCTGGAAACCATAGTCTCTATCCAGAAAGATACATGTACTTCCAGACCCACAGTATGACACTCAGTTTCTGGGATCTGTAGATCCCCTAAGGGGAAGACCATCTAGGTTGTGAACCCCCAACTAGGCCATCCCAGAAGAGAGTCCTGGTCTGGTAGGGCAGGTGCTAGCCCCCTCCAACTGGCTGTCCTGGGGCATTCTGTGACCTGAGGCTTGGGCCTCCCATTGCCAGCAGGATGGAAATGAAAACAGGAGCAGAGTTAGATGCCTGGAGAAGGAAAGGTGCTCTGCTTGGGGACGCATTTCTGTTCTGTTTCCCCAGTCCCACATCCATCTCTCTCCCTTTCGGCCATGGGAAGGACTGTTCAGGCAGGTGGTGGGGAGTGGGGAAGGTGGCAGCTTTGGCTGTGGGGCTGGGGGGTTCTGAGGCGCCTCCTGGGGTGGGTCGGCCTGGGGACCTTGGCCCAGAAATGCGTCTTCTGCTGTCCTTGTGGAGAGCCAAGCTGAAATGGGCTGCAGGCGGTGGTGCTGGTGGAGGGGGAAGGGCGCCTTGGTACACAGTGGAATTCCAAGGTGAGCTGCCCTGGGCGGTGCTGTCAGCTGGCACAGTGAGCAGGAGGATTCTCCAGTGACAAGGACATGCTCAACCTGATAAGACTGGAGCTGGTGGAGGGTGTGCTCAGGCCGAGGTCTCTTAGGGTACTGATAATGCACAGAAACCCCGTGGGGCCAGGACCCTTGTGTTGCCAGGTAGGAGGCCTGGACTCTGGGTTCCCCTTGTTGCAAAGCTTCAGGTCCTGGTCTGGTTTCTCCATGATTAGGCTGGGACCTCTCCCTTGTCCGTCCCTGCCCCATTTGCTCCCTTAGCTGCTATGAGCCACTGCAGGTGGCCTGCTTCCCACCGTGTTGGGCCGTTTACCTGTCCATCTGCCCTCCCCTCCCATGCTGTAGGGACCCCAGGTCTTCCGGGATGCCCTCCCAGGTCCCTGCATCCACCATCATCCCTCTCTCCCTCCCTGAGCATCCCCATGGCATTGGATGGCGCTCTGTGTTTGTTCTAATTCAGTGCTTCTCACACTGTCATGTCAGCCAACTCACCTGGGGATCTGGTTAAAATACAGGTTCTGACTCATTAGGTCTGGGGCGGGATCCGAGATTCTGCATTTCTGATACGCGCCTAGGTGATTCGCTGCTGCTGGCGCCCAGCCCAGAACCTGCTTGGAGTACTGAGGTTCAGACCCTGCATCAGTACTGTGCTTAGCCTGGGCTTCCTGACCGAGTTCCCCAAGGACGCCATCTTCTCCCCTTGGCCTCTAGTGCCCAGACAGACCAGCAGGGTGAATCCCGTGAGCTGAGCTGAGCAGCCCTCAGCTGCAGAGGTAGGCTACAAACTTGTGGTGTCAGATCGACAGCCTCTTCCCTTCCTGCATGCCTGTGAGGGCCCTGTTGGCCCTGGGCTGGCTGTTGGAGCGGAGTGTGCAAGGGGAGGCCAGGTGGTCAGAGGGCCCTCATCAACCCATTCAGTCCTGTTGCCTTGGCAGCCTCTTCCCTATCCCAAGGGCCAGAGGGTGGCCTGGCTGGAGGAGAGGGGCAGCGGGTACGGTCACTGCTGAGCTGCAGTGAGATTTCCCGGAACAGATGTTGTCAGTGGGAGTCCAGAGGTGCCGAGGGAGGAGAGCCAGTGTGGGGTGGCTCGGCTGGCTGGCTGGCTGGCTGGGAGGACAGAGGCATCCTCTAGAAGCAGCTGTCTTCTTACCTTAAGGTCTGGTTTGCATAGATTGTCTGAATCTTAATGCCACTCTCCTCTGCCCAGACCATGCCTAGCAGCCTTCCCTGTGGGCTGGGCTCACCTCTTACATCTCTCTGCCCTCTTCTACCCTGGAATGAGGTCTCTCCAACTACATACAGATTATCAGGCTGACACATGTCTTAACAGCCTGAATGGCCCTTGTGCTTGCCACACACTGGCCACCATGAGGGGAATTGGCCCAGAGCAAAAGGTCCAGCCCCAGTTCCTGGGGGTTTATCACAGACCTGAGGAGGCAGCCAGCTCCAGCACACACACCACTTGGCTCAAGGGCTCTCACAAAACCGCTACTGCCAGTTGCTAATTAATAGAAGGGCCACTGAGGCTGGCCAGGCTGTCTTGCTTGGGCCCAGGGGATGTTGGAGAATCCACAATCCCCAGCCAGAGCAGGCCAGGGCATTGCCTTGGCTTCGGAGAGGATGTTCTCTGCCAGCCAGGCTTTACCGAGAGAGCGTTGGCAGGGCCTTGGAAATCCGTGATCCCAAAGCCCGGGCGGCTACTTCGAGACACTGTCTATCATCAGCGCCTGTCCTGAATGGGGGAGGGAGACAGCACAGAGAGGTGGTGAGCTCCCCATCACTGCGGGCACTCAAGATGAGACCGGAGGTTGCTAAGCAGCGACCATCCCATGCACCAACTACAGTGCCCAGATGTGTTTTGTTTTGCCAGCGTAGTGTGCCATAACAAATCTGAGACAAATGTTTCAAAGTGGAAAGATGTAGTATAAACATTCAGTTTTCAGGTTTCTCTTGGAACATTAGAAACTCTGGCAGCTCTAGCCCCACCTTCCTGCCCCGCAGTTGGGAGCCAGAGTAGACAAGAGGCTGCCCTCTTTAAATTGGCTTCTGCTGTCCAGTTGCCCACAGTCCCTCCCTGTCCCACACCCAGCAATGTCACTCACGTACTTTTGGCTGCCTGGCCCCTGCAGGCTTCTGAGTTTCCAACCCTAGGCTCAAACCAGTGGCGACTGAAGCCAGGTGGGTTCACAGATCAGCAACTTAGGAACTGTCTACCTCGTGCCAGACCGTGCTAATAGTTTTGTATCTCATATTTCATATACTCTTCATCGCACCCAGGAAAATAGGTGCTACTGTCCCCAGTTTACAGATAAGGGAACTTAGGCTTTGATTGGAAAAAAAGAAAAAAACTGCCCCAAATCATGTAGCTGTGAAATACCAGAACTGGAATTTGAACCTGGCCTCTAGAACTCTAAACTCGTATTTATGCTTCTTTACTCTTCCTTCCTTTGTTTTTTAATTTGTAAGTTTTAAAAAGTTAAATGACTAAAGTAGATCAAGAAAACCTTCTCCCAAGAATAAAAACATGACAGGTAATGTTTGACCACACGTTGTCTGTGCGGAAGAAAATGTAACAGGACTCAGAATACCAGTTCTGGACAGATCTTACCAAGCTCCTGACCTAAAGCCTTCATTTTATGAATGGAGAGCCAGGAACTAGAGAGGCCAGGGGACTGGCCCAAGGTCACCAATTAGGCTGTGGCAGAGGAACCCAAGTGGGTTGTGTAACATCTGGCTGCCAAGGCCGGAAAGCCCCGCGGTCTCTCCTGGGACCCCAGGCACAGGGTGCCCCCAGCCAGGGAAGGCTTTTACTTGATGCTCTTGTCGCTGGAGCTTTTTTCTTGTCTCCCCAGCCCCTTTGCCTGAAGTTTGGTGTGATAGGTATTTTCAGGGCCCCTTCTTAATTTAAGCTTGTCCAGTGAGAAGAGAGTCTTTCCTTATCCGAAGGTGCAGCGTCTAGAGGCTGAGACATGCCTGTCCGAAGCCTCCACTCTGGGGCCGTAGTTCCCAGGGGTGCTGGCTTAGGATGCTGCCCACCTGCTCCTCCCCTGGAAGGTTCTGACTGGAGACCTTTGGGATTTTGGAACCACATCCGATGCCATTGGTGCACTTGTTGCATGATAGGAGTGATTGGGGTTCAAAGGGGAAGGGGTCAGGTAGACAGTGGTATCTGTGTTCTCTCCAGCAGAGAAATGGGTGGTCACATGGTCTATTTATTCCATCCTTCAGAAAAGTGAGTAAGTGGAGTCAGTCTGTGGTTTCGGGTGGAGCATGTGAGCAGGGTCTGGGCTCAGTTTCTCTCCAGGGTTGGGGCTCAATGTGAGGTCACTGTCTGGGCCCCAGTGGTGGCCAGGATGAGGGCTCTGTCTATGTTCAGAATCAAGGTTCAGCCTGGGACCAAGATAAGGCCTTGGTCTGGGGTCTGGAACTGGAATCCTGGATCCCAGCCTCTGCCCCAAAGCAGTGCCCCCTGAGGCACCAGGGCTTGAGGCAGTGCGGGCACGTCGCCCTCCCCGCCCCATGCTCTCACCCTTAGGAAGCTCCCCCTTCCTTTAAGCTCCCTGAGCTCCTACGCCAGGGGAGGGGTGTCAAACTCATTGTCAGGGTGCTGGGAGGCGGGCACATCAGCCTTGTGGTTGCCTTCCAAGGGCTGAATGTAATTTTAGGGCTCTATAAATGTAACTAACTACTCCATAACGGTTAAGGAGTGGAAACTACACTGGGCCCTTGGAAGGCAACCACGAGGCTGGTGTGGCCCCCGGAGAGAAGGAGTTTGACACCCCTGTCCTACACCTCTTAGCACCTGAGCCAGCTGCCTCTGAGAGGTAAAGTATCAGTTGTGAATAAAGGTCACTGCCACCACTGTCGGACACCAGAGCCACTGAAGCTCACCTGTGACCACCCCACCCCTCTCTGCTCTGTCATTGTTGGGGCGGCAGCCAGCTCGTGGCGACCGCAGAGCAGTGCTCGGGGCTGAGCAGAGAGGTGTGCTGGCTCGGTACAGGGACACCTTGCACCCCACCACACCCCNTAAGGCCTTGGTCTGGGGTCTGGAACTGGAATCCTGGATCCCAGCCTCTGCCCCAAAGCAGTGCCCCCTGAGGCACCAGGGCTTGAGGCAGTGCGGGCACGGCGCCCTCCCCGCCCCGTGCTCTCACCCTTAGGAAGCTCCCCCTTCCTTTAAGCTCCCTGAGCTCCTACGCCAGGGGAGGGGTGTCAAACTCATTGTCAGGGTGCTGGGAGGCGGGCATATCAGCCTTGTGGTTGCCTTCCAAGGGCTGAATGTAATTTTAGGGCTCTATAAATGTAACTAACTACTCCATAACGGTTAAGGAGTGGAAACTACACTGGTCCCTTGGAAGGCAACCACGAGGCTGGTGTGGCCCCCGGTGAGAAGGAGTTTGACACCCCTGTCCTACACCTCTTAGCACCTGAGCCAGCTGCCTCTGTGAGGTAAAGTAGCAGTTGTGAATAAAGGTCACTGCCACCACTGCCGGACACCAGAGCCACTGAAGCTCACCTGTGACCACCTCACCCCTCTCTGCTCTCTCATTGTTGGTGTGGTAGCCAGCTCGTGGCGACCGCAGAGCAGTGCTCGGGGCTGAGCAGAGAGGTGTGCTGGCTTGGTACAGGGACACCTTGCACCCCACCACACCCCCCGTCTGGGCTCCCACAAATTGCAGAGCAAGCAGTAGGACCTCCATGTCTGCTCACAGCAGCTGTGGGGGCCTGATAATTGGCTACTGCTGATTTTGTGTCTGTCTTAGCATTTACCCATGTGGGTGGATGTGTTATGTCTATGTGAATGAGGCTTTTAGAAATAAATACATAACACAGGGCTGGTAATACATGTCTTCTGGACTTGGGGAGCAGCAAGCCAAGGAGGGGTGCACCCTCAGAGACTAGATGTTTCATTTCAAGCCTGTCTTCACCCATTACATAGGATGGGTGTCACTATCCACCTGGCTAAGAGGAGATAGGATTGAGATCCTCTTAGAGTCTCCAGGTCTGATTTAGAGGAGGGCAGAGAAACCATAGATTAGTATGGGTTGATGGTCAGGGAAGACTTCCTGGAGGAGGCAAATCATAGCTGGATCTGAAGGGGAGAGAGAACCATTCTACACAATTGCCAGGCAGCAGGTGTTGGGAAGCTTGAGCTAGGGACTGCCTGGCTGGGGTGGGTCTTGGCAGACACTGAGGGCAGGCTACTGAGAATCTGCCTCTTTGGACCTGTATTCCTTAACCGCTGCTCTTCACCTGTGAGGACCTGACCCCACTACCACAGGCAGTGCTCTGATGCTGAGTGTGAGTGCTCACATGGGGCCCTCCTTGGGCCCCGGCCCTGGCTGCACAACCTCAAGACCCCCTCCTTCTGCTGAACTGGTGCCCAGAAGGCAGGTGTTGCTGCTGCAATAATATCACTGAGCATGTGGCCTGGAGCCCAGAAGTAATTACCCTGTGGTTCTTGTTGCAGGCTGGAACAGCCCCTGTCAATAATTAACGCGAGTCCCCAACCACTCAGCACCAAAGCTATCCACCAGCTTCTCCCACCTACAGTTTGTCAGAGAATATGGGTACTGTGCCCTTCCCCAGGGACAGCAAAGACTCTCAGACCCACAGGATTTGTCAAAGCCATTGGCATCTTTTAGAAGAAACTTAGTCCAGCAGGAAGGACTGTGCTGCTGGGGCTGGTCTTGCCACTCTGGAGCCCTGGGTCCTCTCATTATGAGCTTTTCCAGCTGTGACTGCCCAGCCCTCCCACGCCAAGTTTGCACTCAAGCACTTGTCCTGTTCTGCTGTGTGACCTCGGCAAAGCCCTTTGCTCTCTGTGTTCAGGATCGGGGCTCAGTCTGTGGCTGAGAAGAGAGCAAAGCTAATTGGCCAAATAGGTATTGAACCCCTAATCTTGACCCCATTAGTACAAATTGAGCCAGCGGGGGAGGGACAGCTGCCCACAAGCCGAGCTGAGGAGAGTCTCACTCTTTTCCAGAGACTCAGCTGGGCCCAGCTAGACCTGCTCCTGGAGGAGGTAGGGATTCCTTACCATGGGGCCTCTTCCTGCTGAGGCTCTGCCAGCCCTCATCCTGGGGAATGGGGTGGGGCCTCCCTGGCATGTTATGTGGTATTGGTGTGCTCTGTTGAGGACCCCTCACTCCCCCATGAGATCATGGCCCCTGTGGGAGTGGAGGTCAGGCTTTGTTTTCTCTGTTCCCTGGGCAAAGGGCCCTGACCCCCTTCTAGCCACATCTCCTCAGGGCAGGCAGTGTCTCCTTCTGGAAATGCAGACCTGGCCTTGAAGAGTTCAGGTCACACTGGACAGACTATGGTTGAGAAGTCCTGAGGGGCAAGCCAGCAGAGCCACCAACTTTGGAATTGGTAGGGGTAGGAACTTGGCAGCTATTCACCCTGTCCCGCCGGCTCTGGGAAGCCATTACCTCGCTGTGTGGCTACGAAGCGTCTGGGGCCGGATGCGAGGGGGCCGGTGCGAATGAGAGGCCAGGTGAGAAGATTCGGCCTGTCCGGCTCTGCGACTGAGCTGACACCTCACCTCCCAGGGCTTTGATTTTCTCATCTGAAAATGGGACTGGAGAGGGGGTTGGGTTTTAGTTTTAGCAAGACCCAGAGCTGAGATGGGCAGCCACAAAGTCACCAGGGAGCTTTATGCAGTCACAGGTGCCAGGGCCTCCCTTGGTGAGGCCCAGGGAGGGCAATTTTGGGGAGCACCCAGGTGATTCTGCCTCCATCACCTACGAATCCCCCTCATTGTGAACAGTTGGCAACTCCCTGATGGCACCGTGTTTGCTGTAGCTCTGCAGTGTGCCCCAGAGTCTGGGGCGATTCTGGCACCCAAACCCATTCACAATGGGCCCATCTCCAGGCAGGCAGTCCCCTTTGCTTCCTTGCAGGTTGTTAGTGTCAACATCTTGAAACTCTGGGATTGGCAGGGCCCCAGAAAACATGGCCCTTACTCAGCGTCCTTGTCAGACCGTTAACTGGAGGGGAAGCAGCAGAGTCCTGGGGGCTCCAGTTCTCAGAGCCCAGGCACCCCCAGGAGACCGTGTACGTGCTCCCAGAGTCAATATTTAGCTGCCTTCGATGGGGCAGCGCCCCCCCCAACAATGTCACCATTACCCTACCCCCACCAGTGCTGCTTGGCCTCAGAAGTTCTGCCCCGAATCCATCTTGTCTTCTCCTTCACATGGGCGCTGCTGCCTACAGGAGCAGGTGAGTTCTCCTACCTGGTCTCCCTGAGGTCGCTCTCACGTGCTCCTCCACAGCACTATTCTATTTTTGTTCTATTCTCCTGAGTGGAGAAACCATGTTTGAGCCTTCCTTGTTTCCTATAAGCTGGGCAGGAAAGTTCTCCAGCTGCCAGCCCCCTCCCTCATGTCCCCCAGATGGTCTTGTCAGTTGGGTGAAGCTCAGCGAGGTGAGGCTGCTAGCCTGAGGGAGCACAGCGTCTTGGCAGCTCAGCGTCCTGTAGAGCAGGCCTACCGATCTGTAGAGGGCTGACCCCTGCTCTACGGATTGGTATGTCCGTCGTGCACAGACTCGGGGTCTCGGAGGAGGTCTCAGCTCGTCAGAGAAGCGATGAGCTGCTCTCTTGGTGTCCCTGTGCCCAGGCCTGCATTCAGCTGTGCCGATGAGAAGGTGCTGCCACAGTAGTCTGTTTCCCAAGGGACTCTCCCTCTGTAACCTCCTTGGCTCCTCACGTCCTCGGAAGAGTCCTGACTGCTCAGTCTGGCATTCAGGATGCCCCCGTCTCCCCTTCAGGCCAGAGTTAGGTTGGGGCTGGGCTGTCAGAATGCCCTCTCTCAGCGAGCTTTCCTGTGGCCGGCTGCCCTTGGCTGGGCTCTTCAGTCTCTGCACTGCAGATGTGCATGGAGTTGGTGTGTCCTTAGAGGTCATCCCGCTTCAACCTCTCATGGTACCAGTGGAGAAACGGAGGAAGGGGTTGTGGGAGCCAGGGCCTTGTTCAAGAGCACACAGCAAATTAGAGACGGGGTCGGGACGAGAACCCGAGTCTCTTGGGCCCCTCCTCTGCTTTGTAGCATGGACTTCTTCCTGTAACCGCACGCTGACCTTCCTGACCAGTGAGCGCACTCAGGCCCCTCCTCTCTGGGTACCGCCAGCAGGCATGCTTCCCCTCTGCTCCTCTCTGTCCACATTGTCACGCCCGGCTGATTTCTCCTCAGGCTGTCCCCAGCCTCCGGAGCCCCAGCACCAGGCAATGCCTCACTCCCCTGCCCTCTGGCATATGGCCCCCTCTGGCCTAGGTCTTCAGCCCCACTGTGGAGTGGGTCAGTCCATCCTCCAGACTGAGGACTCCTTGAGGTGAAACCAGCCCGCACACAGGCCAGGTCACAAGAACAGTAACGATAACGGCCAGCATGCGCGAAGTATTTACACTGTGTAGCATATTTTAAGTATTATCTCATTGAATTCTCCCAGAATCCCACGGGGTGGGATTAATGTGCTTATTTTGTATGAGAAAACAGGCTTAGAGAGGTGAAGTGATTTTTTCCAAGGCTGCACGGCCGGGTATGCAAACACTGGGACACTTCACCACAGCACCGTCTGCCTTAGCCTGGCTGCTCTGTGTGGCCCCGGTGGGACCCGCCGCCTCAGCACCGCCTGGGAGCCTGTTACCGACCACCTCGCACCTGGTGCCCGTGCGTCTGCAGCTCGGTCAGGGCCGGTGGCTAGTGTGCTGTGTGGCTGACGGCTCCCAAAAGGGGAAGGAAAGGGGTTGCCCCTGCAGCCCTCGGACAGCTCACCTTGTCCTTGGGGAGTGGCTGAGACTAGCCCTCACCGAAGGATACGGGGCTGCAGCCTCAGCCCGGGAGGAAGAGGGGAGTGAAAGAGGCAGGCAGGTGTAAAGGGGCATTTTTGTTTGGGTCTCCAGAAACACATTTTGTCCCTTTAGTAATTGATCATCGTAAAAAAAAAATTTAGAAAATAAAGGTACATAAAAAATCAAACAGCCACCCGCAAACCAGGCACTAGACAGCCTTGGCCCGGCACCTGCTCCGGAGGCGGCCCGGGCCGCGGCGGCAGCTCTGGGAACCCTGTGACTCTGAGTCAGAGATTTTGAGGTGGGTTAAAAATAGAGCCCTAGTGCCCAGGCGGGGGTGGGAGAAAGAGAGTAATGCGTGGATTGTAGGGGGAGACCCTGGGGTCAGGGAGAAGCAGTGGGAGAAGTGGGACGAGAGCTAGACGGCGGGGTGGGGGTGGGGGTGTATTCCTCTCAGGGACCAGAGCTGAGGGCCCAGTCTGGCCCCCAAAAGTTGTGGGAGGCAGATTTCTAGTCAGGGTGGGGGGAGGCTCAAGTGCCAGCCCCTAGGGACCAGGCAGGGAAGACTCCTGAGTAGCCACCCCTTCAGCCCCAGATGGTCAGCAGCTCCTTCCGGTGGGTGTAGGGGAGGGAGGGAGGTGGGCAGCAGCTGTGTCTCAGAGGATGAGAAACAGGAGGCTGGACAGGTAGGGGGTGGGGGGGTGGTCCATGCTTTTAAACAAATTTTTAAAAGATTTTATTTATTGATTTTTAGAGCGAGGGGAAGGGAGGGAGAAAGAGAGGGAGAGAAACATCAGTGTGTGGTTGTGTCTTGTGCGCCCCCTACTGGGAACCTGTCCTGCAACCCAAGCATGTGCCCTGACTGAGAATCGAACCCCAGACACTTTGGTTCTCAGGCTGGTGCACAGTCCACCAAGCCATACCAGCCAGGGCCTTTTAAACAATTTTTATGTTTTTGGGGGAGGGAAGGTGAGGAAAGTGCCCCATGTGTGGGTCTTCACATGTGTTGTGGGCAGTCATGTGGTCTCCTTTGCCTGTCACACCTGCCCTTCAAGTGGCTTCCCTCTCTTCTCCATCACTGATCTCCCAAAGTCATGCTGCTCCTGACCTTCCCGTCCTGACCCAACCTTCCTTGTGTCTGCACGGCCACTCGGGGCTTTCCCCAGGACTCGGTGTTCTCCCCGACACACGCCAGGGGCTCTTCACAGTGTGGGACCCTGGTCATCAGTTTAAGGCAGATTTATTTTTCTAATTATAAAAGTAATATTTTTCCATTTTTAAGGAAATACAGCATGTAGAGATTACAGAAAGGTATGATGGAGAAAACACAAATTACCCACCATCCCGCCACTTAGCAATAATCAGTGTTAACAGGTTAGTGTATTCTTTATTTTTAATTTTGGGAGTCCCTTTTTCCGCCCCCTTGCACAGTCTTCAATGCACCCATCCATTGAACAATTTTACTGGGCCCCACCCCTGAGCCCAGCAGTGTGTTCGCACCTCAGACAAGGAAGGGAAATTACTTTTGCTTTTGGGGAGCACACACAGCAAGGGCTGGGGAAGGGAGGCGCATGCTAGGTCTGCAAGGTGGGAACAACGGGGGAGATTCCGGGAGAAAGGCCAGACTGCCTCCTTCCTTGCCCTTCAGCTCTCCCCCCCCCCAATCTCTGTGGTAGGCCTATTTGGGAGAAGGTAGAACCCTTAGGACCCCTACCAAGGGGCATCCCTGTAATGAGGGGCATGCTGTGTTCTGCTGCCCAGGCCGGACTGTGGTGCCCGAGTTGGAGACACGGTCGGTCGTGGCCTTGGCTGGAATCTCTGGCTGCAGTCCTGCCTCACCAGCCCCTCATCCCACTCTGTCAGACCCCTACGTCCTGTGCTTCTCCTGGCCCTGCTCCTGTTCATCTGCTTCCTCCCCCTTCCAGCGCCTTTCCTCCCACTCGGGAACTTCTCCACCGTCATCTCCAGCACCAGGCGGGGGCCATTTGCTGATAGATCTTCCTGGGAACCTCTGATCTTGGGAGTGTGGACAGGATAAGTTCCCCCAGACCACTGGAAGCCCGTAAAAACCTTGTGGGAAGGAGTCAGGGTCTCAAAGGGCTGCCCATTTCTTGTAGCTACTGCTAGGGCCCCTGCCACTCAACCTGCCCCTGCGAGACATTCATCATTCATTTGCGCGTACTTGTATTTCTACCCATTAACATATTTATTAGGACTGGCCATGTAAAAGTCACTGTGCCAACTTCAGGAAGCCAAGTGACCACAAGACAGACCATGAAACACAGGTTTATCACAGGGTCATAAATACTGGGCTAGGGCGGCACACACCAGGGACACCTAACCAGGTCTCCTGGGGTACAAAGGTGGCTTCCCAGGAGAAGTGATGCCTCCGCTGAACCAGGGGGGTCGGGGGCGGAGAGGAAGGAGAGTTCAGGTGGCTGACAGTGTGTAGGAAAGCCCAGAGGCCAAAGAGCATGGTATGTTTGGAGCACCAAAAGTTGCTGAGCATGTGTGCAGCAGAGCATTCCAGGGGAGGGATGCTGAGACTCAGGCAAGAGAAGGAGGCTGTGTCCAAATCAGGAGGGGCCTTGGGGGTGACAGTGAGGAACCTGGATTTTAGTGCGGAAGGACTTGGGGCTTGGCAAGCGTGCAGAGTGGATTGGAGAGGAGCTGTGAACCCCACCCCAGACCCTAAGATACGTGGGGTCCTGGGAGGTTCAGGAGCCCAGGTAGGAAGCTGCAGGTGGCCGGCTGAGGAGACTCACTGGATCCCACGTGACTGAGTGCTGGTAGGTGAGGGAGATGCTGGGTTGAGAATAACTGTCAGTTTGGACGGCTGGTGGTACCACATACTGGGAACAGAAGAGTTTGTGGGGGAAGCTGTTCAGTTCTATATGGAGGTATTGAGAGTAAGGCTCCATGGTGGAAATGGGTAGTCAGCAAGTGGACACGTCGGCTGGAGCTTGAGAGAGACAGGTCTGGTTTGAAAGCCAGCAGAATAATGAAGCTGTGGGAGTTGGTGAGGTCACCCAGGGAGGGTGTAAGAGGGAGAAGAGGTGAGGGCCCAAAGGAGCAAAAACATCTAAAGGTCACATAGGGGAAGGGGAGGCCATCCAAGGGAGGGGGACGGAGAGACAGAGAACAGAGAAAAGCCAGTAGGATGAGGCATCTTGGCAGAATGGCACCCAGTGCGAGACAGAGGAAGTGCCCACTGGATTTTGCAGCCGGAAATGCACTGAGATGCTGCTGAGAGGAGCATTGGGATGGAAAGGGAGGGACACAGGGGGGACAGTGACACTTCTCTTAGGGAGCTTGGTTCTGAGGGGAGAAGAGATATGACCGTAGGGATCAGGGAGCGATATTATTTCAAGTGTACAGAGCTAAAAGAAAAAGCTGAGGGGCAAGGATCAGTAGAGAGGGAGATTGAAGGTATAGATGAAAGAGCGGGTAACCTATAGGTTAAGGTCCCTGGGGAGAAAGTGGTGTCAGGGTGGCAGGTGGATACGTCACTGATTCCCTTGACTGGAGGAGGGGAAGGGGGAGAGGTGAGCCAGGTAGGCATCTGGTGGCAAGAGAAGGAAAAAGACACCCTGTGGCTTCTCTTTTCTCTGTGAAGTAGAAGGTGGTGAGAGTGAGGGGGGCGAGTGGTCCCCAGGCTTTGAGGAGAGAGGATGTAATTCAGAATAATTGCCATAGGAGAATAGGAAGGAAAGCTTACTAGGTTTTCCTGGAAGAATGAGTTGGCAGAGGTGGAGGCCCAGCTCAGTATGGAAACCTTGGTGAGGAGACGGAGGCACGGGAGCTAAGACACTGGAATATCTAGTAGGACTGGTCTGAAGTTGTGGGGTTTCCTGCACGGCACCCATGTGAACATGAGAAGGACTGATGGTCCGGCATTGCGATCTCGTGAAGTGGGTGCTAGAAGGTTGGGTAAGAGAGGTAGATGAGGTGGTCCATTTTGTCTGGTGGGGTTGGGGAGAGGCAGGTTGACACTCTCCTTCGTTCTCATTGTCTCCGTGATGGCCTTAGGCGGTTCCCTGTGTGCAAGGGTGGGGGGTGGGGGGCGGGGTGCTGGAACATCAAGGCATAGATCTGAAGTGGAGGAAAGATCTTCCAGCTCCCCTATTTTTGTCCGGCATGGGGACTCCTGGGGCCTCAGGTTCTATAGTTTTGCAGGGTGGAGGAAGGGCGCTGGAAGGAGAGTTAGGTGGTGCCTGAGAAAAGGGGCAGGATGTGGTGACACACAGCGCGGTCAGGGGGACTTAGTGGAGGAGGAGGAGGAAGCTGATCAGGGACCTCGGTGAGGGAAGTGATCTCGAAAGATGAGAACTCGGGGCTGGAATGGTTCTCAGGAGGAACTGGGATGGAGGTGGGGCCAGTGTCTAGTTGGCTACTGTGAGGGAAGCACGGGGAGAAGAGGGAAGGGGATCGGCGGATGCCAGGCCAAGGAGCTCGAACTTTCCTCGTAGTTGTTGGGGGTCCACCAAAAGGGTTCAAGCAGGGGTGACGTGATCATGCCGTTGTTTGGAAAGCTAACCCAGAGGGGTGGTAACTTGGAGGAGAGTGGAGGCTGGAGCCAGGGAGGCAGCAGGGGGCAAGGCGTGGGTGAGGAGCAGCGAGGAACCCATTCAGGGCAGAGCAGCCCCAGGCAGGGCCAGGAGCCATCACAGAAGACACCAGACAAGGCCAGGTCACAGCTCAGGGGTGGGGTCGGGGCCTTCGGCAGTGGCTGGGTGGAAAGAGAAAGCAGCTGAGGGTGGATTTGAGAGTTGGAGCCCAGGTGATTAAAATGTTCTGTCGTTCAGCTTTGGGGAGGAAGAGGCAGAGTTCAGCTTCAGACTTGGGTCTCCCAGGTGCCAGGTGGGAATGGCATTTTGGTGCAAGGAGCGATGTGTACGTAGGAACCATCTGCATAGAGGAAGCGGGTAAAAGATAGGACCTTGGGTGTCCCACTCACCTGGGAGGAAGCAGGGAACCCTGACCTGCAGTCAGCACTGCAGGGACACAGGTGTGTCTGGGACGAGGCCCCAGAGCCTGCAGGAATCCAGCAGATCCGAAGCCAGAGCCCAGGCTGGGAAGAGGCCTGATTGGTGAGAGCTTGGAGTGGTCCAGAAGGGGTAGCACTTCAGACGAGTCTTTAATGGACAAAAAAAGACATTCTCTTTCTTTCAGCCGACAGAATTCCCAGTGGATATCATTTGTGTTAAAATGTGTGCAAGTGGGTATGCCAGAAAAATATGCTCTCACATGTATGTGAGAGCAAAAACAAAAATGTATTCCTGGGTGGGTTTGTTCATATGCTTTCAACTGTTTGCGTGGAAAGTAATACAACAATTAATAAATAATGATACAAGAATAAACTTTGTATTTTGCAGCCTCACTACAGTAAACCTATTTTTGCACCCCCCCATATGTGTGTGTGTGCGCAGTTGTGTGGACTTGGGTGTGTGTGTATGTGCATGCATGTGTGTGTCAGCGTATGCGCTTGAAGGCGAGCATGGGCGTGTGTGGACGAAAAGAGGCTGAAGGAGGCCGTCCCTGTTGTTCCAGGACCTCCACTTCTGCCCCCACCCAGGGCAGCCTCTGGGGAAAGAGAGGCTATGTTCTGGTCCTCGAGTCTCTGAATTCAGTCGGGAGCCTCTTCTGTTCCCTCCGCTGTGCAGAGGCCATGCCCTCCCTCCGAGATTACACCATGAAGTGTTCCAGGTGTCAGTGTAAAAGGGCTGGAGGGGGTTTTGCTGCCCACGTTCCTTCTGCACATGGGGCCTGCTTCCCCAAAGCCGGCCTGTGGGCTGCATCCTGCTGCCTGGATGGACCTGTTGGTCCAAGTAGAAAGGAAGATCCAGACTGAGAAAGAGCGGGCCTGGGGCTCTGGGACTGAACCTGGGGCAGAGCCTCCAGGGTCCAGTTGGTGTCTTACTGGCCAGGACTTCCTGTCATCTTAGCGAACACTGCTCTGGGAGAGGGTCATCTGGCTTTGGAGAGACCACGGGCTTTAATTCAGACATGTGCCCACCCCAGCACATCTGAGTGTGTCTGTCCATTGCTTCCCTGCCGGAGCCTGACACCCACCAGCATGGATACGTACCCAGGACTGTGGGATTTATCCATAATGGTTTTAGGGGCAGTGTGGTGTTAGGGGAGCGTGGGCATTCAGCGTGAGGCTTTGAAAATATTACTGTTCCCTCTTTGTGGACATTATTTTCCCTTCTGTGGGGTGGGTACAGCTGTGCCCACTGATTGCTGGTGATGGGTTCTGTGAACACTTAAGAGCTCTGCTGTTTCCCCACTGTGGGAAGCACCTCATAAAGCTCTGGCATCAGGAGGATGTATCTCCTTTTTAAAACTTTTTTCAATTTATTTATTTTAATTGTCGTTCAAGAGAATGTATCTTCTTGACACTTCCTTGCAAGCCTCTCTTTTGGCTGTAGGGCAGGGGCTGCATCTGCTTGGGAGGCCGCCTCCCCAGTAGAATGTGAGGATGTGAGAAAGGCTCGTCCGCATTCCTGAATCCCACCGAGGTGCCTGGAACCCCAAGAGATGAGACTCTGAAGTCCCACAGACTTCTCTGAATCTTGGGTCTGCCCCTCACTAGCCGTGTTGTCTTGGGAGACGCCTGAACCTCAATGTCATCATCTGTAAAATACAGATGATAGCAGCCACCATAGTGCTGGTCCGAGGGTTCAATGAAGTAACGCATGGAAAAGCACAAGGTTGGGGTAAAGGCTTTCCTGTCACCAAGGAGTCCCCACTGAAAATCCCCAGAGACATTAATGCATCACTTGAGATGCTTCTGGTCCTAGGTTTTGGGAAAAAGAGGACCAGGGAACTAACGAAGTCATTGGCAACTTCCCCTGGCACAGAGGGGCTCGCAGGTGCGTAGAGCTGTCCGTGGTGCTGAATGCCATTTGCTCTGCCTAGGTTCTGCTTTCAGAGATCTGTGCAACCTTCTGGCAAAGCGTAGGGAAGGGTAGTCTTTGAGGCCAAGGGCAGCTCCCAAAGCCCGACTTCTCACCTCCTTGCAGAAGCACTTTCTGGCCTCACCCTCAGAGCCACCAGGAGCTCACCTTTTCAGATGCCTGGGCTGCTCCCTGAGATGCTTCCTTACATCGTTGCCCAGCTTGCCTTGTCCTCTGACTGGATCATGAGCTCCCGCAGATCAGGGCATCTGCTGCGGAGGTGCATAGGCTCTGTCGTCTGATTGCTTAGGGAATGTTGTAATGACTGACTTCACTGCTGACTCTTGCAGGACCATCAGGAGTTCTCTTGTACCCTCAGCTCCAGTAGATGGGTACAAAAGCTTTGGCTTTTACCTGGGCAATTCAATCTTCCACCTCCCTCATCTCTTTTCTGAGAATGTGTTGGCTTTCGAATTAATTATTTAGTCATTTAATGATATAGCTAGGTATAGGCCTGAGTATTTTACAAATATTACTGCTTATAATGATTCTGCTAGTAAGGTATGGCTATTATTCTCATTCAGCAGATGAAGAAACTGACGCATCGAGAGATGGAGTAAGTGGTGGAACCAGAAATCAGACCCAAGGTGGCTGTCTCTGAGAGCCTGCACTTCTTCTTTCCCACCGTTGTTAGGCTGCCTTTTGAGTACCTCTGAGGGGCCCCAGACAGTGGTTTGTGGGGAGGAGTACTTCAGTATTCTGACCCCGGCCCAGACCAGGCACCAGAAATATTCCTTAGCATCTGGGAACTCAATGATTGAAACAATTAGTCAGAATGCAAGGAAATGGGTGTTTTTGCTTCATGTAATTTGGTTTTATGAAGACCACTAAATGCAAACATTTTTGTGTTAATTACTGTCTCAGAGTTGGTCTGTAATTGAGAGAACTAGAGCTGGGAGAGTGTAGACACTCGCTGGAGTGGCTGGCAGGCCTGCTCAAGTCAGCATCCGCAGCTGCTGTGTCCGCTCTGTTAATTTTAGAAACTCCTCCAGCCTGGGGGTATTATTAGCTTTATGTACAGAGGACCACAGGATCCTCAGTGGCCTCTCTGTGCCACAGTATTTTTTGTTTAGCTTTATTTTTCCCGAGAGATTAAATGAAAAGAAGCGGTGGCCATGTGTATATAGGGGTGTTTGCACACTGTGTGTGAATGGGGGTACCTGTGAGTGGCTTTTTTTTTTCACTCCTGTGAGTGGCTTTTAATACCTGTCTGCAGCTGTCTTTGAATGATGTGCCTGAGGCTGGGGAGAGAGTGTGCGTAGCTTAAGAACACCTCTTAGGTGCTGAAGCCATTTCCCTGGGGCCCCGAGTCCTGAGCAGGACATGCTGCGTTCTGTGTACTGAGATTGGGGTAGGTTCTCAGGCCTTAGGTTTGGTCCCCTCGGACGGCACGAGCGGGTTGTGGCTGGACACGGGCTGGCGGATTGTGGGGCAGGAAAGGAGCTGAATTCGACCTCTTGGCGCCAGCCTTAGAATGAGAAGCATTAGCCCAGTGAGTCTCTGATTTGAGCTCCTCCCTTGAGACCCTGAAGGGCGCACGGCCTTCCTGGGAGACGGCCTTCCCTGAGCTCTGTGATGAAGGGAGCCGTCTCGCCCACCATCAGTGGGGCAGGCCCTGCCCTCTCCTTGACTCATAGCACCATTTCGAGTCTGGCAAAGGAAGCGGTTTGCTGTGAAGTAGTTATTTTTCCAACTGGAGGTGGTGGTGGGATCCTCTGACGACTCCGGGGAAGATGGTCTTCTTGTCTCTCCCTTCCTCCTGGCTTCCTCGCAATAGAGAATTAGAGGTGGCTGCAAGGTGATTTCTCTCGGAAGAAGACATGCTTATTTCTGCCCTTATTTCTTTATTAATTAATAGAGATTAATATCTTTATCTGTCCCTGTGTAACTGTCTAAATTAATAGCAGAGGAAAACAGCTCTGCAGTTCGGTCTCAAGGCCAGTCCTGGGGTGGCTGGTACTTGTGCTGGGTCCCGGGAATGGCTGGTCACACCTTCTAGACGGGTCTGTGCCTGTCTGCACACTCCAGAGGGGCCCCTGCCAAGCCCAGGGGGAGCCCTGAGGATTGGCTCTTACCTGTTCTCATTGCTTAACCTTTCTGAAGCTTCACCTCCCTCCCTCAGAAAGCACTTAGTGTTGCTTTGAGGGCTTAGGAGAAACGATGCTGGAAGCTCCATCTGGTCTCATCCATTGCATTGAGTGGTACCTCACTGGTACTTGAAATCTCCCCATTAACACTTCTTGCTTTTGAAGGCATCACTCTGCCACCCCAACACCTTGTTCGAATGAAAACCTCTGATGGCCAGGCATTTGCACAGTCGGGAATAGGCTAAAGGGTGCCAGATCGTGATTCTAGGACTCGGCGTTGAAGCTTCACCCCCTCATTGCATAGTGGGGAAACCGAGGCCCAGAGCAGGTAGGGCACCTGCCTGTAACACATAGTGTCAGCGACAGCTGGGTCTGAAGCCTAGCACTCTGCTGTGTGTCTGGACCTTCCCTGCTTTCTGGTCACAGTGTGTAGCATGTCTGCCTGTCAGCCTGTCTCAGGCCACAGCTGGCCCTCAGGGAGGATGCAGTAGCCTGGCCTGAGCCTGGGTTGGTTCTGGGTGAACTCAAACAGCCCTGCACTTCTCTCTGGATACGGTTGTTTGCTTTGCTTTTTAGCCTGACTCTCACTGGTGTATGGGCATGAGGATGGGAGGTCTGTTGTTAAGGAGTTCATGGAGGGGCAGGCAGAGGGCCCCTTAGTGAAGGAAGAGCCCCTTCCCCTGCCATTGTCCACATCTTGCCCTGGTTCCCATGGACCCACCTCCCACAGTGTCGCAGAGCCTTCCAGGGCCCCTCTTTCCCACGCTGGCTGTCCCTCAGAGCATCTCTCTCAGTCTGTGACTTACCCTCTCTCTCTCTCTCTGTCCTCCTGGAAACTGACTCCTTTGTCTCTGGCCAGATTCTACTGGGACCTGACCATGCTGCTGCTGATGGTGGGGAACCTGATCATCATCCCTGTGGGCATCACCTTCTTCAAGGATGAGAACACCACACCCTGGATTGTCTTCAATGTGGTGTCAGACACGTTCTTCCTCATCGACTTGGTCCTCAACTTCCGCACAGGGATCGTGGTGGAAGACAACACAGAGATCATCCTGGACCCGCAGCGGATTAAGATGAAGTACCTCAAAAGTTGGTTTGTGGTGGACTTCATCTCCTCCATCCCCGTGGACTACATCTTCCTCATCGTGGAGACCCGCATTGACTCGGAGGTCTACAAGACGGCTCGGGCCCTGCGCATCGTCCGCTTCACCAAGATCCTCAGCCTCTTGCGCCTCCTGCGTCTCTCCCGCCTCATTCGATACATTCACCAGTGGGAGGAAGTGAGTGCTCAGAGCCCAATCTGCGGGGGAAGGGGGTCTTCCCCCAGGGAAAGTGAAGGGTCAGCAGGTAATCTCAGATAGCTGGGTCTAGGCTGTCAGATTATAGCAGGCACACCTGCGCCAAGAAGACAAAGATTAGTAATTTCTTGAATAACATGTGCTAGAAAGAGGGCAAATTACGTTGTAGGCAGTATCCCATTTAAGTCTCTGGTATTCTTAGAGGATACTGTGTAGGTGCATGCAGGTACCTTTTTTTTTTTGTACGTGAGGAGACTGAGATGGAAAGATTAAGGGATTTATTAAGGTCACAGAATCAGTGATTGGTGAACCTAGATTCCAGAGCCTGCACCAGTAACCACTGTCCTATATTGTAGAGGTTGCAAACTCAAAATCCTATAGGGTCCAGGCAGGGAGTGTGAATGATGGAAGGGGCCAGTTGGAAGGCAGTGGAGGATGTGGTGGGCTGGGGAGAACCAGAGGACACATCTTCCGTCCGCGTCGGGCCGTCTCTGCTCAGCTCTAGCCACTCGTTGCCAAGTGAGAATGCGCCCAGGGTTGCTCCATCTACAGATTTATTGCGAGAAGCAGAAATGTGGATTTTTGTGCCGATTTTGTTGGCAGCTATCTTAGGTTGGATTCTTCTGGAGCACACCCTGAGGTGAGGATTTGCATGGAAGTGATTTTTTTTAGGGGCAGGTGTTTCCAGGAACATCTGTGAGGGATTGGGGAAGAGACACGGGGAAAGGAAGGAAGCTGAGCCAGGGTGGGCACCAACCAGTCCCGTGAAGAAGGACTCAGCCCCGTGCCAGGAGGAGCTCTGGGGATGGCGTACAGACTGCCTGCCCCAGGCGGGGCAAAGGCGTTAGAAATGTTATAAGCTTTACCTGCCAGCCATTGGTTTGGGGGCCTCCCACCTTTGGGGCTGACCGGCTCAGTGGTTACCAGTAGTGTGGTTGCGGGAGTGAAAGCACTGGGAGCCTGACTGTGTGCACAAACTGTAAAGGGGTTCAGGGGCTACAGAAAGTAAACAATCATTTTTTTAAAAAAAGAGTAAGCCAACACCATTCTGAACAAAACTTAACTCATCCATGAGCTGAATGCAGTAGTCTGGGGGACTGAGGGGAAGAGAAGGGAAGACTACCAGCTGGGGTTTGAAAACAGCAGGTGTGTGGAGAGCTGTTGACAGCTAGTGGGGGGGGGTGGGGGGGTGGGGGGGTGGGGTGGGGTGGGGAGGGTTAGGGGGTGGAGGGATTAAGTAAAAAGATAAAAGGACTCTCGGACCTGGACAGCAGGGTGGTGATTGCTGGGGGGTGGGGAGGGGTATAAGGGGACTAAGTGGTAGTGGAAAAAAATACAATAAAGACTAAATTTTTTAAAAAAGAAAGAAGATAGTGGGTGACCTTGCCACGCACTTCCGTCTGTGTCTGCCACCACCCAAGTTACATCTCTGCAGGAGTGCAGGCGAGCCAGCCAGGAGGCATGGGGGTGTGGGAGGAGGCAAGGTGCTCTGAGAGACAGGCCACCTGAGGCCGGAAGCTCCCGCGGCCCTGCCCCTCCGCCGCAGCTCGCTGCTGCAGTGCTGCTCTCCTCGTCTCTAGGGTCTCCGCTGGGCTGGGCGGAAGTTCCCAGGCTCGGGATGCAAAGCCACTGCCCCAGCCGGCAGCAGTCGTGCGGCAGCACCAGTGCTGGTAGTTGGGGCGCCTGGCAGATCCAGGTCAGAGGCGTCGTGAGCACGTGTGCCGCGGAAGTGCCTGCGTTAGCCCGGCAGAATTGCTCCCTGGCAGAAATTCTCTTTTGCTTCAAAAATTTGCCTTCCTTCTGCTGACGGAGGATGGGCAACGATTTACCCAAGGTCATCCATCAGTAGGTACCCGGCAGAGCCAAACCCGCTTAGCGCTCTCGGTCCTCAGCGCGTGGCAGAGTCTGCCCGGCGCAGTGCAATGCTTGGGAGCTTGGGAGCTAGAACGACACAGTGGAGACTCAACCTGAAATGCTGGCTCCGCGCTGCCTAGCTGTGTGACCTTGGTGCCGTCCTGCCTCCCCGAGCCTCAGTCTCTTATCTGCAAAGTGGGTGTGAGTAGTATTTTCCACACTGGATTGTTGCAAGGATTAAATAAGATGTCTGTAAAACCCTCTGTGTGAAGCCTGGTGCAAAGAACCATTTAATAAAGGCCGCCCCCTCCCACTTGTCTTAGTAACCCCTATACTTCTATTCTACAGGGCATTTCCTTTTTTCAAAGCCTTTTTACCCATGATTTCACTGGTTCCTCACTCCTAGCTGGCAAGGCGAACAGGGCAGTATTCATTACCCCGCTTGTCGGCATTACCCTGTTTGTTGGGTAAGGAGCTGAGGACCAGAGGGCCAGCTGCCCCCCTGGCAGGGTTGGTGATCAGGCCTTCTGACCCAGGTTCCGGGTGCCCCCTGCTGTGTCAGGCGGCTTGAAGGGAGATGACTTTGATTCGGTTCCTGTCCCCTTGTTTCGGGACAGCTCTCCATGGGGACTAGAGCGTAGGCAGTGGAGCACACTGAAGGGTGTGGGGTGAGAGATTCTGTGTGACAGCTGTGTACGCGGTCCCTGGAGGACATCTAGGTACAGAGCGAGCTTGGCGTGTGGGTCTGAGCTCAGGGCTGAGCAGGGCTTGTGGCTATGGTGGTGGGTGGCAGGGGCCACTCTGAATGGCTTCGAGGAAGGACAGAGGGGGATTTCCTGGATGACCTGACAGGCTTGTCTCTCAGTTTCTGTCCCAAGGAAGTGCAGGGCCATGTAGGCTCACTCGGTCCCAGAGAAACCGCAACCTTCTCTTGGTCCTGGACCCACTGCTAGACCAAGTGGCGGCTCTTTCCTTCTCTAGCATCAGTTCGTGTCTTCAGGCCCCAGCCCCTACTGATCAGGCAGGGTGGGCCCCAGGACAGGAACTTAAAGGCTTCTTTCACTGTTCCCACAGGGTAGCCCAGCCCAGGGCTCCTGTCCCTACTGCTCCTCGGGCCTGGCTGCCCTCTGGGTGATTCAGAACTAGTCAGGCAGGCTCTGCCCCTGGACTTGCCCTAGGGTAGTCAGAGGCCCCAGAAGGCCTCAGAGTAGGGCTCTAAACTGGTCATCACTACCCAGTCTCTTTGGGCAGGAAGGGAGATCCCAAGAGCCAGATGGATGACTCCCCGCCCCTCTACATACACCCTTATCTTGCCTACCAGCTGGGGAGGAAATTGCTTTGCGTGGTTTCTACCGGGCACACTGCCCAGCCAAGGGCTCTCACTAGACCCCTGGGATTGGTTTGGGGCTTCCCCGCTGGCCCCAGGAACCCTCTTTCCAATTTTAATGGCCTGCTCTAGCCCTGGTGATTCTGTTAGTCTCAGCTTGGCTGGAGGCAGCAGTAGGGAGACCCTCTGCATGAGACCTGGGGAGGGAGGTATTTAGTAGAGAAAACCTTGCCCTAGCTTTCCCTTACCTCCCTGTATAAATCTCTTTCCTTCTTTGGGCCTCAGCTTCCCCAACTATCCGGCATGCTTTCAGAGGCTGAGGCTTAGTCCCTACTCCAGCCTCCCTTGGGGAGGATCACCTTAGCTGAGCCTGAGGACGTCCTGGGCTGGGGCTGGGGCTGGGGAGCCAGCCCTCTGTGGAGAGGGAAAACCTTGCCTGAAGCCTGCTGGTGAAGCTTGCTCAGCAGATGATAGACTGCTGACCCCAGGCTTTAGCTGCCCGCCCTCACCCAGCCCAGCCCCCTGGTTAGAGGGTTCCCAAGCCTCAGCGGTAGGTGTTGGGAGTCAGGGGCAGGTGGAAGGTCTCGGCAGGTGTAGGCTGCCATCTTAAAAGTGCCAGCGTCTGCTTCCGTCCTGGGCGATTTAGGTCAGCATCCTCCCTCCCAGCCAAGCCTCTTCCCTCCCTCTGAGGTGCGAGCTTGTTACAGGCACCTAGGCTATTGTTAGAAACCCCAGTCGCCCCCCCTTTGTATGTTCACCTGGGTTTGAAGGGCCCAGAACCCCAGTGACCCATCCCAGGAGCCTCTTCCTTCCTTTGACTGTAGTGGGGAGAGGAGGGCTGGAGGCAGGAGGCCAGGCCCAGGTGGCTGTGTGATCCCTAATGAGCCTCCTCCCCGTGTGGGCCTGGATGTTTCCACCTCTCTCAGAATTGGGGGTTTGGGATGACACAGATGGGTGGGCCTGGCGGGTGAGGGCTGGCCCTCTCTGTGGGCCCCAGGAGGGGTTCCAGCATGACGATTCAGTTATCTGCAGGCTGTGCCTGGGATGCACACTCAGCATCCACTCCCTCAGGCCTGGGATCGCTGCCCTCCACGTGTCTGCTTGTTCCTGAGAACGCCCCCAGCCCCCCAGAGGAGGCATGTCAGCAACTGCAGTTTCCAGTTCTCCCCAGGACTGAGAAATCAGCTCTTTGTTTTGACGCCTGGAAAAGAGAGAGAGAAGGAAAGGAAGCAACAAGTGCTGAGTATTGACTGTGTGCCAGCTGTAGACATGACATCATCACTCCTGATCCCCAAGGTGACCCCCGGGACCTGGCCATCACTGACCCATTACACAGATTAGGAAATTGAGGCTCAGAGAAGAGAAGGAAGGCACTTGCCCAAAGTGGAAAGGTCACTCTGCTTGGCACTGTGGCGGAGACACTGGAAGGGAGTGGGAGTGGAGCTTCTCCTGCGTGACATTTGGGGAACAGACAATGGGCTTCCCAGGCTGCTCACCCAGGAAGCTTTGTGGGAGCCTGGAAATAAAGGTACTCAACGCTCATGGTCAGAACCAGTATCATAGAAGGGGGTTGTAATAAGGTATAAAGAACAAGACAAATATTTGCACAGTGCATCAGCTTTGCAGGCGGCCTGTGGCCCAGCCCACAGTGGAACACAAGTGTCTAGCAGTCTCTCCCAGCAACAACCAGGCTTGCTCTCAGCAACCACACCTGGGTCCTTGCCGCCTGTGGTAACCTCCTAGCCTGAATGGACGGCCCCCATTAACTCTTTGCAGGAAGCTCAGACTTGGCCGTGTTGCTGTCTTTGGCTTTGTAGTGTCTCAGAGCTATACACAGTACCCCTTCCCACCACCCGAACACCCATCATTCCCTGCCCCCCACCAGCCTTCCAGCTCCAGGGGGGCACTCCTGGCACCTGCGTCCTTCTTCAGCCCAATACCAGGCACTACCCCAAGATGCTCTCCGTAGGGCACACCAGTTGGTGCCTGTCTGCAGAAAAAGTCACCTTTCAGCAAAGGCAAAGGCAGGTCCCCTGTGGGCTGCAACTGCCCAGATCGAGGCCTTTTCAGATCTCACTGTCTACACTTGGTGGCGTCCCCGATCACCATGATCCACATCATCGCCTCTGTCGCTAAGTGCTTCTCCGTTCCAGAGACCCTACCATGTGCTCGGCCACACTAATCGCTGAGATTCACAATAAAGGCAAACTTAGACAAGGACTTGCTCTTGGAAGGAAATTAGTTACAAAGAAAACATGGGTAATGCAAAAAGAAAAGACCTGGCATAAAAATGCGCCGACCTTGATACTCTGTCTTTAAGGCACAGAGTCAGTCAAAGACTGACCTATGGACGGTGGCCGTCTGAGCTGTTGCCTAAGGGTGGTCTGAGGCTTCCTTTAGCTCCTGTATGGTGTCCAGGCTGTTATGTCAAAGCACCACAGACTGGGGGCTCTTAGAAAACAAACATTTACTTCTCACAGTTCTGGAAGCTGGAGGGACAAGATCAGGGTGCCAGCGTGGTTGGGTTTCAGTAAAAAAGCCTGCTTCCTGGTTTGTAGATCATCTCTGTCATGTCTCCTCCATAAGGGCGCTAACCCCATTCATGGGGGCTGCACCCTCATGACCTAATCACCTCTCAAAGGCCCCACCTCCTAATACTATGATATTGGGGATTAAGGCTTCATCAAATGAATTTTGGGGAGACATAAATATTCAGTCCATAGCAGCTGGGAAGGGAAGGAAATTAATAAAAATGGGAGAAATGAATAGTAATGTTCCTACCCGTGCGTGTGTCCAGGGCACAGAGCACTTTCTTAGCCACATTGATTTCTCCAGCGACCCTGAGACGTGGCTGGTAGATATCTAGCTTCTCTACGTTGAGGGGAGGCTACGGTGTGCTGGGAAGTGAGGGCCAGTACTGGCCGTCTATGAGACTAGGTGGTCCCATGTCGCTGGGAGGATCGGATGGCATTCTGGTCAACCAAAACTTTGACCTGCCCAATGTCACGGAGCTATTGTGTTTACTCAGGCACTAAAGGAGCCGAAGTGGGTCTTCCCTCAGAGCCAGAGCCTGGTGCTAGTGCTCAGGAGCTGCTGTGGGATCCAGGGCAGAGGCTGAGGAAGACTCAAGTTCAGGGTCCAAGCCCTGGGCAGGGCCAGCAGTGGAGGGGTGGCCGGAGACATTAGCATCGTGCTCAGGTGTACTCTGCATCCCAGGCACAGGCCCCAGTCCCTACTGGGCCCTGGCTGCAGTCCCAAAAGGCCCTGCCTGGCCTCTGGTGTTCACCACTCTTTACACTGAGATTCACCGGGCACTGGCCCACTGACAGCCCCTTCCTGTGCCCTGGCTGGGCTAAGCTGCAGGGCACAGAGCTTTGTCTGTGGCATCTCACTGTGCACCAAGCTGACGGAGGCCAGATGCCGAGGACTCCCACCTGGCCCCGGTCCAGCTTGCCATGTGAATCTGGCTGCATCACCCAGCCACGTGGGGTTTCAGTTGTTTTAGCTGCAAAATGGAACTACCGAAAACCACCCTTCTCTCTGATCTGATCATTGGCAGGTGGCCCTGGTTCAGGGCCCTGGCTCAGATCTGCCTCCACTGCCACTAGGACCGTGGGCAAGTCCTTTGCTTCTCTGAGCCTTGGTGTAAAATGAGTTAACAATATACTCGGCAATGTTTGTTCTGAGTGAGATGATGACTGTGGGACATCATGTTCACTGCCGGGTGTGACATTACTGTCCCTTTGTCACCGAGCCACACAGGGTGATGGGACAGGTTGGAGCTGCCAGCACCCATGAAGGTCCATTTCATAGTTTCTGCTGGAACATCAGAGTCCTGCTACTGTGGGGGCCACGGGAGGGTGTGACCCTGTGGGTGATGGACAAGTAGTATCTGTTTTGGTTGTTCAAAACCTAGACCCAGGCTAAGCGCACATTTCAGAAGGGGAAACTGAGGTCACTAGTATCAGAATATCCTGCCACCAGCTACGGGCCTGCAATTAAAAGCCCACTAGACAGGGACTGAAAAATCTAGAGTCTGTTTCTTTGGGCCTCCGTTTCTCTACCTGAAATGGTAGAGAACTAGCTCTTAAATGTACAGGCACTTGACAAGTCTAATTCTGGCCCAAAATCCTTTCCTAGGAAGATTTCTCTGCCTGTAAATACTATGGAGGGACCAGAAGTAGGGGCGAGGGCACCCTCCAAAAGTCTCTCAGGCTGGAGGCAAGGCCAGAACTTCCAGAAACCTCCCTCTGCATCCCCTGTCTGTCTGCCAGGTCACCGCTGAAATGGGGCCGAGAGACAGCACCAGGAGGAGGGGTGGGGGCTGGGGGCTGGGGTGTGCCCCCCGGGCCCTGCCCAGCCATACTTCACCCTCATTGGGAGCCACGCAGTAGGGATGGACGTGTGTCAGTGGGCTGGTGTGAGAATGCTGTACTTTGTCGACCTGCGTAGGAGAGCATTACTACTAATGCCTATTAATACTCAGAAAGATGGTTAATAACAACATACCAATTAATCATGGTTTGCAATGTATTGAACACTTCTATATGCAGTAGTAAACACTTTGTGTGTATAACTTAGTTCTTTTGACAACCCACTCAGGTATTGAACACTTCTATACAATGGTTTGCAATGTATTGAACACTTCTATACGCAGTAGTAAACACTTTATGTGTATAATTTAGTTCTTTTGACAACCCACTCAGGTAAGAATTTTTATCATTTTCCAGATGAGGAAACATGGCCAGAAAGGTTCAGGGACTTTCTCAAGGTCACACAGCTGGGAACTGGCTAGGAGGTGGGCCTGGGACAGAGGTCTGTGTGAACTTGGAGCCTGTGTGTCCTCCCGCTACAGTCCCACTACTGCTTCGGCAGAGCCCGCTGCCCTGGGGCAGGGCATCCCGAGTCTGGGGACTGACTTCAGGAAATGCCATGCCCCTGGCACGACTGCAGACCGTGTCCCTGAGGAGCCTTAGGCAGGTGGGCTCTCCTCCCTGTGGTCTTCACAGCCTGGGGCAGGCTAACAGAGTGATTTCTCTGCCCATTTCAGGGCTCATGGGGCTCCAGGTGCCTTCCTTCCCCACATCTGGGTCTTTGAACCCCAGACTCCTTCCTTGTCTCCCCAGTTGGTTTGGTTTGGTCCATAGGCAAATCCTCCGGGTCCCAGGGTAGGCAAAGCTGGCTTTGAAAGAGGGGAGAGACCCTGGATGTTTGGACTTCCCATGGGAGGTCCCCCACATCTGCACAGACCCCAGGGGCATCCCGCTGGGGCCCTCCCTGCAGTCTGCATTCTGCTTCTTCCAGCGCCTGGCCTGATGTCTTACCACCCCAGCTGTAGCTTGGACCTGTCCCGAGTGGGGCGCCCTGCCCTGTGCAAGCAGAGCAGTGCCCCAAGTAGCTGCAGGGCCTGGCTGGGAGGGGCGGTACCTCCTCCAGTCACTCACCTATCTGGGCCAATGTCTTCACCTCTGCCAACAGATCTTCCACATGACCTATGACCTGGCCAGCGCTGTGGTGCGCATCGTGAACCTCATTGGCATGATGCTCCTGCTCTGCCACTGGGATGGCTGCCTGCAGTTCCTGGTCCCCATGCTGCAAGACTTCCCCAGCGACTGCTGGGTGTCCATCAACAACATGGTGGTGAGTGTCCAGTGGGCCATGGGTGCGGGCAGAGGGCGCCGATGAAGCACAGACGAGCGGAGCAGGTCCATAACTTGGAATTCCCAAGTTCCAACATGTCAGACCCTGAGGTGCCAGCCCGGTGCCCAAGGGCACAGAGCTTTACCCAGCGCAGGTTTGTCACAGTGCTTGTGGCCACATGCTGCTACCTGCCACTGCCTTCTTCTAGCCTCGTGCAGTTGGGAGCCTGAACCTTTGGACCTGGTTTCACCCAGGGAGACTAATACCCCATGGGTGGGGTCCTGAGTCAGGGCGAAGACCAGATGGAATCCCTTCCAGACCTGTGGGTGGGTGAGAAAAGCTGGAACTGGGGCCGGAGAAGCCATGGTGCAGAGTCCCCGGCTCCCCATAGACAGGGTGGGCTCCAGGAGGGTGGAGGGACCCCTGGACCTGTGAGCCTCTCTCTGGGTCTGGAAACCCCGGCTCCTTCCTTCTCCCAGTCAGTTTCCGTTGGTCTGTAGGCAAATCCCAACGGCCCCAGGGTAGGAGAAGCTGGCTTTGGAAAAGGGGAAAGACCCTGAGGCATCATTCAGCATCAGATAGGCCTTGACAAAACACCTTTTGATGAGCTAAGTGTAAACGAATTGGCCATATGGATTGAATTTCACTGGTCTCCAGGGGCTGAGCAGTGAGGCTGGAAGCCCTGATTGGAGGCAGCTGGGGGGCCCCCTCCACTCCTGGAGATCAGCACCCGCCAGACCTCCCACCCTGGTTTGGACTGAGCACCATGCTAGCTCAGCTCTGTCCAGTTTGGTCTTGGTGACCTTGAACTTGGCGTGAAGCTCCTGTGCCATTCTTCAGGTGCTGGGAACAGCCTGGTGACCCTGGAATGCTTGAGGCTCTGGGCAGGGGTTCTGTGGGTCATGTGGTAGGGTGGGTTCATGGTGTCAGCAGAGAGGCACTGGGAAAGTGCCAGCCCTGGGGTTCATCTGGTGGCCCCCTCATCTGGGACAGTTTCCTCAACGTGAGAGTGACAGGCCCACACATGCACTAAATTCAGGAGATGGCCCTTAGGAGCTTAGTGTTCCCACAGGGAGGCTTCCTTGAGATACAGACTAGCTTAGGGGACAAAAATAGCCAGTTGCCTCCCTCCATGTTCCCCTCCTCCCACCCCCATGCATTGTGTGCTCCAGACAGTCCCCTTTTTGTGGAGGGAGGGGGGGAGGCGGGGGCGGGGCGCCCCGCAGCCCAGGACCGATGCAGGCGGGGCTCACGTAGGGAGCCCGAACCGCGAGTCAGCTCCGCGGCACTTCAGCTCACGGAAAGGAGGACAGCGTTTTTGGCTCAGTCGAAGAGCTTGTCCCCCCAGGGGAAGCATATCTGCTTTTGTAATTGAGGTCAGTGGGGAAATGGGCTTCACTTGGCAGTAGTTTGGGGTGGGGGGTGGAGCTATTTTAGCCACCAGAGGACAGCGGGGTGGCTCAGCCTGGAGCGTTTAGCTGCTCAGGAGGGCCAGACTGCCCTGTGGGGGCTGAGAGGTGGGGGCTGTGGGGGGCATGCTGTTTGCCAGGGCTTCCCATCTGATACCTGTCCCCACCCACTGTGATGGAAGTGGGGGATCCACTCAGTCACCACAGGTGGCCAGTGTTGGCCTCCCCACCCCTCTCCAGGGCCTTCAGCCACCAGTGAGGTGGGGGCCCTGAGCTCAACAGCTGGGAAAGAGGTTGAGGGGTGAGAGGGGGTGGGGACTTTTCTAGGTGCCGGTAAAAAGGCCTGCATTCTCACTAGCGTGGGCCTTCAGGACCACCCACCGAATGTCTGTCTGCCCGTGCTCCCACCTGCAGAACAACTCCTGGGGAAAGCAGTATTCCTACGCCCTGTTCAAGGCTATGAGCCACATGCTGTGTATTGGGTATGGACGGCAGGCGCCCGTGGGCATGTCCGACGTCTGGCTTACCATGCTTAGCATGATCGTGGGCGCCACCTGCTACGCCATGTTCATCGGCCACGCCACCGCCCTCATCCAGTCCCTGGACTCCTCCCGACGCCAGTACCAGGAGAAGGTAGGGTAGAAGGCTGTGGTCCACCCTGGGCTACCTCGGGGGGCCCTGCCATTGGGCCCCTAGGGAGTACAGGCTGCAGCCAGTGGGTCCCCATGAGGCTCCCATGTGCCCAGGCCACCACCACCACCTGGCTTCAGCTGCTGTCTTTTTTGTTGAGGCCTCTTTTTCTTTCTTTGTAAAATTCTTCTAAAACGAAAAAACACGAATCCCACATTGTTTATGAGTGCTGAATCCGTATCTCAACCCAGTAAATCTCAGTTCACCTGTGTGACTGACTAGAGCCAGTGGGGCCTTTTGGGTCCACATCTTCCTCAGAGTCAGGGGGTGTCTCGCTTCAGTTACCTCTCTGGCTTTACACTGCATTTCCGTGACTGCACGCTCTCGCTTTCCGCCTCCTCAGGGCCAGCTCTCCTGGGCCCCCCTCGCCACTTGGCTCTTTAGTCGTCACACACGGGGACCCTGGTGCTTTGGGCTTAGCTCTGTGCTTCTCTGTCTCTCGGTCTTCCTAGGTTCACCATCCCAGCCCCATGCTCTGTGTCCTTCTCTGTGCAGGGGTGTCCAAATGCCACCTTTTTCCTCAGCCCCAGACTGTCTGTTCGATGCCTCCCTGGACACCTCGGCCTTACCCCGTCCAAATGAGAACCATCTCCCTGCCCCCTCGACTCCAAACCTCCACGCTTGCCGTCCCGTTAGTGGACACAGGAGCACAGAGGCCCAGGCCAGAAAGCAGCAGCCTTCCTTGGTGTCCAGCAGTCAGTAATGCCTCCCTCCCTTCCTGTCATCCCAGCTGGCCTCCGCCTGGGTCACTGCAGCCGCCTCCTGAACCGATGGCTGCACCGGAGCAAGGTTGCCGGGCTCCAAGCCCAGCTTCCCACTGACAAGCTCTCCGTTGAGTTTGGGCTTATAACCTCACAGCTGTGTGTCCTGTTAGCTTGTCTGTGAAGTGGGGGCAGCACCAGGGGTTATGTCATGGTGTTTGTGAGGAGTGAGCCTACAGAGTAAGCCACTCGATATTTATTCGCTAAGTGGGATCCTTTCTGCCCCCTCCACTCCATTCTCCAGACAGCAGATGGCATTGGTATTAAAAAAATATATTCGATCATAGCACTGCTTAGAGCCTTTATGTTACTCTTGATGCAGCTTAACTCCAAAATGTGTTTTCTCAGCCTGGCATGTGAGAACACTTTTCTTCTCATGCTCAGAACATGCCCTCTATTTTAGCCAGGTCTGGCCTTCCCCATTGTATTCCCAGTGTCTGGCACATAGGAGGGCTCTCAGTATGCATTTATTAACTGCCTGCCTGCCTCAGGTGCTGTCCCCTGAGTGGGCAGAGATGGCAGTGCAGGTCCCATGACACCAAGTAGGGAGCTCGGGGCCCTAAAGGGCCAGGGCAGGGTGGGAAGGGCATTTTGGGAAGGCAGGCAGAGGAAGACCATAGAAGAGAATTTTAGGCCGGCCGTCATGATGAGCATGAGCGTGAGCAAAGGTGTGTGGTGGGCCGTAGAGAAATCAGCCTGGTTAGAACAGTGGGTTAGGAGTGAGGGGCAAGGGAGGGGAAGGAGAGAGGAACCAGGTGATAAAGGCCAGGGCTTCAAAGGCTGGGTGAGGGATCAGTGTAGACGGGCGTTGAGGCCCGGCCAGGGACCAGGTCAGGGCTCAGTGTGTGACCTGGATGGAGGCTCAGTCTAAGACCATGATTAGGGACAGTTTAGAAGAAGCACCAGGATCTACCATCCAGCAGAGTCAAGCCGCTTGTGGCTTCTCGCTCAGAGGTGTCTTTGTTTTACCCTTTAGCTAACAGCTCTTCAGTGTACAATTTACCCATACATCTCTCTAAGACATATCACCTCCCCTTCGTCCCCACTGCTGTCTCTTACTGGAACCACTTTAACAAACTCCTGACTCCTGGCCCCATCCAGCCCCTGCCTCCCACCCCATGGTTCTCTAAAGTCCAGCTCTGGTTGCCCCGTCCCCATAGCCAGGCAGAAGGTCACTGTCCTCTTGTGGCTGGGTACAACTCAGAGCAGGCAGAGGGCAGGTTGGCTGAAAGAACGTAGGAAGCCTCATCTGCCAGCCCCCCGTTGCCCCCTGGTATCTCTGCAGCAGCACTCTGTCCCCACCTCTTTGGAGCACTGACACGTGAGAACAGGCTGCCCGTGCCGATTGCTCCTGGGGCACAGAGACTTCCCTCGCATCCCAGGGTGGGGAGAATCCGTTCTCGCCCAGTCAGCACCTCCAGCCCCTACCATGCTCCTGAGGAGTCCCACTCTCCACCCACAGCCCAGGACTGGCCGGAGCAGCACCCCGAGGTGGGGGGGCAGGAACGTTTCTTGTTTGGTGGAGCCTGCCTAGGTTAAACGATCTCTTTTCCAAACTCGTTGAAGGTCCCTGCCCCGCCCCCCCCCTCCACCGCCCCGCTGGGCTGGAGCTGCTCTTTGACAGAGTGACACAGGGTCAGCCAGGCCACCTTTGGGTGCCTGCCATGTAACGGCTGGGTCATCCTGGCTTCAGCCTGCAGTCCTTCTAACCCACTGTGGCCCAGTCCTGCCGCCGCTGCTGGGTTGTTACCCCTGGTGGGAGAGAGCTCCTTCCCAAGTCAGCGAGGCCTCTCTGGTCTGCGGTGCGTCACAGACAGGGCTGATGAGGAAACTCCAGTGACTGCCTGGTCAGCTCTTGCAGCCGGGCTTTGGACAGTCCCTTTGTCCCCTGCCATCTCCATAGCATTGAACACAGCAAAGACTAGTCACTGTGACGGAGCTTCTCCTCCGCCCTGGCTGCGGGCAGGCAGGCCATTGTTTGGGGCACAGTGTGACCCCGAGCTCCAGGAGCCAAATTGGTCCAGGTGGGCCCATGGGGTCAGTGCCAGCTTTGGTCACCAGAAGGGGGGAGGCCGGGTGGTGCCAGCCAAGGCAGTGGGGCTGGCCAGCCAAGGAGTGACGGCCTGTCCTCTGTCCCGGACTCAGTACAAGCAGGTGGAGCAGTACATGTCCTTCCACAAGCTCCCGCCCGACACGCGGCAGCGCATCCACGACTACTACGAGCACCGCTACCAGGGCAAGATGTTCGACGAGGACAGCATCCTGGGCGAGCTCAGCGAGCCGCTGCGGGAGGTGAGCCGGGCCGCCGGCAGGGAGGGGGCCGGGCCGTTCCGCCTGGGAGCTCCCCTGATCTTCTCCCTCTTTCCCGATCCCCTCTGCCGGGGGAGCAGGAGATCATCAACTTCAACTGCCGGAAACTGGTGGCCTCTATGCCGCTGTTCGCCAATGCAGACCCCAACTTCGTGACGTCCATGCTGACCAAGCTGCGCTTCGAGGTCTTCCAGCCAGGCGACTACATCATCCGCGAAGGCACCATCGGCAAGAAGATGTACTTCATCCAGCATGGCGTGGTCAGCGTGCTCACCAAGGGCAACAAGGAGACCAAGTTGGCAGATGGCTCCTACTTTGGAGGTGAGGCGGCCAGGGTTCCTGGGAGCCCAGGGGAGTGGGCTGGAGAGACCCCTGGGTTGATATTTCAGGCCACTGCCTGGAGGTGGGTGTCTCTGAGCCCAGCAGCCGGCTGCGGTCCCAGAGATGGGAAAGACAAGCTGCCACATATTGGGTGGTGGGTGAGGTGGCCTGGGGTGGAGGGCTTGTGACTGTATCTGCCAAGCATCTGCACCAGGCAGGGGGACCCAGGTCAGGGTGTGGTGCAGGCCCTTTGGAGGCCCCCCTGATTCCTGCTGTCCCAGCAGAGATCTGCCTGCTAACTCGGGGCCGGCGCACAGCCAGTGTGCGGGCTGACACCTACTGCCGCCTGTACTCGCTGAGCGTGGACCACTTCAACGAGGTGCTGGAGGAGTACCCCATGATGCGGCGGGCCTTTGAGACCGTGGCGCTGGACCGCCTGGACCGCATTGGTGAGGTGGCAGGGCGAGAGGGCGGGAGGGAGGCAGTGGGCTCCTGGCCTCCTGCTCTGGCCTGAGCCCCTGGCCCCCTTCTATGGCCTAGGCAAGAAGAACTCCATCCTCCTCCACAAAGTCCAGCATGACCTCAACTCAGGTGTCTTCAACTACCAGGAGAATGAGATCATCCAGCAGATCGTGCAGCACGACCGAGAGATGGCTCACTGTGCACACCGCGTGCAGGCCGCTGCCTCTGCCACGCCCACCCCCACGCCCGTCATCTGGACCCCGCTGATCCAGGCGCCTCTGCAGGCTGCCGCTGCCACCACTTCCGTGGCCATAGCCCTCACCCACCACCCACGCCTGCCCGCTGCCATCTTCCGCCCGCCCCCGGGGCCCGGCCTCGGCGGCCTCGGGGCGGGGCAGACACCTAGGCATCTGAAGCGGCTGCAGTCTTTGATCCCTTCTGCACTGGGCTCCGCCTCACCCACCAGCAGCCCGTCCCAGGTGGGCACGCCGTCTTCCTCTTCCTTCCACATCCAACAGCTGGCTGGATTCTCCGCCCCTGCTGGACTGAGCCCTCTCCTGCCTTCCTCCAGCTCTTCCCCACCGGCAGGGGGCGGTGGCTCCTCTCCCGCTCCCACACCCTCTGCCAACACAGCTGCCACCACCACAGCCGGATTTGGCCACTTCCACAAAGCGCTGGGTGGTTCCCTGTCCTCATCGGACTCACCCCTGCTCACCCCACTGCAGCAGGGCGCCCACTCCCCACAGGCTAACCAGCCGCTGCCCCCGCTGCCAGGGGCACGGGGAGGTCTGGGACTCCTGGAGCACTTCCTGCCACCCCCACCCTCATCCAGGTCCCCATCATCTAGCCCAGGGCAGCTCGGCCAGCCTCCTGGGGAGTTGTCCCCAGGTCTGGCTGCTGGCCCAGCGAGTACACCAGAGACACCTCCACGGCAGCCTGAGCTGCCGTCAGTGGCCGGGGCCTCTGGGGGGGCTTCTCCTATAGCCTTTACCCCCCGAGGAGGTCTCAGCCCCCCCGGCCACAGCCCAGGCCCCCCGAGAACTTTCCCAAGTGCCCCACCCCGGGCCTCTGGCTCCCATGGTTCCTTGCTCTTGCCACCTGTATCCAGCCCTCCACCACCCCAGGTTCCCCAGCGCCGGGGCACGCCACCCCTCACCCCAGGCCGCCTCACCCAGGACCTCAAGCTCATCTCAGCCTCCCAGCCGGCCCTGCCCCAGGACGGGGCGCAGACTCTCCGCAGAGCCTCCCCGCACTCCTCAGGGGAGTCTGTGGCCGCCTTCCCACTCTTCCCCAGAGCTGGGGTTTGCAGTGGGAGCAGCAGTGGCCTCGGCTTCCCCGGGAGGCCTTTTGGTGCCACCCCTGGCCAGCATGTCACTCTGCCTCGGAAGACATCCTCAGGTTCTTTGCCACCCCCTCTTTCTTTGTTTGGGGCAAGAGCCGCCTCTTCTGGGGGGCCCCCTCCGACTGCTGCTGCCCAGAGGGAACCCGGGGCCAGGTCTGAGCCAGTGCGATCCAAACTGCCATCCAATCTATAGCCTGGGCCCTTCCCTCTCTTTTCTCTCTTCTTCTTTCCTTCAGGTTTAACTGTGATTTAGGAGATATACCAATAACAATAATAATCATTTAAAAAAACTCACACCAGAAAAACAAAAGACAGCAGAAACTAACCAGGTATTCTTAGAGCTATAGATTTTTGGTCACTTGCTTTTATAGACTATTTTAATACTTAGCACTAGAGGGAGGGGGTGGAGCAGGTAAGGCCCAAATGCAAAAGCCAGAGGAAGGCTGGGGGAGTGGCTGGAGCTTGGCAGAGGTGGGGGCGACCCTGTTTGGGGTTCCTAGAGCAGACCTGTCATTGTATTTGTTTTAAGGCACCAGCCACCACCAGCCCCTTAGCTGTGAACTTGGTGCCTCTCTCTGCTTGGGGTTGTCTTGTTCCCTGGAAAAGGGGCTCTCCTGGGCTGTATTCCTAGGGAGCCTCAGTCACCTGAGTCTTTGGAACACAATGGGGCCAGGGTCCTGAGAATCTTGCATTTTTTTTACTGCAAACTTAGTAAGATATGTATATGTATGTAATATGTGTATATGTATAAGCTATGTAGCGCTCTGTAGAGCCATGTAGATAGTCACACACATGTGTGTGCAGTCTAGTTTAATCCCATGTTGCCAGGACACCCAGGTCACCTTACATCCGCAGCCCACCGCCTGCTGTGGCCTGCAGGCTGAGCACTGCAGGGTCTGAGGGAGGCACTTTCCAGTCCTCAGGGAAGATGACCCCAAGACCTCTCAGCAGGCCCCTGTCTCCCCATCTCTCGTCTCACATCCAGTCCTAGCCTGACCTCACCCCCATGGAGGTGGAGGACTCGGCTGTGCCTCTCCTGCAGGGCCTCAAGTACAGCCTGTCACCTCTGTCCCTCCCTTCTTCCATCTGTGTGGTGGGAGGCAAGGGGACTTCCCTTCGAGTCTGCTCTGTGCCAAGTGCCGGCTCAGCACTCTCCACACATGAACCACTTCCGTCTCACAAAGCCCATGAGGTAGGCACTTTGATTCTCCCCAGTTCACAGATGAGGAAATTTGAGTTTGGGGTACTTTTTCCAGAATCACGTAACTGGCAGTGGCAGAGCTGGGACCGACCTGAGATTCAAATTCATGCCTAAGGCCAAAGCTGAGATTCTGGCCATTAGGAACTTTTGAGAGGGGCTGGTAGGCAGTCTTCAAGCATGGTGCAGAGGGTAGAGACCAGATTTTGGAGGCAACCAGACTTGGTTCGAATCCCTGCCCTGCTTTAGCTGTGTGATCTTGAGCAAGTTATATCACCTTTCTGAGTCTGTTACCTCATATGGGGACACTTCACAAGGATGTATGAGGACCAGATGAGAAAAGTGTATGTGAAACGCCCAGCCCAGAAACTGGCACATATCACAGTAGGTGCTCAACCAGTCATGTTTCTTCTGCTCCTTCCTCATATTCCCATCCTATTGCTCCAGCAGCCTATGGGGAGAGCCCAGGGAGCTTTGGCTGAGGGTTCCAGGACTCATGGTCTCAGGACACAGGAGGTGGCTTGGCTTCCCAAGGGGCCTAAGGGAGGTGTGTGGCCACTGGTGGGCTTGAGCCAGGACTGGAGATCTGGGAGGAGAGAGAGGCAGGGAAGGAAGGAAAGGGGAAGGGAGACGTAGGAAGGGGTGGGGTGGGGTGCGCAGTGAGGCATGGGAAGGGTAGGTGTGGAGTCTGGGGGCTTTGGGGAGAGATCTTGAAGTCATGTGGTCAGAGGGAAGGCCTTGGGTGACAGGCTAAGGGGATGGCCCTATTCTCCAGGCACCTAGGAGCCAGAAGCAGTCCCGAGGGGGGGTCAGTATGACAGCAGTTCCTTAAGCATGATCCCCTTCCCCAACAGGATGTGGTCAGAGCCCAGGTCAGTGGTTTTCCCCTTCCTGTAGGGTGGGAGCAGGACTGGCTGCCAAGACCCGAGTAACGAGGAGGGCTGACCCCCCCACCTCACAACGTCCATCCAGAGTTCTCCAGGCTCCCAGCCAGGATGTTGGTGAGATCAGGCTTTGTCCTGGGATGTGGGACAGGCTGTTTTCTCCTGTGATGGGCCATAGGGAGAGACAAGGAGCTGCCTGGCTGTGGTTGTTACTGGGCAGGAGAAGCCCCTTCAGGCCCAAGGCGTTCTCAGAGCTGGAAGAATTTAAACAGAAGCCTTACTCTGAGTTCTGCACACACCCTTGCCCCTGGAGGAAGGCTTACTTAGTGTAAACCCACAGTCTAGTCCTGGAGGCAGCAGGGTGCGTGGTAGGCAGCAGGGAGCAGGGCAGAGGGTTCAGGGGCATGAACAGCGAGCACGCCCCCTGCTGTCAGGGCCCAGTCTCGTCACCTGCACACACATTTTATACAAACTCAGGCCCGGCCCAGCCACTGGAGATGGGGCCGTCCTGTCCTCGGTCCCTCACAAGCAATTTTCAAATCTTCCACTTTTAAAACAGAAAGCGGTAAACACGCCGTATTGTATATTTTCTTTAAATAAAAAAATTCCAGCGGATGCTGCCTTCTTTTAGGGGCCAGGGACTGAGGGGAGTGAAGTTAATGGGGAGCACTGGTGGGTCCAGAGCAAGGCCGTGGAGGGCAGCACACTGTTTCTGGGCGGCTGACAGTGAGGAGGAGGGCAAGTGGGTGTGTCCTTTATCAGTGGAGGTGGGAGCCCCTGACTTGGCTCCTGCCGCACCTGCCGGCTGCCAGGGCTCCCTCCAGAGGCCCTGGGCCTCCTTGATGCTCCCTGATGGGGGAGGAGGGTAGGGGTGCGCACGTGGACTCCAGCTGGATAATGGACAGGAAGATGCTGTCTTAGTCTGATCAGACGCTGGAGGGTGACTGGGGGCAAATGTGGCCAAGTTGGGGGGTTTCAGGACCAGGACAGTGGGTTGCCTTTCAGAGTGGCTAAGGGTGAGCCCCAGCCTTTGAGCTTCTGTGTGGGTTGGGGAGCCTGAGGGCACACTTGGGATCCAGGGCCTTGTCCTTAGGAGGTCTGGCGCCCACTGCCCACCAAGGTTAGGGGATGTCAGACCTGGCCCTCAGACCCCTTGCAATGCCCTCAGTCGGCAACCTCTGCCACCTCTGGCTGCAGGAGATTCCTGCAGGCCCTGGGACCTTGCCAAGTAGAGGAGAGGCAATGATCTGTGGCTGGAAAAGCCCATTCTCTGGGGCTCCTGGCAGCACAGGGAGGGCCATGCTGACCACCTGCCCCGTGTGCCAGAGGGGAAAGTCCTCAGAGAGGGAAGGGAACCCCGTCCCCATCAGTGATTACTAAGTGGATGCTGTTTCCATGGTAACTGACCTGGGAGTCCTGTTGCCAAGGAGGCAGTTCCACAGGCCCAGCATCCCCATGACAACTGCCCCCTGTGGCCCAGGCGGTGGTGCTTCCTGAGCACCACAGGGAAGGCAAGGGCTGGGCACAGGCCTGGCATTTGGGGATCTGGGAAGAGAACCTTGCAAGCAGACAGCGACCATGCTGAGCACAGGCTGGGAGGAATTTCTGAGGGGTGGATCTGGACTGGTGCCCAAAACACTTACCCTCATCCACTACTGTGTGCACCTCCCCACCCACCGCTGGATCCACCCCAGGTGCCTTCACAGGGCCAAGCTTCTGCGGCTGGGAGGTGGGGCGGGAGGACACCAGTACCTGCTGTGTGCTCTGCTCCTTGTGCTCTCCTGTTATCTCCCTCCATCCTCACAATAATCCGGATGAGGTGAGAATTAGCCTCAAATCCAGTGAGCCGAAGGGCACTGAAGCTCAAAGAGGGTGAGGACCCGGCCCCAGACCAGTCAGCTAGAATGGGAAAGAGCTGCGATGCCCCAGCTTCTGCACGCCCACGTCCCGGAGCCAACCCTGGCCCCTCGCGCTGGTGGCCCCAGGGGCTGGGCGGCAGGAGCAGTCTGTCTCGTGCAGGCAAGAAAGGGTATGTCGTCTGTAGAGAATTTAAAAACTAGAATTAAAATGACTGAATGTCAGTTTGCTTTGTAAAACACTCCGCCCAGCAGACGGCATCCCAGCCCCTCAATGCCTCCTCTCCTGTGTTTCAGCCCAGGGACACCCGCTGAGCCCAGCGGCCAGCATCCTGCGGAACCCTTCTCTCTGGCATAATGGGGCTAAAGCAGACTAGGAATTTTAAATGAAGATTTTAAAAGTTTAATAAAACACCCTCTTGACTTTGTGTCTCTTCCCAGAAACTTATCTCCCCTTCCGAGTCACTGCCCCTCCCCTCAGTCGGGTTCCTGCCTCCTCTCTGTGAAAGGGCTCTGGGCAGGTCCTCCATGGCCTCCTTGTCCCGGGCCCTCCCAGCAGTGTGTGACCCTGCTGACCAGGCCCTCCCCAGCTCTCAGGACACCCTTGTTCCTTGCTGCCACCATTCTGTTCAGCTGCAGCTTGAAGGGCTCTTCTTTCTCCCGAAGGTCAGTGCTCCTGGGCCTCCGGCCTTGGTCCCATCTTCGCACTGCGCACGCGCTTTCTGGAAACTGCACCCACGCCCCTGGCTTCCCTGGCCTGGAGAAAGCCTCTCAGCTTCCCCTTTAATTCTGGCCCCACATCCTCTGAGCTGCAGCCTGGGTGCCCGCTGCTGCCACTTCGTGGCTCCTTGCCCTTTTCTGATCCACCATCGCCCTTTTATTTTTTATTGAGTTGGCAGCTTCCAATGTACTGCAGAGCATGGCCTCCGCAGCCCCGCCCTACGCTGGCTCCTGCCCAGGCACGTGCATGCCCCCCACGCCTTCCCCGTCTCCTTCACCCAGGGCTCAACAACGCCAGTCAACCCCTTGCTGATTTTGCTTCTACAATTTTCTTTCTTTTGAGGGTGGAATATTTCATACATGCAGGGGGAAATATAAGTAAACATAAAAATACGTAGTGCTTCTTAATGATGGGGACACATTCTGATACACCCACTTTAAATCGAAAATATTGTCAGTGGAAAATGTATTTAATCCACCTAACCTACCAAACATTGTCGTTTCTTAGTTTAGCCTACCTTAAATGGCTCAGGACACTTTCATTAGCTGACCTTGGGGCCCAGCATCAAGGTCAACATTGTGCTGCACTCACTAGCTGAGGAAAGATTGAAATTCAAAATCTGAAGCATAGTTTCTACTGAATATATATCACTTTTGCACCATTGAAAAATTGGAAGTCAAACCATTGTAAGTAGCAAACCATCTTGTACATAATTAAGATAATAAAATTTGGTAAGCAGTCATGTACCAGTCCTTCAGTTTAAAAAAACAGGACATAAGAAATATCTTTAAACATTCATGCCAGTCCTCAAATTTATCACTTTCCTTCTCTCCAAGGAAACCAATCATCTGGACTTCATTTAAAAATTAAAGTTGACATTCAATATTACTTTATATTAGTTTGAGGTGTACAGCATAGTGCGTAGACATTTATATAATTTAAGAAGTGATTCCCCCAACAATTCTAACACTCCCCTGGCATCATACGTAGTTATTACAGTGTTACTGACCATGTTCCCTGTGCTGTGCTGACATCCCTGTGGCTGTTCTGTAACTGCCCGTTTTGTGCTTCTACATCCCTTCACCTTTTCCGCCCATCCCCCCAACCCCCTTCCATTTGGTAACCATCAAGATGTTCTCTGTATCTATAAGTCTATTTGCTTTGTTTGTTAGTTTATTTTGTTCTTTGGGTCCCACACATAAGGGAAATCATATGGTATCTGTCTTTCTCTGACTTGTTTCGCCGAGCATAACGCCCTCTAGGTCCACCCATCTTGTCACGAATGGTAAATATTATTCTTTTTATGGCTGAGTAATAGTCTGCTTTAGGTCTGTACCACAACTTTATCCCATAGCCTATTGATGGGCACTTGGGTTGCTTTCAAATCTTGGCTACTGTAAATAACAGTGCAGTGAACATACAGAAGCATATATCTTTTCAAATTAGTGTTTTGGATTTCTTTTGATAAATATCCAGAAAAGGAATTGATGCAACATAAAAGTTTCATTAACAATTTTTTGAGGACCCCCCCACACCGTTTTCCACAGTGGCTGCACCAATGTGAGGAGTACCCATAGTGCATGGTGGTTCGCTTTCTACGTGTGCTCACCAACACCTGTTGTTTGTTGATTGGTTGATGATAGCCATTCTGACGGGTGTGAAGTTAGTGACATTGAGAGTCTTTTCATATGTCTGTTGGCCATCTGTATGTCCTCTTTGGAGAAATGTCTATTCAAGTACCCCGCCTATTTTTAATTGGATTATTTGTTTTGCTTTGGTTGTATGAATTCTAAGTTGCTAATTCTAATTTGCTAAGTTGTATGAACTCTCTATACATTTTGTATATTAACCCTTTATTAGATGCATCATTGGTGAATATCTTCTCCCATTTAGTAGGTTGTCCTGTTGTTTGTTGATGGTTTCCTTTGTTATGCAAAACTTTTTAGATTGATATACTTTCTTTTGTTTATTTTTTTATTTCCCTCGCCTAAGGAGATATATCAGAAAAAAATATAAGAGCAATGTCAAAGAGATTACTGCCTATGTTTTCTTCTGGTTTTGTGGTTTCAGATCTTACATTTAAATCTTTAATACATTTAGTGTTTATTCTTGTGTGTGGTATAAGAATGTGATCTATTTTCATTTTTGCGCATATCTGTCCAATTTTCCCAACAATATTTATTGAATAGACTGTCTTTACAATGAGTTGTATGTTCTTACCTCCTCTGTCATATATTAATTGACCATATAGGTGGGGACTTATTTCTGGTTTCTCTATTCTGGCCCATTGATCTACATGTCTGTTTTTAGGCCGGTACCATGCTGCTTTGATTATTATAGTCTTGTAGTATAACTTGCTATTAGGTAGTGTGATGACCCCAACTTTGTTCCTCTTTCTCCAGACTGCTGTGGCTATTCAGGGCCTTCTGTGATTCCATGTGCATTTTAGGATTATTTGTTTTAGTTCTGTGGAGAACCCTTTGGTATTTTTTTTAAAGATTTTATTTATTTATCCTTAGAGGGGAAGGGAAGGAAAGAAGGAGAGAAAGAGAGAAATATCAATGTATGGTTGTGTCTCGTGAGTTCCCTGCTGGGAACTGGCCTGCAACCCAGGCATGTGCCCTGACTGGGAATCAAACCACAATGGTGTGGATCGCAGGCCTGCGCTCAATCCACTGAGCTATACCAGCCAGGGCACCTTTGGTGTTTTGATAGGGATTGAATTGAATCTATAGATCGTTTGGGTGTATGGACATTTTAATATTGTTATTTTTTCCTGTCCATGAGCAGGGTATATGCTTCCATTTGTTCATATTTTCTTCCATTTCTTTCTCCAATGTTGTGTAGTTTTTCATGTACAGGTCATTTTTATTGCTTAATTTTTTATTTTGCAATTATAGTTGACTTATAATACGTCAGTTCCAGGTGTACAACCCACAGATAGGACATTTCTATAACATACAAAGTGATTATCCCAATAAATCTAGTACCCATCTGGCATCGTACGTAGTTATTACATGTTATTAACTATATTCCCTATACTATATTTATCCCCATGACTATTTTTAACTACCAGTTTGTACTTATTACTCCCGTCACCTTTTTATTCAGCCACCAAATTCCCCTCCCTCTGACAACTGTCAAAATGTTTAATGTAGCTGAGTCTGTTTCTGGTTGTTATTGTTGTTCGTTTGTTTTGTTCTTTAGATTCCACATGTAAGTAAAATCATATGGCATTTGTGTTTCTCTGTCTGACTTATTTCACTCAGCCCAGTACCCTCTAGATCCATATGTGTTGTTGCAAATGGTGAGATTTCATTCGTCCTTTCGTTTTTTTACCCTCACCTGAGGACAAGCTCATTGATTCTAGAGGGAGGGAAAAGGAGGGAGAGCGAGAGAAGAAAACATCAATGTGAGAGAGAAATGTTGATCAGTTGCCTCTTATACACACTCTGACAAGGGACTGAACCTGCACCCTAGATATGTGCCCTGACTGGGAGTCAAACTCGGGAACTTTCGGTTTATGGGACAATGCTCCAACCATATGGCCAGGGTGAGATTTCATTCTTTTCAATGGCCGAGTCATAGTCCATTGTGTACACTATGTACCACCTCTTCGTTGGCCATTCATCATTTAATTAGGTTTGTGTCTATATCTTGGCTATTGTAAATAACACTACAATGAACACATGGATGCACAAACCTTTTCAAAGGAATGTTCTGGGTTTCTTTGGATACCCAGAAGTGGAATTTCTGGGCCCTTTTGTCTCCTATTGTAGCCTTTGTTTTGAAGTCTATTTTGTCTGGTATAGTATTGCTACCCCGGTTTCTTGTTTTGTTTTCATTTTCATGAAATATCTTTTTCCCATCCCTTTATTTCTGTCCTAATCTTTATTATTTCATTTCCTTCACTCACTTTGGGCTTTGTTGTTCTTTTTCAGGTTCTTTTAAGTGTGAAGTTAGATTGTTTATTTGAGATTTTTCTTGTTTCTCGTAGCAGGCCTGTGATGCCTAACTTTCATCTCAGGACTGCTTTCCTCTGTCCCACAGACTTTGGGGTGTTGTGTTCTCATTTCCATTTGTTTCCAGGTATCTTTTGATTTCTTCCTTGATCTCATTGTTGACCCATTCATTGCTTAGTAACATGTTATTTAGCCTCCATTTCTTTGTGTGTTTTTCAGGTTTTTTTTCAGAGAAAATGTTCGATATGATTTCAATCTTCTCAAATGTATTGAGATTGTTTTGTATTTTAACATGTGATCTATCCAGAAAATGTCCCATGCGCACTTGAAAAGAATGTATATTCTGCCACTTTGGCCTAAAAATACTTAAAAAATATTAATTAAATCCAACTGGTCTAATGTGTTATTTAAGGCCACTGTTTCCTGGTTGATTTTCTGCCTGGGAGATCTAGCTATTAATGTCAATGGAGTGTGAAAGTGTCTTACTATGACTGCATCACTGTTGACATTTCCCTTTATGTCCATCAATATTTGCTTTTTTAAAAAAAGATCTTATTTATTTACTTTTAAACAGAGGGGAAGGGAGGGAGAAAGAGAGGGAGAGAAACACCCATGTATGGTTGCCTCTGACACGCCCCCTACTGGGGACATGACCCACAACACAGGCATGTGTCCTGACTGGGAATCAAACCAGCGACTGTTTGGTTCGCAGGCTCGTGCTCAACCTGCTGAACTACACCAGCCAGGGCAATATTTACTTTATATATTTAGGTGCTTGCTTCTTTGTTGGGTGCATAAATATTTACAAGGGTTATATTCTCTTGTTGAATTGATTCTTTTATCCTGATGTAGTGTCCTTATTTGTCTCTTATTGTAGCCTTTGTTTAAAGTCTATTTTGTGTAAGTTTGCTACCCTTACCTTTTTTAAAATTTCCACTTGCACGAATTTTTTTTCACCCCTTTACTTTATATGTATCTTTGATCTGAATTTTGTCTCTTGTAGGCAGCATATATATAGGTCTTGTTTTCTCATCCATTCAGCTACATTATCTCTGGATTAAAGCCTTTAATCTATTTACATTCAACCTGATTATAAATACGTATACAGTTATTACTGTTTTATTATTAATATTTATGTTCTTTTTCCCCTCTTCTTCTTGAAGAAGTCCCATAAACATTTCTGGTAATATTGATTGGGTGGCGATAAACTTCTTTAGCTTTTTCTTGTCTGGGAGTCCCTTATCTATCCCTCATTTTTAAATGATAGCTTTGCTGTATAAAGTATTATTTGATGTAGACCCTTGCTTTTCATCACTTGGAATATTTTGTGCCAATCTCATCAGGCCTGCAAAGTTTCTCTTGAAATATCAGCTGACAGTCTTATGGGAGCTCCCTTGTTGGCAACTAACTGCTTTTCTCTTCCTGAAATTAATAGGCTCTCTTTGACTTTAACCTTTGGCATTTTAATCATGATTTGTCTTGGTGTGGTCACCTTTGGGTTTGTTGTTTGAGACTCTCTGTGCTTCTTGAGCTTGTATGTCTATTTCCTTTGCCAAATTAGGGAAGTTTATTATTATTATTTCTTCAAGTAAGTTTTCAGCCCTTTGCTCTCTTTCTCCCTCTTCTGGTGCCCTGATAATGTAAAGGTTGGTGCACTAGATGTTGTCCCAGAGGCCCCTTAAACTATACTCATTTTTTAAATCGTTTTTTCTTTTTACTGTTCCGCGTTGGTGTTTTCTGCTATCTTGTCTTCCCAATTGACCATTCAATTCTCTGGTTTATCTAATCTGCTACTAATTCCTTCCAGTGAATTCTTCATTTCAGTTCAGTTATTGTATTCTTCATTTCTGACTGGTTCTTTTTCTGGTTTTTATGTCCTTTTTTTAATGCTTACTGTCTCTTTCTTGAAGTTCTAAATTGCTTGAGCATCTTCGTAGCCATTATTTTTAACTCTGTATCTGGTAGGCTGACTGCACAGAGTAAGACTTGCCCCAGTGAGCCCTGGTGTCTGCTGAGACCGCCATTTGGGTATGCTGTTTGTGGATATGATAAGGTGGTGCTCTGAAGCTGGCCACAGGGTGTGTTGTTTCTGTGGCCTCTTGGGAGGGACTGTGGCACAGACCAACATCAGTCACTGCCTGTGACTGGCCCAGGGCTATCTTTTAGGAGCTACAAAGTGATCTGTAGTTGGAAGCTGCCTCTACTGGACCTGGATGCCTGTGGGAGAGGCCATGCTGCTAACCACGGCCAACTGCCACCAGTACCAGGCCTGGGCCAGGTTAGCAAAATGCCCAAGGCACCTTGAGACCTGCCTGCCAGCTGCCTGTAAGACTCAGCCACTGAAAGGGCCTTGGGCAGTAGAAGAGAGTGGGTGAGGCAGGGTCTCAGGGAGTTGCCAGGACGGTGCACGTGATGTTCACCAGGTTATTGCAGATTCAGACTCGGTGCCAGTGCTGAGCCTGAGATCACTCAGCAAAAGTTACAGGGCACACAGAGGTCAGCCCCTGCCTGCCTGGGCCCTGCGGAACTTGAGTGTTCCACACTCAGCTCCTGAGTGTTGGTTTTGTTTTTTTTTTTTAGATTTTAAATTTATTATTTATTTTTAAAGAGACGGGAAGCGGGGAAGAAAGAGAGAGAGGGAAACATTGATGTGTGAGAGATATATCGATCAGTTGCCTCTCATGTGCCCCCAACTGGGGACCTGGCCCGGAAACCCAGGCATGTGCTCTGACTGGGAATCGAACCAGTGACCTTTCAGTTCATAGGCCAGCACTCAATCCACTGAGCCACACCAACCAGGGCCTTTGAGTGTTTTTTAAGAAAGACTTCAGCATGGGCCAAGGTTGGCTGCCTGCTGCTGAAAAAGCCTCAGGTGGCACATGAGTTGGGTGGGGAAGGGTCTCAGGGAGTTGTCAGGGTGGCATGGGTGGAGTTCACCAGACTACTGCAGATTCAAATTTGACTCTGTGCAGGAGGGCTTGACCGAGGAACGAGGGTGGATGTTCTTCCAGCTGTACCCTGAAGCCACAAAACTCAGTTTCTCCCTATATGTCTCCTGTACCTCAGTGAGCCACTATGCCTTTGCTGGGGCCCAGGGTGAGTGCCTGTGAGCAAGGCTGTCTTCAGTCCTTTAAAAGGATGCCTGGACTTCCAGCAGCCTCTGTCTTACTGGGATGAATGGAATTCCCGCCGATTTTCACAGCCAGATGTTTTGTGGGCTCCCCTTGTCATCACTTGTGCTCTGGGCTGGGGAGGCTGGTGTGGGGCTAGGACCCCTTGCTTCTCCGGGTGGGACCTCTGCAGGCTAGATATTCCTTCCAATTCTCAACTGCCACATGTGGGTGTTGGGCCAGCCTGTTTCACATCTCTGTCCCTCCTACCAGTTCTGATGTGGCTCTTTTATATTATTGGTTATAGGGCTTCTGTTCGGCTAGATTCCAGGTGGCTCTACAGGTTGATTGCCTATTATTCAGTTGTCATCTTGGTGTGATCCTTGGAGGAGGGGTCACAGTGTCCAACTACCCCGCCTCTTGACTAGTCCTCCTCTCAGTTGAGCTTTCGTTCTGCTGTTCCCTTGCTTCTCCTGATACATTTCTACTGAAAGGAAATGCCTCTCAACAATGTTTAGTTGCATACCCCGGTGGGGGTTGGAATAGTTGCCTTTGTGAAAAGGAGAATTTTATCAATAATATTGTTCAGAATTGCTGATGCATTGTGATAATATAAAGCAGACTAGTTTTAGTCCATTTTATTATTGTTTAACTTGACTTACAAATTATGCACTTTTCATCACCTGCACCAGAAATGGCCATACCCCATCCACTTTCATAAACCACAGAATATATTTGTAAAATTTTAGATTTTACGTGCTGGTAAGTGGTATCATGCTGTATGTATTATTAGCAATTTAGCTTTTCCATTCAATATTGTAATTTTGAGACCTTGTTGATGCATGGGTTGTAGTTAGCTGGTTTTCACTGTTATCACATTTTCATATATGAATATGCCACCATTTACATGTGCATTTTTCTGGAGATAGTTTGATCAGTTACAGTTTTCAGTGTTATAAACGCTATTACTACAAATGTCCTTGTTTATGGCTCCTGATGTGTGAAAGGATCTCTAGACTCACACATACGAGTGGAGGAACTGAGTCACGGGGTAAATTACTCTTCACTTTACAAAATAACACCCAGCCGTTGTAAGTGGCCCCAGCTGCCTGCACCCCCACGTGCAGTGCCCGAGACTCCACTCCTGCTCCACAGTCTGGCCAGTTGCCGGGGTCATCAGACCTTCTTACTTTTTCCAATCTAGTAATATCTCATCGTGTCTTAATGTGAAAATCCCTAATGACTAGGAGGTTTGGATGTTTTTGGTATGTTCATTTGCCTCTTGTGTTTCCTCTTTTGAGCAATATTGTCTATGCATTTTGCCCAGTTTCTTTTTGCTCTCTTTTTATTGATTCATGGGAGCTTTAAATGCTCACAATCAAAATATCTTTCCCCCACTTATGGCTTTAATTTTCACTTTTATTTTAGTGTTCTTTGATGAACAGAATTTTTGCATTTTAATGAGGTCAAGAATAGCAATATTGTAAAAAATATCTAGTACTTTTTAGTGCCTTTTTTTTGCTGGTTTAAGAAACCTGTCTTACTCTGATGTTATGAAGATAATCTATATTAAGGTCTAAAAATGGGAAGCATTGTCTTTCATATTTAAGTCCTTAACCTGACCTTGACTTTGGGTGTGGTGTCAGGGCACATTTCAATTCCGTATGGACAATCAGTTGTTCCTACCAATTTACAATGTCATTTACAGATCTAGGTCTGTGTGAGGCTCTCTGCTCAGTACCCTTGGCTTGTCTACCCTTGTTCAAATAGCACACCGACTTCATCACTGTAGGTTTTCGAAGTATGCTGCTATCTAGCAGAGCAAGTCCTCCACCATCTTCTTCTTAAGATGTCTTGACTCTTCTAGTGTTTGTGCTACCATACACATTGTACAATCAGGTTAAGGTCCATGAGGAACTTTGATGGTTTTCTGATGTGAAATGATATAAACATTATTATTAAAACTTATCCTCCTACAAATGAAAGGGTATAAGTCTTCCTGCATCTGGATCTTCTTTAACGTCTTATGTATTAGTTAGGGCAGTTAGCACTCACTGTCCAGCAGAAAAAGCCCCCGAGTTCATTGGTTTAATGCAGTGAAGGTTTATTACAGCTCAAGTAAAGTCCCCTGACATCACCTTGGACCCCAGTCTCCAAGATCACTGTGAGAGGAGAAGAGACACCTGGGAGAAATGACTGATTACGAACGATTATTCTCTCCTGCAGTGACACATATGCCATTGTTACCTGGCCACAGTGTAACTGCAGAGGCAGCTAAGCTGTGTGGGAGCTCATGGAACGTTTGCTGGGCATTAATGCTCCTGCCAAATCTTTCCTTGAGTCTTATAGTTTTCCACAGAGGTGTGTACGTGTTGTTAGATTAAGTCTTCATATCTTGTATTTTTGTTATTATTTGCTAATGGTATCCATTTTCTTTATCGAGGTATAATTTATATGTAACAAAACCCACACACTTTCAGGGTACGGTTCAATGAGTTTTGACAGACTCACATAGTCCTGTAACCACCTCCACCGTTAAGATACAGAACATCGCCGTTGCTCCTCCAACGTCTCCCATGTCCCTTTGCAGCCAAGCCCCTCCTCCACTCCTCACCCCTGCGATCCGCGTTCTGTCCCTGAACTTCTGCCTTTTCCAGAATTTTGCATAAATGGAATTGTACACAGTGTCATCTCTTGTGTCTGATTTCCTTCACATATCTAAAGCTTCCCAGGTCTGTCTGTGTTGTCTCGTGCACCCTTGCATGGGTGTGCCATAGTGCGTTTGCTCACTGAAGAACAGCTGGGCTGTGTCCAGCTTTTGGCTTTAGAAATAAAGCTCGTATGAACGTTCATATTCAAGTTTTCAATTGGATATGGATTTTCATTTATCTTGAGTGTAAATCCGGGAGTAGCCTGTTGAGCCATCTGGCAAGTAGTGACCTATATTTAACTTGAAGGGAAACTGCAGGTGATTCTCCAACGCTGGAATACTGTCCGCATTCCCACCAGCCAGCATACGAGCGTCCCAGCTGCTGCATAGCCTTGCAACACTGGATATGGTTTGTCTTTTATTTTTAGCGTTTCAGAGGGTGTGCAAGGCCAACTTCGGGTGTTTATTGGCTATCCATGTGGGTGCTTTGGTAAAGTAACTGTTCAAATTTTTATCCACTTGTTTTTCCCAGGTCATTTGTTTTTTTTTATTATTGAATTACAAATAATATATTCAGAACACAAGTCCTTTATACAATATATATTTTGCAAATATTTTCTCTTGTTTCATTGCTTGCTTTTTCATTTACTTAACCAGATCTTTAAAATGGTGAACATTTCTAAATCTGATGATGTTCAACTTATGAAATTTTTCTTTTATGAATTGTGCCTTTTGACAAGGGAGTTAAAATGGTACACTGGGAAATAGTTACTTAGCACAAAAGAAGAAAGTAACAGAGTAAAAGAAGGATGGAAATAAAGACATATAGAAAACAGATAGCAAAATGCCACATGTAAATTTCACCTTACCAGTAATTATATAAAATGTAAATAGATTAAACACTTAACTGGCAGAAGTTGGCGGAATGACTTAAAAGCTATATTAGTAAAATAAATATAAAAATAATTATAAAATTGTATATCAAAATTATGTTTTAATATATAAATGTATAATATATAATGAAATATATTAGAAATACATTATGAATTAATGTGATGCTAATATATAAAATAACCAGAATAGTCTTTATTGACATTGTATTATTTAGTATATTAAATATATCATATATAATATATATAAAATCCAACTATAAACTGTCTACAAGAGACACACTTTATGTTCAAAGGCACAACATACAGGTGGAAAGAATGTGAAAAAATGTACTGTGGTGGATTCTGGCTGGCAGGATCTGTGTATGTTGTGGCTGCTCTTGAGCAAATACACATGGACAACAGAAGTCCTGTGGAGAAAAAGGGACAGCATGGCTACTCTCTGAGAGAGAGAGAGAGGGTGAGAGGGCCAGAGAGCCCAGTCCCTGCCTGGACAGGCTTTTATTGCTTCTTTGGGTACATTACATGGAGGGTAGTCTTCATTTACTATGCACAGGTTCACTGCAGGGGACTACAGTGAACGAGGATTACAGATGACAAAGGAAAGAATGTTGCTAATTACTTCAAAGAGAAGGATGTTGCAGACCAAGGGGAAAAGTGGTTGAACCTGTCACCCTCCAAACTTGGGAGGTTTAGCTCAGATTTTAGGAAGTCGCAGTAAGCCTTTTCTGCCTCAATTCAGGGTGAGGGAGTTTTAGCAAAAACAAGTCTCATAGCAGCCTAGGTACAATGCAGGCCTGATTCCCCATGGGAAAACTTCTCCATGGGTGTGGTCCTGTGTGCCACTCACTCCCCACTGGTTTTCCATGTGGTGGCTGAGCTACAATTCCATGCCATGCGAAGCGGTTCCCTACAATGTACCGTGCAAACATTAGCCAAGAGAGCTGGAGTGGCCATACCTGTATCAGACAAAGTAGACTTTCAGATAAAATTGTTACTGAAGACAAGGGATATTTTAAAGTAATAAAAGGAGATTTAACAATTATAAACATATATACATGTAACGACAGAGCCCTCAAACTCATAAAGCAAACCTGACATAAAGGAAGGGAGAAATAAACAATCAACAACAATAATTGTAGACTTCAATATTCCTCCTTTAATAATGGACAGAACAACTGGATAGAGAATCAGCAAGGAAACAAAAAATTTGCACAAAAATATAAACTAACAAGCATCTGACAGGCATCCAGAACTCTCCACCTGAGAACAGCAAAACACACGTTCTGCTCAAGTTCCTGTGCACAAGTGGGCAGCACCGGAGGCCACAGACCAGGCCTCAGTGAATTTAAAAGGACTGGAGTCATACAAAGCAGTTCTCTGACCACCACGGTAATAAAATTAATAATCCTAACAGAAGAAAATTTGAAAAATTTACAAATATGTGGAAATTAACACATTTCTAAAACACAAAAGGGTCAAAGAAGAGATCACAAGGAATGTGAGAAAGTAAATTGAGATGAATGGAAACAGGCACCACCCACCACCGCTTGTGGGCGCAGCGACGGGGGGGCTCCGAGGGCCCGAGAGAGCAGCGTGCTCCTGTGTTCAAAAATACCTCGTATCAGTAACCTAAACATTCACCTTAACATACTAGGAAAAAAAATTAACAAAGCTAGCAGAAGGAAGGACATAAAAAGATTAGAGCTGAGATAAATAAAATAGAGACTAGAAAAACAAGATAATCAGCTAAACCAAAAGCTGTTCTTTGGAGAGATCAAAACTGACAAATTTTGACAATTGACAATTTACCCTCTTGGAGACTATGAGGCAGTTGAGACCATTTCCAGAAGACATGAAGTAAGAATGTGTGCACTCTTTGAAAAACGCCCAAGCTTAGTGTAAAGTGGGTACTGGTGGTGCCGCGGTGCTGCTGAAACTCGGCCGAGAGGCGTTCTCCCCTTGGTAGTCACGGTTCTGGGATGCGTACACTGTTCTGAAACTTACCAAGTCACATTTTTTTATGTCTGTGAATAAACTCAAAATTGCAGTTTCTTTGATATGACAATCAATTATTTTAGCACAGATCTGAATGAGTGTTTCAAGGACAGTTTTTATTGGTGAATGTTGCAATTTTTCCTCACCTGGGGAGTCAAATTCGCTCTGCTCTTTCTACATCAAAGGAAATAAACTTACTACTTGCACACCCCCTCAAAAAAAACAACAAAGGAGACACACTTACCTCCACACACAGAAGGAGAGAGAGGAAGAAAATCTCAAAATGCTACCCTTCGGAATGAAAGGGGGATGTTATTACCGACCTTGAAGAAATAAAAAGGAATATAAGGGAACACTATGAGCAATAGTGTGCTAGTGAATACCACAACCGAGATAAAAGGAACAAATTCTTAGAAACACATCAACTACCAAAACTGAATCAAGAAGAAATAGAGAATCTGATTGGGCTTATAACAAACAAAGATTAAGTCAGTCATAAATTTCCCATAAAGAAAAGCCCAGGACTAGACGGCCTCGCTCGTGAATTCTGCCACATGTTTAAAGAAAAACATCACTCTTTCTGTACAAACTCTTCTAAAAGCTGAAAGAGGAGGGCACACTTTCCTTTTTCTATGAGGCCAATAGTACACTGACACCAAAACCAGACTTAAAAAATACAAAAAGGAAAAAGAAAACTAGAGACCAATATTCCTTCTGAATATAGACACAACAATCTGCAACAAATTCTCAAGGGAGATGAGGGTTTTTACTCATTTGTTAAACATGGCCGCGCCAGCCTGGCTGCCCTTGCTTTCCTCTCCTGACGGGCTGGTTTCCCCGGTCACACGCTCACGCGCATCCCTGGTAGGCAGGCTGTGTGCAGTGACAGGCGGCCCCTCCATCCCGCAGGCTTCCTCTCCCCTTCCCAGGTTTCCGGTGTTAGGCCTTTCCCCAGAAAAGTGCCAGCGGCTCCCGTTCATTAACCACTTGGATTCAGTTTTCTGGGCTTCTGGGGGGGGGAATTCCCTTGCTTTCTCTTGATCGAATCATTTAGAAGTATTTCTGCTGTAATCTGACCAGCATGTGAATTGTCCCCGCTTTTCAGATCGAGTGCAAGTGGCCCTAAAGGAAACGCCATTTCCCTCCTTTGGTGGACCCCCACCGCCCTCCCGGCCACTTACTCTGCAGCCCCGGGCCCCTCGCTTTGCCGGGTCCCTCTGTCGGATGTCTCAGCACCTTTCCAGCTGGATGGCAATTCTGTCTGTTAAGTTGTGTCCCCTAAACTGAATGACTCAGCAGAGGCGTTCTTACTCATTGTGCGCCCAGGGCCTGGCACACAGTAAGCCTTCAGAAATATTTATGAAACCACACATGAGTCCCACCTTTCTGAGTGAGGAAGACCTTTGGTGACTGGCCCCAAATATTCCTCCTCTCACTCCACCTGCCTACACCACGTTCTCTTTGGTTTCGGTTCCAACAGCTTCCCTTCTGTGTGCCAGTCTGGAATGCCCATCAGCTGGTTCCCCCATTGTTTCCAAGGTGACTTTGTCTATGGGTGCCTGATCTATCATTTTGCCTTCAAGAATGGATCCCAGCTCTTTCTGTCCTCTTTCAGACAGCTGCCCAGAATTGTCTGGGAGTCCTGGGTTTTGAGCTTGTGGAAGGGACCCACCTTATTCTTAATGCACTAGGCCTGGCCCCCACCTGTGGCACCTGGCCAAACAAATCCAGCTTCACCGGGCCCAAAATTGCTCTTGCGGTGCCCCAGGGATTTGGGGAGCATAGTGCCAGCCCCCTGCACCCTGCAGGTTCTCCCAGTGGCCTGCTGGGGGATGAGTGCAATGACAGGAGGCTGAGCCATCTCACAGCCATCTCACGGCCCTGGTCCAGTGCGACTCAGGACAGTTCTCTTGAAAGTGGTGTGTTGATGGTCACGTGAAGTGGGCAGGTTGGTGGCTCTGCAACGGCCCCTCCTTCCAGATCGACAGCCTCCTGGGCTCAGCTCAGCCTCATCTCCTCTGCAAAACCTTTCTGAGTCTATACTCCCAGAAAGAATTCAGACTTTGTCAAGCACTGGCCCTGGTGACTTCAAGTCCGTGGATGTGAACTCCTACTATGTGCTAAGCACTGGGATGGAGAATCCCAAAACAAACATGATTGCTTTCCTTCAGGAGTTACATGTATTGGAAGAGAGAGCAATATGAACAAGAACCATCAGAGGATCGGGTAGTTTTTAAAGATGGGTAGAAATTTACCAGGCAAACAAAGCCAGTGGTGAGGGTAGGGGGTGGGGCATCACGCCTTATTCTGTAAGTGCAAACTGCTCTGTATTGCTAAGGCCAAATTTGGCTGAGAGGGCACCTTAAGTAGCAAATAAAAGCAATGAGGCACACAGGGTCACGTGGGACTCCGTTTTAGAGGGCAGGTGGGGGAGAGCTATGGCACAAGGATGAGTAGGCAAGAGAAGTCAGACTGGTGTTAGAAAAGTCACCTCACAGTGTGTGAGACTGAGGGGTGTTCAGTGAGGAGCTCGTCCAACACAGCAAAGAGGAGCCACTGGGGGGGGGGCGGGGGGCGGTTATCTGAGAGCACCAGCGGCAGGATTTGCTGAGCCCGGTGCTGTGGTGTTGAGGAAGAGTTTAGAACAGCTCCCAAATTGCCCCTCTGGGGGAGCAGGCCTGCAGGAAGCAGACCCATTAATGAGCCATGTCGCTGGGACAGGGCCCCTGAGATGGTCACTCCAGCTGAGGAGGTCAGCCTGACCCTTAAAATCCAGATGAGATTTTAAGAATTCCAATCAGATTGGAATTCACATTTCTCGACTTGTGAAAAATCTCGTCCCCTCCCCTCTGTCCCATGGATTTTCTCTGAATTCTCAGGATGAGTCTTTTGGTTGCTTCTGGCTCAGAGTACACCAACTCCACTTACGGCCACCCTCCCCAGGCCAGACTTGTGCCGGCTCATCAGCATGTTGGTCCAAATGCCCCCTCTCTGCTGGGGGAGCCGGTTGCTCACACAAGGCTTCATGCCCACAGCAGAGGTTGTACAAGATGTGGGGGGCTGGAGGGGGGTTGTAACCACATTGGAACTCAGCTCTAGGCCCATTTCTTCATTTCTGAAACTCATCTAATTCCTGGTTGACTAAAAGAGCATTTTGCGATGAACACCATCCGTTTTACTCAGAGGGTGATCAGAATTGTAAATGCCACTTTCAACGTTAGATGCTTTTAATGATTATGAAACTGTAAAATATTCTTCTTTAATTCTCCCACGTGTGTCCCAGCCCCTCTGGCAAACTTTCCCCTGTGGTAGCTGGAAGCCCAAGGTGAGCTGGGCACCTGCTGTCTGGGGCCCTTTGTCTGTGTGGGTGGAGCTGGCCCTTCGTGGCTCTCCCCGCCACCACCCCTTCCCCATCAATCTGAGGGTCGTTCAGTGCTGTTCTCCAGTCTCTGCTGCTGAGATCAGGCCCTGCCAGGAGGTGGCTGAAATTGGGAAGGGATGATGGCCTGGGAAAGGGGACATTTCTTCTTCATAGGAAGCCTTGCACATAATGCTCCTCCTGGACCAGTTTGGAGGACACCCTTACCAGCACCCAGTTGGTCATCGAGACACCGGGATTATTCACGACCCTGCCAGGCAGGCAGCTCTTTGTATCTCCCAAGTTCATCCCAGGACATCCCAAGGGGGGCTGCTGGAATGGGAGGGTCCTGGCACCAGTATCCCTGCCCTAGGAGGTAGGATTCCCTGCCCTACTAGGACGCCTCCAGGGGAAAGTTGAGGTGCTGCATGTGTGGGAAGCCTTTCAATACACTCCAGGCCCTAAGTCTTCCTGACTGTCCGTCCATCCATCCAGGAGACAAGCTTTGCTGTTGTCAGAAATTGCCAGTGGCATTAAGCATTCAGGGAGCAGTGAGAAATTATGTCCCCGCTGTATTCACAGTCCGGTGCAGAAAGACCTGCAGATAAACCCTGTAAAACACGCCAAGGGCACTGCCTACAAATATGCAGAAGGGCCAGCAGTGGAGTATCTGGGTAAAACAGCAGCAGCCGTGGAGCGCATTCCATACACTCAAGTGTTTCCTAGGCCACCTTCCCAGGTGACTGGGGATCGGGATCGGATGCACAGGCCACATTGAGTCTGGACCTGGAGGCTCTGGAAGACCAGCACTGACTTCAGCTGTGGGAGCGCTGACTCCACCCTGAGGCCAGTAGGGGGTGCCACTGAGGGGAATGATGGGATTTGGGTTTCAGAAAGGACACGTGGCAGCGGAGCAGAGGTCCCAGGGCCGAGGGAGCAGTTAGAATGGATGCTGGGCCCTGTGTCCAGCCCTTACTCTACTGCAAGTTCATGGAGGGCTGGCCCGTGGCTGTTGTGTTCATCACTATTCCGAGTGCAGACCCTCATATGCTGTATCTCAGTGTTATGGACTGAATGGTATCTCTCTCCCCAAATTTACATGTTGAAAGCCTAACCCCCAATGTGATGGTACATGAAGGTGGAGCCTTTAGGAGGTGATCAGGGCATGAGGGAGGAGCCCTCATGAAATGGACTTAGTGTCCGTTGAGACCCCAGAGAGCTCTCCCCTGCCCCGCCCCACCCCCCAGCTGCCACGTGAGGGCACAGAGAGGAGACATCCGTGAGTCTATGAGCCAGGAAGCAGGCTGTCACCAGACCCCAGCCTATCTACTTACCCTGAGCTTGGACTTCCAGAACTGTGAGAAATAAATGTTTGCTCCTTGAAACCTTCAGTCTATGGTTTTTTTTAATAGCAGCCTGAGCTAAGGCACAGAGGAACGCAGCTGGCCAGGGCAGGACACCCCTGCAGACGCCTGCAGCAGCAACGCCACCCTGAGAGCAGGCTGGGAGGGGGCGGCCCTGGCCCAGTGCGGGTGTCTGCCTGCGTGCCAACTGCACGAGCTGCCACCGGGGGCGCTGCCACAGTAGCTGTGCACTTTCCTGCTGGGCTCCTCGGCCATTTCTGACCTGGAGTCACCTTTGATTGATTCCTCAGGCTGCTCGGCCCCTGCAGGGCAGCAGTGATGGGGTGGGACAGGGACAGGATTCATCTTTGGGGCCAGCAGACCACCTCTGCCTGCAGCCTCCTGGCTCTGGGCCACACCCCCGGGGGCCCTGAGAACTCCTGCCTTTGTAGTTGTGAGGGCAACAGTGAGGTCAACTTGAGGCTGAGAAACAGGGGCTCCAAAGCAATGTTTTCTTAAGGAAAAAAAAAATGACTCTGACCAGTTTGATTGGATTAAAAAAGTGTATTGGATTTCCAATGCTAAATAAAAACATGACATTGTTTTTTAAAAAGCCATAGAGTTTACAGCATCAACTACAGAAAAGGCCAAACAAGTGTGTACAGCAACCGGCCCCCGGCAGCCCCACCCTCTGCAGCGGCAGACACGCCTGTCCCAAACCCTCCCGGAAGGTGCCGCTGGGCAGCCGCCCCCATGGGCCATTACAGGACACACAATGGATGGTTTCGTTTCAAAAATCACAGCAAATGTAAGAAAATGTATTAAATTGTGAAAAGGTGCAATACAGAATAACTTTCCTTTTTTTTAAATTTTAAAAAATCCCCAACTTTGAGCAGTTACTTTATTTAAAAATAGGCCCCCCCACCCTGGCCCTCGCCCCAACTCTGTGGCAGTGCCCAGGTACCGAGGCCCCGAGGTAACAGAAGCGTCCGGGCTCGCGGGAGGGAAGGCCCTGAATACCGAGCATGTTTCTTTGGGCAGAAGGTGAGCCGGCTCCTGGGGACTCTGGCCCCGGGGGCGGGTGCTGGGAGTGCTCTGTCCGGGAGCAGCGCGAATGCCCTGGCTCCGCAGAGCCCTGCCCAGCACTGTCCTCTGTGGCCAGCGGGCAGGGCGGCAGGAGTCAGCATTGCACTTTCCATTGCCCCAAATAATAAATACAGAGTTCATCGTCTAGAAAAGCAAATACGTGAGAAGACGTAAAAGGGGGAAATAACCAACGTACAAAGGCAAGTGGGTGCCGGTGGGGCTGGGGCCAGGTACCCAGTGGCGGTAGCACCAGCTGACCTCTGCTGGGCCGTGGGACCGGAGCCCAGGCGGCTTTCTGCACTGCCTTCCATGCTCTCTTCTGGGGAAGGTGCCTGAGGGTCTGTCCTAAATTTTTTCATAATATATTCTTAATATTAAAAAGAACCAACACCTCAGCTCTCTACCTTTTTAAGACAAAGAAGATGGACCATTTGTGAAGGCAAAGGCTTCCATGTGTAGCCAGGCCATCGGACACGCCCTGGAAACCTGCTGCTCATTCTAACCAGGGGCTTGGCTGAGCTGCTGGGATGGGGGGCACAGCTGTCCCCTGTGGCCCTCTCTGTCCCCATTCCCTGCTACTTAAAGAACACTGTTAAGAAAGAAGCAGGGAGCCTCAGGGGCATGCAGCCCCCACCTCACTCTTGCTAATGGAAGTGACAGCTGGACGGGCTGAGGACAGGAAACGGAGAGAAGCAAGGAGTCCTAAGTGGAAACAAAGTCCCTTGTTAACCCCAGCTTCCCCAGTGGGGACGGAGCCGGCTGTGGACCGGCCACGCCCACCGTTACACGTGGAGGTGCCTGCCTGCTCGGCACGGACACCCTCACCGGGACCTGAGTGAGGCATCAGGGCCTCCAAACCCTCAAACCCACCTATTGCACAGAAGAGCTTTCAACCAGGTCCAAATCAAAGTCCAGCTGCAATTTAGTGACAGCAGAGATGGACATGCCGGGAAGGGACAGTGACGTGGACGCCTCCCTTCTCCGCAGGCTTCGGGAGGAAAGCGCTGCGGCAGAAACGGTCCCGGGGCTGCGGCGGCACCCCCACTGCCCGTTCGCGGCCCACCCCACCCCAGGACTGAGCTGCACAGAAGCAACAAACAAGTCTTTTCAATGTTACACGTCATTCAAACAGATCCGTCATCTCACAGTGATGAGAGGAGAAAGTCAGGCCTTTAATAATTATAATAAAAAATAATAAAAAAGCTTACAAACAGCAATGCAACATTTCCTCCCCACTCAGAGTGATGGGTTAACAGCTGGTAGAGGATGCAATGATTCAGAATTAAAAATAAAAACAAAAAACAAGCCAATCCCTGGAACAACGCACATTGTTGATGACTTTCCATACATAATTCAGACAAGTAGTCAAATACCAACCACTTGTGGAGCACGCCACGGACTTCCTTGGTTTTGATAGTGTTTTACTTCTGAAGGTAAAATAGGACACAAATAAAACTGTACATAAACGAAACATCTACACCCCATAACGGCGATGCAGCCACAGCTTGAAGCGCTGCCTGACCACAGAGAGAAACAGGCCGGTGGCCCTTCCTGCCCCTTCCCTGGACACGGCGCTCTGCCGTCCGCCAGTCCTGCAGGGTCCCAGCAGGCAACGGGAAGCTGCCTCCACACGGGCTTCTTCCAGGCTGACCAGGAGGAGGCAGGCGGCCTCGGGAGAGGCCGCCCCACGCGGGGGACGCGGGTGGGTCTGCATGCTCACTCTGTGTTCTCAAGTGCTGTCCTCTCGTCCTCTGTACAATTCCTTGTTTTCAAGGCTAAGTCCCAAGACTTCTAAACTCAGGGCTGGAGTCACGTCCTGGTGAAGGTCGTCAGGCGGTTGTGATGGCATTTAGGTCCTTCATCAGTCCTTCCAGGTGGGCCATCTCTTTGGTCAGCTCATCTGGTTCATAGGTCTGTAAGAGAGCACGCTGTTACTGGGTGTGGTCAAGGGGCTCGCTAGGAGGAGAGCCCAGAGAGACAGTTGAAATGTCAGTGTCAAACTGCCCCGGGAGACTGACTACCGAACCCGGGTGGGCCCGTGGAGTCACACACTATAGGAGGTGCCAGGGCCAGTAAGCCCCCAAGTCAGCGACCACTCATTTCTCCCACAATACTCGGCCCAGGGCCACCAGCTGCTCAGTCTGTCCATGTCTCTGCTACAGTCGATAGTTAGTTGCTCTGTCCCTTAATCTTTGGGCCCCAAGCTTTCCTCTTAAAGAGTCTTGTACCTGAAAATGCAGAGGCAAATGTTTTTATTGGGATGTGAGAGAGAAAAATCAAGGAGAGACCCCGTTGGATTCTCATTTGAGAGCATCTACTGAAGTACCTTCCCTTTCAGCATCTGCTCAGAACAGGTCATGAGGTGGAACTGAGGAGGGAAAGAAGATGAGGATGATTCAAACCAGGAAGAGAGGACCAGGGAGACAGGGCAGACTAAAAGGAAGGCGAGGGGTGACCAGAGAGAAAAAGTAACTAGCTGGGCTGGCAAGGATGAGAGGAAGCGGAGGAAGCCTCAGCACCGTTCCTGACTCTGAGGAGATGCCCGTCGGTGCCCATCTGCTGAGTGATGAATGGCCCTGCTTTGTATTCTGGGCCAGTGTACTCTCAGGCCCTGGGACACGCCCCTAGACATCCTGGCTGGGCTGAGAGCCCCATGAACTTACACTTTCGGAGTCTTCCAGCATCCTTGTGGTCTCCTGCACTTCAGGGGCACTGGGAACCACCACGGGCACAGGAGGCCTGCTCCTTCCTAAAGTCCCAATGGAGGCCGTCTTCACTGCGTGAATGTGGTGGTTCAGAGCTGATGGGAAAGGCGCCGTCAGGCGTGTGGTCAAGCTTGCTCCCACCCAGACCCTGCGCACGACCCGCTCTGAGAAGGCACTGAGACCAGGTGGAAGGAGGGAGAGAGGGCTCCCGAAAGGCCAGAGAAAATACTCTGTTTGCCTTTAGAAAACTAACCCCCCAGTCCAGCGGGCCTCAAAATGCAGTGGTCCACAGACCCCTTGCAGGCTGTTGGGTAGATGGAACTCTTTTCGTAACAGCACTAAGGTACTGTTTGCCTTTAAATTGATGCTACAAAAGCAACAGTGGGGTCACACTGCCGGGGTGCGGGCAGAAGTGAAGGCAGTCGCACTGAACAGTAAAGTCACTCACTGACAGAAACCTGCAGTTTGAAAAAGTCAGTTTAACGTAGGCTCATCCTTAACGAAACGGTAAAAATTACTCTATTAAGTCTCAGCCTTGGCCACACATCTGTTCATGGCCTGTGACGGGACGGGAAGCGTGCACGCAGCGTGTGGCCCCCGGGCTGGCACAGGGCAGCCTGAACGGCCCGCCGCACCAGGAGCACCTCCCCCACCGCCGGGACAGCCTGATAAGCCTGTGACGCAGGCCTGAGCACCTGGCAGAGAGTTTCAGAAAGTGAATGAAGTAGGCCAGTCACTTCAAGGAAAACAATGGACAGCATTTATTGCCAATAATAAAATTTATGTTTCAAGTAAAATTAGAATTATGAGCCCTGGCTGGTGTAGCTCAGTTGATTGAGCACGTGCTGTGAATTAGGGGGTCGATTTATTCCGATTTATTCCGGAACAGACCACCACAATAGAATGTAGAAGAGCATGGAAAAGGCGTACCTTTGAGGTCAGGGGACTTTGGGTTAGCTGCAGGAACTCCCAGGAATTCATTTCCTAAGGCTCCTCCTTTGCTCCCAGCCCTGGCCTCCATGCCCCTCCCTCCTCTGGGTTGCAGGCACCCCGGGGAGGAGGCAGTTCTGGGAAGCTGGGCGGAGGAGATCTGCTGCTCACAGCCAGGCTACCAGATGTGACCACCAAGGATCCTGCACCCAAAACACAATCTAAAAAGTTGGCTCACACTCCATAGCCGGTCAGTCTCTGGTCCCTGTGCCCACACATTCCCGAGAGGGTAATGATACCCTGCTCCTTTCAATTGCTGGGGAGAAGCGTAGAGGATATTTGCTTTGTTTTTCTTTAAAGAAAAGGTGACTTCTGCCATAATCCAGAGCCAAAGGGTCCCTCCAGAGCAGCTGTCCTCACTCACCTTGCTGGGACAGTAACGGTGTGCTTGGCAGTGCGGGGTCGTAGGTGGGAGGGCCTGGGGGCGGGATGGCAGGCACAGCGAAGCTCTTCAATGGGTGGGAAGGGCGAACGTGGGCTGTAGGAAGACTCTGGCCCGAGTCTTCCTCTTGGGAGCTGGCCAAGTAAGAGGAGCTGGTAGCACCTTCAGGATCCTGGTGATCAGTACAGCACGTTTGAGACGAGGAGGCTGGCATGGTGTCGGTGCTGGGGGTATTTCGAACGGATTCTACAGCGGGAAAGTCTAGACGTTAGCATTTTGTAAACCATTACACATATGCGCGTCCCAGGGTTCTGGCTGTTTCTAAGGGCCCCTGAAGGCAGCTGAGTAAGCACTGAGGACCCTGGGTTCACACCACTGCCAAGGCTAATTAAGTAAGAATGGACTAATCTAAAAACAGTTTCAAACATCATGTCAAGCAGCGGCTGGGATTTTTTTTTCACCTATTACACAGTTAAGTGGTCACAATCTTACAGATTTGAAGTTCTCCTCGGTGCCTACTATAGAGCACATACAAAGGTCCGTGAGACGGCTGTCTATCAAGATGTAAGTAATTATAAAAGAACATTTAAAATTTCACTCCCTGATGAAGAGCCGTAGAACTAGCCCTTCAGAGACGACATGTCTAGTCACCAAGCCCGGCCAGGTCCCTGACAAGCAGCCGCCTGGCTGGGTGGCTACTGCAGGAGAGTCAAGGGCACAGGCCTGCCTGCCTTTGGCGGACCGGGCACAGCCTCACGTGAGACCCGAGCACCCAGCTGGTCGAGAGAGCCACGAATGGCTTTAAGATGACGTCATGGGAATGGTGTTGGGGCCAGAGAAAGAAATGGGGTAGGTTAGGTCAGCCTAGAGAAGGGGACGTTTCAGGAAGAACAAGGCAACAGTCTCGAAATATGTGAAAAAGGGTCAGCACTGTTCTGAAAGGCAGCATGATGGGGTAGGAAGAGCCCTGGCTTTGGATCAGATTGACCTGAACTCTAACCTTGGTGTACTAGCTGGGTGAACTTGGCAGTCACTGAATCTCTGAGTCCCAGTTTCTTTACCTATAGAACAGGGAGCATGACATATGATTCACTGGGGATTAACTGAGAAGACTTATGAAAAGTGCTGTACATGAGGCTTGAATAAGGTTCTTTTCTTTGTAAGTTATTGTTTTCCACTGGTTGGTTCATTCAATCCTCAGAATAACTCAGAAGGCACTGGGAGGTTGGGCCTTGCCCTAGGACAGAGTGAGAAGAGGTAAAGCAGGAATCTGAATTCCAGGCTGGACTCCCAAGCCCAGGCTCTGAGCCACCACACACTATTCTGCCCTGCCATGCATGACGCCACTGCCCTGAGTCTGCAGGAGCAGCGGGAGAGCGGGAGCAGCAGCAGCCAAGGCCCAGGGAGCCCATGAGGAGAGTAAGGGGAGCTGGTGCAAACCACCATTTGTACCCGAGGACGGGCCCCGAAGACACCAGCTCAGGACAAGAGGCTGTAGCAGGTAGCCCGAAGGAGGGCCTCCCCTGACACCTGGAGTCCTCACCCTTAAAAAAGGAAATGATCCTGTTAAGTATCATTAATGCATGGACAGCCTGAAGAAATCCAACCTACTTCCCTCCAGTACAATCCTAGACTGTTGTACTGGAGGCAGCAATGAATCTGTTCTCTTCGGCTCTCAGGAGACAGGCCTTGTAAGCCATGAGTGCTACTCCTTGGCTTAAAGGTCTTGGGTCCCAGGGATGAGGGACTTGCTACCCTCCTCAAGTGCTGAAAGCCTGGCTGTGACAGTCCTAGCAGGCCTAGGACAGTTCTCATTCTCTGAAAGGGTGACTGGGGTTTCACTTCTTCAGCCTGCTGAAGCCAGCCACCACCACAGCTGGGGGCTGCTGGTCTGCTCCGTGTGACTTGGGCCCAGGCTGGGAGGAAGCGGGTGCGGGTGGGGAACAGCGACAAGGAGACAGAGAGCAGGCTTCAGCCTGGACCCTGTCAGCCTGTACTGGCAGATATGTTGGGTCACTCTGGGCACACAGGCCTACCCTGGCTGCCTGAGCTGCCGTAATTTAATAAGCTTCTGAAAGCCTAAGAGACGGTGGGAAATGTGAGAAGGTGACGGGGTTGCCTACGTGAGTCGGTGCTGGCTCTGACCGTACAGACGCAGAGGGCAGCAGGCACACGCGTTCTCTGTGAGGACTGTACCTGACACAGGGCAACACCACTGGCCTGCGAGGAAAACTAGGCTGTTGCAGAAGTTCCTGTTGGCGTGGGGCTGACCTCCTGACTCCCAGTTGTATAAGACACACAACAACTTGGACAAGCGGGGAGTGTTCTTTCTCCCCACGTTGGCGGTGGGCGTAGGGAGAGAGCGCCTGCAGAGCAAGGCCTGCCCGCCGAGCCCCAGGGACATGAGCAAGTCATCGTGAGAGACCTCTGACCACTTCCAGATACTTGCACTCTATCTTCACGGACTCCATCACTAGCTTTATCTTCTTTTATCCCCTCAGTTCAGTGAAAACATAAACCCCTCAGAAGTGCAAATCATCACTTCCCTTTTTCCCAAATGCACACAGAATGGTGCTTCCACCAACGCTAGACCACGGGGATGGGGCGTGGTGGGAGCTGCCAGCTTCTGGCCCATCCTCCCCATCCTCATCTGGGAGGAAGGCCGAGGGCCAATCTGCCCAGGAAGAGCCCACCGTGCACTTAGGCAGGCCCATGTCCTTGTGAGGGACATTCCTCTGCCTCAGGACACAAGGCTGCTTCCTAAGAGCAGGTTTGAGGGCAGCTTTCTGGTCCCTGTTTCATGGGGGCTATGCCTGTGAGGCAGACTCAGCCACGAGTGCACTGTCTCACCCTAAAGGCAGGACCCAAAAGTTGGACGTAGGTTCAAGCAGCATTCTCCAATTCTCCAAACCAAGAAAAGGTCTGGGAGGAGGTATGGGCATCCCTTAACAAAGCCTTCATCTCCGTCTGATGCTTTGGGTACGTTTGTATTGATGAAATGCAAAGGAGAGGGGATGCTGCCGGCAGGCCGAACTCCCCACGTGAAGTTTGAGGTTCCCTTAAAGTGAAACTCATTTGAAATCCTCGTATTTCCCAGAACCACCAACACTTCATTCTACTAGTAACATCCTAACTCTTTTTTTACCATTTGAAGCTTGTCTTAAGAGTATGTTACATATACAAGACACTGGATTTGTACCTTAAAACTGAGGGTTAAAATTAATTTTCAATTAATGAGGAACAGTCTGTTTCATTTACTGTCCCCTCACTTTTACTATTTCCTCCAGAAAACTGTTTTGAGAATGCTGTTTCTTAAGGTTTCCAGACTGGGTCATGTTCGTCAGGCAGTGGGTTTCTGTAAATACACTGCAGACTGTTAGGCTAATTTCCTACCTGGGTGGCCCTTCCTCAGGTCAGCAATCCACTAGGCACCCTGAGGTGTGTGATATGCACCAGCTCCACGTGGCCACAGCTCTGGCTGCGCTCCTAGCACAGGATGGAAGACCGGGCGAGAGCAGTGCCTCCGGCCGCCCTGTGGCCCTCCTGACGTTAGAATGGCTGAGAGGCAAGACTGACCTCTAGTTTCTGAAAATCACCCTGAATGAGTCTCCTTTCAAACTGGAGTGCTAAAAAAAAATTTAACTGAAAATATAACTGAATTAAGATACAAATTGATAGAACAAGACATGGTTATATAATTAGTTATTGTGTTTTAACTAAAACGACTTGCACTGAGCCCTTAAAACTGGAATAAAAACAGGGTAAACTTTACAGAAACACATGAGTCAAGAATAGAAATGTTATGGCAAATACATAACACCTAGAAAAACTCCAAATCCTCCTAAGCAGGGTAAGTCCTTCCCCATTTCAGCTTGCCAACTCTTTTCAAACGCTTTCTGCCTGGGCTCGGCCCTCGTCTCTCACCTGTGGAATTGGCCCTGTCTGAGAGGCACAGGGATGTGCCAATGGGCCATGGGCTGCCTGGGTGGTGGAGATGACTGCGAGCTGGAGAAGCGAGGCTGCTGGAGTGGAAATGATGGTGAGGGTTATCGAGGGAATGGATGGGATGGGCACTAATCACAGCTGTGAATGAACACAAGACAGAGAAATGCTTAACATGCTTGCACAGACACACACAAATCACAGTTCAAGAGCAAAGCCCTCCCCCCTTCCCGGTGCGGCCATTCCCTGGGTTTTCTGGGGGCAGCTGGCTGGATGTGGACAATGGGCTACCCAGTTTACATTTGTTTTAAAAAAAAATCAACAGACTCCTGTGCATATGCCTGCCTATCTACACGCAGAAAAAGAAGTCTGGGGAATACATGCTAACATGTTAATGGTAATCACCTAGTGGGGAAGAGTGATCAGGATAAAAACATTTTTTTTCCTTTTGGTTTATAGTTCTGCAATAAACATGGATTATATGAGTTTTAAAAGTCTACCCAAGTATGTCACATAATGTAAATCCATAAGAAACAATGACTTAGGTTTCTATAATTTTTCTCCTGCTAAAGGGATGTTAAATCCCCTCTCTTTCATACACATTCCTAATTCATTCTGTTTTTTCTGACTTGTTAAATGAAGCATGCAACAGGTATGTAGGCTGAATGAATGAGCATCTGTTTAATCAATTTTCCTATCTTAAAAGAAATGCAAATGGAACTGAACTCTAAGGATCCAACCCAGCACTAACGGGGGCTCAGCCACTCACACTTTAGAACACACGCAGAAGCTTTCCTAACTGGCTCGTTTCTTCTCACACTGGCTAAGGAATTAAATTTGCTGCATTTAGCTAACAAATCCAAATTTCCACCAAGATGTTCCACAGTCAACTGTCTATGAAGACAGCACTTATTTAATGAGGCTTTATTATCAATCCCAGAGAGGGAAACAAAGCCAGAAGCTCAGTGTGGGAATTCTCTTTAGAGGATTTGTAGAAACGTTTAAGATCCAGATAACCTGCTCAGAAGCCCTCAAATAGGCGAACAGGTAGGGGTGACTAGGAACACAGGAGGTCTTTTATTCTTTAAGCAAGGGCCTCGTGTGCTTTGTGATAAATCTAATTAGCCTTCGGAGTCTATGAGGATGTCTTCTGGCACTGTGGATTTCCCTGGATCTTTGGGGGCCGCTCAAGAGCACCCTGGTGAAGGGAATCCCAGGCAATACAACAGACACTTTCTTCTCCAGCTACCTCCTGTCCTGGCCACCTGCAAATAAACAGGTGACACAGCCAACTAGGGACCCTGGAGTGTCACTGCCCCTCCTTAAGGTCTGGGGATACCACTGGGACTTCCCCTGTTCAGGGACCAGAGGCCCAGGGGGTCCTCTGGAATGAAACACATCTTGGAGAAGCTGGCTGAGGAAGGTTCACCGGGTAGTTTGCAAGTCAGTGTCTCCTCTAGGGGAAGACCAATGGTTTTTAGAAGTAGGGCTTCAGAGCCAGCGTGTTCCAGAATTAAGGCTGGGATGGAGGGAATAAGCTTCCCGATTTTTACCTACCTGAAAGCATTCTAGGTAGAGGGGACTCTCACAAAAGGAAAACCATAATCGACTTTCTCTTTTTTAAGGCACTTCCCAGTCTTTTCAAATGAAGTAAGTAAGATACAAGACAGCGTGAAAGTGCCTGCCTAGAAGAGACGCCCATCATTAGCTGCTGGGCGAGGCCTTCCTAGCTGCACTCAGCTGCTTCATTCAGGGTTAGAGCAGGTGGCTGGTGGGTCGACTCTAGCAGCATGGGGGAAAGGGTACCTCCAAACCTGAAGATCAAAGTATTCCAGGTACCTGGTTTCAGATTCTTAAAGGTTCCACTTACCCGCCCAACTACTGAGGTACAAAGTAAATAATACTGCAAACTTATGCACAGAGTCCTCCACCTCTCCAACCACCACCACCAAAAAAAGGAATGATATCAACTGGTACAGTATGTCTTTCCCTCTTAACATACTTAAAAGCATCAAATTCAGGAATAGGAACAGTCAAATTCACAAGTTTTAAAAATAAGACAGTAAGGTGAGACCTAAAGTCTTATACAAAACAAACAAACAGTAAAGCTACTATCTTATAAATCAAAAGGAACTGGGATGGATTAATTAATTTTTTGGACATTCGTATTTTTAAACCTGGGGACCCTGTTACAAGTGGGAAACCACGGTTTCTCCCCACACACTTCCAAGTGTGGTCCCCTAAGCAAAAAGTACTTTGTGCCAAAATGACCTATTCCTGAACTGACCCTTCCTCCTCCAAACCTGATTTTTAAAATCTAGAGCCCACAATGTTTGTGCATAGTGGGTATGACAGAGTGTGTGCACGGAGACACATGCTCGCCCCTCCCCCCATTCCCAAGTACGGGGTGCCATGGTGCACCCATGTGTGTGTAGAAATCTGTGATTATTTAAATCTCCGACACTACTGAAGTGGCTGGAGTTCTGAAATGGGCCATTTTTTAAGAAATAAATAAGAAATTCGGAGGCTCATTTAGGTTAAGTTGGAAAGTGATCCTTCAGGATCTGATGCGCTCAGTAGCTGACTCTAGGGATCTGAGGGCGTGGTGGCCTACTGCCCAGGTCCGAGCAGGCGTTTCAATGTCACGTAGTTGATAAAACTGGACACTGACAGGCAGGTGGCGTCTCCTCGTTCTAGGATGGTGCAGGGGACCCTCCTCTGGAGGTGCCACGGTGCCAGCTGGTCTGAAAGGCTTGGTTTGAAAAAAAGAACTGACTCGTCCCTTGCTTTTTTGGCTTCCAATTATGATATTTAACTTATTTTGCATTTCAAGTATTACTACAGGCGGTTGGGCAACTTTTATGCTTATCAGAGTGAGGCCCATGGGTCAGATAGGATTGAAAATGTTTCTTTAAAAACTCTATACTATCAACTTTAAACTCCTCTAAAAATAAAATCTACTAATTAAAAAATTTCCACAGGTGCCTGTCAACACTGCACATGTGTTAGGAAGCCGGACTGACACCTGGCTGCCCTCAGCCCCTCCCTGGACAGGGCCCCCCATCTCTCCTGCAGAGGGGCTCTGCACTTTCAGGGGGGCTGGTTACTTCCCTATTCCCGGGAAACTGGGAAATCGGCTTTTTACCTTCTCTTCCCTGTAATTAAAGAAGCTAGGCTCATTAACATTAATTACAAAATGCGGCAACTCTTCGATACTTCTCCCCTCAAGCTGCCAGAGCTCTGGTAGATTATCTTTTGGGTCAGGGTCAAGGGAAGCAGAAGTGGTCATCCACAGCTAGTCCCCGGTATGACTCAATAGACTGGCGGCACTAGAGAAGAGAGACACTTTCCACTTACGCTGGGGCGGCTGGGAGTCAAAGGGCATCATCATTTTTGGTCTCATTCCCCGCCTTCCAGCCAGTGTAGACATGCTGTCCTCTGACTCATGCCCTAGACATCAAATATGAAAGTTGGTTAAAAGAGTGTGCCGTAGGCCACTGAGAAGCCTCAGCAATAAAATACTTCCAGTGGGGTATTCACAAACCAGAAAATGGGGACAAGGTGTTTCTGCAGGAAGTGAAATGAAGAGGACAGTGATCGCTAGTGCATGACAGGAGGCCCTTTGGAGAGTCAATGCAGCTGACACAATGCTGACCACCGTGCTTCAGGGTGGCGTCTGTAAGAGCATCCAGACCAAGAACATTCTGAACAATGTCAGCTGGACTCCAACTGAAGGGACAGAACAAAATGCAGAGACAAGGGCGAGGGTCTCAAATGCTTGAGTAGCAACGGGGGGGGAGCCCGCTGAGACCCAAACGGTGTCTCATCTGGGAACAAAGCCTGTGTCCCACAACAAACTAGCTATTCTCCACCAGATGTTGACGAAATCCCGTAACACACACTTCTTTCAATCTCACCTCATATAAGAATCACCAAATTTAAGGCAATGTGATGAAATGAAAAATGATTTAAATGGAAAGAGTCTCCCAACATTTGGGGGAAACCTGTACCTCTGTATGAATTCCGCCTCTGATGGATGCTGCCGTCCATGGAATTGTCAGCTGGTGTGACATCTTGAGAGTTACGAGGGATTGGAGTATCAGTCATGACGGGGTTCGGGTCTGGAGACTTGTCAATGGGTTTCAGCTCCAGCCTCTCATGGTGGATCCAGAGGTCTGGGGGTTTGACATCCTTGGAGTTCCCTTTGTACTTGTGGGAGCCATTCACTGACTTACAAGCAGCTCGCTTCCTAGGCACAAAAACAACAGGGTTTTTCAAAAGTAACTGTTTTAAACATAGTTGTCCAAAGGTTTGACAAAATAAAACTGCCCTTCTGAAAGATGCTTCAAGGAAAGGCAGAACCAAAACCAAGAAAAACAGAGGCAAGAAGTTTACTTCTGGGAACAGTAAAGGTATCTCCTCTTTGTCCATATATATTCACATATGGGCAGGGGTGTATTTCAATATTGCCTTGTGACTTTATCTTAGTATCAAGAGGTCAGACAAGATTTTTAAATCAAATAATCTCTAAAGCAGCAAGTTCCCCCAGTCACTAGAGAAAGGACAACATTCACCAGAAATAGAACAATAGAGTGGAGGTAGTACTGATGGCTTATAAAGGTGGAGGAACAACATTTTATTTTATATTTTTGTTTATTTTTAAAGTTAAATTTAGTGGGGGAAACATTGGTTAATAACACTATATGTTTTAGGTATACAGCTTCGTAATACAACACCAGTACACTCACTCACTCACCACCCGAAGTCGTCTTCTTCCATTGCCACATGTGGCCCCCGTTTCGCTAACCTCCCTCTCCTGCCTGGGTTCCCCTCTGGTAACCAGCACAACGCTGTATCTGTGAGTTTGTTTATTTTCTTTAGACAGTTTAAGCAACCCACACTAGGACTAACTGGGTAAAATCAGGAGTGCAGATGACAGTGTCTGCTTCTCTGTGCCTTAGTTTCTCCATTAAGCCATTCACTCACCCACTTAATAAGCATTTCATAGGTGTCTACTGGATGTCAGACTGTGTGCCCGACTGCTGTACCTTCAGCACTTCTGGTTGAATGAGGAAGGGTGAGCACTGAATAACTGTTTTAAAATCCTCTGAGTTTAACAAAATGCCAAGTGTTACAGAAACCACTTAAATAATACGCCAACAAACTGGACAATCTAGATGAAATGGGTAATTCCTAGAAACATACAATCTTCCAAAACTAAATCAGGAAGAATCAATCTGAGTAGACAGATTACACCTAGTGAAATAGAAGCAGTAATGAAAAAACTCCCAATAAACAAAAACCCTGGACCAGATGGCTTCACCGGTGAATTTTACCAGACATTCCTGGAAGAACTAATACTCTCCTCAAACTGTTTCAAAAAATTCAAGAAGAGGGAAGGCTTCCAAACTCATTTTTACGAGGCCAATATTCTCCTAATTCCAAAACCAGATAAAGACACTACAAAGAAAATTATAGGCCAATATCCTTGGTGAACAAGATACTAAAATCCTCAACAAACCATAAGCAAGCCAATTACAGCAATGAATCAAAAAGATCATACACTCTGATCAAGTTAGATTTAGTCCGGGAATGCAAGGTTGGCACATTCACAAACCAATAACTGTGATTCACCACATGAACAAAATGAAGGAGAAAAACCACATGATTATATCAATAGAGGCAGAAAAAGCGTCTGAGAAATACCAGCATCTATTTATGATAAAAACTCTCAGCAAAGTGGGATTAGAGGGAACATACCCGAACATAATAAAGGACACACACACAAACCAGGAATTACACACAGAGGGCAAAAACTACAAGCGTTCCCCTTAAGACTGGGAACAAGACTGGGAACAAGACAGGGATGTCTGCTTTCACCTCTCTTATTGAACATAATAAAAAAGTCCTAGCCACAGCACTCAGACAAGAGGAAAGAAAAGACATGCAAATTGGAAAGGAAGAAGTAAGATTGTCTTCCTTTGCAGATGACAAGATACGATACATAGAGAATCTCAAAGATTCTGCCCAGAAAACACTACAACTGATAAATGAATTCAGTACTGTAGCAGGATACAAAATTAATATTCAAAAATAAGTTGCATTTTATAAGCAATAATGAACAGAAAGGGAAATTAAGAAAATGATCCCATTCACAATCACTTTGAAAAGAATAAGATACCTAGGAATAAATCTAACCACAAATGTAAAAGACCTGTACTCAAAAATTGTAAGACATTGAAGAAAGAAACTGAAGAAGATACAAGTAAGTAGAAGCACACACCACGTTCACAGATAGGAAGAATTAACATCATAAAATGTCCATATCACCCAAAGCAATCTATAGATTCAATACAATTCCCATCAAGATTCCAATGACATGTTTCACAGAAATAGAACCAATATTTCAAAAATTTACATGGAACCACAAAAGACCCAGCATAGCAACAGGGATCCTGAAAAAGAAGAACAAAGTTGGAGGAATCATGCTATGTAGTACAAAACTACACTATAAGGCCTTAGTAATCAAAACAGCATGGTACTGGCATAAAAACAGACACACATATCAATGGAACCGAACAGAGAGCCCAGAAATAAACTCATACCTTGATAGTCAATTGGTATTTGACAGAGGAAGCAAGCACACACAATGGACTAAGGATAGTTTATTCAATAACTTATGTTGGGAAAATTGGACAGATACGTGCGGAAAAATGAAACTAGACCACCTTCTTACACCACACACAAGAATAAACTGAAAATGGATAAAGACTTAAATGTTAGGCCATAACCACAAAAACAGTAGAAGAAAACATAGGCAGCAAAATCTTGGACATTGCTTGTAGAAATATTTTATCAAATATATACCCCCAGATAAGGGGAAAAAAAGAAAAAATAAACAAATGGGACTATACCAAATGAAAAAGTTTTGCATAGCAAAGGAAATAACAGAATAAAAAGACAGCCCACAGAATGGAAGACTATATTTGCTAATATATCTGATAAGGTGTTTATTCGTCTGAAAAGGGGCTAGTATCCAAAATTTATAAAGAACTTACAAAACTCATCACTAAAACCCCCAAACAATCCAATTAAAAAAATAGGCAAAGGACCTAAAGACACTTCTCCAAAGAGGACATACAGAGGACCAATAGACATATGAAAAGGTGCTCAATGTCATGAATCATCAGAGAAATACACATTAAAGCACAATGAGATACCATCTCACACCTGTCAGAATGGCTGTCATCAGTAAATCAACAAACCGCAAGTGCTGGTGAGGCTGTGAGAAAAGGGAACCTAGTGCACTGTTGGTGGGAATGCAAGCTGGTGCAGTCACTGTGAAAAGCAGTATGGAGTTTACTCAAAAAATTAAAAATGGAACTGCCTGCTGACCCAGTGATTCCACTTCTGGGAATTTATCCGAAGAAAGCCAAAATACTAATTCAGAAGAACATAAGCCCTTGTATGTCCATTGCAGCATTATTTACAACCCTCAAGATACGTAAACACCCAACTGTCCATCAGTAGATGAGTGGATAAAACAACTCTGGGACAATTACACAATGAAATACTACTCGGCTCCAAAAAAGAAGACCATTTTACCCTTTGTGAATATATAAATGGGCCAGGAGAACATTATGGTAAGTGAAATAAGCTAGTCAGAGAAAGACAAATAGCATATGATTTCATTCATACATGGCATCTAATGAACAAGCTGAACTAGTAAGGAAAACAGAGACAGATTTAGAAAAAAGAGCAGGATGGCAGCTAAGGCGGGGAGGGGAGGGAGGAGGCGGAGGCATCGAGCAAACAGGAGAAAGGCCTCGTGGACACGGACAGCCTGTGTGGTGACTGCTGGGGCGGTGGCTATAAGAGGCCTAAATGGCAATGGAAAAATATACAATAAAAATCTGCCAAAAAAGGTAAAGAAAATTAAAAGATCCATCCTGCATTTCCTGTAGAAATATTTAAAGAATCACTTTTCATGTACTTTATGTTTTAATTCTGTGTGCAACTCCAAACACTGATGTCACAAAGACATCAAAAATCTGTGGGCTAGATTTGGGGCTCCTAACTTTTTCTTTTTTTTTAAATCCTGACCTGAGGATATTTTTTCATTGCTTTTACAGAGAGAGGAAGCAAGGAGGCAGGGGAGAGAGAAAGAGAAAGAGAGAAACATCAACATGAGAAACACTCACAGGCTGCCTCCTGTACATGCCCTGACTGGGGTCTAAACCACAACCTAGGTATCTGACCTTACTGGGGACTGAACCCACACCTTTTCAGTTTGTGGAATAATGCTCCAACCAATTGAGCCACACTGGCCAAGGCTGGGGCTCCTTACTTTTTCTGGTGAGAGGTGGTGCGCCTGGTGCAAAAGACAGCAATGATCACAACCACCACGATGGTGATGACCCCAACAGAGACGATGATGACCAGCAGCATATTACTGTCCAGAGGAGAGGTGGGGCTTCCATGGGGGCTGTTACTACCTGGAGAGAGGAAAACAGCACGTTAGCTTAGAGAATTCTACAAATGCACACAATCAGGCTATATCGCCTTCATTGGAGTATAGACTTGTTATGTGAGCTCCTCTCTAACTCTTATAAAAGTGTGTCACAAACATGGCTATCTCCTCTAGATGATGAAATCCAGAAAGCTAAGTTTTGGCCCTATAAACATTTCTCAGCACAATACCTTCCACAAAGCTGGTGTTTAACTAAAGCTTCTGAAATTACGCTGAACATCAAATTTGAAAATGAAGGGTCTTTCCCTCTGGTGTCTTATATTGGATACAACTTGGTTTTATAAAGCACCACTTGTAAATCATTTAGGTTTCTGACCTTCAAAACTATTTCAAAATTGTGCATTCACTGAAAGCAAAAGTTTTTCTCAAAATATGTCTGAGATCATAAAAATTACTTTTATGATCATAAAAGAAAAATAAAGCCTCTGTTTTTATTAAATATAGTTTATGCAGAGTTAATTCTCTTTATTTCAGGAAAATGTAGTTCTGTATATATGCATTAATTTGACAAATATTTAATGAGTGATTACTATGTTCTAAGCATTGTTCTAGGTACTAAGGATGAGGATTCAATGGTGAATCACAAAATTATGAATGTTGGGGTGGGGATAGGACCAAACAACAAGTAACGAATCACTGGTAGTGAATGTTATGAAAAAAAATCGAATGAGGGGTACGATACAGTGAATGGGTGGCTATTTTATATTGAGTGACTGTAAAAAGCTTCTTTGAGGAGATGGCATTTGAGCTGAGATTTGAATGAAAAGAGAGATCCCACCATACAAAGACCTGGAGGAAAAACACTGCAGAGGGAGGGAACAGCTAGTGGAAGCATCATAAGACAGGAATGAGCCTGGCACGGTCAAGGAAGAGAAAGGTGGCCACTGCTATTTAAGCAAAGAGAGATATGCAAAGTACAGAGAAGGAAGTGAGCAGGAAAAAAAAAAGAATGAGGCTGGAGAGTATGCAGAGGCTATTTAGAGCCTTTAGGACATTTAGATTTTCTTTTTTCTTCTTTATTGTTATTTCCCCATTGCTTATAGGATGAGGTCCAAGCTTTTTATAGAGGTCTTCTGTGACCTAGTTCTACTCTAAGTTCTTTTCCATTTTCTGAATCGTTTCCATTTCCTGAATCGTTTGCATTTTGTTTCCAATCTCATCATAAAAGTCATGCAGGCTCATACTATAAAATGTGGGAAACCCCACCATACAGCTCTAACCACCATGGATACTTGATATCTTTCCTTCCTAGTTTCTCTCTCTCTCTCTCTCTTACCTTTCTAACAATTGGAGCTGTACAACAGTAGAATGCACTGCTTTACCAAACAAGGAGTGTTCAGCCACTGAAGTACTGAAAGAGTCATTCTGCCAGTCTGGGACAAGGTAGGATAAATTCCTACCATGAGGTATGGCTTGCAAAGCTATTTTTAGAAAAAGCTCCCAAAGTGATTTTCATATACACCCTAGTTTTTAAACTTAGGATCTAATCCAAACTATACTTATTGTGGGAGTCCCTCCCATAACATTGGACTAGCTTCTAGTTCTGATTCTATGCTTTCATAGACTACATCTAAGCAACGTGCAAAATCTGGGCTGATTTAGGAAAGCTTAAGAGTTTATTATTCTCCATTTGATTCATTTTTATTCTTCATATCTAAGAAAAAAGTAAGCATACAGACAATACAAATTCTGTATACTGACCTTTATTAGAATTATATTTTAAAAAATAAAATAGACTTCTGGTCAAGATGGAGGAGTAGGTGATCATGCTTTACCTCCTTGGACAACCACAGAAAGAATTACCACTAGATCTCAAAACGAGTAATAACCAGAACCGTCAGATAATCAAGCTGTATGGAAATCTGATAACCAAAGATTTTAAGAAGCCAAATTCATCCAAATGGGTGCCTCTTCTACATACATTAGGCCACACTACTAAGACAGGGAGTCAAAGCAGCTCTACCTAATACACAGAAGCGAACACAGGGAGGCTCCCAAACTGAGGAGACAAATAAACATGGCTTAAATGAAAGAAGAGAACAAAATCCCAGAAAAAGTACTAAATGGAACAAAGACAACCACCTATCTCAAAACACTGGTAATCGGGATGCTCAGAGAACTCATTGAGTACAGCAAACAAAACAAAAAAGAACCAGGAAGAAATAAACATTATACTAAGTGAAATAAAGAAAAATCTACAGGGAACTAACAGCAGAAGGGATGAAGCCGGGACCCAAATCAATGATTTGGAACATAAGAAAGATATAGCATTCAACCAGAACAGCAAGAAGAAAGAACAATTTTTAAAAAGCCCCCAAACAAAAAATATGAGGATAGTAAGGTGCCTCTGGGACACTGTCAACCATACCAACGTCCAAATCATATGAATGCCAGAAGGAGAAGAGGAAAAGCAAGAAACTGAAACCTTATCTGAAAAAAAAAATAAAAGAAACCTTCTCTGATTTGGTAAAGGAAATGGAGATACAAGTCTAGGAAGCACCAGGAGTCCCAAACAAGTTGGGCCCAAAGACGACCACACCAAGACAAACCACAATTAAAATGCCAAAGGTTAAAGATAAAGCAAGGATATTAAAAGCAGCCAGAGAAAAGCAGATGGTTATATAAAAAGGAGTTCCCATAAGACTGTCAGCTGTTTTCTCAAAAGAAACTTTGCAGGCAAGAAGGGGCTGGAAAGCATTCAAAGTCATAAAAAGCAAGGACCTACAACCTAGATTACTCTATCTGGCAAAGCTATGATTTAGAATGGAAGGGCAGATAAAGTGTTTCCCAGACAAGGTAAAGCTAAAGGAGTTCATACCACCAAGCCATTATTACATGAAATATTAAAAGGAACTTATTTAAGAAAAAGATCAAAACTATGAACATTAAAAGGGCAACGAATTCACAACTATCAACAACTGAATCTAAAAAACAAACTAAGCATACGACCAGAGCAGGGATAGAATACAGACATGGAGATCTTGGGCAAGTTATCAACTAGGAGGGAGAAAGGGGAGAATGGGGGAAAAGGTACAGGGAATAAGAAGCATAAATGGTAGGTACAAAATAGACAGGGGAAGTTAAGAATAGTATAGGAAATAGAGAAGCCAAAGAACTTACTTGCATGACTCATGGACATGAACTAAGGGGGGGAATGCTATCCCCCGTGCAAGGGGATATTGGGTGGAGTGAGGCAAAGGGGAAAATTGGGACGACTGTAATAGCATAATCAATAAAATATAATTAAAAAACAAAAATAATATTTTTTACATATGGCAAAGACTACAGAACTAGGAGTCAATAAAATGAGACTGTATTTAGGCTTTACATAAATCTTTATTAACAACAGTGCAGAGCTACTGGGTAGGGTATACAGTGGGGCAGGCACTGAAACGAGAGACCGGGGAGTCCTCAGGGGTTGGGAGGAAAGCAGAGGCGGGGGCAGTTCTTCCCCGCATTCAACAGAGGCTGATTCTCACTCAACTGTCATTTGGCCGCCAACTGTGAGCTGGCCGAAATCTCCCTCCTAAGAAAATGAGTGAGTGGCCAAAGGGAACATTACCCCTTCTACCAGGGACATTATGATAGGCCATTTCTTAAGCCTCATCTGAACTATTTCAACAGCTTACTAACCATTTTTTGGACTTTATACTCTTATTCCCAACTCGTTCTTCACTGTCTACTAATAGTAGATACTCAATAAATGGAAGTCAGAGTTTACCACTATCAGACATCTTACATGTGTTACTGACAGGATGAAGCTCTCATTTCTTAGCACTGGTACTTGAGCTTGTGAGAGGCTGGTTCTAACCAACCTTCTCTGACCTGAGAATCTCTATCCTGCCTCTAGGCAGTGTAATCCCCCTGGAAAGCAGGTTGTTTTATACATCCATGCCTTGGCACATGCTGTGTTTGCTTCCTGGAATGTACAAACCCCTCTGTGACATTTAGTAATCTCCTATGCACCATTTAAAATCTGGGTCAGCCCTGGCCAGGAGGCTCAGTTGGTTGGAGCATTGCCCCACACACCAAAGGTTGTGGGTTCAATCCCCAGTCAGGGTGTGTATAAGAGGCAACCGATTGGTGTTTCTCTCTCACACTGATGTCATTCTCCCCTCCCCGACCTTTCGTCTCTCTATAAAATCAATAAACATATCCTTGGGTGAGGATTAAAAAAAGGATCATATATTATATCTTTTACAGAGCATTCCCTTTTCTCTATTAGGTAGTTTGTTAATCATTTCTCTTGTTCCCATAGCCTAATATATAAAACCTGAACCTTAAAAAATATGTGAATGAATACATTAATAAAAGAAAAGACAAAGAAATAATTACTTTTTTCACAACCTTGAATAATATATTGTGGACAGCACATAAATATAACATATGTAGCCCAAGAAACTCAAAGTCCTAGAACTCAGACACTAAAAATTTCTTGAAGCATGCAAATTTGTCTCACTGTCCTAAGAACAGGCTGATTTCACTGAAGTCTGGGCAGTATCACTTTTTATTTAAACAGATAGCTAGAGATTAAGCAATCATTTTATTTCCACAGTCAGAGTAGGAGTTTGCAGAGGACAGGCCCTTGTCTCCCATGCCTCGCTGGCAGGAGTAGACACAGCAAGGGTTATTTCTAATAGCTACCTGTATGGATTTTCACCAACACCAGATTTATTCTGGTATAGAACCTGTGCCTTTAGGCTATGTGTAATAGTGGGAAAGGCACAACAAGATGTCAGAAGACCTAGGTGCTGGTCTTAGGATTTCCATAATTAGTGGGTGGGTCCAGGCACATTATCTCTCCCCTAAGTCTCCTAAGGTTTAAAGTGGAAGTGAGGAGATCCAAGACGGCTGCAGTGTAGGTAGAAGCTGCATTAACCTGCTTGCAGGACCAAACAAGAATTATAGCTAAATTATACAAAAATCACTCTGAATAACCAACTGAACACTAGCTGGAGAGAAGCCTCATACTCGAGGACACCACAGTAAGACTGGCACGGAGTACAGAGGTATGAGAGGGCTGGCTGGGCTCTCACGGGCAGCAGCTGGAGTTCTGGAGCTGGAGGGTTCCCCCTGAGAAGTGAGGGGTCTAAACCCCCAAATGGGCTCCACAGCCTGCAGCACCAGAGCCGGATGGAACCCAAATAACATCTGGCTGTGAAAAACAGCACAGTTTCTGTCCGCTGGGGGGAGACAGCTGGAGATGCAAAGAGCCACTTAAAGGGTCAACGCACAAAATTTTGTTTGCAGCCACTGATTCTGTGCTCAAACAGACGGAGGGCAGAGTGGACTGGAGATGCACGAGGAGAGTCTGGGGCAGACGGCTCTGAGGAGAGAGCTGAAGGGTCAGCCACCAGGATTCCAGTGCTCAGTCACTCCTCATACTGCAGGAGCCAACTTTTTCAGGCAAAGCAGTCCCCTCCAAGTGGCATCAACCTGACAGGAAGCAATAGCCCCATCCTGTGGAGCTTAAGCCCTGCTGAGGAGCACAGCTGGCGGCTATTTCAGTGATTAAGCCTAACAGAAAATCTGCAGGATCCATCTGAAGATGGATCTCTGGAAGCTCTGAGACATTAGCTGACCCTCCCCAAGGCCTGGGGCTGGTAAAAGCTGACCTTGGTGAGCAGCTTAGTCTTTACACAGGCACCCAGGCCCAGCAGAGGGAGCCACAAGCTGTGGGTTGCTTATATCTCCAAACAGGATGCCCAGGAACGGTCACAGGCAGGGTCTGACACAGGCCTACACCAGAGTCTTTGCAGATTTACCAAATACACAGAAACAAACACAATGTGCAGACAAAGGCCCCAAATGAAAGTACAAGAGAGTTCTCCGAAAGAACTAAATGAAATAGAGGCAAGCAATTTAACAGATATAGAGTTTAGAGTAATGATTATAATGATGCTCAAGAGCTTTAAAGGAAACATAAAAAAGGACCAGTCAGAAATATAGAATCCAATACTTGAAATAAAAATACAATGGAAGGAATAAACAGTAGGTTAGATGAAGCAGAGGATCGAATCAAATATTTGGAAGACAGGTTGGGAAAAAACATCCAGGCAGACCAACAAAAATAAAAAAAATATTTAAAAATTAGGAGAGTTTAAGAAATCTTTGGCACAGTATTTGCATCACAGGAATACCAGGAGAAGAGAGTCAGGAGAAGAGAGTGAGCAAAGGAATGAGAACCTATTCAAAAATGTAATGACCAAAAACTTCCCTAACCTGGTGAAGGAAAAAAGACACACAAGGCCAAAAAGTACAGAGAATCCCAAACAAGTTGGACCAAAAGAGGCCCACAACAAGATACACTGTAGTTAAAATGGCAAAGCGTACAGACAAGGAGAGAATCTTAAAAGCTACAAAGAAAAGCAGTTAGTTACCTCCAAGGGAGTTCCCATTAATGAGACTGTCAACTGATTTCTCAACAGAAACATTTCAGGCCAGAAGGGACTGGAATGAAATATTGAGGGTGATGAAAAGCAAAGACCTATAACCAAGGCCACTTCAGCAAGAAAGGCTATCATGTACCACTGAAGAAAATTTTACCCTTTCTGAAGGCACGATGGTTCAGAGTAATGATTATGCCAAGTGAAAAAAGCCATTCAGAGAAAGACAAATACTATATGATTTCACTCATATGTGGAATCTAAAAGACAAACTGAACTAGCAGGCATAACAGAGACAGACTCATGGATAGAGAGGGTAAGCTGACACCTCTTGGATATTTAGGCGGTGGCTTGGTCAAGCAAGAAAAGAAAAAGTAGTTGTGGACATGGACCACAGTGGGATCACTGCAGGGGGAGCTGGGTATAAGGGGAATAAATTATAACAAAAAAATACAATTTATAAATTTCATTATAATTTATAAGTAAATTATAATGAAAAAGACAATTTATAAAAATAAATTTTAAAAAATGGGAATGGTATCTGTTCCCCAAAGTTCATAGTGATTTCATGTCTGAAAATAACGTACAAATGGCGAATTTCTGTAGGAGAATAAGTGCCATCATTTAAGTAACAGAAGGCACTAGCTCTTAGGATGGCTGTGAGTGTAGGAAGAATTTTTTAGAATTCTCAAGCTAAAAACACTATGGTAAGTAGTGTTTTTACTGCTTTAGTAGTGTTTTTCCCCCTAAGTTGAGGGAGAAATTAATGATTCCGAAGCCCTTATTTGGCTTGGGTGATGGCTAATTCCACTAGATGGTTTATTTTTGAAAACAATATTCTGATTCTTTTCTAGAGGCAGTGGGCAAAAAAAAAGGACTTGTTTATTTAAAATTAGCCTTATTTTAAGTTGGATATGTGGGGAAACAATTTGATTTATAAATCCTATAATAAATGGGTTTGCAGTAAGTCAGTACTTATTTGCCAGATAAATGCCTAAAGCTAACTGTATTAAATAAAGAGAAGAGGTAACGTTCTACAACCACCACCCACGAGCTACAAAGGATGTTTCAGGATGTAAAGCAGAGCTGTGTCGTGTCTACGGCAGGTCAACAGAGCTGCAGGAGGGGCTTTACCGCTCATTGGAGGTTTGTAGTCAGGTCCTAGGTCTGGCAGCCGGCTTCCTTTTCCTGCAGACCCTGACGCTGAGGGAGAAAAAAAATCACGTCAGTAGCAATCCAACCCACGGGTCTGACAAGTCCACTTCACAGCTAATGAGTGTTTTCTACAAAAAAAAAAAAACATTTTCAGTCTACTTTGTTCACGAGAAAATGCAGTAACACATCAACAACAGGGGAAAATATAGTCTGTGCAAAGCAAGCTAAGGTAGAGCTTTCTATGCAATGAGGCATCTGAAAGGCTGACACCCTTTCAATGGCTGTACCTAGCGTGTAACTCAACTGCCACTCGTTGCTGACGGGGAGAGTGGGGGGACCACACGCCACTTCTCTAGCCCAGGAAAGAGTTTTTGAGAGATGGCTCAGAGCACTTATGCAAAACAGCTTCCCTTGGAAAAGGAACCACGAGGACTGGTTTGGTTTTCTTCTGCAGTAAAGAACCGGACTCTTCCAAGGGCCTAGCAGGGACTGGACTCTTTCCTCAAATTATCAAGTTGCCTTTCCCTGAGCAGGAACGGGAAGGCACGTGGAAGTTCCCACTGGGGTCACAGTTCCTGCTCAGTCACCTGAATATGGTCTTGAATTTTGTTCTTCATGTTTATAGAAAAAGCTGCTTGGGTAAAGCAAATACGCTTGGGTAAAGCAAATGCGAGGAGTCCTTTCCCAGTAAAGCGAAGGCATCCCTGCATCCGAAGTGTGGGGCCAGAGAGCAGCACCCAACCTCTCCGCACAGGTCTGGAGGAGGGCGGGGTGCAAGCTGCTGCTCGCGGCGCAGGGCGGAGCAGGCTGTCAGCTCCATCACGTGCTGCTAACAGGTAAGTAACCTGACTTCCGGCAAGTCATTTAATCACTGTACACTTTTCAGATTTCTGTTACCTCATTATGAAACAGTGATGGTAATGGCATGTACTTCGTGAGACTGTTGTGAGGATTAGGTGGAAACTTAAGTCTGTGAAAGACTCTGAGTGCTGCCTGACACACAGTAAGCGTCCCATTAACATGGACACTGTTGTTACAGGCGCAATAAACCTTTCTCTCCAGAGGCAGAGGCATGAAGCTTCAGAAAACACTTATAAATGAGTCATTTCTATAACTTAAGCCTGGCTAGAAATTCCTAAACTAGATTTGTTTCTGTAAAACATTAGAACTGATGTCAAGTGCTTCTATAAATTATCAGACTTCGAGGAAATGAAAAATTAAAATCTGAAAATTTCTGTATGTATTTCATTTAACAGAATAAATCAGAGACAAAAAACAAACAAACAATGTTTCCTATGTTTCCAGAAGTTAAAAACTCTGAAAGGTGACATAAGTTCTCGGGTATCCAAAAAGGCATACCCCAGAACATACCTCACCGTCCTTTCCAGTTGCTCACACTCATCACTCCTCCCCTCAGGTCTGTGGCCATGACTCCTCCCCGATAGATCACACTTCAAGATTTTGGCTGTTCTCTTCACTATGCTAAAGTCTAGTCGGTGGGATGACCTAGCACTTGTGAGGTTCTACATGTTTGCATGTACTTATTTGACAGGTAGCCCACATTTAAGCCAATCTCTTCAGAGTATCATATTATGTAAATAATTGACAAAGAACACACTTTGCTAATAAGCTAGTGGATTTAATTCCTATATTTTCCAACATTTTTTCTTTTAAAGTTAATCTGCGGACAAGAAATTCCAAGGATTAACCAAACAGCACAAATAAATATGGACCAAGAACTTCGAACACAGAGCCGTGGTACAGCTCACACTTGTACTCTGGCTCATGGAGTGGAGCCGGGAAGGACAGTGAGCATGTCTGCATTCTGCGCACATGCAGGACGGTGTTTTTCTTTTTTCACGCTTCCTCCCTGCACCCCCTACATACAAAAGCAAGTTGGCAGTTTCTTTGAAGTACTGTACAATAAATGACTTACTGCAAACAAATTTCTAAAGCCCTGAAACTTGAAACCAAGTTCTGTCTCTTCTTGCCAGTAACCAAGATCCAAAGACTTGAGCCCCGGCTGGTGTAGCTCAGTGGATTGAGCGCGGGCCTGGGAACCAGACGATTGCAGTTTGATTCCCAGTCAGGGCACATGCCTGGGTTGCAGGCCAGTTCCTGGCAGGGGACACACCAGAAGCAACCACAAATTGATATTTCTCTCCTTCTCTCCTTCCCGTCCCCTCCAAAGATAAATAAATAAAATCTTTTAAAAAAAGAATAAAAAAAAGATCCAAAGACTTTATATTTCTAATAACCATTCCTAAACTACAAAAGCAATCATCCAATTTACTTTTATTGTTCTTTCTTAGTATAGAAAACAGACACCAACTTTGGCTGAACTGCCAGAGATGACGACCACATAGCACAGTCACCCTCCACCACAGCAATTACAGGGAGAAGACCCCGCTGACATGTAATTTCAAGAACATTGAGACCCATGCTTCCTAGGTATCAACTTAAATTCTTTCTATTCTTCTTAAAAGGGAGCAGATACATTTATGTGAAAAACGGAAAAGGAATGCTGAATTAAACTTATGGTAAAAGAATAAATGGCACCAATTTTGTCACGAATAACCAGGTGAGCTGGGTAAATTCGTAGATGCTTTGTGGGAGGAAGAAAATAGGGGATTTGTTGAATTCGATTACAACTTTTTACTTAGAGATACTAATAAAACCCCAGATGCTACAAATTTGCATACTTGCTCTCATCACGCCCGGAATCATTACAGAATTTCACTATGTTAGTGCTAAGGGGACTCACACTTGAGGCCAATCTCCAACAGCTGCAGGACTCAGTTCATTCTGCTCATTTTTTCCTCCCTGTCAGTCTATTTAGCTCCCAGCTTTTCAGATACCCCAGTGCCACAAACATGGACTCAACTCCACTTTGGCCAATAAATAACATGGTTTTTAACACATGGTACTGGTTTGCAAGGAAAAAAAAAGACAAAAACAACAAAAAGCTAATAATAGGTCACAAAGGAGAGGAAAAGAAAGAGAGGCCATCTACTCATTTACCTTGATCATTAGGCATTTTATCAGAGGAGTCCGCTAACAGGCCAAGCACAGGGGAAGAAAAAACAAGAGCAAGGATCACAAGCTTTGAAGATGGGACGCGCATGATTTCCAAAGGAAAAAAATAAAGCCCCACAAACTTCCAAACAGATTGAGGTGGGTTTTTCTTTTTTAAAGAGAACCCAGATGTGGTTTCTGTATTTCCAGAGACTCAGTTCCCGACTCCGTTTTATTCCTAAGCTCAGGTGGTTCAATACTTTATCTTTACTTTCTTACCGGGTTTCTTTAACGGGCCCCTTTTAGTTTTTCTCTCCACAAAGGTCTAAAACAAGCCTTTCAAGTTAGGAGCCTGCATGTCTTGAGAGAGAATCATCTATCACAATATGTTACTTCGTACAGGAAGAGAGAGTCACACCTGATCTGACTATAAATAGCTGCACATCACGGCCTCAAACAGATGGGAGTCAGAGTTCCCTTCTGTCTGATCAGGCTAGTGACCTCGTGAGCACCGATCTGGTGGGCAACGGTGAATGAGGGATCATTTTGAGATAAATGCACACAGTGTGGCTCATCATAAGGACTTCGCGTATCATCGTGGTCTCGACATTAGCGCTAAAGTGATAGGTGCAAGCACAGCCCCATGGAAGACACACTACGCACCGCGCTGTGGGGACCCTCACCTTTAGGTGTTCTGAACTGGACAGCTTCGGACATGGGGCCCATGCCCTTCGAGTTCCGAGCCTGGATTTTGAAGTAGTACGGTGTGTCCAGCGTCAGCTCCTGTATCTGGTGCGTCAGCCTGTTGCCCACCACGGGCTCGATGACCCAATCATGAATCTCTGCATTCACATCTGTGCTGTAATATATGATGTAGCCTGTCCAAAGCAGTGAATGGGAAAAGGAATCTTACTTCTGCTCCTTCTTTTGAAATCAGTAAGTTGCATGTTACAGCACAAACAAGTAGAGGAACAGTTACTGATTGATAAATAGCAATGGTAAAATGCATTCAAATTGCTACACTAAGTATAATAGAGAAAAGCCCAATTTACACAGTGCCAAACTGTGGGTTACCATCTCTGTCAGCCATTGGAGTAATAGAACTAATAAGAGACAGAAAACTTAGGGTTAAGTAGCCTCAGAGTCTAAGAAATCCTGTAAGAAAAAGCATCCAATCACTTCAACATGTTAATATTTAAATAACGTACCTTCAATGGTCTACAATTAAAATAATACAGTTTTGAAAACCAATAAATGGCCTAACATGCTGTTTTAGCTCTCACCAATGTGGTATCTTGGGAGAAAAACTCCTGGGAGACGGGCAGCACCCTCTGTTAAGTTCTCCCAGATTTGGGGCAGCCCTGGTGAAACACCACCTGGTAACTTCCAGCAGAGGGCACTCAACCTCCACGGCTGAGGCGGAGCAGCCCACAACCACAAACCTACCTGACCCACACAGTGCATTTTCACTGGGGTTTAAAGGCAAAGAAAATGCAATGCAGGCCAAGTCATGCTTGATTCTTTTATGAAAGAAGAAATTCAAACCTAAAAAAAATCATAAAAGACCACGAATTTATGGAAGGGAGTTTCTGAGTTTCTATTGAAAGCTGGAGCAGAACAATGCAAAAAAAAAAAATGCTCCCAGTTTTCTTAGGCCAAGGAGCTTCCTAAGGCAAACTTCTGTTCCTCAGTGTGTATGTACATGGAACAGAGGCTCCAAAGGGGATAATTAACAGCTAAACCCCTTTCCTCCTTGATACGGCTGGGCAGTGTTTACTGGGGGTTTTCCTACAGAAGGCTAGGGAAACATTCAGGTGTTTTCAAAGGCCTAGGACAAGTCAAACCTCTAAGGTTAGGTGGAAGAGCACAGGAAGCTGAAGCAGCAGCCCCGGAGGAGGAAAAGGAATTACAAGTCCAATGGGCTTTTTGGGGCTTCAGGGTAAAAAGAGCAGAATCTGTTTACTGGGAATTACCCTACAGAGTGAGGTGGGGTCTTTAATTCTACAGCAGGTCATTTTAGTCCAAGGCAGACAGGGCAGCTTTTCTGAGGAAAAGTGTCACTATATCCAAAGGCTGTCTGTCTACTGCAACCCATGAACACCAAGCTGGTGACTCGTTTTTATGTCACTGTGGGCAAAGAGCAGTGCCCGCAGCTCCACTTCTAAGGACCATCATGAGTCACAGCACCTCCTAAAACGGCCAAGCTGGCCTTCAGAGTCCCACTTCTCCCAACAACACAGGACTCTCTGGGGTGCTTCTGCCAGGCGGGAGAAGGGGACAGACACACATTCAAAGTCGTCTTACCTGTAATTTTGCCATTAGCTTCGGAGGGAGGCTGCCAATTCACAATTATGGTCCTAGGTTTGCCCTCTTTACTCACAACAGTCACGTCCTTGGGTGGAGAAGTAGGGACTACAAAATAAGGATACCTTTGGTAATTCCCGTCCTTTTCAATTTTATTTGCCACTCCCTCAACCCTTTCCATTTATAAGGCAAAAAGATAAAGCCTCCTTACATCAAAGAACTCACAGTCCGTCTATAAACAGCTCCAATAAAGAGATGAGCGTGCAAACACCAAAGAGAGAAGATCACACTGTGGAGTTACAGAACTGGCCTCTCAACTGGGGTCAGGAATACAGATGGTGAGTAGGCGGGGAAACCAAAAGACCAGTACCTACCTACTCAGAAAATAAATATGGACATATGCTGGGCACTTTATTTTATTATTATTTTTTTATCTTCACCTGATATGTTTATTAATTTGATAGAGAGAAAGGGAGAGAAACATCAATCAGTGCCCCCCCCGCTCCCCCGTATGAGCTCCAACTGGGGACTGAACTCACAATCTAAGTACGTGCCTTGACCAGGATCCAACCCACAACCTTTCGTTGTGTGGGATGATGCTCCAACCAAGAGAGCCACTGGCCCGGGCACCAAGCTTTTTACAAATAACTTTCCACTTAGTATTTACGGCAACCTGGAAGGTGGTTACCACTATTCCTGCTTGACAGATCAAGATGCTGAAAATGAGAAAAGTTATTTGATTTTTCTAAGATAACATTCCCTAATTTGGATTATTTTGTTAGGCTATTTTAAAATGTAAAATAATTTTCTTTCTCACTTACACTTGGCTCTCCAAATATTTGAAAACCCCAAATTCCTTCAAAGAACACATGATTTATAAATTGATGTTTTTTACTTTAAGTTTGCAATGAAAACATACTCTCAACTACTTGAACTTATTGCTCTAAAATGTAAAGTTGTTTGTGTAACAGAAAAACCACTAAAATAAAAATGACTGCATTTCTTGTTTGCACGTTATGGCTGAAAACTGTTAACGCGCTAGTAAGGAAATGAGAGAATCTTCCTAGAATAAAATGGAAGAAAGCCTGGTGAATGTAAACATCCTAAGGAAATACATAATATACTTTATTAACTAACATACTTGAATTAAAACAGAAAGATATTCTTCAAACTGGCAAAGAAAACAAACTCGAGGTCCATGTAAGTGTTCGTGCACTGTATTTCTGACTCTCCACATCCAAACCCCTTTCTCTGCAGGAAGTTCAACTCACTGTTCAGAAGACAAAGCCACATTAGGGCCAAGCCGTCTGAGGAGATCCTATACCCACCTTTTTCATCATTCATAAACAAGAGAAAAACACAGGGGACTGGAACAGACAGACCACGAATGACTGCACATGTCCCCGCGCTGGGAGGGTAACAGGGGGAGAAGGGCAGGTCTACAGGTGAGCAAAAAGCAAACAGAATCCTCTTTCATGTTTTCTCACAGACAAAACCCTACGGACCCTCCAGTGGGAGACGTTACAGGACACTCGCTGCTTTGCGAGAGCTGCTGGTGAGGCGCTGAGGCCCCGACACCCACGGCACTGCAGCTGCCTGGTGGGGGCAGGTCACTCCATCTTTTGTTTCTCAGTCACTGGGAAAGCAGGGTGAATGGCAACAATCCCTCACGACTGCACAGCGCTTTATAAATGAGCGTGGACTTCCCCATCTCCTCATTTTACCCTTACCCAACTCTAAGAAGTAGGGAAGACAGAGGTTATTACTCCTCTCTTACTACCCCTCTGGAAGGAAGAGATTCGGAGGCTGAATGACCTGCTTCTGATCACAGTCAGTGGATGGCTGACCTGGGACTGAATTCGAGCCTCTTGATTCCTAAAATCTAGTATACTTTGTACTATATTATCCTGTTATTTGCTAGTGTTCTTGTGCAATGATGATGAAAGCATTAATTCATCAGCTGAAAAAGCAAATACTGAACTCAAGCTGTAGTTGCTTTGTGCTTGGTAAATACATTAACTAATGCACTCAGTTCTTTCCTCAGTGAGAGAAAGGTGACGAGAGTCTCATGATTTGGAATGTGGTACAACATCAGCATGAACTTCCACTGGCTTTTATATCTCACACGGAAAAAATGCCACGTGCCGTATGGTTCCAGCAACACATACCTAATTCAAAGGTGGTCCCATGGGCTGTCATGCTCCACGTGCTTGATCTTCGACCTTTCGTCACCATCACAGAGAATTCATACAGTGTATTTGCTTTTAAACCAGTCACCAAATAACTCAGAGTGGTTGCATTTGCATTCTGGAAACATATGATTCAAGAACTTTAGATTTAGCAAATATCAACAGTTAGATTTTCTCCCCCAGAGGACATGTGCTAGTACCTTGTACTTGGTATTGGCCGGGATGTTGGTTTTCCACCGGACTGTGTAGTACCGGGAGTCCGTAATCTTCTGGTGTTTGGGCAGCGAGTTGTCCGCCCACGTGACCCTGATGGTGTCATGACTCAGAATGGAAGCCTGGACCCCCACCGGTGGCATCATGGGGGTGGGATCTGGCACTGGAGTGTATGGAGCATTAATAACAAATAAATCAACCTCAGAAGTGTCTGGGTAAAAAGTAATTAAAAAGGGAAGTGGCATTTTAACATAAACAAAAGTCAAACAAAAGGGAAATGCAGGGTAATACAATGGAATGAAAGGTGAGAAATGAAGAAAGAGAAAGAAAATCCAGAGTTAATAGAGAACCACCATTCATTTAAAAGAATATTTCTACTTGTGTTCTTTCAGAAAAACTATCTAGAAAAACACTAATTAACTATAAATTCTCTGCTATACTTTGTAGGTATATTAAAATCTGATAATCCAGTGATTATACTAACATATTCATACTTAGATTTACTTTAAATTACTTGGAAATTCTACTTCCTGTCCCAAAAAGATCCTGAAAAGATAAAAATTGCTTTTTTAAAAAAGATTTTATTTATTTATCTTTAGAGGGGAAGGGAAGGAGAGAGGAGAGAAATATCAATGGATGGTTGCCTCTCGTGAGTCCCCTGCTGGGAACTGGCCTGCAACCCAGGCATGTGCCCTGACTGGGAATTGAACTGCGATTCTGTGGTTCGCAGGCCCGCGCTCAATCCACTGAGCTACGCCAGCCAGGGCGATAAAAATTGCTTTTAAAATGAAAGGCAGAGTTTCTGAGCAACCAACACAAAGCTTGTGATCTGTTTTGATATTTCAGGGCCGAGGAGGAGGTTTGGGACGGGCACCCAGTGCGCTTGCTCCACAGGGCAGGGAAGGGCCCTGCTCTCAGACCCGAGCCCCGAAGGTCGGCCTTCAAGTTTAGGGTGTGTGACGCCTCCTGGGCTCAGCTGGGATTTGCTGGTTCCTGCTGCACTTCTCCAGGTGGGTCGGAGAACAACCCTCGGGGAGTCCCAGTAAGTCATGGGAAATGCCACAGTTATGGGTCCAAGTTATGGGTCCTTAGTCTGTATGAACTTTAGAAGTCAGAGTACTTATCTGATGGAAAGTCCATCCTCAAGTGCTGTCCTGTGCCGTGAGTGACAGACACAGTCTCAGCAAAACAGAGAGAGGGCAGAGTAGGTACAAAGCCCCAAGGACCACGGGCCCACAGCAATAAATACACGAGGATCAGACTGTGTAAGTGTACACACACTCACGTATTTTAAGTTAAGGTTTTAAAAGGGTTTCCTACACAGTTATGGTGATTAACCCTTCCTGTAAGTCAAAATCTGAAAAGACGTGGGCCAATTATTATGAATAACTGCCATGCTAAAGTAATAGTCCCCAATCACATGTATATTTCCTCACAACAAGGACGAAAACTAACAGGGAACAGCGTGCATTTTAATCAAGGGCCTTGTTCAAACATCAGGACATGTACCACTTAGTTACAGACCATGTACCTTCAGATGCAAAAATCATTAACACTTCTTTGAGGAAATTTTTTATTTGTAACAACTCTTGAAAAAAGTAGCTAGGTTACATGAGTTAGGAACATTTCCTTCTGTATTTGTAGCCAGAAGTCTAAGGGTCTGGAAGACTTAATCACGCCTGCTTCAGTGTGATTGGGAGGGTAATAATATTGGTGTAATAATTTATAGTTTTAATTTTAACATTTCATCTAAAATGTCGTATGCTATGCTTGGGTGAGATATCGCTGTGTTACAGAATTCATGCTTATGGTTTTGTAATGAAAGATTTTGTAATAGAAAAAGGGAATTATTTGTGCCAGACCCTGTATATTTTTAAGTCACATTAAAAAAAATTAATTTTTTTCTATTTTTCAAATTTGTTTTTTTCTATTGTAGATTGAGTTAAGAAAGTACCAAACTATTTATTTAACAGTCTCTTTTGATCTGGCTTTGTCCCCTTTACGGAGTGCTAAAGCCCTTTTCAAAGGAGTTATAAACTGTCAGCACAGAGGAGCAGAAACAGGGCAGAACCGCCCGTGTTGGTCTCGTCAAGACAGGGCACGAACGGGGCATGGAGACTCTCTGCAGAAAGAGTAACGCCGACTGTGTGACATTATACAACAGTGTCCTGAAGACACAGCGGGCAGTACAGACTTGCAATTCTGAGAAAGAGGGGAAAAGAGCATTTCTGAAAGTGATGAATTCTTTGATTTTTCAGTGCCTATTAGAAAAAAACTTCAACCCTAACATATCACTGCGACACACTTTCTAATTCAGATCTAAAGTAGATGTTTTATATGTCTATAGAAATTTTTCGTTGTATGTATATTCATTTAAAGATATTTTAAATAAATTACAAAGAAAAAATGAGTATTTGGTCTCTTTTGTAACAAATATACAGTTGATCACATGGACAGTACAACTGACTTTATATTCTTTATATAAAGCTTCTGAAAAGCACATACAAAAATACTTTCCCAACCAGCTCAGGTGACTAGTGAAGAAAGTGTTGGGTTTATCAATCGTATACATTTATTGCTATCTTCAGTAACCTATATCATTCTTCCAGAGATACAGAGATATTTTCATTTTTTTACTCATTTTAGTTATAATGCACATGACCAACAGATGAAAAATCACTTTTAATTCCGTCAGAAGTACGGTTTTAGTTCCAACACATTAAGAACATGTGTTACATATCTACCTAGAAATGTTCATGACAGGGCTGTTCATATTTTCTAGAAGCGTTTGGAACAGGAATTAACATAACATTCCATGTTACAAGCCCATATTCTTATGGGAAGCCTGCACCCGGAACTGCCACACACGCTCCCTCCACGGCTCTCCAGGGGGCGAGCCTCAGGGGGGAGGCTGGAGGCCAGAGGGGGCAGCAGACCTTACCCGTGTGAGGCCTGGTCACAGCGCTCTCATACAGGGGGATGCCTTCGCCCACGTTGTTGAATGCTTTCAAGGTAATCACATAGTGAGAGCTGGGATCTGAAGAAAAGAAACAAGTCAAAACACTTAAATTCTCACCAAAGAACTTTAAAAATTCAAGGGTGACTGCATGATCTTAACTACAGAGGAAATAAGAAGAGAAGACTTCAAAAGTTTTCATGTGGGATTACTTGGAGTGCAGGGAGCTGTGAGACGGTCACACTGCATTACGGTCGGTCCCCTTACCGCAGGGTATGTTCCAAGATCCCCAGTGAAGGCCTGAAACCAGGGACGGTACCACCCTATACATATACACGTATGTTTTTTCCTGTGTGTACATACATCCCCACGATGAAGTTTAATTTTTAATTTAGCCACAGTAACAGATTAACAGTAACTAGCAATGACACAGTGTAGATGTGGCCTCTGTCTCGGACAGCCAATCTGAGGATCACAGGGGCTAAGTGACTAACAGGCAGGCAGCACACTCAGCACCGAGACACTGGACACAGGGACGGATCGTGTCCCGGGAGGGAGACAGAGTGGGATGGCTTGATATTTCATCACGCTAGTCAAAATGGTGTGCCTTTTAAAATGCTATAAACTGTTTATTTCTGGAATCCTCCATTTAATATTTCCTGGTCTTGGTTGTCCGTGGGTAACCCAGCTGCAAAAGTGGGAACAGTGGATAAGGGGGAACTACTGAGTAGAGAAACCACCTGGGATCAGCTCCTTGGAGTTCGTACCAGGAGCGAGGCTGGCTCTGCTTGCACGCTCTCCTGGCCTCAGCCAAAGGCTGGTTTAGCAATGCTACTGTACAGCGTGGGGCTTGGATTACAATGAGTAGGTGGGATATTGGTGTGCTGTACGCCACAGATAGGAGTTCAAAATTAAACAAATCCCTTTCCTTCTCAGGAGGAAGGGCCAAGGCAGAGAAATAAGAGGAAAACTGTTAACTTAGTCACTGCTAATGTCCTTAACTCTCTGGGACAGTGGGGTAAGGGGAGGGAGGACCCCAAATCCAGAACTGCCAAAACTCATCTGAACCTTGATCAGACTTTTTGGTTGGATAAAACCTGCCCCAGATTACAATGGGCTTGAGGTGACGCTGCAGGAAATGTAACACCGAAAGCAACACCCCCTCTAGGTGACCGTGTGAAACGCTGCTGGTCAGACTCAATGAAAAGAGGTGTTATTAAGTAAATACTATTCCTCATTTTCTTGCTTGTAAGTAAACTTTGAGGCATAAATGGCATATAGTAAAATGTACCACTTTAAGTGGTATATACAGTTTGTTGTGTTTTGACAAATACGTGTATGAGTAATCACTGCCACAATCAATACACAGAATATTGCCAATACTCCAGTTCCCTTGTGACTCTTGCAGTCAATTTCTACCACCCGTTTCTAGGCAACCACAGATCTCTGTCACTGCAGATCAGTGCTGCCCAGCCTGTACTTTCAGAGAAAGGTGGTAACGTGTAACGCAGAAAGGTAAGGATCTTTTCACATGCTTGTCGTCCTCGTTTATCTTCTTCAGTATACTGTTTGCCCAAATCTTTTTTTAAAATTTTTAATATTTTATTTATTTATTTTTAGAGAGAGGGGAAGGGAAGGAGAAAGAGTGGGAGAGAAACATCAATGTGTGGTTGCCTCTCATGTGTCCTCCACGGGGGACCCGGCCTGCAACCCAGGCATGTGCCCTGACTGGGAATCGAACCGTGCTCCTTCGGTTTGCAGGTCTGCGCTCAATCCACTGAGCTGCATCAGCCAGGGCAAGAGTGCAATTTTAATTCCAATTTCCAACTGCTTATTTAATAAGAGTATGGAAATACAACTCTTCGGTATATCACCTTTGTGATATCGTCTTGTGGCCTTGCTAAATTCACTTCTAGTTTTAGTAGCCTTTCTTGTAGATTCCTCAGGATTATCTACAGTGGCAATGAGTCTGTAGAGGGCTCATATACTGGTTCCTAAATGCCATGCTCCAAGTAACCAGGGCTCCTTGGAGAAATGGCTGACTTAAGGTGTAAAGGTAGGAAATACCAGAACCTGAAACATCTTACCATGTCAAAGAGGAAGAAAATGTTTAATGAAAGATTGGAGGTGTCAAATGGACAGAGGGGAGCCAGTTGAGATTCCCACTGGCCACTGGCCGTCCTTTCACTATGAAAGAGAAGGAAAGCGGTTCCTTTTTTAAGGATACTATTAAATGTAGAACAAATAATGGAATCACAAAATAGCCATTTGTGAAACACATGGTATTACTATTACTAAAGATGCTAAAACTAGTAAGTGAAAGTTCAATGAGAAATAAAATATTTACAAAGAGGGTATATCTCCCCTGCAAGGTACTTATCAATCATGAGGAAAAAAATAACTTGATACGAGAGAAATGTGGCAGACACCACTCCAACCAGGAGACCACGGTCGATGTCACGAGTGAGGCTCTCCCATGGCCCTAATGCAGCGCACAGACAGGAGCGCAGCGTGCCATGACACCCCTCCAGAAGGGTGCAAACTGAGCGGAGTGAGGAAACATTAGACCAGTCAAGTTGAGAGACAGTCTACAAATATAAATGGTCTATACTTTTCAAAAAGGTCATAGTCACTGAAGTGGAAAACCAACCAACCAACCTGAGGAACCGCTCTGTCTCGAGAAGACAGGTGAGGCACCACCAGCGCAGCACGCGGCCGGGCACAGCGGTCCTCCTCTGTCACGAAGGACAGCAATGAGACCGCTGGTGAAACACGAACGAGGTCTGCAGATACCGTCTCAGTGTTAACTGGCTAATTTTGATCAGTGTAATGGGTTATAAAGGAAATGTCCTGTCTTTAGGGAATGGGTGTTAAGTACCAGTGCGCAGAGAGGCATGTGTCTGCGCATCCTTTCCAACGGTTCAGAGGGGAAACAAGGACGTGTGTAAAATGTTAACCTCTGGGGAATCTGAGGGAAGGATGTACAGGAATCCTTTGTTCTACTCAGGAAGTTTTCTACAAAAATAAATTGCTGCACAATAAAAAGGTAAAAAGATAGCAACCACTGAGTGCAATTACTCCCCTCCTTGACATACACACCCAGATTTTCGATGGTGTAGTAGCGCTGTTTATAGTCCACTTTGATGGTCTGGGCATGCGGGCTGCCGATGCCATAACCAATGGCGTACCCTCGGACCACGATGTTCTGGTTCTCTGGAGGGGTCCAACTCACCACGATGCTCGTGACGAGCGGACGGACGTGAAGAGAACTAGGCACTTCAGGAACACGAGTTTCTGAGAAGAAAATTGGAAAAGCAAGATGAGATCCATCTTCCTTTAGACCATCCCACCACCCTTGGGGAATGGTGCGCAGTCTCCCGACAAATTATTTGGTGCTGAGTTTTTTCCATTATGTCTAAGAAGAATTCAAAGAGAATCTGTATGTACAGTAAAGAGCAGCCCATGGTTTTACTGTGTTCTGCGAAGACGACAAAACCCAAAATGTCTGAAATATAAAACACTACATAGTAATTTTGAAGGAAGACAAAGAGATCTAAGAACCTCTGCCCAATAGAAAAAAACAAATAAACTGCCTTTTAATAGCCATTCCTTTTGGTCCTACATCTGATTCCCTAACTTAACTGGTAGAAACATGAGCGAATTGTCGGTAGGAAATCAGGATCACATCATAGCAGTAGCATTAGTTATTCACTCTCCGAAGTAATATGACAAGTCAGAAAACATGAAATTTTAGAACCACAAATGGATTTAAGAAGCTTAAAAAGGTTGTAATTTACAGTCGCTTTCAAAGCATAAACTGCCACCTTAATTTAAAAATTAGCAAACCAAGAGTGAGAATAAGGACCCAGGGTCTTTTGTTCCCCAAGTGCAGCTCCCATCTCTGTTAAAGGCACACACACCCACCCATATGGACCGACTGACTAAATAACAGGTGAGGAAAAGGACAAGGTGTCTGTGATGAAGCAAAAAGGGAAACTGATGCAAATAAAGGCAAGATTCCCATGGCTCAGCCTTACATTTTAGACCATTCATGTACTTAATGGCCCTGGTAAAAAAAAAAAAAAAACAGACTGAAAGCACCTGTACCTTCTTGTTGGCTCTGGTTCTGCTTAAAGAGACAGCTCTCTGAAAGCCGCTGGGGGAAATGCAGGAAACCTGCTGCATGAAAGGAATGACCGTAGTGTAACACACTAGAGCCCACAGAGCAAAGGGCTGCACACCTCGCACCTGGGGCTGTCCAGTCTGACTCCCTCCACTCCACTTAGTGCCTTTTAGTTCCATGCTGCTAATTGTGGTTCTTACCATCTAGGTCACTTTCAAAAGTTTCAGCAGACAGCCAGTCAGTAGCCGGGCCTGTGCCATTGACTGTTAGAGCAGCCACTCGGAAATTATACTCAGTCCCCCGATCCAGACCTGGGACCCAAATGACAAAAAAAGACAAGCTGAAATATGAACTTTGGAAAAACAAAAGATCTCTCATTAAAGCAAATATCTCATCCACCAATTCAGTACATAGCGACTGTGTTGATAAAATTTTGAAGTTAGTACAAAACAAGCAATACATGAATACAGCACAGAGGGTCCCCCACCTCCAAAGTAGATGCTGAGGTCCACACAGTCCAAGAAGAAAAGAAAATGAGTAAAGCTCCCAGGAAATTACAGATTTTTAAAAAGCACTTGAAGGCATTTTAGAGATCATCGTGTACAATCCCTTCATTGTGTTCTAAGGAAGCTAAGGCCAAAAAGAGGCCAAGAATAATGAGTTAGAACAAAGGAACAAAGTCAATTGGTCTTAAGAAGACACTGAAGACAAGAAAAGAATGCAAGATGTAACTCCTATTTCATCTTTTCTTACAGCCTAGTAGGAGACAACAGCATGTGGTTACCAGAGGGAAGGGGTGGGGGAGGGGTGCAGGGTGAAGGAGATGGAATATATGGTGACAGAAAATGACCTGACCTTGGGTGGTGGGTACACAACGCAGTACACAGATCATGTATCACAGTAGCATGCACTTGAAACCTATGTGACCTCATTAACCAATGTCACCCAATAAGAATAAATTTTAAAAAAGTAAATCCTATCATGTTACCTCTGTTCTCTGAGCCATGCCTTACCAGAGAAAAAACTGTAAAGACCAAACACAGCCTAGACATCTGTTTCTCAGTAGTCTGCTCACCCATAAGTACATACATTAAGTAAAAAAGGAGCAAAGCCTTTCTCTTATGCAATCTTTGCAGTTACTATCAGCTAGGAAACTCCACGATCTACCAGCGTGTTAAGGGCAACAAAGACCCACATGTAGAGTCTACCCTACAAGGTAGAGCAACAGTCAATATTTATATACTCATGAATCCATTTTTCTTTTTTTTATTGTGTTGAAATACATACAAATACAAAATTTACCATTTTAACCATTTTTAAGTGTGCAGTTCACATGCATAGATTTTTTAGATCACTTGAATACTGGACATTGTGACAGGCGTTATAAGGGTTAAGAAAAATTGTTCTACTTTCCCATAACCAAATACTGGGATCTTTGGCCAGGAACGCAGTACAGAAATTCCAGAGAGAGAGAGCTACTGGGAGAACTTGGCCGTGATGAGCCCCGGCTCAGTTACCCAGTCCCGTCACACGGTGTGAGAGGAGAGGTGGGGGGTTCTGTTCTCTGCAGACCATCCTCAATCTATCTGCCCACAAGAAAGCAAGAAGCAAGACCGAGGGGAAGAAGAAAAATGGCTGGGCCCACGCCACTTTACCTCCGTCTCCTCCCCATGTACACGAAGCAGAAAGGAGCCAGAGTGGTTGTATATGCACTTACAATGGTGAAGAGACAAGTCTGGACCACCAGCAACCACACTACCAAGCCCCCCCGCCCTGGGGAGAGTTACAATGTAAGGACGTGAATGCGGAAGTGAGAGAGTACGCATACAAGCATGAGCAAGCCAGGGACGCACGTGTAAAGAGGTCAAGAATTCCTCTCCCCTGAAGTAACCGACAGAGTTCATGGACTAACTCTAAGGCACACAAATCATACCACAAAGATGTGGCAGAATATGGCAAGTGCTCCGAGTGGCACAAAAAGAAGAAACAACAAATGACTTCTGGCTAAAACTTAGTCACAGGGCATGTTCAGTGCTGGATCCTGGTAATCCATATTACTCTCTAACACTTACCAAGCATCAAGGTAATACTTCAAGAGAGCAAAGACCTCCATTTTTGCACACTATTATATACACCCAGTGCTAATAAAAATGGAATAAAGTCTGTGAAATAAATGAATCAATCTAACTATGATTTTTAAATGCAAGAATTTTCTTGACAAAGAAAAATCTGTACCATGAAAATGGCATTTTCCTTACATAGTGAAGGTTTTATGGAGAAAACAGCCTCCTCGTAAGCAGGACTGAACTCTTACTTTCACGCTACTGGCAACAACAGTGCCTGCTACGCGGTGATATCTACTATTAAATGTTCAAAATAAAAGCCTTACAGATGGGAAATGTTATTTAACTGTATTTCGAGTAAAATGAGAAATTGACTTTTAAGAACCTCTGTGAGCAATGTGCCGGAATGCTCCTCCAGTGAGTTTCTCAGTGGGACCCGCGGCACGGAGGAGGAGACTGGCCCCATGGAGACACCACAGCTGTCCTGAAAGTGGCCCATCCAGGAGCGGAAGCTTAGGGACAAAAGCTTGCTGGATGACTACAGTGCACTGGTTCACTGTCTGCTGCTATCTCAATTTTTAGAAACTCTTAGAGAAGGAAAGACTCATATTTTTGACTCCAGATCTTGGTTCTATGAAGAGCCTGATCTCCGGAGGCAGAGGAAAGTGGCTGACATTACGCTCCTCCATCCTTTTGATGTCTCCCCAGGAGGGAAGCAACACATGCAAAGTTTAGAGCTCCGCAAGGGCGGTAAGTTAATGTGCAGGGCCTAGATAACGGTGACAGTACCTCCAATTTTTGTCGTCTTCATCTACCAGCTCTACCAGAAACCCCAAGAGGGTTTCTTAGGGGCATCCGTCTCTATTTTCGTCAGCACAGTACCAACAGCCAAAAAGCAAAAAGCACTTCATCTTCTTCCCATGGTCTCCTGCAAAGCGAACGTTGCCCTTGCCAAGCCAACTCAATTTCCCCTCCTTGAGGAAGGAAGAGGGGGACACTGTCATCTACAGGGGGAGCCCGTATTAGAGCTACGCCACACTCGCTCTGTTGCACATAAAAGAAAAACTACACAGAAGGAACTATCTATCCCTGACAGAATTTTCTAAAACTTTACTATTCCCAAAGTAGCAAGAATGACTACTGCACTGCTACAGCTATGCACAAACGTTGTTCAAGGCCACATATGCACAAGCGGTGGTGTAAGAGGAGCACGCCCCTGCCCGGAAACGGAGGAGGCGTTGGGAAAGTGCCAAAGACAAGAGCATGAGTGTCGGCCGCAGGGCGGCTGCCAATCAGCACGCGTGGCTCCGGCACCTGACGGCATGCTGGCTGCGCAGGGCGTTCTGGAGGAACCCGTAAGTAGAAGGGCGGGTGGAAACTGGGCTCCCTTGGAGTCTCCCCTCTTTCCTGGCTGTGGAGGGGACAGAGTTCCTGGGCCCTGGGCCTTGGGGACTGTGTGGTCCAGGAACATTTTCAGGCCCCTCTTGAATGCTCCAGGGCCTGCCTGGAGCACAGCGGGCACTAGGCCCCTAAGGGGGGAGGGGAGGGGGTTTGGGCTGGTGCACATGGGGAGCATGGCTGGGCTGCAGGCCCCACGCCCTTCCCTCACAGCAGAAGCCACAGTGGCAGCCAACCTGCTGCCCACACCCCCAGCACCGGCCTGTCAGCGGCAGTGTCCCACTGCTGCTACCTGCTCCGCCCGCTCCAGCCAGGGCAGGCTCAGTGTGCTGGTTGGTGCTGGTCCTGGAGGCGCAGCAAAGAGAGGTGTTAAAGGCGAGGGGCCCTGGGCCCCTGGACCTAGAGTACCTGGAGCCCCCACAAGCCCTGCACCCCTCCCTCCCGCATGGGGAGCTGCAGGGGCAACTGACACACCGGAGGGCAGAAGACTGTGCTGCGGGCAGGACGCCTGGATGCACAGACTCTGAAAGATGCCTGAAGCCAGACATCAACTGGAAACCAGCTAAGCCTCCTATGTTTCTTTCTTTTTCTTAAAAAAAGATTTTATTTATTTATTTCTAGAGAGGGGGTAAGGGAGAAAGAAAGGCAGGGAGAGAACCATTGATATGAGGGAAACATCGATCAGTTTTCTCTGGTGCGCTCCCAACTGGGGACCTGGCCTGTGACCCAGGCGGGTGCCCTCACCAGGATCGAACCAGCAACCTTTCTGTCTGCAGGCCAGGGTGTGATTCACTGAGCCACACTGGCCATCTGTGTTTCTTGAAAAATGACACTTTTGGGTGGGGGAAGAGGTTCCTGGCACAACCTTGAACTGAGCTGGCAGAGGGTGGCAGGGTGATTTTCTCTGTGTCTTAGAGGAAACAGGCTTTGAGGCAGAAACTGCCATTTTTTCAAACTGAATAGACTTTGAATAAAAACTTCTTTCCTTTCCACTGAACTCTGCCTCCAGAGTTTTTGCCTGTTGGTGACCAGTGGTAGGACTCCACTGGTTGTTTGGAAACAGTGTCAGCGTTACGAAAATCATTTTGTATGCGCTGCTACTAATTAGACTGAGCAGATTCTTGGCTTATATAGCTTTACCTTTCTTTTCAGAATACAAAAAAGCAAAATATATTATTTAAAAAAATACACAGGATACAAAAAACACAAGTAAGAAAATAAAACTCAAACATAATCTCACCATTCAGAGATGGCAGAACTTTCCATTAATTTTTATCAAGTCAGAGGTAGAACGAATCATTCATTACGCGTTCGTTTGAACCACTCTTACTTGGTGCGGGCCAGCAGCTCGGTGCAGGAACCAGACTAGTGTAACCAGCGTGTGAGACAGACCCCACCCCCCGCTTCTGTCTATCTGCAAAGTAGCTGACCTTCAATCAGCTGAGACAGCTGTGTCCCAGTCACCAAGGTCTCAGTGACATCACTCTTACGGGAGGACTTTCGGTAGCGGATTTTGTAGCCAGTAACCTTCCCATTTTGTGTGGCCGGAGGAGGTGGCTGCCAGTGGATCATAATACTCTGGAAAAGACACGTTTATAGGCAAAAGGTGAAATATGTCAAAAGCTTGGTTCTACACTTTTATGTATTATGATCCTAAGTTTAGAGAGGAGGAACACAAAGGCAGTAGGGTGTTCAGAGTTTTATTATTTAATAATCACTCACAAGTACTTTTTAATTAAATGCCCCCCCCCCCAATAATCAAATTGGGAGATGGTATCTGCAAGCAGTACACTTTGGGCCTTGATCTTCTAGGTGTTTAGCCAGAAAGACAACCCTGGGCAAAAGTCTCAGAAGTTTTCAGAAGAAAATATAAGGTCAGAGGTACATGGATTAGAAAGTAAATTGTTGATGGGGGTAAAGATCTCTTCCTATCTCAATTGTGGGATGGCTGAAATTAAATAATTCCTGTCTAACTCTTCCAAAGGGGGATCATGAATTAATAGTTGGTTGTTTTTTTTTAAGGAAAAGGAGTCCAACAGTACTTTCTGAAAGGACCAAACATCTCAGATGTCTACGCAGCCCAGAAGGGGCTCTGGGCCTTTTAAGAGGTAGACACGCCTTAAGTGCACAGTGAACACGACTAGGAGGGATGGTTTTAGCATCAGCAACCATCAGACACTCACTGGGCTCATCTCACAGGACTAAGGGACTATGGTGTCGTAAACAACTTCCTTCTACCTAATCACCAAGGTTCTGAATTGTTAAGCTCTAGAATGTAATGATTTACGTAACAGTAGCAAATATATGAGGTCTGTCCAGAAGGTATGAAGCCAGGCACTATGAAAAATAGAGACATTTGCTGAGAAAATACAAGGTACAAGAAACACTGTACATAAGACAACAATGCTTCAGTCCCCTTCAATGTAGGCACTTGAGACCTCACACAGTTCTCCCAATTGCCATCAGCTGCCCCGTTGTATCTTCATGTATCTCACTGACAGTCTGAAATCTCTTCCCTTTCAAAGGTGGTTTTAGTTTTGGGAAAAGCCGTAAGCCACAGGGTACCAAACCTGGCTGTAGGGGGGCTGAGTCACCTGGGCAATTTGACGGTTTGCCCAGGACGTGAAGCATGAAAGGCCGTAGTGTTGTGATGAAGCTGCCAATCACCAGCTGCCCACAGCTGTGACCCTCTGAATCATCTGAATAGTTTCCATGTAGGAATATTCAAGCTTAATGCAAAATTTGATGCAGATTCATTGCTCTACTCTCTCAGGCATTTTGAATGTGACCACCACACAGTACACATGTTCACTCAATGACATCTACCACCCCCACTGACGAGTGCAGTGAAGTCACCATTGTTCAGACTGCACATTCCAGTCCACTCTCCCTGGCTGCCAGGTTATATCAATGTCATGCAAACCATTCTCTTTATATCACAACGGCTGGACTTTTTTTGGACAGACCTCATATTTAGATTCAGAGAGAGGCTGGCATAATTTGGCATCAGAGAAAGGCGGTCAAGTTTAAACAGGATAAACTGAAGTTGGCTTCTCAGCTCAGCTTTATTGGCAAGTAGAATAGCTAGGTCACTTTACGTTCTGAGAATGACTGTTTTGGTATAGACTCGCCCTCTCCGTAAGCCCTTCTGAGTCTTACCAATATAGCACTAAAAATGAGCAACAGTAATATAAAGTCTTACCTTTGAATTTCTTACTTCTAAGGACAGATTCTGAGGAGCAGCACTGGGAACTGGATAGGCCAAAAAAAAAAAAGAAGAACAAATAATTATTTCCAGTCACCCATTATTTGACTCTTCCTGGGTGGACTTCACCCAAATGCATTTTACCACTGATCGCACCCCCTGAAGGTCGAACGCAGCTGTCGGCGCCACGGCGATGACTGACAGCAGTGTGTGGGCAAGGTGTGGGCACGTCTGGCTCATTTAAAAATCGAGACACCTTCAGACATGTGCACCCACACCCATGTCAGGTTGTGCCTTTGGGAGCCAGATCCTTATTTCAAGGATGTGGCTGATCATGAACTTTCCTAGAACCCAGACACATTCTGAACCCTCCCCAAGCCCTCTGATGATCCTTGGAGACGGCATAGCTTTATTTTAGGGAGGAGCCACCAATTTTCTGGAAACAAGTCTAATGAATGCGGCAAGTGAGTAAAGTTGGTACACGATGAACCCCGAATGGGATGCACATACATCAGGGAGCGTGGCTTCCTAGGGGAGATCCAAAGGTGGTTTTGAGGGCAGTTCCCACGTAGGGCAAAGAGATGCTTCAGTGAAGGGACCGTCTGGATCCTCGAGACAAGCGCATAGCGCCCGTGTAGATGTGGGAAGTGTGGGGCTGTTGCTGGAACAGCTGCCTAACTTTAGCTCCTCACATGCGGGAACCTGTGACGGGGGCATCGCCAAGGTAACGGTCCACACACCCTCCAGCACTCCTCTCGGGAGCGACTAAAGCAAGCAAAGAGAATCTAAGTGACCCTGATTAGTTTCCTCTCTGGTCTTCTCCCCTAATCCATCCATGGAATCTTCTCTTGCCCTTTTTCAGGCATTAGGTGACCAGGCCTGTATCTAAGTGCCCACTGTGCTACAGGCCTCTGGGGGACAGGGACTACTTCTTGCTCACTGTTGTATCTTGTTCCAAGTGCAGCAGGCCACAACCCTCGAAGGGTCTGGAGTGGGACTTAGCCGCCCACGCCCTGAATGGCTCCGGTCACCTCCCTGTTGAGGACCTTGACTAAGCTGCAGAGGTGCACACATGGCTGCTGTGGCTGTCGCTGTCATCTTCTTCTTCATCATCATCATCCTCACCATCACTAACATTTGTTGCATGCTCTTACACGGCAGGGACTTAATCCTCACAACAGTCCCATGCAGGGGTTTCCATTATTACTCCCACATGAAAGATGACATTCAAATCTCTTGCCCACACTATTTGTGTCAGCTAATGCAGGAACCAAAACCTGCCCCGCCTCCCGAGGGCTGCCCTTCACTGCCCTGCTCAGACATGCCGGGCCCCGGGACAGGCACAAGGGTGGATGCGCCGACCCACTTGGTGCCCAGTTAAAACTAACTCACGTGCGCATTTCAAAGCCCCTCAACTTTTAAAAGTCTTGAGCCACTGGCTGATGTGGCTGGCTAACCAAACTATAGTTTATATTTATTTTACCCAATTTATGTTGAAACTGTCAAACACACAGAACACAGTTACAGGGATAATACAATGGACACCATATACTGTCTTCCTGAATTCACCAAATGTTACTGTTCTGTCATGCCTGCTCTGTTTCTCCACTATATCCACACACCCATCTGTGTATCTGCAGACTGTCTGAGGCGTCCTAGAGGCAGCCCCCCACGCACACCACTCACTCCTCAACACTGCGGCACACGGCTCCTACGGTCAGGCGGTCTCCAGCGAAACTGTAATGCAACAATCACTTCCAGAAAATGTAACCTGAATGCAAAATATCACCTGTCTAATATACCTAGTAGCACATCTAACACTATACATACTTAACATTAAGTAAATGAATCAACAGTGTCCTTTGTTTATTTTCAGTCCCAGATCCAGGAACCAGTAAAAGATTATACCTAGTTTATATTATTTCATGTGTCTTTACTCTTCTTCAATCTAGATTCCAGAATGAGTTCTAATCTTTTTTCTTTCATGAAACTATTTTTTTAAGATTTTATTTATTTATCTTTAGAGGGGAAAGGAAGGAGAGAAGGAGAGAAATATCAATGTATGTTTGCCTCTCATGAGTCCCCTGCAGGGAACTGGCCCGCAACCCAGGCATGTGCCCTGACTGGGAATCGAACCACGATCGTGTGGTTTGCAGGCCCACGCACAATCCACTGAGCTATACCAGCCAGGGCAGAAAAAGATATTTTTTTAACACATTGGATTAGGTGAATTTCAGTAAACAATACATACACGTACTAAGAATAATGAACTGTTATTTTCTGTTCTACTCTAAAAATACCGTATTTTTCAGACTATAAGATGTACCCCCCAAATTTGGGAGGAAAATGGGGGTTTGTCTTATAGTCAGAATGTAGCTTTACGTTTACATTGGTGAAATACATTATTTGTTATTAAATATTTTACCACATTGTTTGCTTCAAAATTTTTTTTCCCTATTTTCCTCCTCTAAAACCTAGGTGTGTCTTACGGTCCAAAAAACACAGTATGTATTTTTAAGCGCTGGTCTCGATCTGCTTGGTCTCTTCGGCAATCTGTAGTCTGAAAAACTCTGCTCAAGGCAACAGGCATGTGCACACACACAGCTCAGAAATTCAGTCACAGGTGAGGAATGAAACTGTCCTAAAACACCAAGGAATGAAAAAGACCTGTTTGGCGTGCAAATATGATGGCTAAGTCGAGCAAAGCTAGCCTCCCCACAGCCCCCAAACAGCCTGTGTAATGGGTAAGCAGTAACGGTTACTCACACAAACGCCCCCACTGAAAACACCACCGAGAAGCTATTTGGCACCTGTCCCTGCCGTGTTCTATGCTGTCCCACTAAATCTTTACAGCAACCCGGGGCACTTGGTGTCATTCGCATTTTTACATTAAAGAAACTTGCTAAGTGACTCAGACACATTGAATGACTCGACCAAAGTCACACTACAAAAAGGTTTCTGGGATTTGAACAGAATCTTCTTGACATCAGAGCCCACGACCTCACTGCTAAGCCACCAGGGCCCCCAAGCGCAGTATTCCGTTCCAAAGGAACAGTTCCAACTGTCACTCACCATCTGACAATGTCTGAGCAGCGACGTCCTGCGTGGAGACCCCCGGGCCGTGCTTATTGTAGGCCACCACTCGGAAACTATACTCTGTGTGTTTCTTCAGCCCATTAACGGTATGGGAGTGACTTGCGACATCAACATCCTTGAATAAAATAAAAAACAATTGGTGTACGTACACAACTCACAAAAAAGCTACAGGAAAGAATTAACTACGCAAACTCTGTATTTGACAGAACACAGATTTTTATCCTTCATACAGAATGTTATTTAACATTCAAAGCAGATTAATCATAAACACTGGCAATTTGCTAAGCACTTAGTTACACTTTCTGGTAAAAGCTACAGAATAAACCTTGGCACAAAGAAATAGAATCTGTCCACTTTTCACTTCCTATACCTTCCCCCCGCCTCAGGTTTCTAGACTAACTAGCACTGAGTTTTGGAAATGCAGTTCAACTCTGCTATTCTAATCTATGGGCTGAAAACTGGCTTCATAAAATCATGCACAGTGTCAGATGGGTCCTAGACTTCTGGAACGATCACTTCATAAGGTATATACATGTCTAATCACTATGTTGTATGCCTGAAACTGACATAATAATGCATGTCAACTATAATAAAAAATAAATTAAAAAAAAGAAAATGACTTTATCTTATACCTGTTCTTTGTCCGTCCCTTTTTCCATGTAGTACAATTTGTAATTCTGAATTTCCCCATTGCCAGACAACGGTGTTTCCCAGGTGACGGTGATGGAAGTAGGGGAAGTTGCATACGCTCGGATGTTGGGTGCTGGGCCTGGGAGCTGAACTAGAAAGAAAATGTCAAGACGGCAAGACATGAACAAAATTTACTGTACTCCTCAATAACCATCCTCAGCAACAGTGTCATTGTGGCCACCTTATAAAAACACCAAAAAAACTAAAAAAAATAACTGATATGACTGAAGTGGGTTTAGGATAATATTAAACAAATTTCTCTTGTTATGACTTAAAACCCAATTTTATCTGTGAAGAATCTCAAGTTTATTAAAAGAAAAAAATGAACACCACAGAATCCCTCCTGTGGTTTATAAACTCCTGGTCGGGCAGTGGGACAGCTGCAGGTATGAAGCCATCGTCACCAAGAGGGAGCCTGTGAGGCGAGTCAGGTTGGGGGATGGACAGAGTCCTTGTTCACAAAGAACTCTGTCTAGAGGGAAGTCACACACACACACACACACACACACACACACACACACACAGAGTTACAAATAATGTCGTAAGTACTACCAGTCAGGTAGCAGATGGAACCAGAACAGGAAGGAGCGGCCCTAGACGAGTGTGCCAGCTGGCTGGAGTGCCATCCCGTGCACCAAGAGGTTGCGGGTTTGATCCCGGGTCAGGATGCACACAGAAGGCAACCGACTGGTGTTTCTCTCACTTTGATTTCTCTCTCCCCACCCATCCCCCTCTCTCTGAAATCAATAAACACATCCTTGGGTGAGGATAAAAAGATAAAAAGAGAGCAGACGATCCTGCTTTGGGAGGTGTGAGTAGGAAAGAGAAAGATTAGTGACAATTTCCGCAGTGAGGAAGATGAATATTTTTTTTTTATTCTAAGGGGCAAATTATTCCAGCAAATGAGGAATAACACGTGAGAAGAGGGTTACGTGGTTCAGGCTGTTTAACAGAGAGAAGGTGCAGGACAGAGAACACCAAAAAGGATGACAAGAGCTGGACAGTGAAGGACCTTTACTGTCCTGCCACGGCTTCTGCATTATCTCAGATAGTTACGGAAAAATTATGAGCAGAAACACGACACAGTCAGGCATGTGTTTAGAAAGAATACGTGAGCACACGTGTGAAAGAAAACAGTAAGGGAACAAGACGCAATGAAAGAATCATTTTTACAACAGCTACCTTTTACTGAATGTTTACAGTCAGTCCAGCATCGAGTGCTTTACATGTATTTAAGTTACATCTGTTTAATCTTCGCACTAACGCACATGAGGTGGACACTATCATCCCCACTCACAGATGAGGTTGAGCGGTTAAGAAGCATTCCCAAGAGAAGGGAAGTTAGTGAGTGGGAGAGCCAGGAACTGAGCACTTTCTGATTCTAAGACACGAACCCAAGGAGACCAGTTAGATCACTACGACCCCTCCAGAGGACGTGTGTGGCTGGAAGACTCGACGGCTGGCTGAACAAAGGCTGCTCAGCTCTGACTCCCACAGCGTCTCACAGGCCCACACACCTTTTCGCTACGTTCTTTTTGTCCGACTGATAGGTTCCAGCCTCTGTTTCTATACAAGTCCTGAGCGGCCGCCTAGACCAAGACTTTGCTGGACTCTTTATTTGAAAACGACTTCTCTAGTGCTAGTGGTTCTGTAACAGGCACCCATTAGGTTTAAGGAAGGCAAAAAAACCTAACAAAATATAAAACAAACTGGCTTTCTTAAATAATAGCACCACAGCTTAAAATTAGCTTTGCTACCAAGGCAGAGATACCTGATTACGCTTATTCTCAACAGTGGTTTACTTTTTAGTTTCCCATCATGTTACTCACTCAATGGAAAGAGCGTATTTCGTGCATCCTGACAGGTGGGGTTCGTCACACTTCTGCTGACACAGAAAACTTTCCTCTAACAATAAAGGGGAAAGAACACAAAACAGTCCCCAAATTCCCATGAAATCACTTTTAATACCTTCATGACTAACCTAAACAGAGGCCAATGTGACCCTAACAAAGGTGCTAATCAATTCTTTCATTTTAGCTGTACAGTGGCATAATAAATGGAAAACAACTGAAGTTGACTTGTGAAGCTAAACACGTAACATATTTTCCAAGGCTGACGGCAACGCCGCCTCCGCACGCCCCGGGGCCTGCAGTGCGGTGCACACTGCTCCCCGCTAACGCCTTCCCTCCCCAAAGCACATGCCCTCCACCTGTACTCTTACGGACAATTGTTCTTTCCATCAAACTCCTGAACAAATGACTGTGCTGCCTGCTGTCCTCATGGTCACAGCACCTCACACTCCTGTCGGTTTACCTGTCTCTGGCATCGGACCGTAAGCCTCTTGTGGACAGAAGTCAAGTCCTACTCATCTCCACATCTCGACCCATCTTTACATCAGTGACTGGCACACATGACAGGCACTCAAAAAAATCTACTGCCCCTCACACTTTTTTCTTTCATCTTCAAATTGACAATGACCCTTCTAGTCCAGTGATTTTCAACAGTTTGACTCATAAGTTCTGAAATGATTTAAAAAAAAAAGCCACAGGCTCTTTCCCAAGGAGAATGTGACTATGTACAGACACTCAAATATTTTAATGTATTTTCAGAAAGTTCATAGCTGTAGGGCGGAACTCTTGCACTGAATCCAACTCAGTGGGCTTTTCCTTTATTTCCATCGTGACTCACCTTCATAGTTTGATCCTATTTTGGGAATTTGGGTCATGCTGTTTCCCTTCCCAAGAACGCTTCATCTAAGTCAAATGTTTCCAGGCCAATTCTCATCTCTTCCTAGGAGCCTGCCTTCAGATACCTAGCTTTTACAGTAATTGTTTCTTGTTTTGTATCCCAGTATCCCTCATAAATGACAGCTGTACATGAGCGTTAGCGGAGGAGAACTGAGCTGGACACCTGATAGACGGTTTCCGCTCTTACCGGGACACAGTAACTGTGGGACACACATCCTTTCCCCACGATGAAAACGCATTCGTTCCTTAAATCTGCCCAGTGACTCTCTGACGGCTTTCTTGTTCTTAACGGGGTTTGACTCCTGATCTTCACGCTGCATCACTGGCATGATCAATAATCTCCCATCTCGACTGCTGACTCTTTAACACGAGAAGTCCTATCTTGTGCATTCCCTGCATCTCCAACACCCTGTGCAGTACTTGGTATGGGGGATACTCAACAAACACTTGGTGACTGAATTATCTGCTCCAGTGTTAGGGAGTGAAGTTCTGCAGCTTCTGGTCTTTACTTATTCCGCCCATTAGTCCACGAAGTCTTTGAATTACTTCTACAGTTTCACGGGTAAACTCACGAAATCTGTTTAGTTCCCTGGTCAGTAGCTTCCACAAATGTCTCGCAGCTATGTCAGCCATAGCCGAAGTGGAATCTTTGTTACTGGAAGCTTAACAGTAAAAGAAAACTGGAGAAGACTATGATGACAAACATAGCTTGTGTTCATAGAAGGTAAAAATATAGAAGAAAGCCTCATGGGAAAAGCATTAAATAATAATTCGATTGCTTCTTACAATTTCAGGCCTACATAGTTTGCAACCAAAATTTAAGACATACAAGACATTTATAAAATAAACCAACCTGATACTCATTTCAGTCACATAAAATCTTAAGAAACCTAATTGGAAGTAACAGTATTAACACAAAAGACTGCAGGCCCAAAGCAAAGCCATGAAGAGATGCTGATGTACGTAAAGCCCAGGATGAGCTTGGGGATGTACTATACACCTATTTCCTGCGTAGGGCGTCAGACACCGGGAAATACAAAGATGACAACGACTGTCTCTGCCATAAAATAAATGAGATATATTCATAATCACAATCTAAGGAAGAAAGTGATAATGTATCTTAGAATTGTAGAGATACAATATTAGCCAAGATCAGAAGAAAGACTCCAGAAGGCAGCTGAACTAGGTCTTAAAGCATCAGTAAAATTTGAGAATGGAATTATATTGTTTTATACTATTTGCTACTGTTGGATATGAATTAATTTTACCTCTCCTAACTAATCCGTAAAATCCTTAAAGGCAAGACAGTGTTACACTGTGCACTGCTGCGGTGGGCAAGGCTCCGGGCAAGGCAGCCGGCTATGGGAAGTGCTGGGAGGCCCGTGGAAGACTTACCCTCAGGCTGGGTTTCCACGTGGAGAGGAGCTGAACTCTCCCCCAAGCCATGCTTATTCTGAGCCATCACTCTGAAGACGTACACGGTCTCCGGCATTAGATTCTGAATGGTTACCTGCATTTCTCCTGGGCGACTGGTATTCTCAACACGTTCCCTTTAGACAAAGAGGGATTCAGAAAGAAACAGCACTGATTAGGAGTGTTTCTAAAATATACGGTTTCATTTTCATTGCAACACCTGTATACCACACCACACCAAAATCTTACCAATTTATATCAGACTAACTCTCACAAAAGGGAACTTCTGAGGATAAAACAGCGCACAGGAGAACAGAGAAACCTGCAAAGAGCAATGCTGTGCACATCTGATAACTTACTGATGTTCTTGTTTAAACATTACTGATACCACTGGTTACATGACCACAGCTTCTTTGGAGAGAAGACACAGACTGAGTCTTCCCATTGCCATTTCAAATGAGGCAGCTGGTCATCAACTATGTAGGCTTTAGAAACTACTGACTTTGAAAGGGTGATTCTCAGGGAGACAGACAGAATGTGATTATAGGTACTACTCAATTCTCGCAGAAAACATCGAGGGGTGCTGTGCATATTTTGGGTAACAGACTCTCAATAAAAGGACAACCAGAGATTATGACTTTTAAAATTGGGAAGAAAACAGTAAACATTCAATGAAAGCTAAAAGTAATCTAATCTATAAAATAAGTTAATCATAACACTGATTTTTATTATTTATTTTTTAAAAAGAATACTCTTTTTGAATTATTTTTTCAAAATGCTTTGAAATGTTTGACAAATCTTATCACAAACAGTACAAATGAATCTAGCAGTCTAGCATTGTGAGATGGAAATACAAAGACAATCTTCCAGGTTCTTTAAAGAAAGCAGCGTCCAGGCTGGAGCCAGGGGGCCTCTGCGCCCACACCCGGGCCCACAACTGGGCTCAGCCTACTGTGCTCACTAGAACAAACACCAGACTGCACCACACAGGAGCTCTCAACAAACAGTGCAAAGGATTTACTTGTATTAGACAAAGAACTAGCATTTAAAAATTGCCAATCATGTGAAGAAAGATCTGTACCTATCCCGAGAGAGTAATAATAATAAGGCCCCAAACTACTCTGTGGAAGAAATTATTTGAAATGATCTAATCTATTGAATTGTAATTCTAACTTTAAAATATTGATAATTTCCCCCCAAAACTACGGATTAAAATTTTAGTTCCACATAACCAGATTGTCTTACTGTATATGAAAGAACATCTGTATTTTACAGATGGGAGTGTTTCTCAGTAGTTTTCTATAGTTCTTTAACCTATCTTCTTTTAATTAAAAAAAAAAAAAGAAAAACCAGACAGACAGTACCCACACCATATTTATACAGCTGTGTTATTTCTATGATCAGGTACATTGGAAGAGTACTATGGTAACAAAAGTTACTGCTCAGAGAGACATTTGAGATATTTATAGATACTATTTTCTCTTCAGCTAAACCTCTAATTCACAAGATTTGGAAGGAGGATGGCAACTAAATTCTTACATCTGAGGTTTCTGACACAATGATTGTGGTATGAAAGGAAGTATGGTATTTTATCTCTCACTAAACCAGCTATTTCCAACCTTGTTCATCTCATGGCACACATAAAGTAATTACTAAAATTCTGCAGCACACCAAAAAAATTAGATTTTTTGCCAATCTGACAAAAATAGGCGTCATTTTTGTTCATTCACACTGAACAACTATTGTGTTGGCTGTTGTCATTTTCTTATCGGACAATCTAAGGGAAAAGAGGCCAGTGCCCCCGACTAAATAGATGGGCACTGCATATGGTCAATATTCTGCGGCACAGTGGTTGAAAATTCCTGCCCTAAACTAAAAGCTTTGCCTGAGAGTACAGGCGAGGTCCCTTTTGTTTACTCTGCTTGAAAGTCTCAACAAGCTCCCTCTGGAAAGATGAGAGTGCTGTTTCGCTGTAAACTGAAGTGAACGGCTGTCTCGTGTGCGTTTACATTCTACAGAAGCCCTCGGCAGAATGCTCACACGCAACGGAAGCATCACGACTGTGTGCTGACTGAGGAATGGGAATCTGCCTTCCAATACGTAATGATAGAGCAATGACACCACGTGCACCTTCGGTTTGTTCTATGTGGAAGGGAAAAAAATGGGAGAAATGAAAGGAACTAAAAACTTTAGAATAAGTTTCAACAGTAGCTTTAAAATTAAAAGAGTCAGCAACGGTTATAGGTCTTTAAGATTAAATACCCAGCACCTAAAAAGGCTTCTAATATTAGACTGGTCTGAGGTCACAGAACCAAGTGTCAGTCTAGCAAAAAACTTCAGGGCAAGAGAGATCCAGGGTGAGTTATAAAGGACAACGCTCATAAATGTGTGAGGTTACAGTGGGCCTCAGGTTAGAATGTGTCTGCTAAAAGTCAAACAGAAGGTACACCTGATATGAAGACAGTGTGGGGCGCTAAGTTAGGAGCTCCAGTTCCAGTGCTCGCAATAGTACGAGCTTTCCAAGGGACGATGGGCAAGTCCCTAATGCTTTCTGGGCCTCAGTTTGCTCATGTGGTAAGTGAAGAAAATGAGATCAGAACAGCAAACTTTCTTTAAGGGCCACATATGTCTTAAATATTTATAGGCCAAGAGGTAAATGGAAAATATTATGTAGTTACTTACATATCCTATTACAATGTAACTGTTCAAACATGAAAAACTGCTCTTAGCTCCTGGGTCATAAGAATAACAAGTGTGATGTGGCCCACGGTCCATAACGTGCCAACTCCCGGACGAGACTAACAGATGTCCATCTCTAAAATGCTCTTCATTTCTGGAATAAGTTCCTGTGTTCTCCCTTTGGTAGCTAATATCACAAAGGAGTTGCTGTCTACATTAAAGGCACTGAAAATAAAAGGCGGGTATTTCATAGTTGAAAAGGTGGAGCAAGGAAGGACCTTTTGAAACTCAGGAGCCCAACAGAATTTTGGTAGCTCTTTGACCAAGGCACATAGCGCCACCTGGTGGTTGAATTACCAAAGGCAGGAAGTCGGCTTATAAATCTGAAGAAAATTTACTCTCATTTTGGTGAGAAAATTTAAGCTTGTAACAGTTAAATAAATGTTCTTTATAAAACAAGTAACCAGGATCTAGTCTTTTTACTTCTTTCTACTCCTTCGCCACTTCTACTCAGAAATCATAAACTTAAAGTAACGAAGTTAGAGAACATTATAGTCTAGTCTCCAAGAACCTTCCTTTGAAATATTTCACATATTTATCCTGTCCACTGCAAGTCGCTGCTTTTATCTTCACTGAGGCCATACCTACCACACGCCAAGATGAATAAAACCACTACTCGACTCATTTCCCTAACTCCATTTCTTCTCCTCTTTAAAAGATTTAAAGGTGAGGTACTCGCAAAGAAACTCTCGCAAAACCTGTTTAATAAATCACAGTGCACACAGTGCACAGTTTTAAATGGCCCCTTCTTAACTGACTGTGCCCAAAGTCTTACTGGTATGCCAACATTTTGCTTCAAACTTCCACTTTATTATGATATCTAATTCCTACCAAAAACGCTGGGCCAGTCAGACTAATTTTTTTGGTTTCCCACCCTTCAAACGCCACACACACAAATTAGATTGGACTCTCCTTGCATCTTCTCTTCCTTTATACTATATTCTCTTCCAATTTAACTTCCACATTTTTCTAAATCCCACTTTCATTTATTAATAATCCCGCTCATTTCAAATCTAGGATACATCTAAGATTTTATAATGTGACAGATTTTCATTAAAAACAAAAGTATATGTAGTTAAAAGTTTGAGCTGTTCTTGCTTCTTAAAACCTTGTCCTACCCTGCGACCTAACTGTGGCCTGTACTGGCCTGCATCTCGCCAGATCCGAGCCAGGCTCTCAGCCTTAGCACCACTGAGACTGGGGGCAAGGGAATTCTTCACTGTAAGGGGCTGTCCTATACACTGTAGGATGTTTATTAGCACCTCTGGCTTCCACTCACTAGATGCCAGTAAGCACCTCCTCCCATCTGTTATGATAACCAAAAATGTCCCTGGACACTGCTAAATGTCTGTCTCCTGGGAGGCAGGGGACAATCACAGCTGTAGGCATTTATACACACATCAAAATATATAGATATAAGTCACTTAACAGTGCCGGCATCATACTTCATACATAATATACTAATCATGTGCCTATTCCTCTACCAGCAGACTTTCTTTTTCATTACAACAATGCTACAATAAACATCTTGTATGAGAGCCCCATGTATATCTGTATACCTACAGGACACCTGAAAGTGTAACTGTTAAATTGAAGGGTATATGCACCAAGAAGATACAGGTGAAACATGCAAACTCATTATTTTGAATTTCTAAGATTGGTAGTAATAGTGGAAACTGTTTTTAACTTTCATGAACTTTCCACTAACTTCTATGAATCATCTCCTCACACCATTTGCTTCTTAGGATATCTGTCTTTTACTCAGGATTGTTGGAATTCTTTCCACAGACTGAACATCAATACAATCTTTTATAAATAGTACGCATTTTCCCAACTTAGGACTTGGCAGTTTGACTTCATTTACATTTTATCACATGAAATTTTACTATGTTATATAACAATAAAAATAGCTTCTCTTTTTCTAAAACATACATTTAAAAAATATCTCTTGATCCGTCTGTAATTTGCTGTACATAACACAAGACAAAGATAGAACTTTTTAAAAAAGTCTCACCTGAGGACATGTGTTTGATACGCTCCCTGACTGGGGACGGGACACGCAACCAAGCCACCTGGCCCAGGCGAGAGACAGAACTTTTATTCTTCCCACCTAATGTAATTAATTATTTCAACCTCATTTCCTGAATAACTGTTACTTCTTCATTGACCGAAATTAATTTACTCTCTTAACGAACATTTAGTGCTACTACAGGCCAGGCGCCGTTCTGGGTGCTGGCAGTTCTCTCCTGAACAAGGCAGACACAATTAAGTCAGGAAAGGTGAGAAAATGCCAGAATGTCACACGGTGCAGAAGAACGCAGAGAAATAAAACAGGGTGGTGTGACAGCAGTGGCCCTCAAATACACGTTCCGCGGTCAACTCTGGTCCGCAGCCCTCGTCACTGCAGATGCTCCCGCCGTGCCATCGGGCTTGCGACGCTTCCCGAGAATTTAGTAATGGGCTTGGGAACGAGGTGGCTCCCGGGCAGCACAGTGGGAGTGCGACTGAGAGGCTAAGCTGAGCGGCTGCATAAAGCCTGAGGGGGTGTCATCTGAGGGTGACAGGAGCCAGACACGGTTATTTGTGAGGGAAGTGCACAAAGGAGGCACAGGGCCTGGCAGTGAAAGTGAGCTGGCAATTCTGAGGAATGCTGAATGCTTTCTTTCTCCTGTGAAATTCAACAAAATTTGTAACGAGATTTGAAAGCCGACTGGAGACTTTTTTCACAGGTGCTGTTTGATAGTAACGTCTTGACTTTTTGTGCCAAGAACTATGTTTCCACATCTCTGTGATTCCCAAAACGATCCAGTGGGGTGTTCAGACAAACCTCGCCCTGGGCACGCCTCCGTCTACCTGGCTCGGCCACGACTCGGCTTCTGAGCGCAAGGAGCCCCCACTTGATCAAGGCCCTGCAGCCGATGAACTCCTCAGTCTGGTGTTCAAGACGGTGTCTACCCAGTGCCAGCACTCCGGCAGAAATACAAGCTTTATTTCACGAGTTATGGCCCAAGCGAAACAGACATGTTAACTTTTTTCTTCTTTCGTTTTCTTTTTCTGGGGTGGAGCAGGAGCACAACGAGGGAGCCCACTCAGCAACGCCAGGAACACACAGTTAGCACACGGCCTGGCTCCTCCCAAGGAGTTTATAATCAGGTCGGGCAAGCACAGAAATGAACACAACACACAAAAGTGACAGCTCATGGCAATTTAAGATCACGTGTTAAGTGACCCGTGAGTGTCACAAATGAGTGGCACAAACACACATCTACGAGAAATGCTACCGGGACCGGCAAGGGCAGAGAAAGCTTTACGGGGGATCCCGGGGCTCCACCAGGGCCGAGAGGGTGAACAGGATTGGCTTTAGCTGAGAAGAGGGAAAGGGGAACGGGAGTGAAGAGACGAGACTGGGAGAAAGGCCACACGGAGACAAGAACTAGAGCTCGGCCATTAGAAAGTGAGTTCCGCTGGGTGGTGGGAACGAAAGGGTGTCAGACACACACAGCTGGACTGTGGAGGACAGGAGCCTGGGGTTCTGGGTAACCTGTAAGCAATGGAAAGGCAACGTGAGGTCCTGCAAGGGGCGGAGATGGACAGGAACTTAATGAAAACGCTGTTTCAAGGAAAGTGAATCTGTGATTTCTCCTGTGTCATCAAGGAGACGCCCTGAAATTCAGCAGCCCACATACACACGAGGGTGAAGTCATCTCAGACTGGATTAGTGAGCTAAGTCTACTTAATTTTTAGAATCCAAAAGTTCTAAATAAGCTTTATTTTATTAGACTGTGCTGACTGAACCTTATGAACAAAGGGCAGCCCTGGTTACGGTTTAATACTTCAACTTAAATAGCTCTATCTATCCTCTCTCCAAGTCAGCCCAGAAAGGCAGGAAAGAATACAAAGACTTCAGTCTGTTTGGGAATTTATTTCTAATGACCTACGATTAGGAAAGACGCACCTCGGGGATCACAGAGCCAGGGCGCACGCGACCGCGCTGGGTGGACCAAGATGGAGCCAACGGGCTCAGACAAACGGGCACTTACCTAGCAACCCCCTCCTTGGTGTAGAAGACAGAGTAGGTGAGATTGTCTCCGTGAGGATCTGATGCAGGCGTCCGCCACGTCAATTTGATGAAGCGGGTGGAGACCAGGGAGGCCACGACGTCCCGAGGAGCTGAAGGCAGGGGTCCCGCTGTGGCTGGTGCTAGATGGTCAGCAGTGGCACTGGTCAGTGAGGTGGGAGGTAATGTTGGGATGGCAACATCTTGTCATGCGCAAACATTGGGGAATATGAAGGGAAAACCACGACGGTTTTAAAAAAGAGAACAGAAAGAACAAAAACAAAAAAGAAATAAACAAAACCACGATGGGAAATAAAATAAAATGAACGAACATAAAAAAGGCCATTAAACTGAAGGCTAACATGCAGGCCAGAGGGAACTACTGAAAACTAATGGGCACTACGCAAGGCACATCACTGCTGAGCAGGCAGACTTTCTGGTCCCTGTGATGGCCGCGGGCAAGGACAGGGAGGGTGAAAGCTGAGAGTACAACATCTCACGGGACACGGCAGTGCCCACGGAACGTTCTTTAACCCTGAAGGCAGCATGCAGCACCTGTCGTACTTTGCGCGAGTCTCACATGTGACAAAACCTCAGTGTTTTCTACTTCACCAAACCAGGGAGCAGTGTGTGTAGTGTGCCTGCGCCCAGTCACACTCCTCTGGGGCCCCAGGCACCGTGGCCTCACTGAGAACTCTGTGCGTCCTCAGCTCTGCAGGGATTCCAGAGCCGCATTTTCAATGTTAGTTTAACACGTTAACTCCTGCCCTCTGTGCTGTAGCCAGGGACTTTTGTACCCTCTGTATTCAGGGAAGTCTGACAACCTTCATCACTTTGCTATGTTACAGTTCATTTGCTATCTTATTTGCTATCGATTAACTACAATAGTACAAAATTCTGAATCAAACGTTCCAAAGCTGCAGAAATCAAATGCGCAGGCAGCTTATCTGTACGTTACAGTTCTCGCCAGGGTGTCACCAGGCACGGGCCAGGGGGAGCAGTGCAGAGCCAAAGCTCTGTGTACCTGTAGTCCTGGCTAACGTTTCGACCTCCTAAGGCAGTTCCATGGACAATTCTGATTTTGTAAGTTTATTCCTAACACTAACCTAAAATCTCCTTCACCTTGGGTCCAGAGAGCACAAATTTAATCTTAGAATTTGTAACTAAAGGAGTTTATTAGAATTGTGTCATAACCTTAATGGGGAAATCAGCAGAACAGAAAGAGAGGAGAACATAAAAATTCTCTAGCTAGTTTTCAATGAAATGGTACAGCAGCAATCCCTTGGAAATATCTCTGAACTGCAAGAAACTCCAAAGTGAGGCAGTCTAAATAAATATGCCAGAAAGAATAAATTCTCTAAGGGAAAAGGCAGAGAAAGAGCAGCCTAAAGTCTCTAGATACGTGAAGAGGGGAAAGAGCATTCTAATAGCCACCATTTACTACACAGCACCGTAGTTCTTCATATAAACTCATTCGATTCTTACAAACCCCCCAGAAATAGGTACAGTGCTCTCATGTATCTCTACCTTATATACAGAGACTGACATTTAAAAGGGCTCACTCACTCATCCTAGGTCACTTATACTAAGTGGTAAAGTGTTAAAACCAAACTTGGTTTTCAGTTTAAGAGGCCTCTGGATTTAGCCAATGGGAGTGCTAGCCCTGCCTGTACCACTTCATTTATGTCACCTGGGGCAAATCAGTTATTCTCACTCACTTGTTCCTTTTCCTCCTGAGGAAGTGCTTTTAAGAGTGTGGCGTGCTATCAAAATGTAAGGCTGTGAAGTCACAGTTCAGATACAAGTCCATACTTCACTGACACAGTGTCTGGTCTGAATGGCCACCAAGGTCTCATTCTCATCCCTTATACTTCAACAGATGTGCTGCCTCAAAGGACACAACCGGCCTCACTTGCGGTGTTCAGAGCTCTTTCCCACGTGCTGTGTCAGTTCACCCCCCACGCCATCCCACGGGGCTTCGTGGGCTGACAGGACTAGGCGTTGGAGTGAGGGGCGAAAAGCAGTGCAGGACTGCTGTGGGGGCGAGTGAGAGGTGAGTGGTGTCACTAACAGGGAAGGAGACAGCAAACCGAGGGAGAGGTGGTGAATTTGGTTTGAACGTGTAGTGTTTAAAGTAAAGATGCAACATGCACAAGAGAAACGTATAGGAAGCAACGGGAAATGTGGATCTCTGGTATCTGCAGTCACTGAAACCCACAGAGAAACGGTTCAGAGTGGCTCGGAGAGCCTCGCTCCACTGTCCCCTTTCTGTGCCTGCCCAGGAACATGGTAAACTGCCTCTGAGTCTGACCCAGCTCACAAAAGTAAATTGTTCCCAACTACTCGCTGGCTGGAGGAGAGAGGGAGCTTGTAAAACAAGGGAGCGCTAGCCCTCGATCTTGAGTACAAAGATGTTATGGTGAAAACTTGACTCAGCCCCTTCCTAATAATGTAACACTGGGCCAGTCACTTAGCCTCCCTCTACCCGCGTCCCCAGGCTGACTTGAACGAGATGAGTATCAGTTAAGAAAAGTGCACGTGGAAGCCAATGTTACCACCATGATGAGCCTAAGTGGGTGACAAACACAAGAACATTAAATACAAAAAGGCAACTAGGAAAGGGCCATAAGCAGGGAGGACTAGGTGAGGGAACTACGTAATGGGCAATAACTGGAAGGGGCCCCCGGAGAAATGTTCATTAGACCACGGAACGTCTGTTGCTCACAGCTGTAACTCTTTAAAGCCAGCCCACATTTCCCACTGACATTTTTCCTGTTCATGATGCACCACTTACACTAACGTATGGGCCACTTGAGGATGAAATCAGAATCTGTTTTATCTGGAAATCACTCACCATTCCTCTGTATATTTATCACATTACTAAGTGGAAGGAAATTCAGGGAGGATGTTAGTGCAGTGGTGATCAGTGTTTTTAGAGTCTCATTACACAAGGCAATACCTGAATCTTTTTAGCTGATACAAGGTATATACAGATAATATTTACATAGTGATGTTCTATCAGTGTTTGCTTTGCAAATGCATTTTATCAGTTGTACACGAAGTAAGAGTGTAAATAACGCTGAATCACTGTAACTGAGTCCTACACGGCCACGGCAAAAGTGCAGAGCTCGGGCTCCGCACCCAGACCAGGTCACCTGCTGCTGTGCTGGCTCACGTCTGGCTGCGCAGGCGAGGGAAACAGCCTGATGGGATCCCAGAGAGCCAAACAGGCAGTACAGTTACACCAGGATCGATGGCAGGATGATGTAGACTGGTTTGAAGAAGTCAACAAACCCTTTTCCCATTTTGGCAACTATAAAGCTATGCAAAAATGTCAAAAACTTGGGACTATCCAAAGGCACACAACCAACAAAGGCACTTACATAAAAACTATTCTACTTAGGGAAAAATAGCAAGTCTGTGGCATTTTTGCCTGGAGCTGCTCCCAGCCCCCTAGCTCTGTTGGGGTGGTCTTCAACCAGGGCAAGGCACACCCTGGAAACCAGTGACTTTGCTGCTGCCACGAGAGGGGACTCATTTGATGTGGAGCATTGTCAGTTCAAGTGGTAATCTCGGTGGCAAATGCACAGAATATTGAAATGTGTTCACAAAACCAAAGAAAATGGCCAGGAACTATGCAGGGTCTCAGATTGTACCATGAGTTAACAAGACAGTAATTACTGTCCCATGGGTGCTGGCAAAGGCACAAGTCTTGCATCAAAGACTAAGAACTTTGTTACTCAGAGTAATGGCAGCAGCCAGTACCTCTTGTTTGCTTCCATTAGTTCTCCAAGACCCCCAAGTCCCATGGAGAACATGCAAGGGCCCAGGATGGGTGCCTGCACATGACCCAGGTTGTTACAGAAGAACCTGGACTTGAGGGATTTGCCACTTTTATAGCAAGGAAAAGCAAGCCCCCAGACAAAGAACCAGCCTGCTGTGGATATCTCATTTAATTCTGTTCGGTCAAAAACACACTGTGTATGGTTTTGGTCTTTTTAAATTTACTGAGATCTGTTCTGTGTCCCACCATATGGTCTATCCTGGAGATGGTTCCACACAGAGTGGGAAAAAAGCAGGTTTACAGGTGTGAGTCTGTTCCTGTATTCTTTACTAACTATTGTATTATTTTCCACATGAACAACTGCAAACCTACTTTTGCACCACCCTGTGCATAAAAAGCATGTCTGTAATTGGTAGGTGGAGATTCTACAACATTAGTTATGTTGAGTTGGCTGACAGAGTCGTCCAAGTCATCGATACTCTAACCTTCCCTAATTGTTTTATCAGTTCTTGAAAGTGGGATATTAGTATCTCCAGCTATTATCACCGAATCATGTATTTCTTCTTTGAATATAACAATTATAAATGCTCATGTATCTAACAACAGAGCCCCAAAATACTTGAATTCAAAGAAATCTGGGATTCCAAATATTTAGAAATCAAACAATTCACTCCTAAATAACCCAAATTCAGAGAAGAAATCACAAGAAAAAAACTTTAAAAATATTTTTAACTGGCCTTGGCTGGCATAGCTCAGTGGATTGAGCGTGGGCCTACGAACCAAAATATCGCAGTTCGATTCCCAGTCAGGGCACATGCCTGGGTTGCAGGCCAGTTCCCAGCAGGGGACGCACGAGAGGCAACTGTACATTGATGTTTCTCTCCCTCTCTCCTTCCCTTCCCTCTAAAGATAAATAAATAAAATCTTTAAAAAATATTTTAACTGAATGAAAATGAAAATACAACATATTAAAAATTATGAGATATACCCTAAATCTGTTTGGAGGGAAATTTAAATGCCTTTATCATAATAAAAGTCTCACATGAAGGGCCCAAGCTCACACCTTACTAAAGAGTGTGTATCTTAAATGTTCACACACACACACATACACACACACACACACACAGAGGTAACAGTGAAGAACTGCTAATTAATTTTGCTGTAGGAACCCTTTCACGACGCACACAAACATCATCATGCCACACATTTTAAATATCGGGCTGCCCAAAAAGTTCGTTCGGTTTTTCTATACACTGGCTCTAGAAGCGCTTAACTGTCTAACTTCATTCGAAACAATTCTCTAAGCAGTACTGATTCAGCTGTCGTATCGGTGTGCATTTGAAAAAAAGCTTATCTAAACTGGTGAATTTTTATATGGCCATTTTAATACTGAAGATGGAAGGAAATGCCGTAATATTTTGGTGTAACATGCTTATTATTTCAAGAAAAGTGAAAACACAACTGAAACACAAAAACCTCGAAAAGATTTGTGCAGTAGGTGCAGAAGGTGCTACGACTGACTGAACGTGTCCAAAGTGGTTTCCGCAGTTTTGTGCTGCACGACAGAGGCTCCATTGTCAGGTAGACCACTGAAGTTGATCAAATCAAGACATCAACTGAGAATAATTGTTATTCTATGCAGGGAGAGCTGATATACTCAAAATATCCACATCAATAAAGAGCTATTGATGAAAATAGAAAATGTGTCTTATTTTATGGAAAAAACCATACAGACTTTTTTGCCAACATAATATATTACAATTTATTTTCCAATTATGTCTCAGTAAAGCTAAAAAAATTAAATTTCAGCCGAGTTATTAAAAATGATTATGACACTGACTAAAAAAATTGAGAAGACGCAAGTTACTAAAATCAAGAATCAAGGAAGAGACAGTACTACCAACACTATATTTAAAAGTTATAAGGGGTCCTGGCTGGTGTAGCTCAGTGGATTGAGCGCGAGCCTGCGAACCAGATGATCGCAGTGCGGTTCCAAATCAGGGCACATGCCTGGGTTGCAGGCCAGTTCCCGGCAGGAGCCGGTTCCCAGCAGGGGATGCACAAGAAGCAATCGTACATTGATGTTTCTCTTCCTCTCTCCTTCCCTTCCCCTCTAAAGATAAATAAATAAAAATATATATTAAAAAAGTTATAAGGGAATAGTATAAACAAATTAATGTCAATAAATCAATGTAGAAAAAATAGAAAATTTCAACTTCTGCCAAGATGGAGGCATAGGTGGAAACACTGTGCCTTCTCCCACAACCAAGTCTGACTACAACAAAGGTTTGGAGAACAAAGACACAAAGAACAGAAAACTGAATTATATGGAAGTCGGACACCAACGACCCCTTCAACCGGGACTGGTAAGAGGGGCGGAGCCAGCAGTGGAGCAGGGTCAGGCAGGAAAGATCCCCCAACCCAGGCACGCAGGCAGCCCGGACCCAGTTGGGGTGTGGGGCAGACTGACCGCGGTCGCACATTCGCGCACAGTGAGACGGACCGCGCAGGTCCCAGTGGGCGAGCACACTCACGTGCAGTGGGACTAAATGCGTGGGCCCCAGTGACGGTGGCAGCTGCGGCCGCAGTGGAGGGAGGTGGCAGACAGGACCCCCATTGCTCCTCTTTGATCCAGCCCCCACGTACAGTGTCACAACCCAGCAACTGAGTTGCCCTGCTCTGGTGAACACCTAGGGCTCAGATCCTGATATGTAACAGGCACGAACAGTCCAAAAGATGGCTCAAGAAGAACTCAAAGTCCCAGAGACAATAACTCTAAGTGACCAGGAAATAGCCAGCCTCTCAGATGCACAGTTCAAAACACTGGTCATCGGGATGCTCACAGAACTGGTTGATTATAGTCACAAATTAGAGGAACATATGAAGGCTAAACTAAATTGAAATGAAGGGAAATGTCCAGGAAACCAATAGTGATGGAAAGGAAACTGGGACTCAAATCAATGGAATGGACCAGAAGGAAGAACAAAACATCCAACCAGAAAAGAATGAAGAAATGAGAATTCAAAAAAAATGAGGAGAGGCTTAGGAACCTCCAGGACAACTTTAAATGTTCCAACATCTGAATTATAGGGGTACCAGAAGGGGAAGAGGGACAGCCACTAGTGGAAAACTTATTTGAACAAATAATAAAGGACAACTCCCCCAATTTGGAAAAGGAAATAGACTTCCAGGAAATCCAGGGAGCTCAGAGAGTCCCAAAGAAGTTGGACCCAAGAAGGAACACACCAAGGCACATCATAATTACATTAGCCAAGATTAAAATGAAGGAGAGAATCCTAGAAGCAGCAAGAGATAAGGGGACAGTCACCTACAAAGGAGTTCCCATCAGACTGTCAGCGGATTTCTCAAAAGAGACCTTACAGGCAAGAAGGGGCTGGAAAGAAGTATTCCAAGTCATGAAATCCAAAGACCTACAGCCAAGATTGCTTTATCCAGCAAAACTTTCATTTAGAATGGAAGGACAGATAAAGTGCTTCTCAGATAAGGTCAAGTTCAAGGAGTTCATCATCACCAAGCCCTTATTATATGAAATGCTAAAGGGACTTATATAAGAAAAAGAAGATGAAAAATATGAACAGTGAAAGGACAGCAAACTCACAGTTATTAACAACTACACCTAAAACAAAAGCAAACCAAGAGGACAGCTAGATCAGGAGTGGAACCATAGAAATGAAGAACACATGGAAGGTTAGCAACAGGGGAGTGGGAGGAGGAGAAGGGGGGAGAAGGTACAGAAAATAGCATAGACAATAGGTAGAAAATAGATAGGGGGGAGGGCGAGAATAGTGGGGGAAATACAGAATCTAAAGAACTTGAGACACGTGGTCATAAACTAAGGGGGGGGAGAATGGTGGGGGAGGGAGTGTGTGGGTGGAGGGGAATGAAGGGGGGGAATAGAACAACTGTAATGGTATAATCAATAAAATATATATATTAAAAAATAAATAAATAGAAAATTTCTCAGACAAAAATACCAATCCTACTCGAGAAGAAACACAACTCTGAACAGAACTGTAACCTACAGAGAAATTCAGTTAGTAAATAAAATCTTCCCACAAAGAAAAGTGGAAGCCCAGATGACCTCACTGGTGAATTCTTCATGTATTTAAAAAAATAAATAATACCAGTCCTTCACAGCTCTTTCTGAAATAAAAAACAACTACTGATCATCTCAATAGATGCAGAAAAAGCATTTGGCAAAAATCAAATACCTACCTGTTTATGATTAGAAACTGTTAACAAAATATGAATAGAAGTAAAAAAAACCTACAGTGAACATTATACTTACTGGTGAAAGATTAACACTTTTTTCCTAAGGTTAGAAACAAGACATGGATGTTAGCTCTTGTCTCTTATACTAAGCACTGCGCTGGAGTCCCAGCCCGTGCAAGAAGGCAAAAACAAGTGATAAACATGAGAAAGAAGAAGTAGCACTGTTCCTGTCTGTAGATGATCTGCGTAGAAAACCCTAATGAACTTGCAGGGAAAAAGTTTCCAAAACTAATGAATAAGCTTAGCAAGGTCATATGATAGAAGGTCAATACAGCATGAGACAGAAGTAGGTTTACAGTTGTTCATATGTAAAATGACACAATAATTAATAAATATTAATACGAGAATAACACAATAACACAAGTTGTGTATGCACAACTGCAAACCCACTTTGCCCCACCCTTAACACAAAAAAATCAACTCTACTTCTATACATTATGGATAACCAACCCAAAAATAAAAACAATTACATTCACAATAGCATCAAAAAAGAATAAAATACTTAGGAATAAATTTAATAAAAGAAGTGTAAGATACATAACCTGAAAACTATAATACACTGTGAGAGAAGTTAAAGGACACCTATAGCAAGGTCTAAATGAAAAGAGCTAAATAAATAAAAACTGTACTTGAACAACAGTTACAATTTTAAAAAAATAATAAATAAATGTTCACAGATTAGAAGACAATGTTACTAAAATGATAAGCTGCTCCTAAATTTTAATAGAAACACAAAAGACCTAGAACAGCTGCAACAATTCTGAAAAAGAAGGAAAAGGCTGAGGGACTTGCATTACCCAATTTCAAAACTTACTATAAAGTTCCAGTAATCAAGTCTACTACTGGCCTAAAAATAAACACACAGATCAGTGGAAGAGAATTAGAAGTCCAGAAGTAAATCCCTGTATTTATGGTCAACTGGTTTTTGGCCAAGGTGTCAAGAGATTTCAATGTGGGAAGAACAAGTCTTTTCAATAACTGATGCTCGTACAACCTATGTATCTATATGGAAAACAATGACCTTAGGTCCTCACTTAACATCATATATAAAAATTAACTGAAAATGGTGCACAGACTTAATGGACGTATAGAAGAAAGTCTCTGTGCCTCGGGTTAGAACAGTGTTCTTACACATGGCAACAAATGCACAGGACATAAAAGAAAAAAAGTGATAGACTGAATTCTATTAAAAATAAAACCTTAGGCACTTAAAGAAAAACACAACTAAGTAATTGACAAGACAAGCCACAGACTGGCAGAAAGCATTTCCAAGTCATATATCTGATAAAGAACTTGAATATATAATTCCGACTATATATTCAGAACCAGAATATACAATGAACTGTTATAAATCAGTAAGACAAGTCAGTCAGTTCAAAAATGGGCAGAAGACTTGAACAGTCATTTCACTGAAGAAAATACACAAATCGCTAATAAAGACATGAAAATACGCCCAGCACCATCAGTCACCAGGAAAATGAGAACTGAACCCCAGTGAGACGCCATGACACGCCCCCTAGAACGTCTGCAGCCAAGGGAAGGCACCAGGTGTCAACACGGTGCTTCCAACTGATGAACCTGACTCGTCTCCATTTCTTACTCACATTTTTAAAAAATGCTTTACTTTTATGAGCGTAAGATCTGCACTTCTTTTGTTAACTTTAGTCTTGGGTATTTTATTCTTTTCATGCTGTTATAAATTAAATTTGCTAAACTTTAGTCTCACTTTGTTCATTGCAATTATATAGAAGTACAAATGATTTTTATACACTGATATTGATTCTAGCCGAACTCATTTACCAGTTAGTAGTTTATTCATGGATTTTCTACATATAAGATAATGTCATCCATAAACAGAGCTTTACAGGTAGTTTCTTAAAAAGTTAAACATAACTTAGCAAATTCTACTCTAGGAATCTACATAAGAGAAATGAAAACAACTGTCCACACAAACCTTCACAGCACCGTGATTCGAAATGGTCAAAGACCAGAGACGATCCATCAACTGGTAACTGGGTAACAAAACGAAGTATATCCGTGTAAAGAACATAGCATTTCAGCAATTAAAAAGGTACAAAATACTGACATACGGAATAATGTGGATGACTTAAAAAACATTACTCTAAATGAAGGAAGCCAGCCACAAAGACTACATAGTAAAGTATTCCATTTTATGTAAAATGACTTCAAAAGACAATTTATAGACAGAAAGAAAATCACTGGTTGCATGTGGCTGGGGCAGCAGCAGGTGCTGACTGCAGACAGACACGAGGGAACTGGGGGTCGTGGCGATGTTTTGTGTTTATAATGTGATTATGATTACATAGCTCTATTAACCCACTAAAAATTACTAAACTGTACCCTTACAATGGGCGGATTTTATGGTATGTAAAATCATTACTTTTTTCTAGTGTAAAATGGCAATAGTTACAGATTTAGGACAAATCTGTCACTTAAAATACCCGAGCTTAAAAAAATAAGTCAATGTATCTGAAGCCCCCACAAAATTAAATGTCCAGAAAGTACTTGAAGGTTTCACAAATGCCAGCTAGTCATCAAGGGGCCCAAAGCATAAGCAGATTATATAGATCTCGAGGCCAAATGTAGTAAAAGTCTTTGTTTGTTAAAAAAAATACACACACACACACACACACACACACACACATTTAAGGTGTCTGACTGGAGTAAGAGTGATACTAGTCTGTTTCCCTTCTGCCACCAGAGTTCACGCCTGAACTCTGAAAACAGAAGATCTTATCACGGCACACCCTAGAACCTCCTACAGAATAAAGCCTAAACAGCTCTGCCTGGGGCTGCGGGGTCCTCCACAGACCGGGCGACCCCATCTAGCTCTCCAGTCTTATGTCCATGACACGCTGTGCTGCTCCAGGTTTCCCTCACTACTGGGCAAAAATGGAGTTTTTGGCGTCTGTACCCACATTCACACTGCTATTATGTTCAGAGCAAAAAACACAACGCAATTCTGTCTCAAGTCAAAGGCAATTTGGAAATCTGTTTGAGAAAAGGTATTATTACACTTTCAAAATCTTAACAATATCAAAAACACTGCAAGCTCTGACCTGCTGCTCAAACGCTTGGTAGGAACATCGTGTTGGCACTTTCGTGGAAACCTCTCGACCTCGACAGGCTCTTGGTGGGACTCACTGAAGGCATCCGTGTGAGGTCCTGGAGAGGGACTGTTTTTCTTCTAACTATGTACTCAAGCCAATCGTCAGAGCTAGTCTTCATTTTTCATTTTTCCAAGAAATCACTTCCAAAATCCAGCTACACTGTGGTTGATGGCTCCAGTTTTAACAGTAGACTTGTGACTGATAAAGTGCCGCTTTTGGTACTTTATAATCACGAGTTTAACCAATACGTCTATGCACTCAAACCGGTTTCTAGGTGGAGGTCACTCATCTCTGTGCTTGGCACGCTGCTGTTGGGTAAGTGCGGCCCGTTAGCTTAATTTCACACCCATCTGCACCAGCCACGTGAGCTGTGAGTAGGCACGTTTAAGTCTTCTTCTGAAAGCCTAATTGTGTTCCTCTATCATAATCTTTCTTTAAAAAAAAGATCGGTTTTTAAATTTCTTTCAAAATCTTCTGAATTCTTTCAAAAGATAAAGAAGTGTTTGGGGGAAATGTCCCTCCCTCTCCAGTCCTCCCATGCCTTATGCGAAACGATTTACTAAACTGGTAATTACCAGGGACACTCGCAGCAGCTTTATCCAGAACTTACTGTTCAGAAAGAACAGAGTCATATTTACATAGTGCTTATTGCTCTCAACATAATAGCCATGTGAACAAAAGTACAGTTCTGAAAAGCATTTCTTTTGGCAGATGTTAACAAGGATACCATAAAAAGGGAGCAATCCTATTCGGGAGCTTGCAGAGAGTTGCCATTGCTTATCAGCATGTTAAAAGACTTCTGGCAATTCTACAGAAGAAAAAACGTATTCAGTTTGTTAACCTAGCATTTCTCACTCTCACTTAATAGTGAAGTTGCTTCACCCTCTCATTGTACCCGGCCTGGGCGGTTCTGGACTCCGTGCTCGGAGCGGGGTCTGGCGGAGAGCCCCTCCGGAACAGCCGCTGCCCCAAACCTCCCACCACCGCTCAGCTACTTCTGTAAGCAGTCTAGTTCACATTTTTTATTTAAAAATCCAAGTGCTATAAAAAGCCTTACAAAATTAACTTTTACAATACAGAAGTATATAAAGTAAAAAGATTATAGTTCTACTTTCCGTCTTCTCTACACTACCATTGTCAAACGTTTGGTGTACATTCTTCCAAATATTTCCCTTTTCAATGATACATGTATACATACAAAAATATTCATGTGTATATATAAGTGTATCATTGAAATATGGAATTACAACAAACAAGTTGCTTTGCAAACTGCTGCGTGTCATGTTTTTAAGAACTTCCCACATCCGTGTGTATACACAAACCTCATTATTCTGAATTACTGCATAGTACTCACTCTGTAATATTCCCTTACTGTTACTTACATTTAAGCTGTTTTTATTATTTATTTAGACTATTGCGGGCAATGTTTCTAAGTAAACTTTCACATATATATGTGCCTTTGTGCACATGTGTAAGTATTTCTGTAAGATGTTTTCCTAGAAGTGAAAATGCTGAGCCAAAGATTTGTGTGTCTGAAAGCTTGCGATATGGTGCTCAACCATTTTAACAGCTACTTTGGCTTCAATTTGATGACAGAGAGCCAAATACACTCTGAGTCCACTACTTCATAAATGCCCCCAAACAACAAACAGTACAAGAAATAGTCACATGGACTCCATTTTGGATGAAACTAAGAGATATCTATAATCCCAACCGAAAATATATGAAAGATGTGGAGAGAAGAAAAGCAAATCAATTACTGGAGCAGAGTCAATCTAAGGACCTCCAGGGCACAGGTGGCAAACACAAGGCCCGAGGGCCGAATCCGACCCTCCACCTCGTTTTATCCGGCCTGTCACCTTGTTTCTACTCGGTGGCAGTGCCGAGCTCCCACTTAACCGTTGAGGAGTATTTACATTTATAGAGTCCTAACATTACATGCGGCCCTTTGAAGGCAATGGTGAGGCTGATGCGGCCCCCACTGAAAATGAGTTTGATACCCCTGCTCTGGAGACGGAATGATGAGACTCAAACCAACTGACTTCAAGGAGCTGGCAGCCCTGCGGGAGACAGGGAAGGTGTAGTCACGGTGTTGTCTTCCAGACTGCATGGTTGTACAGTTATGATACTGGACTCCAAGGGTGAAGTGGCTATTAACCTCCACTTCACCCTTGGAGACGGGAGGTTTACACTCAGGAGAAACTAAGTCAGAGAGGTTCTGGGCTCAGAGGTGACTGAGAAGAGGACTAAAATCACACAGTAAAATGTGAAACTCCCTACACGCCTCCTCACCACATTCCAGAAGGCGGCAATCGGGCTTATCACTGTTGCTGGGCGGGGGACGGACGCCTCTGCCTCTGCGCGAACCAATCTACTATCTGGTTAGTTCCTGGCAACAGTAACAAAAAAGATTGACTACCTAACTGTTCTCTAATAAAAGCTGAGCAGTTAAAAAGCTTCATACCAAAAGTTTAACAAAAACAAAATATCTGCACAGCCTCAAGGTGTATCTCCTAAAATACCTATTAATTACAAAGAGAAAAACCATAACTTTTTAATGGAGAAATCTGGAAGATATCACTTAACCACATAACCAAGTTTGACATTACCAAATAATGACATATTAATATCATGTGCCCTTGATCTGGATGTGTTGAAAATGGCACATCAATTCTGTGCTATTTGTCACAAGAAGTCCACAGCCTTACTGTAATCAAGAGGAAACACTAGACAAGTGCAAAGTGAGAACATTGCACCAAATACCTGGCCGAGCTGTCAAGGGCATGGCTACCGAGGAACAGCAGCACAGGCTGCAGTAAACCAGGGAGACGTGAGGACGGAGCCCAGTGGGGGGTCCGAACCCAGACCCCAGGGCAGGAAAGGACATGAGTGGAAACACTGGTGAAATCAGAACGAAGTCTGGAGTTTACAGTTTAATGATGTCCATTCGTTTTGCTTACTGTATCGCAGTTATCTAAGATGTTAACATTTTGATGATGTTTGGTGAAGAGTACATTATACTACAGGAATTCTCTGTGCTATTTTTTGTGACACTTCTATAATTCTAAAATTATTTCAAAATGAAGTTTTTTAAAAAAGGTCCATATATATAAACAGAGTTTCAAAACTTTTAAAATACCATATTCTTAAATATGAATGAATTGCCAAAGACTACTTTTCAGTATTTGAGGGTATTTCTCTTTGGTTGATAAAATCTCCCCAGATATTTATTCTATTTATATAATTTCAAAAACTTTCCATAAACTCTTAAAATGAAGTGGCCAAAACATAGATAAGGATGGTATTGATTTTTGTCATTATAATCAAAGGTTAAAATGGCTTCTTGGCATCTACACTGATGAGACACACTGAGCTAGAACTAAGAACTAACCCAAAGGTCCTATGATAGCTCACGTGCAGTACTAATCAGAGTTTGTTTTGCTGCCCTGTACTGCACTTACATTAACTGTTGGAAATTAATTACATCCTCCTGGTACAGAGCTATCTGGTAAGAATGGTATACGTGCATAGAGCTACAGTAACACTGACTGTATTATTCTTAACTTACATGGACCTTCAGGCACATTTCAGCAATATAGCTGAAAAGGGAAATTTGTATTTGTTAGCATGTTTTCCTTAAGGTTTTTTCTGACTAATTTCTGCTCTTTTGAACTATTATTTCAGATACTGGATTTTTTTCATACTAGAACTTCCATTTAGCTCTTTTTTAATATTTCTATTTCTTTATTGGACTACCATTTGTTCCCTCGCTGGGTTCATATTTTCTTTTATATCCTTAACATGTTTAAAATAACTGTCTTAAATCCCTTGTCTGCTCATTTCATGATGCCTGCCATTTCTCGGTGTGTTTTCTACTGACTGACTTCTCCAGGTTATGGTTCAAATTTCCCTTTGTACATTTTTGCATGTCTACTAGTTTGGATTATGTGCTAGACATTATGTGTGGTATGTTGGTTGCTCAGATTCTGTCGTCTCCCTCAGTGGAGTGACCTTTATTCTGTCAGACGATCTCATAGATCAGTTTGTTCCTTTTAAGGTTTGTCTTAGGCTTTCAGGATGATTCTACAGCCTGGGCCTGTCTATAGGCTCCACTGAATATCCGGGGTGTTCAACGAGGTTTCTCTACTCTGAATGGGTAAAATGCAAACATCTCTCAACCCTGAGTACTCCCCTAATTTTCCAGCTTTCCAGTACTTGTTCTTTCCTTAGTCAAAGTCCTTTCCTGATCAGTGAATTCTGCCCTGTGTACATGCAGCTTAGTGTTCACGCAAAGTTCAAGGGGAACCCTATACAATGCATTGAGCGTCGATGCACGTCTCTCATCCCTACAGTAGCCCACCACACAGTCTAACTGCCTTTCTACCCCAAATTCTGACCTTTTCTACCCCGAACTCTGATCTCTGTCTCCTTAGGTCATTGAGTCCGGCCCCCTCTCCCAATTTCAGTCTAGAAAGAACTTCCAGGCAGAAAAAGTTGAGGGTAACTATGGGGCTCATCTCGTTTGGTTCCACTCTCTTAGGAATTATGATCCTGCATATTTTCAAAAGTCTAAATATTTTATTTCCTACATTTTGTCCAATTTTCTAGCCGTTTACAGCAGGAGCAGCGCTAGTCCAGTACTAGTTACTCCATCTGACCAGCAGTATAAGTTACTAGTTACTCCACGTGACCAGCAGTATGAGTTCCAAGTACTTTTAAGGTATTACAATAATCAATACTATTTCAAAGAAGTACCATGGTAATAAAAAATTATATTGAAAACATTTCTAAGCTTTGGTCATTTTAGGAAACATTAATGTATTTTTTACTTTAATTGTCATATTTGTTTCCTTTGCAAGAACTAGTATCTACTACACATTCAATATGTTTAATGACTGAATAAATAAAAGCTAAGAAAACATTTAAGAACAAAAATGTAATTGTGGAGATATGAAGGGTTTAAAAATATAAATCTACACCACGGAGAAAAGTCTTGAGGCTGAATTCCTAAAGAATATTTCATGTCTAGACAAGACATGAAAACAGAGACTGTCAATGACATGAAACTAGGCAGGTCTCCATGACACTCTAGGATAAAGTAAAAGTAATACTTTTTCTAGCCAAAAAGGGTGAAAATGATGCTTGTGTATTTATAGGTAAACATGGGAATTCAACCTCCAAATTAATCTTATACTGTTTTTCTCTAATTAGTTTAAGTTTCAGCCAACTTCTTTGCTTTTTCAAATAAAAGTTAACATGCAGTCAACATTCAATTTCACAAGATATGCCTTCCAGCTTTCTTATCAGTTTTGAATTCAAGTAAGATTCTAGGTTTTAACTCCACCCCACTATTAACGATCTAGCTGGTTCCTGGATGCAGCTAATGAAGCGCTCGAGGGGTGGAGCCCGCGGAGCCCACCCTGCACTCTGGATTCCTGGACCAAAGGGAACCTGCCCTGTGGCTACAGGAACCACTTCTAACATCAGCCAGGTTCCTGGGAGTGGAGGCAGCAAGGCCTGCGCTGAGCAGTATTACCAGCTGTCCTATGGAAGACTGGGGTCTGGCGTATCAGATTATTGTAAAACCTCAGTTCCCAACTTTTCAACTATTCTTCCTTCTCTACTTCTTCTATTACCTTATAATTTAAGTCTGATTTGAAAAAAAAAAAACAACAGAAAGACTTAGTGAAAGCACCCTGGCATTTCAAATAGCATCTACAAGGTAATGTCATCTCTTTGACCAGTGGGCCAAAGAGACCATTGTTATGACTGCCATTGGGAAGGCAATCAAAATGGTTATAAGTACTTGCCCTAGTCTGAAACAACCATAAGAATATAAGCATCAATGTTCAAGTATCTCAGTATTCATCCTCAACATTTCTCTACTGGCTCCTAGTCCATAATTCTGATAGAGAAGTTCATTTTCCCTTATTGTAAATAGCTCAAAAAAAAAAAGCAATCAAAATGAAAAAACTAGAGTCCAATAAAACAAACATTCTTTCAGATTAAAGACGTTCGAATGAAACAATTAAATTCAATGGGGAAACAATTACACTAAGCTATTAATAACAGCACTTTATTAAAAATAAAAACACTAACAGAATTTGAGAGAAGGTGTAGATTATTTGCTCCTGAGAGTAATCTAAAGTCACATAAAGGAGCCACTAAAAAGCAACGGAAAAATATGTGGCAGTTGCAGTGAGTTCAAGGCTGGGCAGTGGCAGCTCCCCACGGTAGGTGCCTCCCAGGAGATCAGGCACATTTCATAGGAGCTTGTGAGAATCACGACAACACAGATGTCTTCCTCCTTTCCCAAACTGATGTGATTCACCACTACATCCAAATTTAAAGTATTACAAAAAACTAAAGCACAGGAATAACGCCACACAATGGCGGAGATCTAGGATTACGCAGTCACAGTCTGAGAGACAACATCTGCTTCTGGAGACGGACAGAGAAAGAGCTGCAGCCCCTGCCCATCCCCCATCCCATTATGCTGGGTGCCCCACATGCAAGTCAGTGTTACAAAGCTTAAGATTTCTGTAGATTATAAAGTTTCATAGTAGAGGTGAGAAAGACGCTTTAGAAAACAGATGCAGATTTTAGAGTAAGAAATTATTTTTTAAACATAAGGTTCTGTTCATCAGTAGTCTAGATGCCTTATGAGAAAGAACACCCTCTCACTCAAAAACAGTAGGGTTACTGTAAAGGCAATTCCTGCGTAGCTGAAATTTGTAATTCTAAAATCTATGGTTTTCTGAAACAAACAAACAAACAAACAAAAAATCAGCTTGTTAATAAATAAATCTGAGGGACTCTATATTTAATAATCATTTGTTTGAAATGGCACAAATCTCACTGTTATGTGCTATTAAAAGGAAAGATACCTTATAATCAAATTGCTTTGTGAAACTGTGATATGAATTTGAAGACTTGACATTTAAATGCTATTTTCCTTCTAAGTTTATATGATAGAAGCAATGGTTTAGACACCTACTTTTGATCTTCTGTATTACCCATATTTTTTAACTTTTAGGAGGAGAAATCAGAATGTTTATCTAGGATGAAAATGATTCCCAAATATCCTGAATCTCTTTGAAATTTACATGCAAATTAAAATACCTTTATTGATGACAATATAATAAGAAGGCTCTATCTAATTAATTCTAAAAGTAGGTGCCATTTAAGAGATCTGAGATGGCTGTGAAGTAGCTGGAAGCTCCATCTACTTGCTTCCAGACCTGAACCAGTCTCACAGCTAACCCACTGGGCAACCAACTAGAAAATCCAACGGAGAGTGAGTAAGAGCATGTGTGAGTGCATACATGGACAGGAGTGCGAGGAGTGTGCATGAGTGGGCAAGAGCCTGGCCTCCTGCAGGGCACTAGGGAGTGGGGTGGTCAGGGCTCTCCTAGCAGAGCAACAGGCACCTCTGCTGCCCAACCTGGTACTTTTGACTGTGCATATTTGAGGTGGCTATGGATTAGCTCAGGAGCTGGGAGTCCCAGGGGCAGAGAGAGACTGCTGGGGAGGTGCTGGCTGCAGAAACATCTTGGCAGAAGCAGGCCTGCCTAAGGCTGAGAAACACTGGAAGGAGTGGTGACAGCACCCTGCCACTGCCCTGTTAGTTATCACTGCAGGACTCTTCCCAGCGCCATCCGGGAGAGATGCAGAGAGAAACACTATCTAAAGCTGTTGGAGGCTCTGACAGGCTGTGGCCTGTCAGAGAAAGAGAAAGAGACTTCTGGGGAGGGGGAGCGTGCAGAGAACAGGGCCCCCCCCAGGGTTCAGTGCTGCCACATGAGAGCCACACAGAAGCTTTTTGAAAAGAGGAGCTGAGACAAGCCTGGAGACTCTGCAGGGACCCGGGGCTTGTGTGTACACAGTGCCTCCGCAAAGAATTCAGGGGGAAAGAGTCACACTGAAGGGACTGGGACCTGACCCAGCATGGCTGGTGAGCAGGGGACTGTACAGAGTGGAGAGTTTGGGCCTTAGTCTCCAGCAAGAGAGCAGCAGGCTGGGGACTGGACCGACAGGAGCTGAACACCTGAGATTTGCTGCAGTTGGGCACGTCCCCTCACAGAGAGATGGGTGAGCCCAGCCTCACCTGCAGGATTATGGGCTCTGCAGATCAGTGAGGCCAGGCTCAGAAGCCCCAAGCTGGGTACATACCCACAGGGAAAAGAAAAAAGAGCCCTTTACCAGACACTACAAGCCACACTGTTCCTCATGCCCTGATCCACTAAAACCAGCAGAGCAGAGAGAACGGGCAGGCACAATAGTGGTGTTCAGGGCCCTACCCAATCTCAGTGCCTGGACAGAGCTGCTGTCTGCACCAAGCAGGAAAGAGCTGCCCCTTTGACTCCGATTGGCTCCTCACAGGAAACAGGCAGTTTATTCACCAGAAACCCTACATTACTGGAAAGAACCTGGGACAAACCAAGACGTGTGATGAGTGGGCAAGGAAACACTCCCATTGTCTTCCCTGAAGACTGAACAGCACCCCAGTGGGTGACAAAGGGTCCTCACCCTCCCGATCACACCAGAGGCCTCCTCTGGAGGCAGGTGCAGAAGGTACCGGCAGTCCTCTCAGGTCATCAAATGAACTACTCCTGGGCCCTGGGCTGATGGAAAGTGGGCAGGTCAGAGCAGCGGGGTCCAGACAAGACAGAGGGGGAGAGCCACAGACTGAATCACATGTAGACTTGAACAGAGTGTCTAGGGCCAGACTAGGACACCATCTGACATTACCAGAAGCAGGTTCAGAAAGAGAAGACAACGGTAAACACTGGATTCTACTGAGATGAATTCCACCACAGCCTTCATGATTTGTGTCATTTCCTCCTCTGCATAACTTTTTAACATTCGTTTCTTTTCCTCCAAGTTTGTGCCTGTGGTATCATTAGTTTTTATGTTTTAGTTTATTTCAAATCTCATACGTTGCTCCTCCTTTCTGTCACTCTATTTCACCTTCCGCCTTCCTGTTTTTCTTTTAAATTTTATTTTTTCTCTTGCTACAACTTGTTTCTGTTCTGCTTCCTTACTATTTCTCCCCACTCCAGCCTCTCGAAATTGTCTCTCCAGTCATTAGTCATCTCACATTCTTTCTCATTCTTAAAATACCCGTGGTCTCTCTCCACCTTTATCGATCTTGACTCGCTGACTGTTGATATGGTGGTGATTGTATTTCTTCAACTTTATTTCTGATCATCACTATTTATGCACCTCAAATCTTAATTTTTACTGGTCCTCTCTCCTACTATATTTGGCCTTCCTCCTGCCCTTTCTCTTTTCGTTTTAAATTTTAATACTTTCCTGTCTTACCCTGGTTTTCATTCCTCACCCTTGGTATTCCTTCTGCCTCTATCACATCGAAATCGCTTTTCAGCCCTCTAGACTTCTCATAACCTTCCCTCTCTCCCTTCTTTCTTAGTCACATCCCACCTATATTAAGCTTGGCTCTTTGTTGTTGCTATTGCTGTGATGAATTTTTTTCTCCAACTTGGTTCCTATTGTTTCACTATGCTTTTTTCAAAATTTCTGTTTAAACCTAATACTATATTCTTTCCTTTTCTTACTCTATTTTGACTTCTTCCCTCCCTTTTTTATTTATGATGCAAATTTTCTTTTCTTTCTTTCTTCAGTTTGTTTCTATTACCCACTTGTGCTATGTTTCCTCCCTCAATCCTCTCAAAATCACTTTCCCTTCAGGTAGTCATCTCACATTCATTTTTCCTTTCTTATAATACCCTCGATCTCTTCACACCTTTATTAATACTTCATCATTGACTGTTGATAGTATGGTTCTAGGCATGGGTTATTTTTGTGAGTGTGGGTTTGCTTCCTGGTTTCTTTGGTTAGCATTGTCCAACAGCACATCAGATGAGGTGGGTGGTGTGAACCTCAGTTAGTCAGCTGGGAGTGAAAGCCCCACCGAAGAATGACCCAATAACCACCAAAATTCAATTACTGAGCAGCCACATGAACACCATAAGAGGCATCTCAAGAGCATCTAGCTCAGGAGATGAAGGAGACTGCCCCACTGAGCCCCACAGATCTCCTGCCACAGAAGGTCACACCACAAAGACAGGGAGTCAGAGCAGCTCAATCTAATATGCAGAAACAAAGAAGAAGAGTCACCTAAAATGTGGAGGCAAAGAAACAACAGCAAGCACTTCTGGCCAAGTTGGAGGCATAGGTAGATACACTTTGCCTCCTTGCACAACCAAAACAAGGACAAGAAATTTAAAACCAAAAAATAACCAGAACTGTGAAAAAATGGAAGTATATGGAAGCCCAGCAACCAAGGAGTTAAAGAAGAATCATTCATCCAAACCGGTAGGAGGGGTGGAGATAGGCAGCCAGGGTGTGGAAGAATCACACCAAGGTGGCAGCTGGAGGACTGGGTGGTCTCACATGTGTGTGAGGATAAACACAGACGAACAACTGAGAAGCAAGACAGACCACACAACCCGGGGTTCCAGCTAGGGGAAAAAAAGCCTCAAGAACTTTAACTGTAAAAATCTGTGAGAATTACAGTGAGGGGAGAAACTATCAGCCTCACAAGAGAGTTTGCTGGAGAGACCCACAGTATCCTAGAACGTACACAAACCCACCCACCCAGGAATAAGCACCAGAAGCGCTCAATTTGCTTATGGGCAGCGGGGGAAGTGACTGAAAGCCAGCGGAGAGCAGAGCAAGTGGCACTGTTCCTTCTCAGAAACCTGTCCCACACACAAAACCACAATACAGGGACATGTGTTGCTCTGCCCTGGCGAATACCTAAGGCTCCACTCCGAATACATAACAGGCACACAGAGACAAAAATATGGCCCAAATGAAAGAACAGATCAAAGCTCCAAAAATAGAACTAAGCAATGAAAAGATAACCAAACTATCAAATGCAGAGTTTAGAACACTGGTAAACATTCAACCAGAACAGAATGAAAAACAGGAATCCAAAAAAATGAGGAGAGGCTTAGGAACATCTGGGACAACTATAAATATTCCAATATCCAAATTATAGGGGTGCCAGAAGGAGAACAACAACAGCAAGAAGTCAAACATTTATCTGAACAAATAATGAAGGAGAACTTCCCCAATCTGGCAAAGGAAATAGACTTCCAGGAAGTCCAGGAAGCTCAGACAGTCCCAAAGAAATTGGACCCAAAGAGGAACACACCAAGGCACATCATCATTAAGATACCCAATATTAAAGATAAAGAGGGAACCCTAAAAGTAGAAAAGGAAAGAGTTACCTACAAAGGAGTTCCCATAAGACTACCAGCTGATTCCTCAAAAGAAACCTTGTAGGCAAGAAAGGGTTGGAAAGAAATATTCAAAGTCATGAAAGGCAAGGGCCTACATCCAAGATTATTCTATCCAGCAAAGCTATTATTTAGAAGGGCAATAAAGCACTTCTCAGATAAAGTCAAGTTAAAGTAGTTTATCATCACCAAGCCCTTATTATATGAAATGTTAAAGGGACTTATCTAAGAAATAGAAGAAGATCAAAACCCTTGAATAGTAAAATGACAACATACTCATAACTATCAACAACTGAACCTAAAAAACAAAAACTAAGCAAACTAGAACAGGAACAGAATCAGAGAAATGGAGATCACATGGAGGGTTTTCAGGCGGGAAAGGGAGAAGAATAATGGGGGGGGGCAAAGGTACAGGGAATAAGCATAATTGGTAGGCATAAAATACAGGGAGAGGTTAAGAATGGTATCGGAAACAGAGAAGTCAAAGAATTTATACGTACAACCCACAGATATGAACTAAGGAGCAGGAAACTTAGAGGGCTGTGGGATGCAGGGCAAAAAATTGGTAAAAGTGTAATAGCATAATCAATAAAATATACTTAAAATTAATAGCAGAAAGTAGCTGAGAGGAATATGAGGCTTTAGAAAGAAGAAAACTTTTAAAGTGTATTAAAATCTTCATAGGGATAAGATATCTATGAAGCAAGACTATGACACTGCAACAAACAGATCTGAAGAACAAAAGAGAACTCTAGAAAGGTAAAAACTCTGTAGGTGGCTAGATGTGCTGGGAACCACCCTGCCTCATTTCAGAAGCTGTAACCCCTGACGGCTAAGGCTGAGTAAAAGCCCTGGAACCATAAGCCACTAAGGAGACAAAGCTTATCTTCCCAGCAGAACACTGCCTCTGCCCCCTTTACTTCACCCTGCTTGGCCTCGGGCGGGACTGGTTAGCCAATGACAGGTAAGATTCCTCAAGGAAGGGACTACCCAAGACAGGCACAGTCACGAAGGGACCATCAGGGAAGGACTTGGGGGGCTATAGAAAAAAGGGGTGATGGACCCTCACTCCTTGGCTTTGACATAGCCTGAGTCTTCATTCTGTCTGTAAAAAGTCTCCTAATCTCTTCGCTGCCTTACTTTCCTTGCCTGACTTTTAAGCCTGAAACAATGCCTGAGGGTGGTACAGCCCTGGGCAGAAACGGGTGGTTCCTAGGGGTGATCAGGCCTAAGAAAGAATGCATAAAATTCTGTGAAACCTGCTTTGCTAATAAGAATGCCCTCAATTTTCTGATAAGGGTCCAAGCATAAAATGAGTTTGTTTCCCAAAGTTTTATGGCCCTTTAGCTATCTGACCCTGACTGAAAATAGGCCCTCTTAGTTCTTCAAATATTATCTATTGTTTGATCATTACTGCCTGACAATGATTGATGAGCTTTACCTATATTCCTGTGCAAACTGAACCCAATAAAAACCCATTCAGAAACAGGCTCAATGCCCCCCTCCTTTTAGAGATTGACCACCTTTCCTCCCCAAGCAGATCATGTCTTGGTGGACTTATTCTCATCTGTGATGGCCAGGGTGGGGCGCTGCTGGACAAAGCTCCTCCACAGAGATTAATGAGATATTCTCAAATAAAGAGGGGAAAAAAGAGAAAATAAAAAAAGAAACAACAGCCAATCGAAAGGAAAGAAAGAATTCTCAGAGAGAGAGAGAGAGAGAGTGCTAAATGAAATTGAGGCAAGCAAACAATCAGACATTGAGTTCAAACTAGTGGTTATAAGGATGCTTAAGGAGCTCAGGGGAAACTATAAGGAACTCCATGGAAGCTACAAGGAACTTCCTGGGAACTACACCAGCATGAAAAAGGACATAGAAACTATCAATAAGAGCCAGAAAGAAATGAAGAATAGAATATCTGGAATGAAGAATACATTAGGAGGAATTAAAAGCAGGCTAGATGAAGCAGAGGATCCAATCAGTGAGCTGGAGGACAAGGTAGAAAAAAACCTGCCAGACAGAGCTACAACATGAAAAAAGACTCAAAAAGAATGACAAGGGTTTAAGGGAGCTGCACTGACAACATGAAATGTAATAATATTTGTTTCACAGGGATACCAGGAGAAGAGGAGGAAAAGATAGAAAATGTGTTTGAAAAAGTAATGACAGAAAACTTCCCTACTTGATGAAGGAAAAACCCATGCAAGTTCAGGAAGCATAGAGTGTCCCAATCAAGAGGAACCCAAAGAGGCCCACTCCAAGACACACTGTAATAAAAATGGCAAAATTTAAAGACAAAGAGAGAATCTTAAAGGCAGCAAGGGGAAAACAGCTAGTAACATACAAGGGAGATTTGATAACACTAGCAGGTGATTTGCCAACAGAAACCTTACAAGCCAGAAAAGAATAGTAAAAATATTTCAAGTAATGAAAAGCAAAGGCCTGTAACCAAGACTACCCTACCCAGCAAGGCTCTCATTTAAAATGGAAGGCAAAATAATGAGCTTCTCAGACAAAACTGGCTAAAACAACACATCTCCACCAAAATAGCATCATAAGAGATGCAAAAGGGGCTGCTTTAAGAAGATGAAGAAAAAAAAGAGAGCTAGGCAGGGGGTGGGGCACACAGGTACAAAGGGGGAAAAATGGCAATGAATACGTACCTATAGATGAGAACCTTAAACGTTCATGTATTAAATGCTCCAATCAAAAGACACAGGGTAGCTGAATGGATAAGGAAACATAACCCACATATATGGTGTCTACAAGAGACCCACCTCAGAACAAAAGGTCTACACAAGATGAAAGTGAAGAGATGTAAAATAATATTCCAAACAAATGGACATAAAAAAACTGGGGTAGCAATCCTTCAGAAAAAAAATAGATTTTCCTATCAGAAAAAAATAGATTTCAAAGCCAAAATGATAAAAAGAGACTAAGAAGGACACTACATAATACTTAAGGGAGTAATCCATCAAGAAGATATAACCTTTGTAAACATGTATTTACCCAATATAGGAGAGTACATAAATATATAAGGAAAATCTTAGAGGACTTCAGGAAAGATACTGAGAGCAGCACACTCATTATAGGGGATATTAACACCACATGGTCAATAACGAATAGATCTTCCAAACAAAGAATCAACAAGGATATTGTGGCACTAAACAATACTGATCAAATGGCCTTAATGTATACATACGGAACCTTTCACTCCAAAGTAGCAAAATATACATTCTTTTCAAATGCACATGGAACATTTTGAAATATAGACCACATGGTATGATACAAAACAAGCCTCAACAACAATTCAAGAATACTGAAATCACATCAAGACTTTACTTGGACCACAAGGGCTACAAACTAGAAACCAACCTCAAGGAAAAAACTCAAATATATTCATACACATGGAGACCGAATAACACACTTTTAAATAATGAATGGGTTAACAATGAGATCAAGGAAGAGATCAACAAGTTTCTGGAAACAAATAAAAATGAACACACAACTCAAAACCTATGGGACACAATGAAGGCAGTCCTGAGAGGGAAGTTCATAGCAATACAAGCCTACCTAAAAAAGATAGAAAAATCTCTAATAAGCAACCTAACCTACATCTACAAGAACTGAAGGAACAACAACAAACAAAGCGCATAGGGAAGAGAAGGAAGGAAATAAGATTAGAGCAGAATAAATGACATAGAGACTAGAAAAACAGCTCAAAAGATTAATAAATCCAGAAGTCAGTTCCTTGGAAAAATAAACAAAATTGACAAGCTTTAACCACACTCACTAAGTAAAAAACAGGACCCAAATAAATAACATCAGAAATGAAAGAGTTCAAGAAGTTACAGCCGATACTACAGAAATACAAAGAACTGAAAGAAATTACTACGAACAGCTATATGCCAAGAAGTTGGGTAAATGTGGGTAAAATGGGCAAATTTCTAGAAATATACAAGTTTCCAAAATGAAACAAGAAGAAGCAGAAAGCCCAAATACACCAATAACAACTAGTAAAATTGAGGCAGTAATCGAAAAACTCCCAACACACAAAAGTCCTGGACAGGACAGCTTCATAGGTGAATTTTACCAAACATTTAAGGAAGAACTAACTTCTATCCTTTTCAAACTACTCCAAAAATTTCAAGAGAAGGCAAGACTCCCAAACTCTTTTTAAGAGGCCACTATCATCTTAGTTCCCAAACCAAGTAAAAACACAATAAAGAAAAGAAACTACAGGCCAATAACTCTAATACACACATACTAAAACCCTCAACGAAATATAGGCAATCCAAATCCAAGTACAGGCAATACATTAAATAGATCATACAACATGATTAAGTGGGATTTAACCCAGTGATGCAAGGATGGCACGATATTCACAAATAATAAATGTAATACACCACATAAACAAAAGGAAACACAAAAATTGCATGATCATATCAATAGACACTGAAAAAGCATTTGATAAAGTACAGCACACATTTATGATAAAAACACTCAGAAAAGGGGGAATAGAGGGAACATACCTCAATAATAAAGGCCATACACAAGAAATATACAGCCAACATCACACTCAACGAGAAACAAATAAAGCTTTCCCCTTAAGATCAGGAAAAAGACAAGGGTGTTCACTTTCACCACATTTCTTCAACATAGCATTGGAAGTTCTAGCCACAGTGTTCATACAAGAAAAAGAAATCAAAGACATTCAAATTGCAAAGGGAGAAGTAAAACTGCCATTATTTGCAGATGGATAGTGTAGAGAAAGCTCTATAGGGTTCACCAAAAAACTACTCAACCTAATAAGTGAATCAGGCAAAGAGTGGGATACAAAGTCAATATTCAGAAATAGAAAGCATTTCTTGTATACTAACAATGAAGTATCAGAAACATAAACTAGGAAAACAATTTCATTTACCATAGTGATAAGAAAAGTAAAGTACCTAGAAATAAATGAAAAGATGTGTACTTGGAGAACTAAAGAACACTGAAGAAAGAAATTAAGGAAGATAGATATAAATGGAAACACACACAGTGTTCATGGATTGGAGGATCAACAACATGAAAATGTTCATGCTACCCAAAGCAATCTACAGATTCACCTCAATTACTATTAGAATACCAACAGCATATTTCATAGATCTACAACAAATATTTCGTAAGTTTATATGGAACCAAAGAAGACTCTGAATAGCCTCAGCAATCTTGAGAAAGAACAAAGTAGGAGGATCACAATAACTGATACCAAACTGTATTACAAGGCCACTGTAATCAAAACAGCCTGCTACTGGCATAAACACAGACACACAGATCAATGAAACAGAATAGAGAACCCAGAAATATACCCATGTCTCTATGATCAATTAGTATTTGACAAAGCGGGCATGAGCATATGATGGAGTAAAAACAGCCTCTTCAATAAATGGTGTTGGGAGATATGGACAGCTACATGCAAAAAAGTGAAACTAGACTATCAACTTACACCATACACCAGAATAAACTCAAGATGGACAAAAAATAAATACAAGTCACGACAACATAATGTCTTAGAAAAAAGCATAGGCAGTAAAATGTCAGATATCCCATGCAGCAATATTTTTCTGATATACTTCCTAGGGCAAGGATAAAGGAAAGAATGAACAAATGAGGCTACATCAAATTAAAAAGCTTCTGGAAAGCTAAAGAAAACATCATCAAAATGAAAAAGTATTCAACCATGTAGGAAAACATTTTTGCCAATACCTTGGACAAGGGTTTGATCTCTAAAACATATAAAGAACGCATACAACTCAATAACAGGAAGACAAACAACACAATTAAAAAATGGGCAAAGAACCTGAACAGATACTTCTCCAAGGAGGACATGTGGAGGAGAACCCATAGGCATATGAAAGGATGCCCAGCATCACTAGCCATTCAGAGAGATGCAAATTAAAACCACAATGAGATACCACCTCATACTGGTCAGAATGGCCATCACTAACAAATCAAAGAACAAGTGCTGGCGAGGCTGTGGATAATAAGGAACCATAGTGCATTGTTGGTGGGAACGCAGACTGGTGCAGCCACTGTGGAAAACAGTATGGAATTTCTTCAAGAAAACTAAAAATGGGACTACCTTTTGACCCAGAAATTCCACTGCTGGGATTATATCTTAAGAATCCTGAAACACCAATTCAAAAGAACCTATGCATGAATCCCAATGTTCATAGCAGCATTATTGACAATAGCCAAGTGCTGGAAACAACCTAAGTGCACATCAGTAAATGAGTGGATCAAAAAACTGTGGTACATTTACACAGTGGAATACTATGGAGCAGAAAGAAAGAAGGGACTCCTGCCCTTTGCAACAGCATGTAGGTAACTAGAGAGTATTATGCTAAGTTAAAGAAGCCAGTCAACCAAAGACAAATACCATGTGATCTCACCTAATGAACAAAATAAACAAATAAGCAAAACAGAACCAGAAGCATGGAAACAAGGAACTGACTGATAGCAACAGAGAGGAGTAAGGGAGATAAGGGTTGAAAGAAGGGGAAGGGACTAGTCAAGTAACATGTATGAATGACCCCTGGACATGTCCAACAGACTGGGCATTGACTGTGGGAATCAGGGAGGGCTGGGTGGAGGAGGGCAAAGGGGGAAAATTGGGAAAACTGTAAGAGAATGAAATAAAACTATGTGCCATTTACTTGACAGTCATAAATATTAAGTCCAACAGCAGGACTAAAACATGTATGCTACCCATATTTAAATAAATTTCATTTAAACATTTATAAGTCAGCAACCGTGATGTAGAAATTTATGTGGAAATATGCATTTATAAATTGAGGGCAAAATTATAAACTAAACAAATATACATTATTTATTAATAACATTTACTGAAAAGCAATATGTCAGGCAATGCTAAGAATCATTAACATAAATGACAAATAATGACACAGTGTGAATCCTTTTTCTAGTGATCTTACAGTTTAGTAGGGAAGTGACTGTACGCATCAAATGACCAACATGATACAGAAAGTAAAAAGCAGACAGTGCTAGAAAAGAGACCAAATAAATATAAAATTTGTTACAATGGTAACAAATTGATTTTGTCAACTGAAAGTGAATGAGATTGGAGTTCCAATCAAGATGGCCGAGTAGCTAAGCACTGTGAGAGATAAGAGACTCATGGTAAGAGACTTATTACTGCTGAAAGATTGCCAAGACCACAGCAGCTGAGGGAGCATTTAAAACTGGATCTTGGGATTTGGTCCTGGTAGAATGGAATTTTACCTTATGAACAATCCAACTTCAGTGACAATGTGTAAGGTGAGTGAGGAACTGAATTTAACTGTTGGTGGTTAGATGCTTATACATTCATAGTATTACTAGTGTTTAAACTAATATAACTATCAGTTGTGCAGTCCAGGGAAGGTTACTTAATATTTTTAAACTTCATCTTTCTTAAGTATACATACAAATACTAATATCTACTTTACTGTTTCGATGTAATGATGAAAAGATATGATATACTGAAAGTATCTGGCACGTTCCCTGGCAAAGACTAATTGACCAATTAATATTAATTTACTATTATCAATGGTAACAAATTGATTTTGTTAACTGAAAGTGAATGAGACTGGAGTTCCAGTGAAGATGGCTGAGTAGCTACTTCCGGCCAAGATGGAAGCGTAGGTGGAAACACTGTGCCTCCTCGCACAATCAAAATTAAGGACAACAAAGATTTAGAAACAAAAACACAACCAGAACAGAAAACTGAACTGGTAGGGTAGTCCGACAACCATTCATCCTGACCAGTAAGAGGGGTGGAGTCAGTGGCCAGCAGAGAGGGGTCGTGGCAGGAAAAGGCAGTGGCTGGCCACCCGGGAGCACAGGAAACGTGGGGCTAGCAGACCCTGGGTGCGGAGAGGAAACGAGCAGAGCACTCAAGGCAATTGGCTGACTGTGGTCACACACTGGCGCCCAGATAAACCAGGTAAAAATGGGCAGTGAGACAGACCAAATAACCCAGGGCCCCAGCAATGGGAAATAAAGCCTAAAGCACCAATTGAAAAGGTGCTTGGAGAGACTCCTAGCCTTACAGAAGAGTTCATTGGAGAGGGGTCCTAGAACATACACAAAACCACCCATCTAGGAACCAGCACCAGAAGGGCCCAATTTGCTTGTGAGAAGAGGCATAAGGGACCGAAATCCGAGAGAGCATGGAACAAGTGGCATTGTTCCCTCTCTGACCCCGCCCCTGCATATGGTGTCACAACCCCCAAACTCAGTTGCCCCGCCCTGGTGAACATATAAAGCTCCGCCCATCATACATAACAGGTGCAACAGACCGAAAAAAAAAAAGAGGCTCGAACACAAGAACAAATCAAAGCTCCAGAGCCAATACTTTAAAGCGACCAAGAGATAGCCAATCTATCAGATGCACAGTTTGAAACACTGGTGATAAGGATGCTCACAGAATTGGTTGAATCTGGTCGCAAATTAGATGAAAAAATGAAGGCTACGCTAAGTGAAATGAAGAAAAATGCACAGGGAACCAATAGTGATGGAAAGAAAACTGGGACTCAAATCAATGGAGTGGACCAGAAGGAAGAAAGAAACAACCAAATAGAGAAGAATGAAGAAACAGGAATTCAAAAAAATGAGGAGAGGCTTAGGAACCTCCAGGACATCTTTAAACGTTCCAACATCCGAATTATAGGGGTACCAGAAGGGGAAGAGGGACAGCCACGAATGGAAAACTTATTTGAACAAATAATAAAGGAGAACTTCCCCAGTCTGGCAAAGGAAATAGACTTCCAGGAAGTCCAGGAAGCTCAGAGAGTCCCAAAGAAGTTGGACCCAAGAAGGAACACACCAAGGCACATCATAATTACATTAGCCAAGACTAAAATGAAGGAGAGAATCCTAGAAGCAGCAAGGGATAAGGGGACAGTCACCTACAAAGGAGTACCCATCAGACTGTCAGTGGATTTCTCAAAAGAGACCTTACAGGCAAGAAGGGGCTGGAAAGAAGTATTCCAAGTCATGAAATCCAAAGCCCTACAGCCAAGATTGCTTTATCCAGCAAAGCTTTCATTTAGAATGGAAGGGCAGATAAAGTGCTTCTCAGATAAGGTCAAGTTCAAGGAGTTCATCATCACCAAGCCCTTATTATATGAAATGTTAAGGGGACTTCTCTAAGAAAAAGAAGATAAAAAATATGAACAGTGAAAGGACAGCAAACTCATAGTTATTAACAACCACACCTAAAACAAAAGCAAACTAAGAGAACAACTAGATCAGGAGCGGAACCACAGAAATGGAGATCACATGGAAGGTTAGCAACAGGGGAGTGGGAGGAGGAGAAGGGGGGAGAAGATACAGAGAATAAGTAGCATAGATGGTGAGGAGAAAATAGACAGGAGGAGGGCAAGAGTAGTGTGGGAAATGTAGAAGCTAAAGAACTTTTGACATACGGACATGAACTAAAGTGGGGAAATGGTGGGGCAGGGGGTGGGTAGGGTGGAAGGAAATGAAGTGGGAGGAAATGGGACAACTGTAATGGCATAGTCAATAAAATATATTATGAAAAATATTAACCTTAAGTGCTGCTGGGAAAAAATGGCTAAATGTCTATGTCAATTTTTCAAGGATAACTGATAAGTAAAAACAAGATTGATTGGCAAGACTCAAAAAGACATAAAGACAAACAAAAGGACAATGAAAGCTTGAACATAAAAACACAAAATATATATCAAGCAAGGCTAATAAAAAAGAAGGTGGGTATAGTAATGTCAATATCAGACAAAACATTATTGAAGGCAACAAGAATTAATCAGAGCAAAACAAATGTTTCCTGCTGACAAAATAAATACCATGTTTTCTTGATTCTAAGACACATTTTTTTCACATTTTAATGTCTCTGAAATCAGGATGCATTTTATAATCCAAGGTGTCTTAGACTGGATGAAACACTGTAATCCACCAGGAAAATAAATTACAGTTCCTAACACATTAACAACATAGCTTCTGAATATATAAAGCAATAATAGAAAAACAAGAATTGAACAAATCTATACTCACAGCTTTCTTAAAAATATTTTCTTAGAAATTGGCAGATTAAGTAAACAAAAGTAAGGCTCTAAAGGATTTTACGAACACAAGTAACACGTTTGACCTAACAGATCTTTACGAACAGTAATATCCAGCAAACATAATACCCACACGGCTGTCACCAAAACACTGGCCACACGTTATATCACAAAAAGAATCTCAAATTTCAATGAACTGAGAAATGTGGTCCTCTGCTGACAGTAAGGGAACAACAGTTTTGAGAGCATAAAAGTTAAAAATAATCAGTATACAGGGAATGGAAAGGGAGTATTTCCCAGCAGTCTAAGACCCATTTAAGTTAGCGCTTATGAATTCAGTACAGATCTTCCTGGTTGTGAGAGAATAACATACTCCAAAATGAAGGAACTCAAAGCTGTTCAGATACCTGAAACGTCCATCAGCACAGTTTCTAAACAGCTCGGAGACTGGTTAGGGGCACAAGCAATGTGAACATAAACTCACAAAAGTAGTTTGCCAAGGCCACACATTCTGAGTCCTCAGATAATTTCAACGCAAGGGAATAAGAATTCCATGTGAATGACCCCAGACGTGAGAGCTCCTCCACTGACAAACTATTTCCCAAAGGCAGAGAAGACTGATCTGGTAACAGAAGAATGTTCTCTATTGGAGAGCTGTAGTGGGTGTGTGTTCTGATAAGCAGCCCTCGCAGTGAGCTGCTGGTTTAAACATATGACTTGCATAAACAATTGAAGGAAGTTATAAATTAAAATGAACACAAAATATTCCTCCCATTCTTCTGTGTAGGAGAGATGTTTCACTTTTAAGGAAGTCATCTGACATTTTCCTGACATCAAAAGCACTCATTAAACAAGGTGTGTCAGATGCTAATGACGCACCCTTCACAGCAGCGAGCCCAGAAAAAAGACAGCCTCTCCTTTCATCCTGTATCAGTCTCCTCAACAAAACAAAGATTGCTTTTAAAAATATGCATACCACTAAAATATTAGAATAATATAACTATATTAATAATTATATTCTATTATAGTAGTTATGAGGCAGTACCAGCATTTAGGTCCTTACACCAGAGAAAAACATTTCTTAAACTGTGTATCACATTCTACTACACTTTTCACTTCTGATGATCTCTTAAGCATCGATTGGGAGAGATTCTTAATGCCAACAACACCATAACCAAAATGAAAAACACTGATCCAGCATTGACACTATATGAAATCAAGTCTATAAACAGCCAGATTGTTAGTGATGTCTTTCAGACCCAAATGATATTCTGCCAACTATGACATTATTGTATAATTTAGCATCTTTTAAATATAGCCACCCATTAAAAAAATGTTCAGACATACTATCTTCCTTCTGGTGTTTTAGCACTGCATAATGGATTCTTTCTTTATAACAAAATAATGGCATCAAATTCAAATTCAAGCTTGCGTTCTGATAATCTCTAAATCCATCTTTGAATCCAGAAAAGTCATCTGCAGAACTTCTAACTGCTAACACCAAAAATTGTAACCGAGGCACTAGGTTATTATTTGCATCTTACAAGATGTGGTCTTAAGATTCATGACTCTTGACAAAGATGAAATATTACACAAACTAACTGTACTTTAATCACATTTCTACCTCTCCAAAGCTACTTAAAATCAGAGCAGTCACTATAGCACAACTCAACAGTAACAGAGACAAACTTTCTTAACCTAAGCAGACTAGGATCATAACCTCAGCTTTTATACAGAGAATCCTGCTATTTCTATTTAGTGTAAAACTTCGATCTTTTCCTCTCCCTTAACTTAAGTATCCAAAATCTCACAAACCTTGTTCTGTCTTTGTAAAAACATCTGTTTGACATTTAATAAATATCATGTGTGAGCGCCCGAGATATAAGAGTTTCTCCTTCCATTGTGGCTGCCTGGTTAAGGGCCTTAAACACATCTGATTTGGCACAAACTTCTAATGGGTATCACAGATCCCCTATTTTTGTTTCTGAACTCACTAAATACACCCCCAATACACTAATCTTCTTAAAGTGCCACTTATTTTTTCCTGTACCCTGAAAGACCCCTGGAAGACCCTGAAAAGTGCTAGGGTCTTCCAGTTACTGAGAAAATCCCAACCTTTAGACTAGGTGTTAAAAATCTGGTTTACACACACCCTTTCCAGGACGTATGCATGCTCTGGTATTCCATCCGTCTCAACGGTGGTAGGCTGAGCAGCTTACTATTCTCTAAATGCACCTGGAGCCTTCTTATTTATACAGCTGAAATGTCACCCTTTTTCATTTTTGTGTAACTCAGTCAATCTATAATTCCACTTCCCTGTCTATGCTCAGCCCAAATGCCATGTCTTCAAGAAGGCCGCCTGCTCTACCAAACCCAGCAGAACCTCTCTTCTCACTCCGAACTACAGTGGCCTCTGACTCTCAGCACAGCTTGCAATGCAATTCTTTAGATTCATTATCCAAAACCTCTATCCGAGTACTGTTAAGGACCTTTCAGATTCAATAAATTGACAATACTTGGAGTGACCATGAAATACACTGACCACACCCATACGCCTGAGAGTGAAAGAGGCACTTTTCATAATTATGCTGAGACAACAGACATAAACTAGGACTGTCTCGGGCCCACAAGATGCATGGACATTCTTGCAAAATGATAAACCTGACTAACCTTGTCAAAAGATGTAATCACAAGAGACTGAAAAGACTGAACCTGAAATTAAGAAAATGTAAATGATCTTTATCTTGGAAACATTTAACTTGCTAAAGTAGTAAATTGTAAAACTGAACACGTATGTCTTAGTCGTGACTTTGATGCTAACTAGCTAGTGTTATACAGGGCAAGCCACTACACCGAGTCTGGGCTCAGCCAGCTGGACCTGACGCTCAGATTCCTAAGGTCCATTCCAGCTGGACTCTCTGCTTTTACACTCTCTCTCCCAATGGCCTACCTGGTATAACCTGTGTCAAGTGAATCTTTATTCACAAAGTACATGTACTCAATAACATACTTGTTGGTTTAACAAAACCAATTTGCTCTATCTGATACCTAACAGCCTTAGCATTAATATAACTTAATTCATCTTCCAGGAAAAAAATGCTGTAATGGCTGGCATTTGGAGACAGTTGCCAAAGATTTTTAACAACCTATTTTTCTCACATAGCATTTTTTTTCAAAAATAAAAATTCAAAAGGTTTTAAACCACATTGAACAAAGTAAAAATTACTATGTATAGGCCTGATTCCAATATTCCAAGCTTAATTTCTGACAGATTTTTTTATTTGGCTTTTCAAAAATTTTATAATACAGTTTGTCCTCTCCCCCCTTCAGACTTTCCAGTCCCGCTCCTCACCTATAAACACAATTAACGAACTTTGGTGTTCAAGCTTATGTATAGCTGTAGCCTTCTTTCTCACCTTTTCCATAAATGAAACCAGACTGCACATATTTTCTACAACTTGCTTTATTAATCATGGAAGCTGGATGCTCTCCACAGCTGTCTGATTTCGTCACCGCTCACTAGTCTTCCCTGTACTCCTGTGTTTAGCCAGCCTGCTTACTGGTTGTATTGACTGCAATGTTGCCAGATTTATACCAGTCTAAGAGAAATATCTTTAAGCACCTGCAACACAAATTATTATAAATAAGGTCACTGGATAAAGGACAAATTCTAAATTATTATTAAATGCATTTCAAAAAAATTATACTACCATCAAGAATGCAAAACACAAGCCTGACAGCTTTGCCTGACAAAGAACAGGGCAGATAAGAAAAGATCAACTTGTCACTACAGACATGTCCACACATACTGCTTAGGAAAGTCACGGGAAAATAGAATTTCACTTCTCTAAGATAATGTGTATATACAAATGTGTGTACATGTATTTGGAAGCATAAAACATGCAGAGGCTTCTTCTAATGCTCCGGTCTCAACTTACACATCCCATCAGAAAGGCCCTCTCTGTCAATCCTATTTAAAGTAATTATCAATATACCCTCAATAATTCTTTATCAGAGCATTCTTTTTATTTCCTTTAAGTAAACGTAAAACTACAACTATTTTGTTTATTTATTTACTTGCTTAATGGCTGTCTCTGCTAATAGAACATAAGCACTATGAGGGCAGAGAATCGTGTCTGCTTTTTGACTATTTCACCCCACCACTTAAGACAATGAATCTAGAATTTTATATAGCATACAGAATTTTGCTAAGCAAATATTTACTGAATGAATGAATAAATATGTAAACAGTATCTGTTAACAAGGGCTATCTCTAGAAATTATATTGGGGAAAGAGTTAAAAGGTACATTTACCTTTAATTGTCAATTACACTCTCTTAGTTGCAACAGTGAATATGTGCTACATTTATTTAAAATCATTTTAGTGCAAGTTCAGTTTTAACCAGATAACCATTTCAGATGTTTTGCAATCTGGTCTCATAAGATTTTTTTTCTTGTTTTGCAAATTTTAAATAATCTAACTAAATATTAAATAGGTTTGCTGGCTAGTGAAAAAAATCTTCAAATCTTGCTTCATCAAGTTAAACTTTTATCTTTATGTTAATTTAGTTTACTGCTGGTAGCTTTGCCTTGTACATTCTTTCAAATTACAATTAAAGTTACAGAGCAATTACAATTTACAAAATGCTTAACATATATTATTCTATTTGCCCCTCAGAGGTATGCTGTGCTGACTACTGTCTATTCCTAACAAAGAAACTGATGGTCAGAGAGACAAACCACTTCAACTACAGTGGGACAGGGACATGAAGCCAACACTTCAGATTTTTAACAAAAAATTTGTTTTGTTATATACATTGTGACAGGTAATAAAATTATTAATTGGCAGTGTTTCACTGTTTCAGCAAATAATACATCCATTTATTTCTATATCTAGACAGAAAAAGTATTCTGAAATGAATGTTATAGTTAATATTTAATGCATATATTTCTAAAACAACTTCATTTAATAGAGTATTTGAGTGATAAGAGACCTAAGAGATAATTTAATTCCTTCATTTTATAGAAAATAAAAATCACAGAATTTTAGTATATGATTCAATCACTCAGCAAGTAAATGGCAGTCAAGAATTACAACCTAGGCATTGACATTACATGCACTTTCAATATTAGGAAGTTTCTTGACATAGAATTCATGATTAAGAAGTCAAATTTCATCACTGTTATCTCAAGTTAAAACTTTTCTTAAAGTTATAATTATTGTTATAAAAAGGCAAAAATAAATTATTATAATTTATCTTTTGATTAGAATCAATACCAACTATTATCTATCTGGTGCTTCAGATTTAAAATATTCCACTAATGACTAATAATTTCCTGCCATCTAGCCAACTTTAAATCATGCCAGGCCATTAGTCACTTATTCCAGGACTTCTATTAGTCAATATTTACCTTGGGTACTATATGGAATTTTTTACTAATGTTTCTGGTCAAAAAGAAAAAAAGAAGTGAAGCTCATGTTTCCTTATCTACCACAGCCATAATATCCTAGAAGTCATTTAATGAGCTGGTAAAGTATGAATTTCCTTTATTAAAAACAAGTTCATATTACTCCATTTTCACCAACACATCTTCCCTTACTGGAAATAAAAATGTCAATTATCCCACTTATATTAACAGATGCACAGAGAAAAAAAACCATAGTGCTATGAGTTTTTGCATTTCAGTCTTACATAATAATTTTGGAAACTATTTTTAAAGTCAAACTGAAAGAAGAAAGACCAATAAAAAGTTACTGGACAAAAACAAATTCTACCTTAATTCTTACTATTCTTAATATACCTGTAATAATTTATATTCCAATACTTTTAAAAAAATAATTCAATGTATCATTTTAAGATAAACTGTATTTTAGCTAAAATGACAGATATCAATTTTAACTACAGCAAATAAAAATGTTATTTATTAAATATTTTTAAAGCCACAAGATCTTCTAAAATCAAGTGTCTTTTCCTAAAAATGCATAAAAGTAAAGTTAAATATTATAAATTTAATTTTAAACATTTTAAGGAAGTATGTTTAGGCAAGTCCCCCTAAGGAGTGAGGGGTCCCAGCCCCACACCAAGACCCCCAGCCTGGGGTTCCAGTGCCAGGAAGAGAAGTCCCATAACTTCTGGCTGAAAAAACCACCAGGGATTGAGGCTGAGGGAGACAAAGGGCTACTGGAGTCCCAGGGCCCTCTTTTCAAGGGCCCATACATGGATTCACTTGGACTCACTCCCTCTGCGCTCCACAGTGTGGGCAACGAATTGAAAGGCACTAGCGATATACAGGGAGGAACTGAATTAGTTGTCCGGCATCAGAGCAAGAGCTGGAGGGCCAGTTTTTCCTCTGTCCTGGACACAAGTGCTGACAGAGGAAACTGTTCCTTTTCTGAGCCCTTGCTCACAGGGCCAGCAGCGGGGCGCCCTATCTGAGACTATCAACCTGGCTCACACTATCTGGCCCACCCTGGTGATTCCCTGAGATTCCTGTGCCATCCAACTTACAGGCTCACCCAAGCTGTTTCCAGTGGCTTTTTCATGAGAATAGCCTGTCTTGGCTCATGCTTCAAACTTTTCTAAAATCTCTTAAAACATCTGTCATGTTTAAAACGATCTATCTTTATCTTTGCTCTATTATGAATTGTATGCTATGTTAGTTATTTTATCACATTCATTTGTGTGCATTCTTGTTATGTTCAGAATATTAAATTTCTGTAATTCTTGAGATATTCTTTCCCTGCTTGCCAAACACGTTAATCTGGTTATGGTACTTCTCATATTTTATACATAAAAGATTTAAGTTTTTATACCCTATAACACCAAACTTTCATCTGCATTCTCTTTTATGTCTTTTAAATGTAAAAGCAAATGGCGAAACTCTTCTATCATCTTTCAACCTTTTTACTGATTCAATTAAAATTAACTCTGTATTTTATTTTGATGAAAGATAAATATAAAATTTAATTCTTTCCAAATCACCACCTAATTCTTCATGTAATGTATGACCCTTTCAATCCACACAGATTTTGTGATTTTACTTTTTCATACACTCAAAAATTGTGAAGTGCTATTTCTGCTAGATAAGCTTCTCTTCCCAGCTTCTTATAGGCTATCATATTTTTAAATGATGTGCAAAAGACTGAGATTAAAAAGAAAATTTTAATCATCAGCAGGATAAAATAGGTTCTATTAGAAATAATTTAAATGATGAATTGGAAGGATAAAAACAGTAAGAGAATAAATACTATCTATGAGTAGATCAAACAAGATTCTGAGGTGTAGGTCCACAGAAAACAGTGGTAGTTTGAGGCAGGAACAAGAAAGAATTTCCTGATCATTAAGAAAAAAAAACACACATTGCAAAAAAAATGATTAAACAAGTATAATGATGGTATCTATGGAGATCTTCAAGAGGATATTCAAAGATGAACTTTGGATGAGTAAGACCTTCCTCTGAAGGCAGAGGAAAGAAGACGAGGCAACTCCATTTATTGAAGAGAAGACTGAGGAGTTTTAACTTTCAATAGTGTGAAAAACGACCGCATGACAGTTGAGAATACAACATTCTCTTCACATAAGAAAATAAAATGCTTAGCTGCCTTAATTTGTAGCAACAGAAGAGTTTGGTTAAAAATCTTCAGATCTATCATAACCAAAACTCATTTTCTCCCTCAACCTCTTTCCTGATCTTCTGACAGCAAATGCCCTCTGATTCTAGACATTTTTATCTGGTTTCTTATTACAACCCAAACTCAACAAGTCTTTTTATTTTTTAACTATTTTTTCTTTTTAACATATTTTTAAATTTTTCAGTTACAGCTGACATACAATATTACATTATTTGCAGGTGTAAAACTCAGTGATTGGACATTTACACAAGTGAAGTAATTAACCCAATGATCTAGTACCATCTGACACCATATACAGTTGTTACAATATTAGTGACTATGTTCCCTATGCTGTACTTTACATTCCTGTGACTACTCAGTAACTACCAGTTTGTACTAATCCCTTCATCTATTTCATGCAGCTCCCAAGACCCCTTCCATCTGGCAACTGCCAAAATGTTCTCTGTACCTATGAGTCTGTTTCTGTTCTGCTTTGTTTATCTTGTTTTTTTAGGTTCCACATTTATGTGAATATGGCATTTCTCTTTCTGACTTATTTACTCAGCACAATATCCTCTAAGTCCATCCATGTTGTTGAAGATGGCAAAATTTCATTTTTTTATGACTGAGTCCTATTCCATTGCATATATGCACTTCATTGTCCATTCATCTATTGATGGACACTTAGATTGCTTCCAAACCTTGGCTACTGTAAATAATGCTTCAATGAACATATGTATGATAGACAAGTATTTATTGCCATTTTATCATCAAATTTTTTATATTTTTTCCTCCCTAAAGAAGATCCTAGCCCTGGCCAGGTGACTAAGTTGGTTAGAGCATTGTTTTTTACACCAAGGTTGCAGGTTCAATCCCCACTCAGGATGCACACAGGAGGTGACCAACTGATGTTTCTCTCTCTTTCAAATCAAAAAACATATCTTTGGGTGAGGAATCCTTTGGGTGTTATACCACCAAAGTGACTTTCCTTGGGTCACTGCCTTACACCTAATCTCAATAGTAAGTATCCTGTGGAGCCCCAGTGAAATGCATTTGCAATTGAGTGTGAACGCACCTTTTATCAGGAGCCCCTAGATATTCCAAATCAGTCCAAACTTATTCTTTAACCATCAGTTAAAATTTTACCTGATTTTCTCTTACCTACTTTGATGGCAACCATCTCTTTCCCACCTGCCCTGCTGTGAAATAATTCATGGCCCTGCTTTAGGAGAGGAGGGCCGTCCAGTTCTTTGGAATTTAAGTTACTTTCCAAGCTGAGCTCAGAGAAATTATGATTTAGTAGATCACCCACCTTTCTACTGTAGGTGAGCGTGAGAGGCTCTGTGCACATTCTTCACATCCTGAATACAAGAAGAAGTCCCCTTCCACTCTGATTCACATCCCTTTTCTATTTTTGTAAAGGCATCACCATTCTTCCAGTCACCCAGATAAAACTTTGAAAGTATCCGACTTCACTATAACAGTGTTTCATAACCAAGTAATCATTTGATTAATGTAGAAGACCTATCCTCATGGTGTAGGGAATGTAACCCAGGCCCTGACTTGGAAAATCCAGTGGGAAGCAAATCGGCACATGGGACCCACGCCCACGGATAGGTTCTCCTGTGGAGAATAAGGCCTGTATTGTACCTAGTTTGCTATGAAGCTTGCTTTTGCTAAAACTCCCTCACCCTGGATTGAGGCACAAATGTTTACTGCATATCTCTAGAGCAACTTCCTAAAATCTGTGCTAAACCTGCCCAGTATGGAGTGTAACCAGTTCAACCACATTTTCCCCTTCATCTGCAACATCCTTCTCTTTGAAGTAATTAGCAACATTCTTTCCTTTGTTATCTGTAAAAGGTAATCAATCACCTACAGTGAACCTGTGCATAGAAAATGAGGACCATCCTCGATGTAATGTACCAAGAAAAGCAACAAAAGCCTGCCCAGGCAGGGGTCGGGCCCTCTCTCTCACTTAGAGAGCGGCCATGCCGTCCCTTTTTCTCCACAGGACTTTCCCAGTCCGTGTGAATTTGTTTGTCGCAGCCACAGCACACAGACCCCCAAGGGCCAGAGTCCGCATCAGATTAAGTCTGGATTAGGTAAATGACTAACATCTCTTTATTAGGATATGTTTTACAGTGTAAGTACTTCTACTTTACAGAATAGTATAAGCACTTATTATCACTGAGTGGTCTCTTACATAAAACAATATTCCTTCCACCAGCTTCCTGCACTCTGCCTTCTAATTAAACCTGACTTTATCACCAGACTGCCTGACTACTACAGTAATGCTGCACTGTTTATAATCACGGACATGATCAATCCGATCCTATTCTGTCTTTATACGCCGCTTTTCTCTAAGGACAGGCACTCTATTCTAGTTCACCACTGACCCAAGTCCTCCTTTTAGCATCTGGAAATGTTATCATTCAAGGTCTATTACAAAAGGGACACTTTCCATAAATAAAAACTTCCCTGATCACACAGACAGAATTCCTCTCTTCTGAATTGTATACTGCATTATTTGTACTATAAAAATAACACACTACAGATTTGCATCAAAGTCATACACATCTCTTACACCCCTCACAATACTGTAAACTCCAGAAAGGTAGAGAGCAGATCTTGGAAACTGTTATACTCTCTTTTAGCTTCCCTACATAAATATTTATCTTGTAAATTAAAATAGCATGATTACTAAAATGACACCGTATTTCACCGTGTATATAATGCACACCCACATTTTGTGCACATTATACACAAAATTATTATACCCATGTGTAATGCGCCTCCTTATTCCCCCCTCAAATATCTGGGCAAAAAGTGAGCATTATACATGTCAAACACGGTACTTTCCTTCCGACAATCCATGCATCCTTGATGCATCCCAGACAAGGTCACTAAAATACTTTGTCAGCCCAGAAAACACTGTCTGTTTTTGAAATGTCTCAAGAAGGGAGAAACACACACACTACAACTATAGTCATGATGCTATTCAAGCACTTTCAGAGGTTTAGTTTCGGGACCTCACAGCATAGCCAACCACTCTGACTGTTAGTGTTAAAGGTATCATGGTAATATCTCAAACATAAATATACTGAAATCCCTTTATTTGTCTCCATGTAAATAACCCCAAGAGATCCACAAAGGTCACTAAGGAAAACCACTGCCTCTAATAAAAAGAAATAAGGCTGTATCTACCTTACTAATTATCTTAGTGATGTACTTGGTAATCATATTCAAGCATTTTGCCAAGATGTGAGGGTGACATGTTTCTACCAAATCATTTTCAATGAACAGAGAAAGGGATTAATCATAGATGAACAGGAAGAAAAGAAAAAGAGTAGTTCTAGTAGTTTATGCCTTTTTATAATAGTACTTTCAAAAACATTTTAAAGAAATGGCATTATTAAAAATCCTATATGCTATTTTAGTGAATAGCCAGAGGAGGTGCCATCTTTGCCAATTACCTTTCCGGGCTAGGCTAAACGGCTGGGACCACACTTGAACCTGAACTCACCTGACTCAGACACCAGAACAGTTGTCTAATGCAGGGTTGTTTTCATGCATTCTTAAGAAATACATAAAATGAAAAATGTTTTTCTTGCTAAAACAAATAAGTAATAAAATCCAATGGGTATCCTTATCAATGTAACACAGAACTGCCATCAACAATTCAACTTCTAGTAATTTAGTATGGGAAAATCATATCAAGAAATTCAGTATGAACTGTCCATAGTAGTTAAAAATAGAAAACAGCTTAAATGTTAATCATTAGGCATCATTTATATAAAACAAAGTGCACATATACTATTCACTATGAAAAATAGTGGTGCAGATCTCTGTTCACGTACATGGAAAGGTGCCCATAGCATGCTGTTGCCAAAAACAGGCTATAATTCAGATACACCTGTGTGCGCTGCTCACCCACAGTGCTCCTAGGTGCCCGGATTTGTAGCATGTGCCCGTTAGCAGTTTACTGCCTCTCAGCTTCAAATTCACACTATATTGCTTACTCTGCAGAAATGAAGCTGGCCCTGTACGTATTTTTCATTTGTCAGCTAACACGTGTCACACTTTACCAGACCAGTGGAGAGTGGCTTCCACTAACACCCCAACTTCAGGTGGTTTTGTGGTGTGATGTGTTCAGTGAGACACCTCCCGTGAACAGCTTTTCACCAGCACGCTAGACGGCGGGCTTTGAGCAAGTTTCTACCGCGTGGCAGCACAGCAACTGCTCAGTCACCCGGTCAGCCATGGCCACACCCTCTCCAACAGGATGTGAGTCTCAGCCCCCGAGGGCCTCTTCCTGCACTCTCTCTCTCAGACCTTGGGGGAAGTGACTGCTTCTTCTGCCTGCCATTCTTATGTTTGTTGGAGTCTAGTTTCTAGCTAATACCTTGTTACTCCAATTCTTTATTATAATTTGTTTATATTAAAGAATTTAATTTAGTTTTTGCTGAAACTGCTGGATAGTCTCCCCGCACCCTTTTTACTTTTCAATGTTGCCTGGACTTAATTTTTTTGTGATAATCACAAAAGGCAAATTAATTTTATTTTGGAAAAATTGAAGAAAAATTCAATGCAAAATAAATATTACTTTAAGTAAAGTTATTCTATTTTAACAGAGCAGAAATATATCTGTAGATTAAAATGCCGAACTCTGAAGAACATTTTTGTAACACTATAATTATTCAGTTTTCCTTAACACCAATTTCTTTTCAACATCAGCTAGAACTGTGTTTTTATGTCATTTTAAGCAACAGAAATGATTTAGACTGCTTTTTTCCCTCTTGGTTATGCCATAATGTTGCCCCTCACAAACAGGTCACTAATTGTGAGCTACCCTGAAGTGGCAGGCACTGTGACAGATACTAGCTCCTCAACCACACGGTCCGTCTGCTCCCTCTATCTCAGCCCCACTTACCGTGTTCAAGGATGATCAGCTGGGCTCCAGCTTGAGCATTTCCAACGTCATTCTCAGCAATGCACTGATAGAACCCCTCGTCTGATTTCACCAGACCCAAAACTTGAAGATTATGTTCCTTCTGAAGAAGAAAAACATACATACAATCTTATGATTCAACCAATAAACATTAGTTCAAAATCTCAAGAATATGCCCTTTAGAAAAGGAAAAACAGGTAAAATTGTATGATTCAATGACTGATGTATACTGTGCACTTGTTAACTCAACTTTATTGACAAGATACTGACTTAAACGGACTAAAACAGAAAATACCATCACTAATAATTAAGAACTTTATACTCATGGAAAGTCATACCCACAATATCTGGAAACTCACATCTTTGCCTAGAAGAATATCTGGCATGCAATAGTGTGTGACCACAGTGAAGGTCTGAACTTGTGAGTTCAAAATATATTTTAACATTATTTGTAGTATCAGTAGTTCTGACAGACCAGACAACAGTAAGTTAAATCAAGTTGCATATAAATGAGCTTTCCTTAAACTATAAAGTACTATAGGGATGTCAAACTATTGTTACTATTATTGATATGGTATAGTATAGTTTTAAGATTTTTAAATATAGTATGAAAATAATGATAAAAGAGTAAAAATGCTAATTTAACTATAATACATTGCTTTTTAGTTACAACTGAATACTTGTGAAATGCTTTGAATAACTTATGAGTATACACTTCAAAAAATAGAAAATATATTTTTACTTATGAAAAATCCATAATGGGAATAAGTCTTTAAAAACTGTAATCACTATGAATTATGATTACTACTATGAATTCAAGTATCTTAGGATATGTCATTAATCCTTGTTACTAAAACATAGATAATTTGATTATTAGTATGTTAATGATAATAAAAATAGATAATATTCCCTATGCACTTGCTTTATATAAAGTAAAAAGCAGTAATGGCTGAATATTCTTAAATACATTTAACATCTAATTATTTACTTTTGCATTTACTTTTTAAAAGGATCTTCATATCTGTTATCCCAATAATTGTCCAACACTGGGTCGTACTTATTTTGAAGGGCCTGAACATCAGTATATGAAGGACGGATTTATGTTCCTTGAACAGAAAGCTATAAATTAGTGCATGCACATTTATGCATGCACACACACACACGATAATCATCACCCAGCAAATGGCGGCAACTGTGTTGAAGAGTACTAGCATGTTTAAGTGGGGTACTAGACCTAGTACTAGTACTGGGTCAGGAGGTCCGGACTTTAGGCTGATTTACTATGTGATCGTATAAGCTACCAAAATTTTTCTGGGATCAGCTTTCTCATTGTCCAGTGAAGAGATTACATTCTACATGAATTTTTCTATCTTTGCATTACATACACTGGTGTATGTAAGATAACAGCTCTCTCAGTGATCACACTCAAAGTCATTCAAAGGTTTCAGAAATGAGTGCCCTCCTTTTAAAAAGCACTTACCACAATCTTAAAGTAGTCACTTGGGATAACCATATCCCCATTCTTGACCCACTTCACAGTTGGAGTTGGCTTCCCAGTCACTTCACATTCAAATATGATATCCATAGATTCATGAGCATATATATTAGTAGGCTGCTTCAGGAATTCAGGTTGGGCTTTAAAATAGAAAGGAAATTGAGATATTAATGAAAATAAAAATGGGTACCTATTCTTATTTTCAAGAAAATTTTTAAATAATCGCAGAATTCACAGGGTTTTTACTTATCCAGGCTTTCACATATTTTAATAAAAACATGTAACATTTTTAAATGCACATTAGCAACACAGTATTTTTAAAAACTGATATTCTGGTATAATTAACTTTGAAGAATAACTATATTTTTTGAGTTTCCTTGTTGAGGAAATTTAGCAAATTGATTATATTTAAGAAAGTAATACTATGAATGTTCTAAGCTAAAAATGAGTATTAAAGACTATTTCCCTATGATTTATATCGTTTTGGAGGAGCCATAATTAAGATTCAAAAAGAGTTGAGAAAACTGACATCATCTTCCTTTTCAGCCAACCTGATGAGTAACCCCCCCAAAAAGTAATCCACATGTGACAGAGGTCTTAAAATAGTTCACTTACACAACACGCTCCTAGTAGTAACATCTCTCGTTACATGAAACGGTTTTTAAAGATTGAGAGGAAGAGTGACAGGCCTGTCGGGGAAAGGTCAGTGTATTTGAAAAAGCCCGATGACAAAGAGAGGCCTCCCCCCACCCCACAGTTGAGTAAAACGTGCTCAGCCTGTGGAATTTTAATTGGATTGTGTTACATTTGTGGCAACTTGATATCATAACCATCTGAAGTCTTTCTTCTCATGAACGTTCTCTCCCCATTTATTTAAATCATTGTTTTCCTCCTCTCATTAATGTTTTGTAGATTTCCATATACAAATCTTGCCCACACTTTGTTACGTATATACCTAAGAATTTTTATTTTTTTTTGGTATTACTTTAAGTGGGAGTTTAAAAAAATTTTTATTTCCAATTGATCACTGCTAGTATGTAGAGGTGAAAGTGATTTATGTATATTGACCCCTCATCCGTGGTCATGCTAAACTCACTCATTAATTCTAGTAAATTTCTACAGACAGTTTTGGGGTTATCTACATACAACATATATTTATAAGATTATCATTATATCATTACGCATGATGATTATCACGTGTATGTGTGTATGCATATATAAATGCATGCATATATTTATATGTTGTCTGTAAACAGAGGCAGTTGTATGTCTTCCTTTTCACTCTGCCTTTCTCTTTTTTTACTTTCCTGCCTATTACACTAGCTGAAGTAGGGCGAGTCTTCAGAAAAAGTCCAGACCAGCTCTGTAATTTGGGTGAATGAAGAGTAAGAGTACAGAGACCAGGCAGAACATCAGGTGAGTAGTAGGAACCAAGGAGGAAAAGAATATCTGACCCTTTCTCTTTTTTTACATTTTTATGATATTTTTTCTATTATCATTTATCAGAAAATAAGATGGTCTGATTTTAAGAAGCAATCAACACTCAGAGTAACGGAAGACAAAGAAAACCTAAGTCTGTACAACTAAGGAAATCAGGAGATCTACTAATAGTGCATTTAATGATCTTTTCAAATATGTATTAGCAGACTTCCAGTCAAGATGGTGGAACAGGCAGACACGGCTCACCTCTTCACACAACAAAAAATCAAAATTACAACTAAAGTATAGAAAAACCATCACTCAGAATTGGCAGCTAGAGAATTAAATGGAAGTCTGATGACTACAGAACTAAAGCGACCATATCTATCCAGACTGGTAGGACAGGAGACACAGAACCGACTGGTCCCACACCTACGTGTACTGGATAAGAATTAGGGAGGGATATCTCGGGAGTGAGGAGGCCCAGCACCACACCAGACTCCCCCAGCCCAGGGTTCCAGTCCAGCAAGATTAAGTTTCCACAACTTCTGACTGAAAAGTACAGTGGGGATTGAATTGAAGAAACTGCTGGAGCCCCAAGCAGTTCCTCTTCAAGAACCCACACATACTCATCTACTCAGACTCACTCCCTCTGAGCTCCAGCACTGGGGTAGCAACTCGAAAGGCATGATGGCACGCAGGGAGAGACTCAAGTGTCTGGCATCAAAGCAAACAGAGACCACTGTCCCATTTATAAACTCTCCTCTCAACAAAGCCAGTCAACTGGTGCCATGTCTGAGACTCCATGAACCTGGCTAACACCGTTTGACCCACCTTGGACCCCCGAGATTCTACCCCACCCAAATTATGAGCCCACCCAAGCTGCTTTTCCATATGAATAGTTGGCCTTGGTTCATGACGTACAACTTCCTAAATCCTCTCAAACAAGCAACGGCTGGCCCCAGACCCAGCACTAGCAGCAACCAGCCTAGATTCACAGCTTGGCTTCACCTGGGAATGTCCAAGCCCAGCACAAACAGCAGCCAGCAACCATCTCAGGTTGCTTTATAGCTCAGGAAGGGTGGCCCCAGGTCACACAGGTGGGGGCTGAACTTGGCCTGTACCACCTGAGAAACCCTTGGGCCAATGCACTCAATGGACAGCTATAGACCACTTTGGAACACCATCACCTTGACACAGATGATCCTCTATGGAGGAGCGAGGTTGGTGGTCTGTGGCCACAGCCAGTCCTTGCAACTGATTGGCCTGGGTAGATCCCTCCCATCAATCTGCCAAGAGCAACCAAGGCTCAACTAGAAGAGAAGGGTGTACTCAGCCAACATGAGGAGCGCACCTTCAGCACCCAGATTGGGTAATAGGGGAGGCTGTGCCACTGGACCCTACAGGACACCTACTACATTAGGCCACACTACCAAGACATGGAGTCATAGCAGCTCTACCTAATACATAGAAACAAACACAGGAGGCTGCCAAAATGAGGAGACAAAAAAACATTGTCCAAATGAAAGAACAGATCAAAACTTCAAAAAAGACCTAAACAAAATTGCGACAATCAGATGCAGAGTTCAAAACACTGGGTATAAGGATGTTCCAAGAAACTTAGTGAGGACCTCAGCAGCATAAAAAGATTCAATCAGAAACGAAGGATGCAATTGAAATAAAGAACAATCTATAGGCAAAAAAGAGTAGAAAGGATGAAGCCAAGATTTCAAATCAGTGATCTGGAACATAAAGAAGCAAAAAACAACCAATCAGAACAACAAGAAGAAAAAAGAATTAAAAAAAATGAGGACAGAATAAGCAGCCTCTGGGATAACTTCAAACAATTCCAACATTCACATCATAGTGGTGCCAGGAGAAGAAAAAGAGCAAGAAACTGGAAATCTATTTGAAAAAATGATGAAAAAAATGCCCTAATTTGGAGAGGGAATCAGACATGCAAGTCTAGGAAGTACAGAGTCCCAAACAAATGGATGCAAAGAGGCCCATTCCAAGACACATCATAGTTAAAATGCCAAAGGTTAAAAATAAAGAATCTTAAAATCAGGAAGAGAAAAGTAGTTAGTTACCTACAGAGGAGTTCCCATAACAGTGTCAGCTCATTTCTCAAGAGAAACTTTGCAGGCTAGAAGGGACTAGCAAGAAATATTCTAAGTCATGAAAAACAGGGACGTAGAGCTGAGACTGCAAAGCTACCCAGCAAAGCTATCATTTAGAATCAAGGGCAGACAAAGAACTTCCCAGACAAGAAAAAACTAAAGGAGTTCATTGTTAGCAAACCATTATTATATGATATGTTAAAGGGACTTATTTAAGAAAAGATGATCAAAACTATGAACAATAAAATGGCAAAAATACAAATCTATCAACAATTGAATCTAAAAAACAAACTAAGAAAACAAGAACAGAGACAGAATCATGGATACAGAGAGCATTTTATCGGTTGCAGGATGGGAGGGGTGTGTGGGGGACTAGGTGAAAAGGTAAGGGGATTAAGTACAAAGAGTTAGTTACAGAATAGTCATGGGGATGTAAGTACAGTGTAGAAAATGGAACAGCCAAAAAAGTATATACACGACCCATGAACAATGGTGGGAGGATTGCCTGAGGCACTGGGGGGTGTTGCATGGAAGGAGGCAAAGGAGGAAAACTCAGGACATAATAACATAATCAATAAAATAACCAATGAAATATAATTAAGAAATAAAACATAATCAATAAAATATAATTAAGAAAACAAACACACATTAGCCATTTGTATTTATCTGTTTGTGAATTATCTACACATACGCTCTATTATTTTTTCAATTAGAGTACTCACAATTTTCTTATCTATATAGAAGAGCTTTTTCACATAGTGCCAGTCAGTTATCCATTTCTGGCCTCTCAGCTCCAAATCCCCTCTTCTTTGTAAGGGATATGGACATTTGTCAGCTGGCGCAACCATAGGCTTTGTTAAAAGAGGGTACTAGAGGGACACTGTAGGCTTCACAGAGGAATGTACTCACCTTTCAGATTGGGGTGTGCTCTTCTCCTCGCCCCTGTGGTGTGGTAGCTAGAAAGGATCTGAGAGACCTATGAGTGATCAGCCTCTGGCAAGTTTTTCTGCTGTATCTAGTAAGTTTCTCCAGTTTACGCCAGCTGGTGGCTTTCTGTGCATCCCCTCTGACCCAGAGCATCCCCCTGGACAGCATCCAGCATACCATCTCAGATCATGGCAGCCCGTTATCAGTTAGGCCCATGGCAACCTAGCAGGTGGCTCTCTACACACCAGCTTAGGCCTGTGGCATTTAGCAGGTGATCTCCTGTGGACTAGCGTGGCCTCAGCTGAGGCCTTTGTCAGCAAATACAATCCCTCCAAGGTATGAGTCAAAATCTTGGGGATGGGTGCCCTCTTTCAAGTCTGTTCCTTTTCTGCGTCCTCCCCTCAGCTCTAGAGTGGTAGCTGATACTTCTTTACTATGCTATCCTTTTTAGTAGTTAAAACACCTTTCACTAGTTAGTAATTCTTCATATTAAATTTTCCTTGTTGAAACTCTTGGTGTCATTTACAGCTCCTGACTAGACCCCAACCAACACAGTAAGACAGTAATCCTTTCTCATAGATGCCGCCCATATGTATTGTTGTTGCTGTTGTTTTTTAATTTAAGGTACCTGCTGTTATATCAAGGTTTTAAATTTGCATGTAGTAAAATTTATGAGCCCTTTCATTGTGGCATCTGTATTTTACTATTCTAACTCCACAGGTTTTCCCTGTTCCCAGAGTATAAAAATATTTACATTTTATTCTAGTATGTGTATAAAATCAGAACTTCAATAAATATTCAACTTTATGTTTTTCTAAACGACAATTCCAGTAGTCCCCAAAGTAACTGATTTGAAATAGTTTTAATATTAAAATCCTATATACTGTTGGGTGGAAAGGGGGGGTTATCTCTAGATGCCAAGTGGTTTCATATCTGGGCCAGAACCACTACAAACTTGATGACTGTAATGATACTATATTTTAAAATATCCGGCAAACAAGTACTTTCCTATTATTCCTTTATTTCCTCAAAATTTCTCTAGCATGTTCATTAAGTTGGGGTTTTATCCCAGATGAATTAAGGCTCATCTTTGGTTAAGTTTTTCTGTTCCTTCTCAACAAAAACACACAAACAAGAACAACCCAGAGTTTTCACTAGAACTGCAATAAATTTCAGATGCAGGAAAAGTGAACATATTTGCAATGCTAAGTAGTCCAACATTAGACCAGATTATTTCAGTTCCTGTGTCTATTATTCAATAATGACTTACTGAGATGACACAAGTCAAGAGACCTGTAGTTCAGTTCCGGTTCTGCCACTGGACATTCTGCGTATCGTCAGTTTGTTTCTCTTACACTAAATAAGGAATCACCAGACTGTTTCTAAGTGTCTCAGATCTCTAATCAACTGTGACTTTATGATATAACTGTATTTGATGTAAGATAATTAATATCTAACATTTATGAGTACTTTCCACTTATCATCATTTAGTTTCTACAACAACCGTTTAAGTATTATTATATTATTTCCATTTTACAGACAGGGGCACTCATACACAGAGAGGCTAAGTAGCTCCATTGGCTCATGTAATTTAGTCAGTGACAGACCTGGACTTTGACCCTAGGTAGTCTGATGACAAAACCCTATCGCCTTTAAAAAGAAAACTGTTCTATTTTATGGAAAAGAGTAACAGCCCCCATGATAACTGTTGTAGAGCTACAATAATTATGAGCACATGGCCATCACTGCTTATTTATACCCCAACCTATCCCATATTCTTCCCCAAGTTATTTTACAAGTGAACCCTAAGAGCTATTATTTCATACATAAATATTTAAGTACCACTACAAACTAAAAACTCCCATTTTCTAAACAAAACCATGATACCATCATGAGGCGAATATCTACAATAATTTCTTATGAATTATTCAGTTAGAATCCACATTTCACTATTGGCCTGTTTTAAAAATGATTTATTTAATTTGAATTGGACAAACAAGAGGCATTCAGTGGCATTAACTTCTTATAATCTACATGGTACTCCTTTGTTTATCTTTATTTGTAATTTGTGGTTGAAGAAGTCATTTGTCCTATAAAGTTTCCTGTACTTCGTCTTTTGTTGATTGCATTGCCATGGTAGCATTTAACCTCTGTTCTATATATTGTAAAGGACTGAAGTCAGTCTTTTTTTTCTTATTATTAAACCACTTTTATTGTTATTCTACTATAGTTGTCTCAGTTTTTCCCCCACACCGTTGTCCACATCTGTGGGTCCTTCATACATGTTCTTTGTCTAGTCCCTTCCCCTTATTTCCATCATTATCCCTTTCTCCCCTCCCACCTGGTCACTTTCAGTATGTTTCATGTTTCCATGCCTGTGGTTCTATTTTGTTTGTTAGTTTATTTTGTTCATTAGATTCCTCTTATAGGTGAGATCATATGGTATCTGTCTTTCACTGAGTGGCTGATTTCACTTAGCATAATGCTCTCCAGTTTCATCCATCCTCTTGCAAAAGGTAGGAGTTCCTTCTTTCTTTCTGCTGCATAGTATTTCATTGTTAAATGTACCACAGATTTTTGATTCAATCGTTTACTTACAGGCACTTAGGCTGTTTTTAGCACTTACTGTAAATAAAGCTACTATAAGCATTGGGGTGCACAGATTGTTTTGAATTGGTGATTCGGGGCTCTTAGGGTATAAATCCCAGCAGTCACTGGAATCACCGAGTCAAAAGGCAGTTCAATTTTTAGTTTTCTGAGGAAATTTCATACTGTTTTCCACGGTGGCTGCACCCATGTGCATGCCCACACAGTGCACTAGGGTTCCCATTTCTCCACATCCTCTCCAGCACTTGTTGTTTGTTAATTTATATGATGGCCATTCAGACCGAATGTTAGGTGATATCTCATTATGGTTTTAATTTGCATCTCTGTGATGGCTGGTGATGTTGAGCATCTTTTCATATGTCTATGGGTCCTCTGTGTTTCCTCCTTGGAGAAGTGTCTATTCAGGTCCTTTACCCATTTTTTAAATTGGATTGTTTGTCTTCCCAATACCACAAAAATACAAGGACTGTAAGAAATTACTATGAAAAACATAAGCTGAACTTAAATGCATAAGAGTAAGGGCACTGGATTTTGCTTCAATAAATTAAACATTAACTTCTGACACCCCCCCAAAGGAAAAGAAAACAAATTACTATAAGCAACTACATGAAACTGGACAACCTGGGCAAAATGGACAAATTTCTAGAAGCACACAACCTTCCAAAACTGAATCAAGAGGCAGAAAATCTGAATAGAGCCATAACAATTAGTGAAATTGAAGCTATAATACCAAAACTGCCAGCTCACAAAAGCCCTGGACTAGATGGCTTCAGAGGTGAATTTTAACAAACATTTAAGGAAGAACTAACTCCTATCCTTCTCAAACTACTCCAAAAAATTCAAGCAGAGGCAAGACTCCCAAACTCTTTTTATGAGGCCAGTACCATCCTAATTTAAAAAAACAGGTAACGACACAACAAAGAAAACTACAGGCCAATATTGCTGATGAACACAGATGCTACAATCCTCAACAAAATACTGGCAAACTACATTCAGAAATACCTTAAAAAGATCACACACTGTGACCAAGAGGGATTCACCCTCTAGGATGCAAAGATGGTACAATATTTACAAATCAATAAATGTAATACACCACATAAACAAAATGGATAAAAATCACATGATCATATCAATAGACGCTGAAAAAGCATTAAAGTCCAGCACCCATTTATAATAAAAACACTCAGAAACATGGGAATAGAGGGAGTATACCTCAATATTAAAAAGCCATATACAAGAAATCTGCAGCCAACATTATACTCAATGGGCAAAAACCAAAAGCTTTCCCCCTAACATCAGTAATAAGACAAGGAAGTCTGCTTTCACCACTCTTATTCTACATAGTACTGGAAGTTCTAGCCACAGTGATCAGACAAGGAAAAAAAATAAAAGGCATCCAAATTGGAAAGGAGGAAGTAAAACTGTCATTGTTTGCATATGACATGATAGTGTACATAGAAAACCATGTAGATTCCACCAAAAACTATTCAACCTAATAAGTGAGTTTGGCAAAATACTCTGATGTAAAATCAATACTCAGAAATCAGCCCTGGCTGGTGTGGCTCAGTGGACTGAGCACAACCCTGCAAACCAAAGGGTTGCAGGTTCAATTCCCAGTCAGGGAACATGCCTGGGTTCCAAGCCAGGTGCCCAGGTGGGGGCACGTGAGAGGCAACCACAGATTGATGTTTCTCTCCCTCTCTTTCTCTTTTCCTTTCTCTCTCTCTAAAAATAAATAAACAAAATCTTTTAAAAAAAGAAATCAATGGCATTTTTGCCTACCAACAATAAAATTTCAGAAATATAAACTAGAAAAAATACCCCCTTTACTATAGCAACAAGAAAAATGAAGTGCCTATGAATAAACCTAAGCAAGGAGGTAAAAGACCTATACTTGGAAACCTATAGTACACTGAATAAATTAAGGAAGACAAACGAAAGCATATACCACATTCATGGATTGGAAGAATTAATACTAATTCTATTAATACTAATTAATACTACTCAAAGCAATCTACAGATTCAATGCAATTCCTATTAAAATACCAGTAGCATATTTCACAAATCTAAAACAAATATTTCTAAATTTATATGGAACCAAAGAAAACCCCAAATAGCCTCAGCAATCTTGAGAAAGAACAAAGTAGGAGGGATCACAATAGCCAGTATCAAACTGTTTTGACTGTAATCAAGACAGTCTAGCACTGACATAAGATCAGATACACAGACCAATGAAACAGAATAGAGAGACCAATTAATATTTGACAAAGGGGACATGAGCATACAATGGAGTAAAAATAGTCTTTTCAGTAAGTGGTACTGGGAAAACTGGATTGGTACATACAAAAAAAAATGAAACTAGTCCACTAACTTACACCGTATCCAGAATAAACTCAAGACTGATAAAAGACAAATACATGTCAACATAAAGTACTAGAGGAAAGCACAGGCAGTAAAATTTCAGATATCCCATGTAGCAATATTTCTGACAATATATCTCCTAGAGCAAGAGAAATAAGGTAAGAAATAAACAAATGGAACGTCAGCCTAGAAAGCTTCTGCACAGCTAAAGAAACCATCATCTAAATGAAAAGGGAACCGACCATATGGGAGAACATATTTGCCAATGATATATCAGTCAAGGGTTTGATCTCCAAACTATATAAAGAACTAATATGATTCAATACCTGGAGTCAGTCTTTTCTCTCGGCATTACTTTAGAGAGCCCTGGCCAGGAAGCTGGGTTGCTTAGAGCATCAACCAGATACACCAAGGTTGTGGGTTAGACCGCTAGTCAGGGCATATATAAGAATCAAGCAATGAATACATAAATAAGTGGAACAAATAATAGATGTTTCTCTTTCTCTTCCCACCTTCCTCTCTCCCTCTCTAAAATCAATAAACAAAAAAATTAAAAAAAAAACAAGACTACTTCACAGGCAATGCCATGCTCTTTCATCAAGAGGTTTTATAATGTGCTCTGGCTGGTGTAGCTCAGTGGACTGAGTGCGGGCCTGCGAACCACACCATTGCGGTTCGATTCCCAGTCAGGGCACATGCCTGGGATGCAGGCCAGTTCCCAGCACGGGACTCACGAGACGCAACCATACATTGATATTTCTCTCCTTCTCTCCTTCCCTTCCTCTCTAAAGATAAATAAATAAAATCTTTAAAAAAAGAGGTTTTATAATGTGTGATTGTCTCTTTTTTGTGATATGAACAGTCTTTGATAATCATTGCTTATGCAAAGAGAGCTGTAAAACACTAATACAGCCGTCCCTCGCTATATCTCAGTTCACTTATTGCAGCTTCACTGTATCACGTTTTTTTTTTTAAATCTAATTCTGTATCCTGGAGTTTTCGCTATATTGCGGGATTTTGCAGTATATAGGTATTTATATAATATTTATGATTTTAATTATTTTTTCCTAAAATTTTAAAAATGTTAATTCAAACATTAAAAGAATATTAAATTGAAATAAAATACAGTATGTATTTAATCAGCGGATGAATACTGTACTGTACACAATAGACATGCAGTACACCACTACCACTTGTGCAAGCTTGCCAACATGAGATTGTACACGGCACACTATTGGCTGATGGAATGGAAGGTGACCAACCACAACACTGTGTTCTGTATCCTGGGCACTGATTGGCTCAGTGACCGTAGCATCAGTCTGTTTGCTCTCCTGCACTGTGTCCGTATGTTCAGCATCTCTCCTTGTCCACTTCACATTGACATCTGAACACTGCATGTAGTGTTGCTCTGTGGTGTTGTGTTTTTGTGAAATTTTCATAAAAGTTTGAATTTATTTCAAGCCCTATGATGCCACCCAAACGTTCTGCACCTTCTAAGGCTTCTGGCAGTGAACCCAAGCACCAGAGAAATATGCTTACCAACAAAGAAAAGGTGAGACTTCACAACATGTTAAATAAAGGCAAAAGCTACACAGCTGTAGGCCGCTATTACGGGATCAACGAATCTACTGTTCGCCACATAAAGAAAGACTAGAAAAATATTAGGTCTACAGCAACAATGACTTTTAACAAGATTGCAAAGAGGGTGGTCACTTCCCAGAATGAGGCCTTTATGAGGATGGAGTCTGCATGTGCCCTGTGGATAAATGGCTGTAGGAAGAAGAGTATCTCATTGGATACCAACACCATCCGGACAAAGGCCAAGAAACTTTATGATAGTTTTGTGGAAAGGATGTTCACAACAGTGACGAAGATGAAAACGAAGACAACACAGAAGCAGGACCGTGGAGTGCTTCTCCCACCAGACCAACCCCATTCAGGGCCAGCAAGGGCTGGTTTGACAAATTTCAGAGATGCTTTGGACTCAAGAGCATTTCTCTGCATGGAGAAGCTGCCTCTGCGGATAAAAGCAGCCCAGCAACTCCCCATAACTGTGTCTATCACCTGGACGAAGAGATCAGTTATGCCTATCCCTTTAGGGGAAACAGAAGTTACGGCCCAGGGTGAAGACACTGCACCACCGGATGAAGCACCTGATGCAGTGGTGCCTCCAGAAGAGCTGTGATGTCCTCCTTGTCTGTGCAGTACATTCATCTGATCGTCATCACTTTCATCGCCATCAGTACTGCACAGCTACATAATTCATGATCTTCACTATTCAAGTTGTAGTATACTTCACTGGTGAGTACCCATATAGAATTTTATATGTTGTTAAAGTTGTGTAGGTTTGAATGTAGAAAGTGTTTAAGAGCATATGAAGTGTTTAAAAGAGTGTGGGGAAGGTTAATAAGAGAGTGGGAAAGATTTACAGGACTGTGGGAAGGGTTTATAAAGCCTTAAAATATATATAAATAATAAACACAACGCCACTACTTTGTGGATTTTCACCTGTCACAGGGGTCTCTGGAACGTAAATCCCGCGACAGGTGAGGGATCACTGTACTTTTATTCTATCATTTCTTCTATGAAAGAAATATCCCCATATCAATTATTTAGTTATCCTTAGCATAGTTTTTAAAGGGCAGGATAAATGCTTATTCTTTCCCTTTATCAATTTTCAAAACAATAACCTGGTTACCTAATATTCTCCCCCAGATGTGGATGCCAAGTTTTGTTGCACAAGTTCATGGATTAAAATACACTTGGTTTGTTTCAATCCATGGATGTTATTATTCTTTTGATTCTCAAACTACCCCAATCTCTGACCAGTGGAAGCCTGAGTCTACTGGATGTGTCTAAGTCCTTTTTGACATGTCTCTAGTGATCTTCACCATCTTCTGGTCACTATATTTAGGCTCCAATTGTGGACAGAGCCAGGAATTATTTACTTTTTAAATTTAAATTGATCATGATTTCATTCTAGGGTTTCTAATTAAATTTGAGACTGTTGGTTTCAACTAGATCCTATTAATTTGACAGCTGTATTCCCTTTCTCTCATGCCATAAATCAATGTTCTTAATGACACCAACTTAATTACCCATTTGTTATACCTCACACTCAGTTATCTCAAAATAACATTACCAACATTTCTACCAACAAAATAATAACAGAAAACAACTGAAGATTTTTGAAGTTCCTTTTTCCTTAGAGTACAACCCAACAGGTATACATAGTCCAATCAGTACTTTAAATTTATTCGGAACAGTAACTTTCACCTGCAATTATAACTTTGTGTCAGATACTACCAACTACACACACATTTAGAATCACCTGTTTCATTTCACTTAAGTTTTCAAAAATTACTTGGTAATGTTTTAACCCTTCAAAAATAAGGTATACTCAAACAAGTTTTGCTTCTAATCCTATTTTTCCCACCCTACTTTCTCCATTTCCTTATAGACAGTCATTTAAAAATCTTTTATGGTTTATTCTTTTTTAAAAAAGAATTTATTTATTTATTTATTTATTTATTTTGAGGCAGAGGGAAAGAAACAGTAGTGTGTGGTTGCCTCTCTCGCACCCCGCAGTGGGGTCCTGGCCTGCAACCCAGGCACGTGTCCTGACTGGGAATCAAACCAGTGACCTTTTGGTTTGCAGGCGGGCACTCAATCCACTGAGCCACATGAGCCAGGGAGGTTTATCCTTTTTTAAAATAAGCAAACAGGCAATTGTTCCCCACCCCTCTTCCTTACATTAAATAGTAACATAACAATTCTTTTTCTATTTTCAAAGCCTTGCAATTTTGACCACTATGATACTTTATTTCCAAGTAAATGACATATGCCTTGAGTCTAAAAGACTGAGGCTTCTCCTAAGGCAGAGTACGTAATTCTGGAAAACACAGCAAAAATCCTCTTCAAAAAAAAAGAAAGAAATCTAATTAATGTAATTGTACTTTGCATTTGTAGTAAACAGACTTTCAAAGACTATTAGGAAAAATGTCATCACCATCTTTAACTCATTTACTCTTCCCTTTCATGAATTATAAAATAATGCCTTAAAAGTGTTCTTTAGATATTAACTTCTCTATAGACAATATTCATACCAACTAACACAATGTAAGAGCAGATGTTTGTGGCTGGGAAGTTAAATAATAACCACAGAGCAAATGAGTCAATTACCATAAGAAAATTAAGTGTTATAATGGAAGATTATGCATTTAGTTACCAGTGAATAATTAAGCTTCAAATTCTCTGACAGCTCTCTCTCCCTTCTAATGCTATCATCATTACAAGAGTAATCTTAATTGCTAAATACACAAGTAGAATTTAATACTAAAACATTACATTCACAAAATTCTTTTACTGGAAACATCGCTTAATTCCATTACTGTTATATAATGCTAGAAACTCTACTCAATTCCAACAGAAAACAATATAGAGTCAACACCAAATGTTTTGACATTACTTTATTATGGTGTTATTTGAAAGATTATAACAGTTTCATTTACATTAGCTGTTGGAGTTTCTACTGTTTGATTTTAAAGGTTTAAACACTGAAATTCTTTAACAGCACTCAGAGAAATAAAGTAATTTTGTCTATTTTATGTTGAACTGCACACTTGCTTTTCACAAACTTCCTTTCTATGACTCACAAAATTACATGTGAGTTCTTAAAAACAAAAAAAAAACTTGAAAGCCCAGCATTTAACAGCCTGAGATCCCTTTACAGATGTAGTTTGACAGTCTAATCAGAAGTCTGGTAATCTGGTAATCCTAATTACCAACTCAACTAACAAAGCAAAAATACACTGGGACCGTCCAATATTTCTTAAGAAAGTTTTTCATTCCAATGAAGGTGAATAGGTTTTGCTGTAATATCCAGAAGAAATGTGTGAAGTTGTAACAGTGAAGCAACACTATGACAAAGTTGCCACACGTAACCTTGAAAATGTTATTTCTATCCTCCTGTGCCCATGACTCCAATTCCGGTGTCACCACATTCCCTTAACCCCGCCCCTCAACTTCGCTGGCAAGTGCTGACCCTTCACACCTTCACTACATTTCCTTAAAGAAGCTTTATCTCCCACTCCTAGGCCCTGTTTCTCATCGAAGCCCTAGGAGCCTAACCTTTGCAGGTGCTCAATGCACATATGGGGAAGTGAGTGGTTACCTGAACTCTAAAAATTCCAGCAATTAGCACTGTAAGAAAATTAGATGTGCAGGATAAGCAGTTTTTCAATGATTCTTAAGTGTCTCAAGAATTCAATGTTTTTACCATTGTGTCTGTAATAAAAATTTATAATAAATCTATTCTTTGCTGTCTGTGAATTTTCTCCATAAGTTTTAAATTTTGTTTTTAAATTTGGATAATAATATAAGATCCTAAAAAACAGGTAATTTCAAGCACTCACCTCTGTGTTTATGTTACATACTGGCTCTGCAATTCTAAAGTTTAATCCTAAAGCAAGGTTTCTAAAATTTGTGGTCTTAGAGTCCTTAAAGCCCTTAAATTTGAGAGACTGTGCTCTACGTGTGATTTTCTTTTATTTTGAAGAATTCACACACATCTTTACTAATATAAGCTCCCTTCCATAAGAAGCCTGAACATAATCTTTCCATGATATCCCAATATTATCATGATAAGCATTAACTGTGTTAATACTTCTGGACAGAGAAGACTGATTACTTTCACTTGGCTCTCTAAATACTTTGAAAATAATCCCTAAGTGGCTGAACTGAATTTGTAAATAGCTGATTTCAGCTTTGTAGCAGCATACAAAGGACTCAGGACAACGTTTCTCCAAGTCAAATCCACAGACTATTTGCAGAGATATGGAAACACACTTATAAAGAAGTCCAGTGTTGGGCCTTATAATGCATGCTTAAGAATCCCAAAGGGTGAGACCACAACATGTGCATTTTACAAATTCTCCCAGATTACTCTGTCATGCTAAAGTGTGAGAATGTGGCATTAGGGGTTATTAAAGAAAACGACTGTATACACACCATCACTTTATATACACAGAGAGAACACCAATTCTTGTGCCTTCCAGGACCACATGATTCATTTATTTGCTTAATCATTAAACAGATATTTAATGAGCAACTATGGAGCTACAAGGACATTTTACTGGATGCTACGAGTGAGAAAGCTAATGAAGATATGTGTGTAATGAACTGTAAACTAATAATGGAATGACGTTTTAAGAGAAAATAAAGTGTTATATAGGTGGGACTTTTTCAAAAGTTTTATTTCATTGATTATGCTATTACAATGGTCCCAATTTTCCCCCATTTCCCCCCTCCACCCAGCACCCCACCCCTTCGTTCATGTCCAGGCACATAAGTTCTTTGGCTACTCCATTTCCCATACTGTACTTCACATCCCCATGACTATTCTGTAACCACCTGTTTGTACTTAATCCCCTCACCTCTTGACCCATCCCCCAATACACCTCTCCCGTCCAGCAACCATCAAGAGGCTCTCTCTATCCATGAGTCTTTCTCTGTTCTTCCTGTTTCCTTAGTCTGTTTTTTCAGATTCAATTGTTTATAGATATGTATTTATTGACATTTTATTGTGCATAGCTTTGATCTTCTAAAATATTTAACCTTTCTGGTATTTTTTCCCATTACATTTAATCCTTTTTTTCTCTCCTCCCCGCAGTAATCACCACGCTGCACCGCTGTCCACGTCCACAAGTCCTTTTATCCACAATCCCTCTTCTCCCGAACCACTGCCCCCACCAGCAGTCCTCCTGCTCTCATCTGAGTCTGTCCCCATCTTCCTTGTTAGTTCAGTGGGTTCATTAGATTCCACATATGAGTGAAATCATACGGCACTTCTTTCTCTAACTGGCTTATTTCACTTAGTATAATGTTCTTTAGATCCTTTCATACTGTTGGCAAAGGGTAAAATTTTCTTCCTTTTTATGGCCAGATAGTATTCCACTGTGTAAATGTCCCATAATAGTTTTATCCACTCATCTACTGGTGAACACTTCAGCTGCTTCCATTATCTTGGGAACTATAAACAATGTGGAAATGAACACAGGGGTGCTTAGGTTCTTTCAAATTAATGTTTCGGGTTTCTTCAGGTAAATTCCCAGAGTGAGATTGCTGGGTCAAAAGACAGACCCATTCTTAATTTTTTGAGTTATCTCCATACTGCTTTCCACAGTAGTTGCACCAATCTGCATTCCCATCAACAGTGCAAAAGAGTTCCCCTTTCTCAGCCTCCTCACCAGCACTTGTTTGTTGACTTATCAATGACAGCCATTCTGACAGGTGTGAGGTGGTACCTCCTTGTGGGTTTAATTTGCATTTCTCTGATGCTTAGTTATGTTGGACATCTTTTCATAGTCTATTGGCCATCTGTATGTCCTCTTTGGAGAAGTGTCTATTTAGGTCCTTTGCCTTCTTTTTAATTGGGTTGTCAGTTTTTTTGGTGTTAAGTTTTGTAAGTTTTTTATAAATGCTAGATAAATTAACCCCTATGAGATGTATTGGTGAATATGTTTTCTCATTCTGTGGGTTGTATATTTATTTTGTTCATGGTTTCCTTCACTGTGCAAAAATTTTTAGTTTGATGTAATCTCATTTGTTTTTTCTTTCCCTTGCCTTAGGAGATATATCCAATAAAATATTGCTATGAGCAGTGTCTAAGATTTTACTGCCTATGTTTTCTTCTAGGACTTTTATGGTTTGGGGTCTAATATTTAAGTGTTTAATCCATTTTGAGCTTATTCTTGTGTGTGGTGTAAGAAGGTGGTCTAGTTTCATTTTTCTTCATGTGTCTGTCCAGTTTCCCCAACACAATTTATTAAATAATGTATCTTTAGTCCCTTGTATATGCCTGCTTCCTCTGTTGAATATTAACTGCTATAAAGGTGGAGGTTTATTTTTGGGCTCTCTGTTCTGTTCCATTGATCTTTGTGTCTGTTTTTATGCAAATACCATGCTGATTTGATTACTATGACCTTATAATATAGTTTCATACTCGGTAGTGTGATTCCTCCAACTTTGTTCTTCTTTCTCAGGATCTCTCTTGCTATACGGGGCTTTTTGTGGTTCCATATAAATTTTTGAAATATTTATTCTAGTTTGGTGAAATACATCACTGGAATCTTGATAGGAATTGCAGTGGATTTATAGATTGCTTTGGGCAGGATAGACATTTTAACAAGTATAGATGACATGATACTGTACATAGCTCCAAAGAGTCCACCAAGAACTAAAACGTGAATTCAGCAAAGTAGCAGAATACAAAATTTACACCCAAAAATCAGTTGCATTTTTACAGGCTAATAATGAACAGAAAGGGAAATTAAGAAAATAATCCCAATCACAATTGCTTCAAAAAGAATAAAATACCTAGGAATAAATCTAACCAAGGATGTGTAAGACCTCTGGAGAATTTCAAGACACTGAAGGAAGATACAAATAAGTCGAAGCACATACCATGTTCATGGATAGGAAAAATTAACATCAAGAGAGCTGTTTTAACAGACACAATAATTACCTGGGGATAAGAGGATGGTTATGAAAAGGCTTCATAGAGAGGTCATATGAACTAATTCTGAGGGGCTATGAGAAAAAATTTAGCTGGGGGTGAGAGGACACAGGAGAAGAGAGCTATCAGATAGCACAGCATATTCAGGAAACTATATGCGGTTTGGTAAAGATGACTCCATTTCCATCCCAGGTTCAAGTGGAACAGTGCCAACACCTATTTAATTAATTATTAGACCAAGTCATTTAACTGATAAAAGAAACTAAGACACACTAAGTTAAATAACTTGAACGAGTTCACATAGCTAAGTGACAGGACCTAGGCATGCTTGGTCCAGAAACCATGCTTCTTAACTCACTTCTCTGTGGTGTCTCTTCGGCAACAAAAAAGTTGACCTCGTATGAAGGGTGTGCTTGTTTTGTCCATATGCTATAAGGAGTTTGCTTTTATCCTAAGACAAGGTAACTGAGAGTTCTAATGAGGAAAGTAGAATATTGCAACTAATCAGGAAGTAAAGGGAAGTGAAATCATGAAGACGACTGGCAAACAGGGAAGATCAGTGTCTTGGTGCAGAGATCAGGTCGAGTGGAACAGGTGAGTACAAGCAGAATGATGTTAGACTGTGACCAGAGAAAGATGGTGAAATTTAAAACTGGGGCTGTAGCCCTGGCTGGTGTAGCTCAGTGGACTGAGTGCGGGCCTGTGAACCAGACAATCACAGTTCGATTCCCAGTCAGGGCACAGTCCTGGGTTGCAGGCCAGTTCCCGGCAGGGGCCAGTTCCCAGCAGGGGATGCACAAGAAGCAACCATACATTGATGTTTCTCTTCCTCTCTCCTTCCCTTCCCTTCTAAAGATAAATGAATAAAATATTTTAAAAAAATAAAATAAAACTGGGGCTGTAGATTTGTTATGAGTATTGACAAAGTTAAGGAGGTGGCCATTTTGGAATTTATCAATGTGTGCACAAAAATACAAATGGAACATTTTATTTTGGGGGGGGCGGAGCAGTAGAGATTTGTATCATAGACTTTTATAAATGTTTTAAGAGAAAAGGAAAAATTCCCATTTAAAAAAACCTCATGACCCATTTTAAGTATTATCAACAAACTGAGATGACAGGAAATACATGATGGGCTGTTTAATTCACGTCACAGCATGTGTAGAAATCCCAGGAGTTAATGATAGAACAATAAATTTGAAATATTAAACAGATGAAGAATGAACTTGCAACCTTTTCTGCATTAACACGCACTATGGAATTTCCTGTAGTTGTAATTTCTTTAAAAATAACAAAAGTCAGACAGGAATGACTGACTATACATGTATAAATAACCATATGAATAAATATTTTATATTTTATCATATGTAGGCATAGACATATAAAATTTTCAACCATTTTTCATAAACTGCTTTCCCCATCAGAAAAAGAAACAATACTTTCAGTTATGGGACAAGGTTCAAAATAAAATTTTCCAAAATTTTTTTGCACATGACTTTTCTGTAAACAAAAAAGAGAAGATCTCATGTGACACATATTAACAATACAGCTTGAATTACTGTAACTACCGCCACCCCGATTAAGCAGCAGGACATTAACACAGCAGAAGCCCCGCTGTGTAACATTCACTCACCCTCCCGGCTCTTGTCTAAAAGTAATTACTATTCTGATTCCTAAAGCCACAGATAAGTTTTGTCTATTTTTAAACTTTATAAAAATGTAATCATATAGTATGTTTTTGTGTGAGTACCTGGCTTCTTTCTTTCAATAGAGTTTGTGAGACTTATCCATGTTGTTGAACTTAGCAGTGGTGTGTCAATTTTCACTGCTGATAAAATGTCACCGCATGATTAGAACAGTATTCATCCATTCCACTGTTGATGGATGTTTGAATTGTTTCCAGTTTTAATTCACTGTGAATAAAGCTGATGAGGCCATTATTGTGCACGTTTCTGATACATACATTTATACATTTCTAATAAGTGTACTACTAGAAAAGCAACCACTGTATAACACGATATGATGTGTGCAGTTTTGGTGGCTTCTGCCAAAAGGTGTTCTGAAGTGGTTACAGCCCCGCATAGTTCTCAGAGCAGCACCTGAGAGCCCCCAGTGCTCCCCCATCCTAACCAGCCCTGAACCAATTACCCTCTTTAATTCTAGTCACTCTGGTAGAACACAGCGGTATAATATTGTGACTTTTATTTGCATTTTTCTGAAAACTAAAGATAACAATCACTGTTTTCAAGGGTTTAGTAGTCATCTGGTGGTCTGTGAGGTATGTGTTCAAGCCTTGCCCATTTTCTACTGGTTTGTCTTTGTTTACATTATAGATCAGCAGTAGTCCTTTATAGAGTAAACATTAGAAGCTGAAACTTTTTCTGAAAAGGACCAGACAGTAAATATTTTAGGTTTCGTGGGCCATCTGGTCTCTGTCACAATTACTCAACTCCTCTGTTATAGCATGAAAACAGCCACAATCAATACATAAATGAGTGAAATTGTGTGTCAATAAAACTTTATGGACAATAAAATCTGAATTCATAAAATTTTTAAATATCACTGAACATTATTATTTTGGTATTTTTCAACCATTTAAAACCATACGAACTATTTCTAGCTCACAGGCTGTACAAAAACAGGAAGTCAGGTAGATTTGGTCCACGAGCTGTACTTTGCTGACCTTGGTCTAAACAAAACGCAGTCAAGTTACACATATGTGACTCTTGTCAAGGGGTTATCATTGTTGTTGTCATTTACACAGAACTAACTTTTGCCTTTGCTGAAACTCTGTTTTGAATATTTGTTTTCTATTTTACTAGTTTTTGCTCTTGTTATTAATCCCTTTCTTTTATCTTCTTTGGGTTAAATTTTCTATTTTCTTTATTTTAGCTCTATGAGATGGCTATTTAAACCACCGATTTTTTAGCCTTTCTTCTCTTCTAATATAGGTACTTAAAGCTATAAATTTCCTCTAAGCATCCCATAAGTTTTGAAAGGTCATATCACTAGTAGTTCAAACTGTTTTCTAATTATCATCATCATTTCTCCTCTGATTCATGGGTTATTTCGAAGTAATCTCCAAATAAAGAGGTCTGTAAGTTAGCTTTTCATTAAAGTTACTTCTTTTGTAATTAGTTCCAATCTTAATTCCATGATGGTCAAATCTATAGAATTTCAATTCTCTAAAACTTGTTAAAATTTGTTCTATGGTCAGTATATGGGGTATTTTTAGTACTTTTCATAGGTACTTATAAAATATAGAATTTATTCATTTGTTTGGTGCAGTATCCTATAAGTCAATTAAGTCAAGTTTATTAATTGTGTGGTGCAGTTTCTTTTGTATTGTAACTGTGGTTTTATTTTGTTTGTATCTGATTTGGTCTACATATCCTATCTATCACTATGATTGTGGGTTTGTTTGATCTATTTCCATAGTTCTACCAGATTAAGGTTTTCGTATTTTGAGATTATGTTATGAGGTACATACATATTTACTTTCCTGGTAGAGTAATTCTCATTAACATGAAATGCTCTGCTTTATCTCATCTTGCCTTTTCCTGATAACTACACTAGGTTTTTTCCAGTCAGTTTTGGCATGGTTTCTCTTTTTCCATCCTTTTAATTTCCAAATTTTCTGAATCTTTATAGTTAAGGTATTGATTCCTTTTTCAATCTGACAATAACTGTCTTTAATCAGAGTAGTTTAGTACACTTGTAATTACTGATTTATTTGGGTTTAAATCTACCACCTCATTATTTGCATTCTATATTCTTTCCTTTCTTTTGAAGTATTTCTTACTTTTTTATTTTCTTCCTCTATTATCCTGTTAGTTATAGATTCTTCTATTATTCTTTCAAGACTTCCCAGAGACCACAGGAAGCAGCTCAGCCTTATATTACCCTCAAACATAGGATCGAACTCTTACCACTCACATTTCACATTAAGAACTTCAGAAGACTAACTCCATTAGCTTCCTCCTAACTTGTGCATTTGTAGTGTATTCTAATTATACCTTAAATTCAATATAGCATTATTTTATAGTCAATATTCATTTTGATTTACCCGAATTTTTAACCTTTCCCTTGCCCCTCATTTTCTCTTTGACAGTGAGCCTCCATGAAAATGCCCTGTACTTGACAGGATCAGGGCCATCGGTGTTGCACCTGACAATTTCTACACCTGAAGTTTTGTTTAACATGGCTTTTTCCTGCCCCAAGGTGCAAAATTATTCTCCTATGTTTTCTTCTAGCAACTTTACAGTTTTATGCTTCAGATTTCAGTCAGGAATGAACCAAACAGAGGTCAGCTGCATGGCCATTATTGCGCAGAATTCTTTTTTTTCTCTCCATTATAAGAAGCCACACTCCCCTATACCATTTACTGAACAATTAGCTCATTCCTCATTCCTTCCATTAGTCTGTGTCACAGTTCTTCTGACAACACAAGGCTTTCTTCTATTGTTTAAAAATCATTGTGAATTTTTAATATGTTTGACTATCTGGTAGAGGAAGAGCCCCCACTATTTTTATTTCCCACAGCTAACTCAGCTGTTCTTAGACCTTCTTCTTCCATGTACATTTTAGGGGAAATTTTTCAAGTTTCTAAAAGAATCTATTAAAATCTTGATTAATTTATGTCAAGTTTATACATTAGTTTGCAGGTAAATGACATTTATAATATTATATCAACCCAAGAGCATGTAATATCTGGCCATTTATTTAAATTATCTTCTATGTCCTCTACTAAAAATTTAATTGGCTAAGGTCCCACATATTCTTAGTAAGTTATATTTCTAGATATCTAATCTTTATATTTCTAGTTTAATATCTAATATTTCTAGATATTTCTAGTTTTTCTTATTGTGAATTTACTTATTTTTATACTATTTTCTATTGATTATCACTGGTGTAGAGAAATATTTCTGATTTTGATAAATTTATCCTGTATGGCAAACTGTTTTCTTTAAATTATATATTAGTTTGGTGATTTCAGGTAGGCTGTCAAATGATCTGTTAATAGAACAATTTTACCTCTTCTTCTAATTTCAAATAATTTTTTCTTTTTCTTTTCTTATAATACTGGTAGAACTATGTTAAACAGCAGAGATAATTGTGGTCAGCCTAAACTTTTCTGTCTCTTCATTCTACTACTTCCTAAGTGTGGTAAAATTTCTAACAATTGTTGACTTATCTGTTTCTCTCAGCTGTTGTTTAGTTTTGCTTGATATATTTTAGGCTACAGTGTTAGGAGCATATACACCCATGTCGACTATACATTGTGTGTTGTATCTTCTTGATCTGTAATTCCTTTTATCAGTAAATATGTTCCTTTTTCTACTTTTGCCTTTTAGACGGCTACTTCAACTTTCTTTTGTTTTGCCTAGTGCACCTTTTCCACCCTTTTATTTTTAATTTCTCTGTCTCAAACAACCTATTAGGAGTTTTTTTTTTTGTAATCCAATCTGGTTTATTTTTAATGAGTTTAACCCATTTATATTATTTGAATTATTGAATGATTTCATCTTATTCGTACTTTACTTTTACGGTATACAATATTTCCTTTTTTCCCACTTTGTGCTTTCAGTTGGATAAAGCTTTCTTCTGCTGTTTAAAAGTTATACGTATGTTCTATCTTGTTCTACAGTGATTGCCCTTAAGTTCTAAGCTCATATTTGCCATCTTAGTAATTATATCAATATATATACAGATACTAGTATCTCTAGCTTTCTGCTAACAACATATATACTCTTGTCTACCCCCACTATTTGGTTCTGTCAAAAATTTTAGTTCTGGGTTATCACTACTGATTTTCCTTTTCTTTGGTTCTCACCTTTTGTTTTAAACAATAATAATGAACTTTCCCAAGTTACTACTACTGCACAAAAAACAACCGCAAAAACTTTGTGGCATAAAATCACCACCATTTGGTTATGCTCATAGGTCCAGTAGGTCAGGAATTAGGACACCGCACAGCAGGGATAGCTTGTCTCTGCCTCACAATGTCTAAGAAGACTTGAATCTTTCAGGATGACTCAAAAAGATGAGAGCTGAAATCAATGGGAGACTTCTTCATTCCTATGTCTGATCCCTTGGTTAGATGACCTGAAAGCTGGATTCAGCTGGAGCTATCTACCAGAGGACCTTACAATGCAGCCTTTCCTTGTGGCTTGGGCTCTGCACAGCATGCAGCTGAGAGGGAGATCCCAAGAGGAAGTGTCTGTCTGGAGAGCAGTAATTCCAAGATGACCAGGAGGAATCTGCATGGCTTTTTGAAAGCCTAAGAAGTCACATGGCACCACTATTCAAGTAGGTCCAAGCCCACTCAGGTTCGAAGGCAAGGGATATAAACCTCACCACTCATTAGTAGACTGTCAAAGATTTGGGGGCTTTGTTTTTAAAACTTCCAAATCTCTTATAGCATTTCCTGAATACAAGCATGTCTCTTCTTACTTATCAACTCCAAAAGGGTTTTCAGTGTGTACCTTCTGTGTAGGAAACCTTCTGAGGCCTTATATGATGAGAATTTTTATTATGCCTCACAATTGGTTAAGTATAAATTCTATGTGGTTTCAATAATTTTTCCCCTTTAACATGTATAAAAACATCACTCCACTGTCCTCTTAAAGTCAGATTTCTAAAAATAAGCACTAGGTGCGATCTAATTTTTATTCCTTTGTAAGTGGTCTGCTCTTTGCCACTGGAAGCTTTTAGAATTTTTTTGTCTTTGCTCTTATGTTACTATACATGGGTCCAGTGGTGGGTTTCCCTTTCCCATACTGAACAGTCTTCGAGCCCTTTCAGTGTCAGGTCTTCCGATAGTTTTCATTTTGAGATATTTATCTTTATTATTTCTTCAAACATTTCCTCCTCCCGTTTTTATTCTCTCCTCTTGGATTCCTATTTATATGGACAGAAGCCCTTCTGCATCTAACTTTCATACCTCTTGCTTTTAATCTATGTGCTCTCTCTTCATCATTTAATGCTGCATTCTCAAGAGTGCTTCGCAATGTCATCTTCCAACTCACGAAGTTGCTCATCACGTATACCTTCCACTATCATGCAGGCTAATGTATTTACTTTTACTACAGTTTTCATACTTAATATTTCTACTTGGTTCTATGTTTTTTTTTGTTCTTGTGTTTTATTGCTCATATCTTTCTTATCCCAAATATATTTATCATGCTTATTTTAACTTTGATCAATCTTTTCCAATAATGCTCCATCAGACAGTATATGTTAACTTAGTTGTCTTTCTTTGAAAGAAATTGTACTAGTCAGGTGACTAGCTTGGCTGTAAACTAATGTTCTTCTGGAATACCAGCCACTGTGGTAATATGTATGATCACCAGGTCCTACTTGTATCCAATCTGGTGAATTTAAGAAGAGGAGATGAGGCCCAAAGTAAAGAGCTCCAGGAATCTCAGAACCTCTGTCATGAATTCCAATTGCAACTCTTAGGGAGGAGCAGCACTGGGCACAGAAGTCTTCCAGGAGTTTGGAGGGAATGGGAAGAAGACATAGGAAGGTGACCCCCTAGGCACAGTTAGGGGATACTTACCTTAATACCATCAGAACCCCAGCAGACCTTTGAAATGGACATGCTGGCCAGGGCCACTGCTGTTCACTTCTGTGGTGAAAGGGCAGGAAACGACAGTCTGAAGGCAACATCAGCAGCCAATAACAACAGAATAGCCTTCTTCCCATCTATTTTGTCACTGCTACCTCTGGTAGCCCTTGGTCCCAGGCTGCAGCCACCACACCTCACTCACTCCCAAACACAGAGAGGTTCAAACAGCCTCGGTCTCTCTGCATTTCCCTCTCACTCCTCTGGTTTCCTCAGAGCTGGCTGGAGGTGAGGGGATCAATAACAAACTAGCTTGACAGGAAGTGGAAACCAGCCTGGAAAATATTTTCTTCATCAAAGGTGTACACGTTTTTCTCTATTTTGACCACTCCTAATTCAGTTCAGAAATCTGAGGCAAGCAGATGAATTAAAAGTTAATATCTAATACAATATCTTACCACCAAAGAGTTACGCCAGGGCATTCAGCTTAGAGAGTAATGATAAGTATTTCCTAATTCTATCATGGATACTCTCAACATCTCTAGCTTTGTACCTTTGAAAACACACTTTATTTTTTCTAGCTTTTTATCAATCTTGGACTTAATAAAGTACTCTGCATAAACTTTTGGGAGAAATTTTTAAAAATCCTCTGTAGTTTTCTTGTTCACTACAACTTTTGATCCTTAAGTGTCTTTAAGCACCACAATTCTCGTTTTCCACTAAGGATAAAAGACCATGACAGATACTTTCAAAACACACATGTACAACGTTTAGCCTCGAGCAGATCTAAAACTACATTAGAGATAGAAGTTAGCAAATAGAATGCTGTTTCAACAGTACGCGAGAAGTGGAAGAGCCTGACTTAAGGCCTTAGATATTCTGCCCAAATGAGGTCAGGGAGGAAGAGAGAGTGAATGGACTTTGGTTGCTCCTATAGCAAAGCTATCAAAAAAAACTAATTCGACCACAAATTTCACTAAGAAATACAATATCTAGAACAAGGAAGTAATGTTTTTGCTCTGTTCTGTAGTGGTAAGATGATATCAATTATTTTCAGTTCTGAGTACCATACTGCACACTCCAGAGGTCAAAGTCTTTTTTTAAAAATATGCTCATCCAAGGACATTTTTCCATTGCTTTTTGGAGAAAGAGAGGAAAGACAGAGAGAAACACAGATGAGAGAAGCATCGACTGTTGGCCTCCCACTTGAGCCTGGACTGGGGATCATATGTGGGACTGGAGAACGAACCTGCAATCTTTTGGTTACAGGACGACACTCCAACCAACGGAGCCACACTGTCCAGGGCTAGAGGTCCACATCTTTTAAATTTTTGCCAATATAATGATTGGGGGAAATGGTATCTATTAAATTTGTGTTTTTCTGACTACTAGCAAGGTTGACTAGCAACTTATGAAGAAATGCCAATAACTAATAGACTCCTGTGAAGTGCTTGTTTGTATTCTTTATCAATTTTTCTTAGATTATTTTTTCAAATCTGTTTCTGAAAGGACTCTGAATTTTATTTAATTAATTTATTTAATGTTCATCCTCACCTGAGGACATGCTTACTGATAGTATAGAAAGGGGAAGGGAAGGAGAAAGAGAGGGAGAGAAATACCAATGTGAGAAACACTGATCTGTTGATCCTTGCATGTGTCTTAACAGGGGACCAAACCTGCAACCTAGGCATGTGCCCTGACAAGGAATTGAACCTGCAACATTCTGGTTTATGGGACAATGATCCAACCAACTGAGCCACACTAACCATGGCAAAACTCTGCATTTTAAAGATCCTGTCCCTCTCTCAGCCCTGTGTTACAAATATTTTCTCCCAGTCTAACATCTGCATTTAGCTTTTACTTAAAAGATTGTTTCTATATATATATATATTTTAAATATTTTATTTATTTATTTTCAGAAAGAGGGGAAGGGAAGGAGAGAGGGAGAGCAATATCAATGTATGGTTGCCTCTCATGTGTCCCCTGCTGGGAACTGGTCTGCAACCCAGGCATGTGCCCTAACTGGGAATCGAACCGTGATCCTTTGCTTCACAGGCCTGTGCTCAATCCACTGAGCTACACCAGCCAGGGCCTATATATTTTTTTAATGTGTACTTTGTCAAAATTCTTGTTTTTGCTTGACGTGCTATTTTGTTTTTCCTAAGATAGTCTCTCATCAGAGACAATAAATACTCTTTTACTATTTTATTCTTCACTTTTTCACACGTAGACCTTTGGTTTAAAGTAGAGATCTAACTTTATTTTCTTCTACTTGAAAATCTATTGTACCAATACCCTTTGGTAAATAAGACACTTTCCCCCTATGAACTAAATTATCATTTTGATACTATTTGTGATTTCCATAATTAGTGTAACAGCTGTATTTTATTCTTTTCTACTGTCTATTTATGGGCCAGTACTATGCTGTTTTCATTATGGAAGGCTTGTTGTAATTGCTAATATCTCACTCTTATTCCTTTTTCAGTTTTCTAGAATGTGTCTGCTTAGGGAAGGGGTGGGGAAGAGAGAAAGACAGAATGGTTGGTTGCCTCCTGCATGTACCCTGACCAGGGACCAAACACACATCCCAGCTAGATGCCATGACTGAGACTTGAACCGCAGCCTTTCTGAGTACAGGATAATGCTCCAACCAACTGAGCCACCTGGCCAGGGTTGCTCCCCAATCCTTAGGCACAACACATCTGAGTCCTCTGGTAACCATTAGAGTAAGAATGTGTCTACTCTACCTCCCATTCTAAAACCCATAAAACATACCAAGAGAAACACTTTCGTATAAAATATGAAACAACCCCAAATCATAGATCAGGAAGTAGTCTATCACAACAATTCGGGACAAGTTGAGGATAAGTATCATCAGTCGATAAATACCTCTACATACCCAAGCACTGTTGGATTTCCCTGAAAGTAATGGAGGTCTTAAAGATTTTTGTTTAAAACAAAGATAAAAGAGGACCAACCATAGGAGAGAGGGTGTATCTGCACACAGAGGAAGGGCAAGGGAAATGGGATAAGGAGTTCACATGTGTTCGCCTCGTTCATTTTCCACGGCTCCTAAAGCAGAGAGCCCATGAGGGGAGACGCTGGGATGCTCAGCACTGGCTAAACAGAGAGAAATCAATCATCAAACAGATGACCACGTGCACTGAGAGCCACACTGCACTCCCTCGTCCCGGGTGAGCCGGGTGAGCTATCCACTTGAAAGGAGGGAATACCAACGCTTAAGAAATTCATGGTTCTGGGTCAGAAAACAGAGAAGTTGTTGTGAGAAAACGCTGTGAGACGAGAACAGTGCACTGAATTTCACGGATGCCCACACGACCACTACACATGATAACGGTAACTTCAAGCTCTTACCATATTCTGGTCATTACTCTGGGAGTTTTACAAATATTAACTTTTAATCCTCAGAACAACCCCCAAAAGGTTAAGTACTCTTAATATCTCCACTTAACAGATGAGAAAAATGAAGCTCAGAGAAGTAAGGTAAATTTCCTATAGTTATACAGCTAATGAATATGAGACCTAGAATGTGAACCCATGCAGTCTGGTTTAAAGCTCAGGTTTTTAATTATTATGCTGTATTGCTTCTTCCATGTTAATGTTAAAAAACTGGCAAACCCATAAAGTACACAGAATTTTTATTTAAACGGGAAATACTGACGTACCTTGTACTGTAAGCTCTGCTTGAGCTTCAAGTGTCTCATTTCCATTATCAGCTATGCAAGAGTAAGTCCCAGCATCATCCTCCGTGACATCGCTGATCTCCAGACAACCACCTGCCAGCAATACCAATCTTTCAGAGCTGCATATAAAAATATTGATACATTTCAGAACTAGGGAAATAATACCTGAGAAACTCTCCACATAAAACAGAAAACACCTAAGCAGAACTATTATTTTATATGGCTTTAGATGGACAAAGCCTACATAAAATGATCAGAATTTAGTCCAATTTGCTTTCCTCATATTTTCATGTACAAATATCACAAATACAAATCAAAATGTTACAAGGAATTATCTCTGGCATTTCCAATTATTCCCAAAGGGGTATCACTTTTGTGACCAATTCCACTCACCACAGCCCATCTCTGTGTCCCTGCTGTGCCCAGTGTGTGTGTGTGTGTGTGTGTGTGTGTGTGTGTGCGTGTGTATATATATATATTGCAAATCATGTGATTTTGAAGTCTGGAATCAGTCTGAGAGTCACTCCAGCACAGCTATGTCACAATGAGATGACTCATAGAAAGGGCAAAATATCAGATCAAAAACAGCAAGCTGGGGGTGACAGTGCCTGCTGAAAGTGTCCTATGGTGAAAGTAAAACAACCTTGTAACACTGAGGAAGACATTGCAAATCAATACTATGAGCAAATTTTTATCAAGTCAACCAGTTTAGTTCATTCAAAGAGTTTGGAGAGTTTCCATTTTAATTTTGAGGTTCTACACCTCAACTGGTTTTCACACGGGCAGATTTTTCTCTCAGATGTTAATACTGTTACATTTTCTGTCTGTATCTATGCTCAACAGAAATATTCTGATCATTTGGCTTTTTATATAGAATTCCTGATAGGAAAAAATAAGAGGAAATGACTATTTAGTCTGGGCCACATTTAGAACTCTCGTCCTAAGTCAAGTGCTATTCTGGCTTCAATTTCGGCACACTGTGAGCTTGGGTAGTATTCCCGAATCTGATAAACAAGATTAAGTTCTGGACCAAAGAAAGAGAAAAACCAGAGTCGGGTTTGGTAAGTTCTCTAAGAAATACCCTGCAAGGTCATTGCTAAACCTTATTAAGCAGCCTTCCTATTCAAAGTATCTCAATTACGCCCTCAAATCCCAACTTTATGTGATAGAGCAGAGAAGCAAGACAGTTTATAATGGAATAGAGCAAGAATGACTGGGGTAAAATAGGTAAGACCAAATAAGATAAAATGACAACATTAAATATTATGATTCACCCTCGGACAAAATCACTACCAAGCTTCAGAAGCAGAAGGCCATGATCGCACGTGGGAAACTGGCAGTATGTGCACACGACACCCAGCTGAGGGGAACCTCATCTGAAACATAAGCTGGTATAGTACTTCTGAAATCAAGATACAGGACTGATACCTAATAATCACACCAAAAATATTGCTACTACTTGTTATGTCTCCTATTTGCCACAACCGAGCACCAGAAGAGCAGAAGTCAATCTCTCTAAATGGAGTTGATTTTACTAAATGAAAGCTGAGAGGAAGAATATCTTCAACTTGCTCATAAAACTGTAGGATGGCTTACTGTAAAATGGCAGTCAAGCCTTTACAAGTCCAAATTTCAAAGACGCAGGCCAAAGAAACAGTATGTGAAAAAGCATGTACAGTCAGCTGAGCACGGCTGAACAGAAGGAGCACGGCTGTGTGGGTGTGTCCCCGAGGAGCTAGGGTCAGTCTAGGGAAGCTTGGTATGCTAAGGAGACCTGTCTTTTTGACAAAGGTGGAAGGCTTTTAAGCAGATGAGTAACATGATCAGATTCAGTGAAGAAAGCAGTGGGAAAAAGACGAGAAGCAGGAAGTTTGGTTGTAAAGTTACTATAATGGTCCAGAATTAGAAAGAAAGAGATGAACTATGGCAGTAACGACAGGGAACCAGAAGGCAAAAAGCACTGGCCACTCTTTTAAAAGGTTGGGTGATGAATGTAAGGAGAGGGATTTATTAATTCGGTGAGCACATTTATGGACGTGCCTGTATGTGTCAGATAGCGCAGCAAGGGATGCGGCAGTGAACGACCACGCGATCGGTGCTGTCGCACAACTCGGTGGGAAAGACAGACATGAAAGTCGGTAATTCACAAAGTAGAGTATCAAAAGAACCTGCCAGGAAATTAGAATAGAGTTTTTCCTGACCAAAGTAGCTGAGATCTAACAAATAAGGAGGAACTCACATAATCAGGGGAGAAAAATATTTCAGAAAGAAGACTATCTCATGCAAAGGAACTGGGGCAGGAAAAGTCAAACTGCATTTGGGGATCTGAAAACAACTAGTGTGCCAGGTGTGAGAGAGGAAAATGAGGATGGAGCAGTCCACACAGGCTTTGAAAGCCATTTGAAGAATTTTGAGTCCTTAACCTAAAAACAGCGGAAATCCATCATACATTTTAAAAAATGGCTGGGGGTTGCTGGTGATACAGTGAGGTGTGAGCACTGACAAGACTGGCCTGGCAGGACTGCGAAGGTGCATCTGGAACGTGGTCAGAGTGTATGTGGGAGGAAAAGTGAGAAGGCAACTGCAGTAACTGCGGGGACACTTGGCAGTAGCTTGGAAGGAGGTAAAATGACAGATCTTGTAGACAGATGGACTAAATAGAGAGGTTGAGGAGGAAATATGTATCAGAGAAGACTCAAGGGTGGTAATAAGTGTGAAGGGAGAAGCAAAAGGAAAACTGCTTGTTAATTTTAGGGGTTTTGTGTCACTGAGTGGGAGAAAAGCATGCCTTAGAGGCAAAAAAGAAGGAGCCACTGGAGAGGGAAAATTTGGGGGAAAAAAATCATAGCCCTGGCTGGTATGGCTCAGGGGATTGAGCAGTGGACTGTGAATCAAAGGGTCGTGGGTTTGATTCCCAGTCAGGGCACATGCCTGGGTTGCAGGCCAGGTCTCCAGTGTGGGGTGCGTGAGAGGTAGTCACACATTAATGTTTCTCCCCCTCTCTTTCTCCTTCCCTTCCCCATTCTCTAAAAATAAATGAAATCTTGAAAAAAATAAAATTAAAAAAAGAAGAAATCATAAAAGTGCTGGACAGGATGAATACTAGGAAGACCTAGAGCACAAAAGGACTTCTTAGACACTATAAAATGGCAGGATATAGAGAGTATGAGATGTGTCTGGAAAGCATCCAGCCATGTAATATGAAAAATAGAGACATTTATTGAAGAAGATGTAAGACACAAGAAACGCTGTGCATAGGACAGTGACTCCCCAGTCCCCTTCCAAGTTACAGCCTTTGTGAGGAAATCTGGTTCACTGGTAGCAGTTTGAATCAAATCATTAGCAACTGCAGCACAATGTTCCTTCTGCTCTGATAGCAGAAGCCATGGAACAAATTTTGCCACAACACGTTTCAGGCCAACATCCTGCATCAAAATCTCGAACACAATAGTGTTTGGAATCCCCACATCAGCTTCTAGTTTTCGCAATGTCAGTCAGCAACCTTTGTTGATTGCAGCCTGTGCACGTTCAACAGTCTCAGGTGTTCTGCTTGTTGTAGGCCTTCCAGAGCGTGGATCACTTTCAACACATTCTTGACCATCTTTGTAGGGTCTCCGAGAACCTTCTGAATCATCTGAATGGTTTCCGTGGAGGAATGTTCAAGCTTAATGCAAAATCTGATGTGGATTCGTTGCTCCACTCCCTCACTCATTTTGAATGTGACAGCCACACAGGACACATCCTCACGCAATGGCATCTACTGCCCCCACTGACTAGTACAATGAAGTCATTATTGTTCACACATGCCCATTCCAGTCCATTCTCCTTGGCTGCCAGGTTACACTGATGTTGTACAAACCATTCTTGTTATATTAACAGTGGTTGGACTTCTTCCACACAGATGTTGTTCTCATATATTCTCTAGTACAAATTTACTGTCATTTTTTCTCTAAACTTTTTATTTTGAGGTAATTATGGATTCATATGCAGTTCTAAGAAATAATACAGAGAGATACCATGTGCCCTTTACCCAGTTTCCTCCAGTGGTAACATCTTATAAATCTGTAGCTCAGTATGTCAACCAGGACACTGACATTTCCATCACCACTACCTTGTACTGCACTTTTATATCCTTACCCACTTCCCTTCCACTCCCACCTCCTAATTAACCCCTGGCAGCCACTAATCTGTCCATTTCAGCAATTTTCAGTCATTTCAAAAAGAATGTTATAGAATCACACAATATGTAACCTTTGAAGACTGGCTTTTTTTTTACCAAGCGTAATTCTATGAAGATTCACCCAAGTTCCTACACAGATCAATAGTTCATTCCTTTTATTGCTTAGCAGTAATTTTACAGTATGGAGATACCACAGTTTGTTTAACCATTCACTCAATGTAGGACATTGGGGTGGTTTCCAATTTGGTGCTCTTATGAAGAAAATTATTATAAATATACGTGGCCAGGTTTCTGTGTGAATGTAAGTTCATTTCTATGGCATAAAAGCCGAAGAGTAAGAGTGTAAATGTTAGGTCATATGGTAGTTGCACACAGTCTGTTTCAAGAAACTGCCCAGCAGGTTTTTGGAGTGGCTGTACCACTTCACATTCGCATCAGCATTGTCAGAGTGATCCGGCTCCTCCGAAGCCTTGACATCATTTGGTGTTACCTTTCTTTAATTATTATTATTTTATTATTATTTTATTTATTCTTAGAGAGGGGGAAAGGAGGGAGAGAGGGAGAGAAACATCAATGTGCGGTTGCCTCTTGCATGCCCCCTCCTGGGGACCTGACCGAGGCATGTGGCCTGACTGGGAATCAAACTGGAGACCCCTTGGTTTGCAGGCTGGCACTCAGTCCACTGAGCCATACCAGACAGGACAGGTGTTACCATTTAAAAAAAATTTTTAGTGATACTGATATACATGTAGTGCTATCTCACTGTGGATTTAATATGCATTTCTCTAATGGTTAATAAAAGTTAAGCAACTCTTCTTGTGCTTATTTGCTATCTATATACCTTTGTTGGTGAAACATCTATTCATGCCTTTGTCCATGGTGTAACTGGATTATATGCTTTTTAATGTTAAATTTTGAGATATCCCTTACACATTTTTTTATTTTTAGAGTACACTAACATTTTAATAATCATGAATAGTATAATTATACATGACATTTACATTTTTGCTTTTTCTTTCTTTTTTGTTTTTTTTCCCATTTTTTCTTTTTCTACTTGTAGTATTATGAAGGTCCCATTTTCCCCACTTTGCCCGCTTCCAGCCACCCTGCCTCCCACTTCCATAGTCAATCCTCACACCACTGTCCATGTGTCCTTCAGTGTATTCTGTGACTAATCCCTCACCTTCTTCCAATCAGTCCCACCTACCCTGTTGCCTCATACTGTTGTTAGTCTATTCCCTGATTCCATGCCTCTGGTTCTGTCTTGCTCATTAGTTTGTTCACTACATTCCTCTTATAAGTGAGATCAAATGATATCTATCTTTCACCTATTATGCTAAGTGAAATATTTAGCATACTGATACTTATGCTAAGTATTTCACTTAGCGTAATAGTCTCCAGTTCCAACCATGCTGCTGCAAAAGGCAGAGATTCCTTCTTTTTTTCTGCTGCACAGTATTCCAGTAAAACTGTAAATGTACCAGTTTTTTGATCCACTCATCTACTGACGGGCACTTGGACTGTTTCCAAATCTTGGTGATTTTAAATAGCACTGCTATGAATATTGGGGTGCATAAATTTTTTTGAATTGGTATTTCATGATTCTGAGGGTATATTCCCAGCAGTGGAATCACTAGATCATAAGGCAGTTTAATTTTTTTTTTGAGGAAACCCATACTGCATTCCCACCAACAGTGCACTGAAGTTCCCTATTCTCCGTATCTCCTCCAACACTTGTTGTTTGTTGATTTACTAATGATAGTTATTTTGGCAGGTGTGAGGTGGTATCTCATTGTGGTTTTAATTTGCATCTCTCTGATAGCTAGTAGTGTTGAACATCTTTTCATGTTTTAGTCCTTTGTTGGAGATGAGTTTGAAAATATTTTCTCTCACTCTGTCGCTTATCTTTTCATCCCTATAACTGTGTCTTCCACAGAGAGAAGTTTTTAATTTTGATGAAATCCAATTTTCAATTCTCCCTTTTATGGATTGTGTCTTAGTGTCAAATCTAAGAACTTAACATAGCCCTAGATCCTGATTTTCTATGTTTCTTTCCTAAAACTTCATTTTCCTTTAGTTCCATAATCCATTTGGAGTTAATTTTTTACATAGATATGAGACTTAAGGTTGAGGTTTGTTTTTTTTGACTATGGACGGGTGTGGTGTCCAACTGCTCCAGTACTATTTGTTTAAAAGGCAATCCTCCCTCCATCAAATTGCTTTTGCATCTGTCAAAATTTAGTTGTGCCTTTTTATGTGGGTCTACATCTGGATTAACTGTTTTGTCCCACTGATAATGTGTGTCTCTCCATTAATACTGCAGTCTTAATTACTGTAGCTATACAGTAAGTCTTAAAATCAGGTAGACTGAGTCTTCCCACCTAAAAAATCATTTTAACTATTGCAGTTCCTTTACTTTTCCATATAAATGTTAGAATAATCTTGCCTACATATACATAAAATCTTGTCGGGATTTTAACAGGAATTGGGCTAATCTGTAGATCAGCTGGAAGAGAACTGACACCTTAATTATCCTGAGTTTTACAATCCAGATGTTTGGATGGTAAATGGACATAATATGTCTCTCCACTTATTTAGATCTTCATGATTTCTTTCATTAGCATTTTTAGCTTTCAGCATACAAACTTAACAGGTTTTGTTAGATTTAAACCAAATATTTCAATTTTTTTGTGACTGAATGTAATTTCAGGGTTCACATATTCATTGCTAACATATAAAAACACAACTGACTTTCATCTCCCAAACTTGATGAACATAAGTCTTAGTTCTAGGAGTTTTTTATGAATTACTTAGGATTTTCTATTTAGACAAACACACCATCTGCAAATAGGAAATGTTTTATTTCATCCTTTCTCATCTATATGCCTTTATTTTTGCTTGCCTTATTGAACCAACTAGAACTTTTGCCCTATGACAGTGAAGTGCTTTAACTGATTCCTCATCTCAAAGGGAAAGTACTGTCTTCTCACCACTAAGCATAATATTAGCTGTAGATTTTTTTTAGATATTCTTAATTATTTTTCTGAGAGTTGTTTAAAATAATGAGTGCTGAATTTTGTCAAATGCTTTTTCTCCACTAATAAATTTTGGTCCTGTAGGTTTTTTCCTTCAGTTTATTAAAATGGTGGATCACATTAATTTTGGAACACTAAGGCAGCCTTGCAGCCCTGGAATAAACCTCACTTGTATGACTTTTTACATATTGCTGAATTCTATTTGCTATATTGTAAGATTGTTTGTGTCTCTATTTATATATTGGGTTGGCCAAAGACTTTGCTTTTTTTCCTGTAAGATGGCTCTAGTAGCATTTAGTTGTCTTAAACTTCATTTAAAACAACTTTTTAGATTGTATTGTAGCAGCTGTCATATCAGTGTGTTTAAAAAAACTTACTGACTTCTGGTCAAGACAGAGGCATAGGGAAACACAGCTCACTTCTTTATACAACCACAGCAAAAATTACAGCTAGTCTACAAAACAAGTATCACCCAAAACATCAGAAAATCAAGTGTCTGGAAGTCAAACAACCAAGGAATTAATGAAGCCACATTCAAACAGATGGGTAGGAGGGGCAGAGACCTGCGGAGGCACTCAGAGAGGCACAGAGATAGGGAAGGGGCAGTCCCACACCCCTGTGTAGTGGGTAAAAATCTGGAGGGACACCTTGTGAGCACAAGATCCCATCCGCACACCAGACCACTCTGCCCAGGGTTCTACAATAGTTCATCCCACTAAGACAGGGAGTCAGAGCAGCTCTACCTAATACACAGAAGCAAACACAGGGAGGCTGCCAAAATGAGGAGACAAAAAAACATGGCCCAAATGAAATAACAGATCAAAACTCCAGAAAAAGAACTAAACAAAATGGAGATAAGCAATCTATCAGATGCCGAGTTTGAAACACTGGTTATTAGGACACTCAAGGACCACACTGGATACTACAATAGCATAAAATATCAGAAATGAAAGTTAAATTAAGAGAAATAAAGAAAAATGTACATGGAAACAACAGTGGAGTGGATGAGGCCAAGAATCAGATCAATGATTTAGAACATAAGGAAGAAAAAAACATTCAATCAGAACAGGAAGAAGGAAAAGGAATTACAAAAAAATGAGGACAGACTAAACATCTGTCCTGGGACATCTTCAAACATACCAACATCTGAATCATACGGGTGCTACAAGGAGAAGAGGAAAAGCAAGAAACTGAAAACTTACTTGAAAAAATAATGAAAGAAAACTGCCCTAATTTGAAAAAAGAAATACAGATCCAAGTCCAGGGAGCACACAGAGAGTTCCAAATAAGATGGACCCAAAGAGGACCACACCAAGACACATCACAATTAAAATGCTAAAGGTTAAACATACAGAGAATCTTAAAAGCAACAAGAGAAAAGGAGACAGTTACCTACAAAGGAGTTCCCACAGGACTATCAGCTGATTTCTCAAAAGAAACTTTGCAGGCAAAAAGGGACTGACAAGAAGTATTCAAAGTGATGAAAATAAGGACCGACAACCCAGACTACTCTATCTGGCAAAGCTGTAATTTAGAATTGAAGGGCTTCCAAGGCAAGAAAAAACTAAAGGAGTTCATCATCACCAAGCCATTATTATATAAAATGTTAAAGGAACTTATTTAAGAAAAAGAAGATCAAAACTATGAATGTTAAAATGGCAAAAAATTCACAATTATCAATTGAATCTAAAAACAAACTAAGCATACAAGCAGAACAGAAATAGAATAGATATGGAGACCATTAGAGGGTTATAGTTGGGAGGGGAAGAGGAGTAGGGAAAAAAGGGTGCAGTGGTTAAGCAGCATAAATTAGTAGATACAAAAGAGGCAGATGTTAAGAACAGTATAGGAAATAGAGTAGCAAAAGAATTTATATATATGACCCACGGACATGAGCTAAGTGGAGGGATTGCCAAAGGGAATGGGGCGTAACAGGTGGAGGGGGGCAAAGAAGGAATAATTGGAACAACTCTAATAGTATAATCAATAAAATATATTTTAAAAATAACAAAATAAAAATAAAGAACATCAAAACTGGTGAATTTCTATGTATCCAATTTAATATTGAAGATGAAAAAAATACACAACATTTTTGGCATATTATGCTTTATTATTTCAAAGAAAGGTATAAACACAATGAACACCAAAAAAAGATTTGTGCAGTGTACGGAAAAGGTGTTGTGACTAATCGAACATGTCAAAAGTGGTTTGCAAAGTTTCATGCTGGAGATTTCTCATTTGACGATGCTCCATGGTAGGATGGACCAGTTAAAATTAACAGCAATCAAATGCAGAAATTAACTGAGAACACTTAAATGTTATACCACATGGGAGACAGCAGAAAGAAAATATCTAAATCAATAAAGTTACTGGTGAAAATGAAAAATGGGTCTTTTATTTAAGAAAAAATATATACAGACTTTGGGGCCAACCCAATATATTTATCTGTAGTTTTCCTTTTATGTACTATCTTTGTCTAGTTTTGGTACTAATTTTAGTTCCTCCTTTTCTGTTTTCTGGAGAGACTGCATAGAATATCTGTTAAATATTCTTTAAATATAGATAGAATTCTCCAGTGAAACTATCTGGGCCTGAAGACTTCTTTTTGGGGAGTTTTAAAATTACAAATTCATTCTCCCAAACAGTTAAAGGGTTATTTGGGTTACTTATTTCATGTCGGACTAGATAATAGTAGTTTGTTTTTCTTGAGAAAGTGGTTTATCTTGTTTACATTGTCAAGTTTACACGTGTACATTTACTTACAGTGTTTCCTAATCATCCTTTGATGTCTGCAGGGTCTGCAGTGGCATCCTCTGTTTCATTCCTAACATGGAACATTTGTGTTTTCTCTCTTCTTCCAGTTTACTGATTCTTTCCTCCACCCCATTCAGTTGGCTGCTGAGCCCATCCACTGAGGGTTTTTTTTATTCTCTAGCTTCAAAATTTGCCGAATGTTTTTCTTTAAACCTCCCATTTCTTTTAGAAGACATTTCTTTTCTCTTTGCAGAGACATTCCATGTTCCATTTGTTTCAAATGTGTTCATTATTGCTCACTGAAGCATTTTTATGATGACTGCTATAAAACCTCTGCCAGTTAATTCTCAAACCTGTCATCTCAATGATGGCATCCATTGGTTGTCTTTCCTCACTTGAGATTTCCCGGTTCTTTGTATGAGGAGTGATTTTTCTATTGAAACCTGGATATTTGGGGTATTAATCAACAGTCCCAACCAGGATAAGACCAAGGCTCAAGCTACTGCAGAAAAGGGTTTTCGGCGGACATTACCTTTCTGTGCCAAGCGCCTCCCCATTTCTCATCCATCTAATGGTTGGAGGAGGAAGCCCCGCAGCCACACACGGCAACACCGCACTCTGACCGACAACTCTGACTAGCGAAGAAGGCTGTTTCAAAAATACCACGTCTGATGTGACCCCGGGATCTAAAAAAAGAAATGAATAAAAAACAATAATTAAGAAAGCACTTTTCCACTTTAATAATAAGGAATGGGAAATTCCTATTCAGTCTGATTGGCTTTGTATTTAAAATATTTTAAGCAAAAGTGACAAGAAAATTCCATTTAAATGAGCCAACATTTCTTAAATTCTATGTGTGAAACAATGTGCTAGGTTCTCTGGGGCCTTTCAAGATGTGTAAGTTATAGCTGCTGCCTTCAAGGTACTTACTAGTCAACTGAGGGAGGTTTGACATGAATCCCCTTTACTTTAAAAAATAGGAAAAAATAAACACCTCCTGACTGGTACAAAGAGAAAAAGACTGAGCAAGCTCTAAATCCTTGTAATTCTCCCCGTTCACAGTGACATCACAGGTTTACTTTCCTTACCCATACCTGTGTGTTACTTCTGAAAATCTGAGTTTCACCTTTAACTTGGTTCTCTCAGTCTGTCAATCCTTTGACTGTATAATAGTGCAACTATCAGGCTACTACTATACGTGTGTTCACTTTATATAGTTGTTCCTTAAGGATATATGAAAAAGCCACACTCTTATGAAGAAAAGATAGGGTTCTCTAAGTTTTGATGGTGTGATATTTCCAGTGTTAAGTTTTGAAGGGAGAAAAGAAAACATTCTCAGGCAGAGAGGTGACTCTTGCTAGAGTCACCTCTAGCAAGATGGGAAAGCATCTTTCCCATATTCTTAGGGAAAGATGTCTTATATTCACGGCAACAACCACCATTATCTGGCTTTCAAGTTGTGCATGAAACAATGATAGTCTTGTAGCCATGGTAACAAATAAAAACTGTCTAACAGACCAGTAACAATCCATTTCAGTAAACATGCCTTGAGAGCCAACCAATCGGGGGCAGCCACAGGTTTAAAAGTCAACAGGTTATTCAGCAATAGAATCACTTGCTTCTCAGACTGACATTAACCTGCTCTCACCTCTGTCATCAACCACAAAACAAGCTTCTCTGACTAGCATTGATCTATCTATGCCCTGTAACCAAAAAACAATGTCCTCTCAAAATTCCATAGAAAATTGGAAGTTTGTATTACTCAAGAAGACTATGTTTCTGAAGTAAAAAGATTAAATAAAAAACAAGTAAATGAAAGCATATACTCTGCTTATTAATAGAAAGAAGTAAATCATTAAATATCTATACTACCTAAAGCAATCTATATATTCAATGCAATTCATACCAAAATACCAACAGAGTATTTCACAGAACTAAAACAAATATATGGAACCACAAAAGATGCTGAAGAGCCACAGCAATCTTGAGAAAAAAGAACAAAGTTGGAGGCCTCACCACTACTGATATAAAATTATACAACAAATCTTTAGCAATCAAAACAGCATGGTACTGGCACAATAACAGACAGAGATCAATGCACTAGAACAGAGAGCCCAGAAATAAACCCACGCCTACGTGGCTCAATTAGTTCAAAGGCAAGTACATTCAAAAGGATAAAGATAGTTCATTCAATAAATGGTGCTGGGAAAACTGGACAGATACATGCAAAAGAAAAATGAAACTAGACCACCTTGTTATATCATATACAAGAATAAACTCAAAATGGATTAAAGACTTAAATGTATGACTCAAAACCACAGAACACCTAGAAGAAAATATATGTAATCAAATCTGACATTTCTTTTAGCAGTGTTTTTCCTGATAGATCTCCTCAGGCAAGAGAAACAAATATAAATAAATGGAACTACATCAATCCAAACAGTTTTTGCACAGCAGAAGAAACCATGAACAGAACAAAATGACAACCTACTGAACAGCGTATTTGACAATGATACATTCAATAAGGGGTTAATATCTAAAATTTATACAGCACTCATAAAACTCAACAAGAAAAAAACAAACAATACAATTGAAAATGGGCAGAGGACCTGAACAGACACTTCTCCAAGGAGGACACACAAATGGCCAACAGACATTTGAAAAAATAATCAACATCACCAGCCACTAGAGAAATGCAAATATTAAAACCACTATGAGATATCCCTTCACACCTGTCAGAGTGGCCACCATCGATAAACCCACGAACAACACATGATGGCGAAGACGTGGAGGAAAGGGAACCTAGTGCACTGCTGGTGGGAATGCAGACTGGTGCAGCCACTGTGGAAAGCAGTATGGAGGGTGAGTCCTCAAGAAATTATACTTGAACTACCTTGCGACCCAGTGATTCCACTACTGACTGAGTATACATCTAAAGAAACCCCCAAACTAATTTGAAACAATATATGCACCCCTATGTTTGGTGCAGTGGTATTTACAATAGCCAAGATACATAAACAACCCAAGTGTCCACCAAGAGTGGAGTGAATTATAAAGAGGGGGGACATATATACAATGGATCTTACTTGTCCATCAAAAACTGAAATCTTCCCATTTGTTGACAGCATGCATGGACCTAGATGGTATTATGCTACATGGAGTCAGTCAGAGAAAGAAAAAGACCATATATTTCACTTATATGGGGAGTCTAAAGAACCAAATAAATAAGCAAAATTGAAACAGACTCAGAGAGAGCAGGCTGATGGTTGTTAGAGGGGAGGGGGTTGGGGGACTAGATGGAAAAGGTGAAGGAATTGGTAGGTACAGATGGGCAGTTACAAATAGTCAGGGGATCTCAAGTACAGCATAGGGAATATGAGAGGGGACCCCCCAAAACCCTGGAATTATCTTGCAGTTGGCCCCTTGTAGTACAGGCTTCTCCCACTAGGAGAGTGTTCCAAGAACCCATCTGTATCAGTGTACCAGCTGGCATTGTGAGAGGCTGCATTTTTTTTGCAGTGAATTTTTTTGCAGCCTTTTTCAATGTTGTTTGCCCATTTCATGATGGGTTGTTTGTGAGTACGTCTACCAACAGCAAGCTGAGTGTTCAGCAGCTTTTGACTGAAAACAGCATGACCCCATGTACCACCCTCCCTATTTACCAGATCTCACCCCAAACAACCTTTTTTGTTCCTTGGATGTGGAAAGGCCTCAAAGGCAAACATTTTGCCAATGTGGAAGAGGTGACGCAAAAAACAGCAGATGTACAAACAGGCATCAAAACTGATGAGTTCAAAACTGTTTTGAGCAGCAAACATCTCGACAGGTGTACTCATCAAATGGACAGTAGTGTGAAGGTGACTGAAGTTTAAATATGTAAGAATACACAATTTTTTATAAATAAATTCCATTTGGGGGGTATTTCCTCTTGTATAGCTGATAATATTGTAACAACCATCTATGGTGCCTGGTGGGCACTGAGAATACCAGCAGGAAAACTTTGTAAAGTATATGACTGCCTAATCGCTATGCTATACACTGAATGTAATACAAAATAATATAGAATGTAATTGTAACTGAAAATTAAAGTAAAAAAAGAAACTGTCCTTTACAGAAGTAAAAACAGTAGAACATCAGCAATTTATTGTGGATTATGTTTCAACCAAAAATAAATCAGCTGTCGTATTTTAATCATCATCAAAAAAAGTTTTGAGTTTTTTAATGCTAATCTAAAAAATAAACTTATTTAGCATTTTACTAATATTAATGTATTATATGTGTTACAAATTGGTAATTAGAAAATAGTCATGGGTATGTAAAATACCACACAGGGAATATAATCAGTAATATTGTAATAAGTATTATATGTGGACATTGGAAATACTGGGGGAACACTTCGTAAAGTATATGATTATCTAACTTTGCTGATGTACTCCTAAAACTAATACGAAATAATACTGAATATAAATAAATGTAATTGAAAAATAATAGTAAAATACATGTTTTTTAAAAAAAGACTTGCTGGCTGGACAAGCACAGCTCTCCTGACTAGGTAAACAAAACAGTCCGCGCTTCGTTTTGGCTGCAGACCTCAGGGGGAGGTTCGTCCTTGGGCACTACGCACCTCATTTCCTAGGATCCAGTCTGGAGGACCTGCTTGAATGCTTCCCTGGGTATAGAAAAAAACTGAACTGTGCCACGTAAAAGTCAGTCAAGTACTAGGCTGGAAGGCATAGCTATCTGACAATAGTTCTCTTTTTTTTTTAACCTTGAGTTATTTAGTTAGATTTAACTGGGTTTTGATAGAAACAAATTTGAACAAATATTTACCAGCCTCTACCTGCCAGTTACATTCTTAGCATCAGACCAAATTCCTTGTCCTCTTTGAGTTTACATTCTAACAGAGGGAGAAACAACAAATAGAAGATGTAAGTATGTCACACACGGTATGTTCTGAAATAAAATGAAGGGGGAAGGAGAAAGCACCAGGGTTAAGGGGGCAGGGGGTGGGAACGGAAGATGGTCGTTTGAAAGAGTGGTCAAGAAAGGCTTCCCTGAGAAAGTCCTATTGGAGCACAGAGGTAAGTCAGGCAAAGAGGGGAGAGGATTAGAAAAAGATGACAAGCAAAAAGGCCTCAAAGCAAGATCATGTTTGCAGTGCTTTTTAAATTTAAATACTTTACTGTTATGCTATTACAGTTGCCCCAATTTGTTCCCCCTCCACCCAGCCTGCCCCTTACTCCCTACACCATTGACTGTGGGAGTCGGGGGCAGGCTGGGTGGAGGGGGAATACATGTATGTTCTTTGGCTAATCCCTTCCTCTTCTTTCAGCCAGTCCCTACCACCTTTCTCCCTGATCATAGCCATCAGTCTGTGCCATGTTTCCATGCCTCTGGTTCTATTTTGCTCATTAGTTTGTTTTGTTCATTAGATTCCTTATAGGTGAGATCATACGGTATTTGTCTCACTGACCGGCTCATTTCACTTAGCATAGTAGTAATCTCCAGTTCCATCCATGCTTTCTCAAAAGGTAAGAGGTTCCTTCTTTATTACTGCTGTGTAATATTCCATTGTGTAAATGTGCCACAGTTTTTTTGATCTACTCATTTACTGATGGGCACTTAGGTTACTTCCAACACTTGGCTATTGTAAATTGTGCTGCTATGAACATTGGGGTGCATAGGTTCTTTTGAATTGGCATTTCAGGATTCTTAGGGTATAATCCCAGCAGTGGACTTGCCAGGTCAAAAGTCAGTTCCATTTTTAATTTTTTTAAGGAAATTCCATTCTGTTTTCCACAGTGGCTGTACCAGTCTACATTCTGACCAACAATGCACTAGGGCTCCCTATTCTCCACATCCTCGCCAGCACTTGTTTGTTGATTTATCAATGATGGCCATTTTGGCAGGTATGGGGTGATGTCTCACTGCGATTTTAATTTGCATCTCTCTGATGGCTAATGATGTTGACCATTTTTTTCATGTCTATAGGCCATCTGTATATCCTCCCCAGAGAAGTGTCTGTTCAAGTCCTTTGCCAATATTTTGATTGGATTGTTTTGTTCCTGGTGGTTAAGTCATTATAAGTACTTTATATCTCTCGAAGATTAAACTCTTACCTGACGTATCATTGGCAAATACGTTCTCCCAAACAGTGGGTTCCCTTTCAATTTTGATGACGTGGAATGTTTTAGAAATATAAGGTGACCACAATCACAGAGTGAGGAAGAGAAAAGTATGAGACGTAAGAAGAAAAATGGGGGAGGGAGGTGGCATGAATTTTATATACAAAGCCTTGCAGGTGAAGGCTGTTAAGATTTGTTCTGAGATGGGGAACCAATATGAGGTTTTGAGCAAAGATGTGACATGATCTGATACACGTTTTGAAGATAACCGTGCTGCTGAGCTGAGAATACACTGGGATAGGAATGACAAGGGAATGATGATGACAAAGAAAGAAACTACATTTAAAATATTAGTTCAAGAACCACCAGGAACACCATCAAGAGTCCCTGCTCATCATCATATTAGTCTCACTTTGCAAGCCAATCCACAGGCTAAAAATATTCCTATGTAGTCATCATATATAAAACCTGCCCATCCTATATAGGGATGGTCCAATGATATTCACAAACTCACATAAAATAAGAAATGTGAAATGAATCAGGCACCTAGCAGTGGGAACAGAAGCTGAAAGATCATGAAACATCAAGAGGAGAGAAACTACAGTGAGCTACAGGTGAGAGAAAGTGATGATAAGAAGTTACATAGCTGAGAAAAGATGCACAAACCAGATTATGAGGAAAGCCAGCAGGAGCAGAGAGAATGAGAACTCACAAAGAGAAGGAAAGAGGAGCTGGGTTTACATTAAAATGGGTGAGGATTATAAAGATTCAGGAACTCTTGCCTACCAGTGTCTCAAGAGCTGCTATAGTAACCACCCTGCCCATTTCTTGTACAAACTAGCCTGAGCGAGTCTCTAATTCTTACAAGTAAAAAGACCTAACTACAAAAAGTATTCTATTGTAGGCAAGTAACAGAACTCAAAGATGTATCCTGTTGTGGGTAAGCCTGACCAGAAAAACACAGAGCAAATGTTTCTTTAGTCAAAAAGAATACAATAGATATTGAATATACGTTATTGCTTGATAAATTTTTACTGACAAAGGCATTAACTTAAGTACAGATCTTTTTCATATGCTTTCTTCTTTTTCCTCCTTCTAAGAAATTGAGACTCCTTATGCCGACACTAATATGTCACATACATATTTAATGTTGTTTATTAAACAATTCTAACAGAACAAATTTTACCCATCAGTAAATATAAAAGCATCAGCCCTGGTAGTAAATGAATACCTGGAAGAACTTTTAATTCAGCTTCATCACTGTATTTTGGTGGCCCACCACTCCCAACTATGCAGCGGTAGAGGCCCCCATCCCCTTCAGTCGCATTGCTGACAACCAGTGTCCCGCTTGGAAGTCTGACAACTCTGCCATCCAGAGGAAGAGGCTCCCTGTTCCGTTCCCATCTCACAAACGGGGCCAAATCTGCATTAACTTCACAGTTGAGAACTGCACTGTTCCCAGCATAAACTGAAGAAGGTTCTGGTTGGCTGGCAAATCTTGGAAGACCTGGGCAATAAAAGAAAAAATTAGATGTAGTTAAACATTATGTTAAAATGTAGCCATGGGGACCAGAAGCAAGTGGGCCCATGAGACCACAAGTATGACTGAACCAGGGTCAAGAAGGAGGCTCATGAGTCAGGAAATTAGCTACACACAGGGTTACAAATCAAACTAGTAAATGTACTAAGAACACGTGGAGTCAGATTCCCCACTGTCAGAGAAGCATGGCACAAATATGGAAAAGAAGAAGGGCTGGATAAATCCCATGGTATTGGACTAGAACAGAGGTATCAGTGTAAACTTAGGGTTTTATATAATTATACATACACAGATATAAAGAGATCTATACATATGAAATACATATACATTTTATATACAAGTACGTTTTCTGTTCAGAGTCCAGAATCAATGTCACTGCAGTGGAAATTAGTATATATGGTGACTCAATACTGATTTCTAAATACCATTATCCAATACAAGTAACCAACGTCCCTTGGAGACATGGCTGATTCTAGGACTGGAATGGGGAAAGTACAAGATGAGCTTGGAATGTCTTGTGAGAAAAAAAAGGAAGAAGTATCCAAAGAACAATATGGGTAAATCAAAAGAACACAAAAGTCAGATCAAGGGGAGTTTTTCCTTTGCCTAACTCTGGGATAATGAATCATAAATGGATGCTAAAACTAGTAGATAAAAGTTGGATGAGGAAGAGGATATTTATAGAGTATCAAATTATCTCTTTTCCAAATTAATAAAAGTACTATTAAGTTTATAGTGGAGAAACACAGCGCAGAGCACCTTAACTAAAAATAAAAGTTAGCATTACCAATAATGGAACATAACATGCTTCCTGATGTGACGCACCAAGAACAGAGCATCACTATGGTACTCCTCTCAGAGATGCAAAACCTGAAGCTGTTCACAGAAGAAAATCAGAACAACCAAAATGGGACAAGGAAAAAGAACAATAGTCTGAAATGCATAGAGTCTAAAGAGACAACTAATTACTAAGTAAAATATATAATCCTGGACCAGAAAGGTAAAGAGGGGGGAATAAGTTTCTGCTTTGTTTTTTCCTTTGCTTTTTTTTTTTTTTTTGCTATTAAAAACAAGATAAGCAAGCCCTGGCTGTTGTAGCTCAGTGGATTGAGCACGGGCCTGCCAACCACACAATCGAGGTTCGATTCCCAGTCAGGGCACATGCCTGGGTTGCAGGCCAGTTCCCAGCAGGGGACTCACAAGAGGCAAACATACGTTGATATTTCTCTCCTTCTCTCCTTCCCTTCCTCTTTAAAGATAAATAAATAAAATCTTTTTAAAAAGTTTACAAAAAAAAGACAAGCAGTGAAATCTGAATGGCATCTATTGATTAAATGATAGTATTGTATTCATGTTAATTTCCTGAAATCAACGGGCTGTTATTCAGAAGAATGTCCTTATTTTTATAAAAAGCTTCTTCATGTCTAAAGAAAACAGCATTAAAATGAGAAGAAAACCAACTATATGGGAAAATATATTTGCCAATGATACTTCGGACAAGGGTTTGATCTCAAAAATATATAAAGAACTCACATGACTCCACTCCAGGAAGATAAACAACCCAATTAAAAATGGGCAAAAGACCTGAACACACTTCTTCAAGGAGGACATACGAGGGCCCAGAGACATATGAAAGGATGCTCAGCATCACTAGCCATTAGAGAGATGCAAATTAAAAGCACAATGAGGTACCACTTCACACCAGTCAGAACGGCCATCATAAACAAATCAACAAACAAGTGTTGGAGAGGATGTGGAGAAAAGGGAACCCTACTGCACTGTTGGTGGGAATGCAGACTGGTGCATCCACTGTGGAAAACAGTATGGAATTTCCTCAGAAAACTAAAAATGAAACTGCCTTTTGACCCAGCAATTCCACTGCTGGGATTATATCCTAAGAATCTTGAAACACTAATCCAAAAGAACCTATGCACCCCAAAGGTCACAGCAGCACAACTCACAGTAGCTAAGTGCTGGAAACAGCCTGAGTGCCCATCAGTAAATGAATGGATCAAAAAATAATGGTACATTTACATGATGGAATACTATGCAGCAGAAAGAAAGAAGGAGCTCCTACCCTTTGAGACAGCATGGATGGAACTGGAGAACATTATGCTAAGTGAAATAAGCCACATGGTGAAAGGCAAATACCATATGATCTCACCTTTAAGTGGAACCTAATAAAAAAAAACAACAAACAATCAAGCAAACTATCACCAGAGACATTGAAATTAAGAACAGACTGACAGTAACCAGAGGGGAGGTGGGAGGGGATAATAGAGGAAAAGGAGGAAGGGTTTTCAGGAACATGTACAGAAGACACATGGACAAAACCAAGGGTAGGGTAGGATCAGGGGAGGGAGGTGGGGATGGCTGGGGTGGGGGCAGTCCTCGGGGGAAAATGCAAATGACTGTACTTGAACAACAATTTTTAAAAAAGAAAATATATATATATAAGTATTTAGGTACCTTCTGCAATTTACTCTTAATAGTTCAGAAAAAACATCCAGAAAACATTTATTTGGGTACATGCATATTTTGGGAGGGGTGTGATAGGCAGATGTGGTAAAACATTAACAATCAGGTAATCTGAGTGAAGACTAATGGGATTTCCTGGATTCATTCTTGCAATGATTCCATTAAGTTTGAAATTGCTTAGAAATAAAATATTAACCAAAAAAATTAAGTCATAAATACCCTACACATGCCACAGAACGCAATGGCTGAGAGCACGAGTTCTGGAGTCACGTACCCTGCATTTGAATCCCAGCTGCACTGCTTCCTTGGTGACTGTGTAGTGCTGGGAAGTCACTTAACCTCTAAGCCTGTTTCTTCATTAGTAAAATGAGAAGAGTTACAGGCCTCAGAGTTGTTAAAAAGGTTGAACACTTTACTAATTAAATGCTTGACAAATTCATGTATAGCATACTTGCCTGGCACATAATTACTCAACAAATGTAGCGACTATTATTAAAATTAATGTCTAAGAAGTGACTGAAATGCTCAGAATATAACAAAATGTTTCATTAAAGAATAACATATTAAATTATGAGGAACAACTATATGTCTTCTAGTTTTATGATGGTTAATTAGTCCACATGTAAAAATACACATTTATAGTTTGTCCAGCTGTGCTAAAAATATTTTTCATTTTTTGATTTAAGAGGATTTTTGAAGAAAGGAAATAAAGACAAAAATTAATAAAATGCCCAGTTTTCAGAAACCAGAAAATTAAAAAGAAATGAGCAAAAACACACAGATACTAACAAAGAGGGAAAAAAGGAATCTGGAATAAAACCAAGAGCTAGTTCCATTTCTTAAAAAAGTCAAAAAATTCTTCCTACTTAGGTCTCATTAAAATGAGGAATTTTAAAAAACGTAAACCCACAACAACATATGGGGAGTCAGCAGACAGAAATTTCAGAAAGTTTCTGAGTAGAGAAAGCAGATGCAGGAACTAAAAACTGACACTGAGGCAGAAAGCGCTGCCGCTTCCCGTGCTCAGAAGCAGGCGGCCAGTTTGTCCTGCTGCCTTGGAGGAATTGTAGGAGAAAAGAGAGTGAGAAGGAGGCTGCCAAGAGAAGAATTATAATGTCTCTATTTAGACCACCCAACTGCCCATCTTGCAGTTCAAAACACTCACAGTCAGGCTAATGCCCAAGCAGTAAAACAAGATTTTCTGCTGTGGAGAAATGAGATAGCCCACTGAAAAAAGATTTCTCATATTTAATTCTATGACCTATCTACTTAGTGTTCTTTCAGAAATTCCCCTTCTTCTTTTTTTAATTTTAATATTTTATTTACTTATTTTTAGAGAGAAGGGACGGGAAGGAGAGAGTGGGAAAGAAACATCAATGTGTGATTGCTTCTCATGTGTCCCCCACTAGGGACCTGGCCTGCAACCCAGGCATGTGCCCTGAGACCAGGAATCAAACTGGCAACCCTTTGCTTCACAGGCCTGCACTCAATCCACTGAGCCACAGCTAGGGCTCCCCTTCTTGCTTGACTGGCCAGAATCTGTTTCTATTTCTTGCCATCAAAGACCTTTAAATGAACAGTCTTTTAGAATGGTGATTTGGCTATATTTCTTTTTTTAAAAAGTTGTACTGAGATACAATTTATACAGTATAAAATTTACCATTTAAAGTATACAATTCAATGGTTTTAGTATATGTACACAGTTCTGCAACAATCACCATATTCTAACTTTTTAGAACATTTTCATCATAGCCCCCAAAAATCCTTGTACTCACTTGCAGTCATTCCCCATACCTTCTCCCTCCCCACCCCCTATATCCTTATTCTTAGCCCTAGAAAACCACCAATCTACCTTGTGGCTCTGTATTTGCCTACTCTGGATTTCATACATACATAGTCATAAAACAGGTAGTCCTTGGTGACTGGCTTCTTTAGGTCAGCATAATGTTTTTAAGACAGCTATATTGTAGTATATACCAACTTCATTCCTTTTCATTGCCAAATAATACTCCATGTATGGATATGCCACATTTTGGTTATCCGTTCTTCACTTGATAGACCTGGTCATTGTTTTTACTTTCTAACTATTATGAACAACCTGCTACAAACATTCATGCACAAATTGTTGTGTGAACATACCTTTTCATTTCTCTTGGGTACCAGATACCTAGAAATGGAACTGCTCAGTCATATGGTAACTCTATGGTTAACATTTTGAGGAAATGTCAAATGGTTCAGTGCTCTTTTTAAATTACACACACACACACACACACACACACCAAGTATACCCTATGATACAGCAAGTAGCAGACTACTGTGTCTAGTGATCTATCCCACAGAAATAAGTATTTGTAAAAGGCCATTCATTATAGAATTGTCTGCTACCTCAAACAGTCTTTATCCATGTAAACTGTTCCTCAAAAAGAGAATCTTTAGATAATCCACAGTATATCTATAAATGAATATGATATAAGTACTAAAAAGAACTTCTATTACTCTCTTAGTATTTTTCTCCTGACCAGGCCAAAGAATTTCTTTCTGCCTGACTCAGTCCAAAGAATTTATTACCTTGTATTAAAATTACCTGTTTACTTAAATATTAGGTAAAAAATGTTTCCTGACAGATACAAAAGAGGAAGAATGAACAAACCTAGCAGAGAAGAAGAAAGAGAGGAAAAGGTAGAAGACAGCCTAACTAGGCGGTGGGGAAGCCATGAGCAAAAGCCAGAGGCAGAGAAGGAAAGGGGATTGAAAACATTCAGTACTGCCAAAATTTAAAATGCTGTGATGGTGATGGAGGCAGAGGGCAGGGTGAAGCGATAAGAAATAAAGTGGGAGAAGTGGAAGCCAGATCATGAAAGAGGCCTTAAGGAGTTTAGACATTAACCTCATGTTGCTACTAGAGAGTCACCGATGGGTGAGAAACAGCGCTCTGACCAGTGTGGAGATGGATGGGCGGAGGAAAAGGGTTATGTGGCAGGCAGTTACAAGGCTGTGGTGAGGGGTGAAGAGTAGCCTCAGGAAGGAGAATATGAATCAAGCACAGAGAAATCAGAAAGCAGAATTCACTGGATTTGGTCATTGGATACGGGGTACAGCTGAAAGGAAGCAGTTCTAGTCTATACTACAAAAACAGTAAAGGGTAAGAACATCAGTGATAAACAGGAGCTGACATAAATGGCATTATAAGGGCAGTCATGATGCCAACTTATTTATCAACAAGTTGGAGAAAGCTTGGCAAAAAGATTTTAAAAATAAGAAGAAAAGATAGATTGTCTGAAGAACTGACTTAAAAAAAAATTCTTCCATTCTCAATCTGTAATTATGGAATAACTGCAGCAGCCTTACATCACATTCAAGAACAACTCTGAGTATTTCACTCCAAAGAGGAAAGAGCCATCATACTCTGAATGAATGAGCAAACACACCCTGGAGTGAGCACAGCACGGGGAGCCACCGCGTACAGTGCCAATGAGATGGGAAACTAGTCTCAGCCATATTCTTTTTTCACATGTCAGCATTTCACCAAGGTGACTATAAATATAAGACTTAAAGACAACACAATTTTTGTACAATGTGAAATTTAACAAAAACTAAAAATATTTCATCTGGTATTCAGGTGAAGAAACCCTGATCTGAGAAATGCCAGTGTCTACTACAAAATAGGTATGACTTATATGGGAACTACATCTTACTCTTCTAAAGTCTTAATTTTTCTTACATTTTCCATCATTCTTCAAATGAGAATGCTCTAAAGTAAATGTTTCTCTCCTTAAAACTTTGTTCTTCACCTTAATATATATAGCCTACAGGTTTTTAAATAATTTATCCAATTAAATGTCACTTCCTTGGTTAAGTCCATCATTCTGGCTCAACTTTGAGTTTTATAAAGCCATACTAAATGGTTACGCTGAGCAGGACAAAAGTTAGCAACTAAAATGACTCAATTTTTCTACGTAAGCTCCTCTGTCACTTCCAAGTTACAAAGGAAAAAGAAAGAACTGGTTCAGCACTTCCGATAGCAACCTTAAGCCATCTAAATGGTTAGAACGTGGGGAAATGCAATAGTTTATTCCCTACAGCACTGAGCATGTCCTATACTGTACACGATCAACTGACACTTGTTAAATAAGTGTATCATCTCCTGTTACCACTTAAATGAAAAGTCCAGGATAATACTGCTTTTATTAAAATTTACTCTTTATAAAACTTTGAAAACACAAATAAATTATTTAACAAAACTTACCTGCTACTGTGAGCTTGGCTGTTCTACTGACAATAGTCCCAAGGCTCTCAACGGTGGCTACACACTGATAATAACCTTCATCAGGCTTATTGTGTTTGGAATGCACCACATTGCTGATAAATAAAGACCCGTCTGGGAGAAGCTGGCGGCGATCATCTGATACCAAGTTTAGAAATGTCCCATCTTTTTTCCATTCGATTTTTGGAGACGATTCCGAATATGCTGAACAGTTTAAAACAACAGAAGAGCCTCTAACTGACAGTGTGTCCACTGGCTCCACCAGAAAATAAAATGGAGTGAATGTTCGAATGCTGGATCCTACAAAAATAATAAAGAAAAAGAACAAAGTTATCCAAAACTTTCTTCTACTATTTCTGTGCTTTTTAGGTATGACATATAAATACAGTCATCTCACTATGAATATCTAATAAATAAAATTTATTTTTCATTAGGAAATCAAAATTTGACCCATTTAGAAGAACGATCCAAGATGGTGGCAGAGGAGGTGAATGTTACACTCATCTCCTTCAGGGTCCAAACTGAAATTACAACTGAACTTTAGAATAATCAAATTCAGTAACCAGCTGAAGACTAGCTAAAAAAGTCTTATAACCAAGGACTCAGAGAAGAAGCCACCCTGAGCCTGGTAGGAAGGGCAGAGATACACAAAGGGCTGGCCATCTCAGCTGCAAATGTCCCACATGAGGAGTGGGGCTATCAACCCCACGCCAGGCTCCTCAGCCTAGAGCACTAGAGCTGGAAAGAGGTTGTGGCCCTGCAGAAGAGTCAGCAGGCTGTGGCCTGTGGTGAAAACTTTCTTCAAAGACTCTTGAGGAGGTCCAGGCAGACTACAGGAGAAACTGAGTTGTATGGCTCCGAAGTGGAGTCCCTTTTCCCCTTGCACATCTCATGGATACCACTATTCCCAGGCAAAACCCTCCTTCCACATGGCTAAATGTTGATCTGTCTGGGCCTGAAAATCCTGCTGCTCTCATCCTAGTAACTTCGAGACCCTACCCACCACAAAGGTCCATGGGCACCCAATGGGTGGTGGCTGGCCTTAGTGCATCCTGAGATTTATGTTGAGTGGCCTCAGATCCAGCACTGATGCCAAGGTTGAATCTGTTATCAATCTAGTGAATACCACTCTCTCCTACCTGGTGACTGAGACCTACCTCACACAACTCAAATACCACCAGGAGCTCTTTCATTGGTTGAGCCTACCAAGCAGCCAGCAGGCGAAGGCTACTCTAAGCACTCGAACCTTTTGCTGACCTCTCCCTGGCTCTGTGCTGGTGGAAGAAAACCTTGGTGTGCAGGATGGCCCCTTTTATGCACATCCAGGCCCAGCAGAGGCAGCTACAAACTGTGGATTGCATTATAGCTCCAAAAAGGTGGCCCAGGGTGAGTTGCAAGCAGCGCCTGACACTGTCCTGCACCTGAGAGGCGCTCCCAAGAGTCTCTAGAACCAAACCCACTGGTAGGCTTCAGACCACATCCGTGCACGATCCAATTAACTCCATAAGTGGCACATGCAAAGATCTCAGTAGGTATCAGGCACTGATGGGGCCAAATCCATTTCACGACGTTAGCCCCCGCACAGAAGCTTATACACAGTGGTAGGAGTGGAGCCCCACAGTCAGCCAGCCCAGGACCAACCCCACCAATGAATGGGCAAGAGCAATCAAGACTAAACCTACAAAGAGAGAGCTCACATAATACACATGGGACATTTCTGGAGCACCTTGCTTGGGTGATCAGGGATGCTGCACTACTGAGCCCCACAGGACACTTGGCATGCCCTCCATACCAAGACTGGAAGGCATAGCAGATCTTCCTAATGCACAAAAACTAATTCAGAGAGGCAGCTAAAATGGGGAGATAAACAGACATACTGCAAATTTTTAAAAAAGATAAATCTCCAGAAAGAGACCTAAATAAAATAGGCAAGCAATCTATCAGAGTTAAAAACAATGATTATGAGGATGCTCAAGAGAGGTAGGCAAATAATACATGAGCTCAGAACTGAAATAAAGAGATAGTAAACATAAAAAAATTGTATGTATAAACCTTAAAAAAGAACAAATAAGTAATAAAGAACACAATGATCTGAAATGAAGAATATACTAGAAAAATCAACAGCAGGTTAGATGAAGCAGAGGATAAAATCAATGATCTGGAAGATAAAGTAGCAGAAAATATCCAATCAGAACAACAAAAAGAAAAAGGAATTTAAAAAAGCAAGGAAAGTCTAAGGGCCTCTGGGACAACATGAACCATGACAACATCTGCATAAGGAGAAGGGGTACCAAAAGGAGAAGAGAAAGAGCAAGGGATTGAAAAGCTACTTGAAGAAATAATTATTGGAAACTTCACTAAGCTGGTGAAGAAGAAAGACACACAAGTCCAGCAAGCAGAGAGAGTCCTAAACAAGATGAACCCAAAGAGGCCACACCAAAATCCATCACAATTAAAATAGCAAAGGGTAAAGACAAAAAGAAAAATTCAAAAGCAACAAGAAAAGAGAGTCACCTACAAAGGGAGCTCTAATAAGACTGTTAGCAAATTTCTCAACAAAAACATGTCAAGCCAAAAGGGACTGGCACCAAAAATTTAAAGTGATGAAAACCAAGAACGTGTGATTAAGACAACTCTGTCCAACAAAGCCACTGTTTAAAATTGAAGGAGAAAGAAAGACCTTTCCAGACAAGAAAAAGCTAAAGGAGTTCACCACCAACAAACCAGAATCACAAGAAATGTTAAAGGGACTTCTTGAAGGAGGATGAAGAGGAGGGGGAAGGAGCACAGAGAAGAAGTGCAAGAGGATGAGGGAGGGAAGAAGAGGGGAGAGAAGGAACATAATTATAAAGAATAAAGTCCAGCCAAGATGGAGGCATATGTAGATACACTTTGCCTCTTCACACAACCAAAAGAAGGACAACAACAATTTTTAAAAAAACAAATAACCAGAAGTGACATAAAATCAAACTGTATGGAAGTCCAACAACCAAGGAGTTAAAGAAGAAACATTCACCCAGACCAGTAGGAGGGGCAGAAAAGACTTGCAGCAAAGCGGCAGCCAGAAGACTGGGCAGGTGAGGCAGCAGCTGGTGGAACGGACTGTCCCACATCTGCTGGCAGATAAAGCAAGAGGGACAACTGAGGAACGGGATACACCATGCAATCTAGGATTCCAGTGTGGGGAACCCATGGGGATTCCAGTGTGGGGAAATAAAGCCTCAAAACCTCTAGTTGTAAAAACCTGTGAGGTTGTGGCAGAGGGAGAAACTCCCAGCCTCACAGGAGAGTTCACTGGAGAGACCAGTGGAGTCCTAGAACGTACACAAATCCACCTACCTGGGGATCAGCACCAGAAGGGGCCAACTTGCTTGTGGTAGTGAGGGAAGTGACTGGAAGCTGGCAGAAAGTCAAGCAAGCAGCATCGTTCCCTCTCAGACCCATCCCCCACATACAGCACCATAATACAGGGACACGCGTTGCTCTGCCCTGGTGAAAACCTATGGCTCCACCCTTTAATACATAACAGATGCACGGAGACAACAAAATATGGCCCAAATAAAAGAAGAGATCAAAGCTCTGAAAATAGTACTAAGGAATGAAGAGACAGCCAGCCTATCAGATGCAGAGTTCACTGGTAATCAGGATGCTCACAGAAATGGGTGAGTGTGGTTGCAAAATAGAGGAAGAAAAGAAGACTATGCAAAGTGAAATAAAGGAAAATATACAGGGAACCAACAGTGACGGGAAGGAAACCAGGACTCAAATCAATGGTTTAGAGGAGGAAGAAAGAAACATTCAACCAGAACAGAATAAAGAAACAAGAATTCAAAAGAAATGAGGAGAGGCTTAGGAATCTCCAGGACATCTTTAAACGTTCCAACATCTGAATCAGAGGGGTGCCAGAAGGAGAAGAGGAAGAGCAAGAAATTAAAGACTTATTTGAACAAACAATGAAGGAGAAGTTTCCCAACCTGGCAAAGGAAATAGGCTTCCAGGAAGTCCAGAGAGTCCCAAAGAAGTTGGACCCAAGGAGGAACACACCACAGCACATCATAATTATATTACCCAAGGTTAAAGATAAGGAGAGAATCTTAAAAGCAGCAAGAGATAAGGGGACAGTCACCTCTTTTGTAGGAGTTCCCATAAGGCCATCAGCTGATTTCTCAAAAGAAACCTTGCAGGAAAAATGGTCTGGAAAGAAGTATTCCAAGTCATGAAAGGCAAGGACCAACATCAAAGATGACTCAATTCAGCAAAGCTATCATTTAGAATCAGAGGGCAGATAAAGTGCTTCCAAGATAAGGTCAACTTAAAGGAGTTCATCATTACCAAGCTCTTATCACAGGAAATGTTAAAGGGACTTATCTAAGAAAAAGATGATGATCAAAACTATGAACAGTAAATGACAACAAACTCTCCAAATGAACCTAAAAAGACAAAAACAAAAACAAACTAAGCAAACAACAGAATCACAGAAACAGGAACAGAATCACAGAAATGGAGATCACATGGAGGGTTATCAGCATGGAGGGGGAGGGGAGCTAATGAGGAAAAAGGTACAGGGAATAAGAAGTGTAAATGGTAGGTACAAGATAGACAGGGGGAGGTTAAGAATAGTACAGGAAGTGGAGAAGCCAAAGAACCTATATGCATATGATCTCACCTTTAACAGGAACCTAAACAACAAAACAAATAAGCAAGCAAAATATGACCAAAGACACTGAAATTCAGAACAGACTGACAGGGACCAGAGGGGAGAGGGGAGAGAATTTCAGGGGAAAAGGGGAAGGATTCACAGAAACTAGTATAAAGGACACATGGAGAACAACTAAGGGGGGTGGAAATGAAAGGGAGGTGGGGAGCACGGGTGGTGGGCTGGGATGGGAGTGGAGGACGGAAAACCGTACTTGAACAATAATTAAATTTAAAAAAAGAACTTATATGTACGACCCACGGACATGAACTAAGATGGGGCGGGGAATGCTGGTGGGAGGAGGGGTGCAGAATGGAGGGGTATAAAGGGGAGAAAAAATGGGACAGCTGTCATAGCATAATCAATAAAATACATTTTAATAAAGTACAACATTAACATCATCCATTATTTCAGAATATGCAAAGGATTGATCTGAGACTACTATTTTGACATGGATAAACTACCAAAACTCTCTCATGCTTGCCTTTTCTTTCTTATATTCTTTTCCACTATGCCTTTCTCTAACAAAATTTAGCTTCTACTGCGTACAGTTGTTGGGGTTTATACCACTCCTGTTATGGACCAAATTTTGTTCCCCCAAAATACACAAGTTGAAGCCCTAGCCCTCAATGTATTTGGAGACAGAACCATTAAAAAGATAATTATGTTTGCCCTGGCTGGTGTAGCTCAGTAGACTGAGTGTGGGCTGCAAACCAAAGGGTTACCAGTTCGATTCCCAGTTAGGGCACATGCTTGGGTTGCAGGCCAGGTCCCTGGTAGAGGGCATGCAAGAGGCAAACACACATTGATGTTTCTCTCCCTGTCTTTCTCCTTCCTTTCCCCTCTCTCTAAAAATAAATAAATAAAATCTTAAACAAAAAAGAGATAATTATGCTTAAGTGAGGTCTCAAAGGTAAAGACCCTAATTCAATAGGCCTGTTGTCCTTATAAAAGAAATACCAGGGACGCAAGGGCACAAAGGCCATGTGAAGACACAGCCAAGAAGTCCCAGGAGAATCAACTATAATAGCATAATCAATAAAATATATCTAAAAAAAGAATTAAATGGCAATAAACACATATCTATAATAATCGCTTTAAATGAAAATGAATTAAATGCTTTAATCAAAAGACCTATAGGGTAGTTTATTGTATTTTATAAAAATAAGACCCATATATATACTGTCTATAAGAGGCCAACCTCAGAATGAAAGATACACACAGACTGAGTAAAGGCATTTGAAAAGCTGTATCATACAAAGAGAAACAACAACAACAAAAAAAACTGGCATAGCAATACTTGTAACAGACAAAACAGACTTTAAAACAAAGGCTATAATAGGAGAAAAAGGAGGTGATACAAAATGATAAAGGAACCAATCCAACAAGAGGATATAACCCTTGTAAACATTTACGCACCAAACAAAAGAACCGAAATACACAAAGTAAATATTGATGAATATAAAGAGAGAAATTGACAGTAATCCAGGGGATTTTACAGCTCACTGACATCAACAGATAGATCTTCCAGACAGAAAATCAACAATGAGACAGCGGCCTTAAATGAAACACTAGACCTAAAGATTCCATTGATTATCTTCAGAGCATTTCTCCTCAAAGCAGCATAATATCCATTCTTTTCAAGTGCACATGAAGCATCTTCCAGGACAGATCACATGTTAGGACACAAAACAGTTCTCAATAAATTTAAGAAGATTGAAATCATTTCAAGCATCTTCTTTGAACCCAATGGTATGAAACTACAAATCAAAGACAAGAAAAAACTGAAATCACAAAAACAAAGGCTAAATAACATGTTACTAAACAATGAATGGATTAACAATGAGATCAACAAAAAAAAAAAACAAGACAAATGAAACTAGAACCAAAATAAAAGTACAAAAAAAAACCCCAATAAATCAAGATCTGGTTCTTTGAAATGGTAAGATTGAAAAACCTTTATCCAGATTTATCAAAAACATGAGAGTACCCAAATGATGAATAAAATCAGAAACAAAAGAGAAGTAACAACTAACACCAAAGAGGTACAAAAATTGTAAGAAAATATTACAACAACTATATGCCAATAAAGTGGACAATCTGGAAGAAATAGATAAATTCAAAAATATATATACAATCTCCCAGAACTGAAATCATAAAGCAACAGAAAATCTGAACAGACTGATTATAACTAACCAAATCTAAAAAATCAAAACTTCTCAAGAAACAGAAGTCCTGCAGCCAACAGTTTCATAGGTGAATTTTACCAAACATTCTGTCTAAAACTATTCTCAAAAATATAAGAGGAGGAAAGACTCCTAAGCTCATTCTACAAGGCCAACATTATCCTGATTCCAAAACCAGATAAAGACACTACACAAAGGAAGAAAATGATAGGCCAATATGTCTGATGAACATAGATGCAAAAATCTTCAACAAAATATTAATAAACCAAATTCAGCAATACATTAAAATAATCATATACCGTGATCAAGTGGGACTTAATCCTGGAATGCAAGAATGGTTCAACATCTATAAATCCATTAACATGATAAAGAAAAACATAATAAATGACATAAACAAGATGAAAGATAAAAATCATATTATTATATCAATAGATGCAGAAAATTCATTTTACAAAATCAAGCACCCCTTTATAACAACTCTCAGCAAAGTGGTTAGAGGGAACATATTTCAACATAATAAAGGCAATATAAGCAAACCTACAACTAACACCATATTTAACACAGCAGGATAAAAGCATTTCCTTCAAGATCAGAAACAAGACAGGGATGTTCACTCTCACCACTCTTCCTGAACAACAAAGCTGGAGGTATCACACTACCTAATATTAAATTATACTAGAGTAAGCAAAACGGCAGGGTACTGGCATAAAAACAGACAGAGATCAATGCACTAGAACAGAGAAACCAGAAGTAAACCCATGCCTACGTGGCTCAATTAGTTCAAGGCAAGTACATTCAATAGGCTAAAGATAGCTAATTCAATAAATGGTGCTAAGAAAACTGGACAGATACATCCAAAAGAAAAATGAAACTAGACCACCTTGTTATATCATATACAAGAATAAACTCAAAATGGATTTTAAAGACTTAAATGTATTACTCAAAATCATAGAACACCTAGAAGAAAACATAGGCAATCAAACATTTCTTTTAGCAGTGTTTTTCCTGATAGATCTCCTCAGGCAAGAGAAACAAAAATAAAGAAATGGAACTACGTCAATCTAAACAGTTTTTGCACAGCAGAAGAAACCATGAACAGAACAAAATGACAACCTACTGAACAGCATATTTGACAATGATACATCCAATAATAAGGGGTTAATATCATGATGGTGAAGACGTGGAGAAAAGGGAACCTAGTGCACTGCCGATGGGAATGCAGACTGGTGCAGCCACTGTGGAAAGCAGTATGGAGGGTGAGTCCTCAAGAAATTATACTTGAAACTACCTTGCGACCCAGTGATTCCACTACTGACTGAGTATACATCCAAAGAAACCCCAAACACTAATTTGAAACAATATATGCACCCCTATGTTTGGTGCAGCGGTATTTACAATAGCCAAGATACATAAACAACCCAAGTGTCCACCAGGAGAGGAGTGAATAATAAAGAGGGGGACATATATACAATGGATCTTACTTGTCCATCAAAAACTGAAATCTTCCCATTTGTTGACAGCATGCATGGACCTAGATGGTATTATGCTACATGGAGTCAGTCAGAGAAAGAAAAACACCATATATTTCACTTATATGGGGAGTCTAAAGAACCAAATAAATAAGCCAAATTGAAACAGACTCAGAGAGAGCAGGCTGATGGTTGTTAGAGGGGAGGGGGTTGAGGGACTAGGTGGAAAAGGTGAAGGAATTGGTAGGTACAGATGGACAGTTACAAATAGTCAGGGGATCTCAAGTACAGCATAGGGAATGCAGGTGATAATATTGTAATAACTATCTTGGTTGCCTGGTGGGTACTGGGAATACCAGGAGGAAAACTTGAAGTATATGATTGTTTTACCACTATGTTTTACCAATTTGTTTGTTTACCACAAACAAAACTGAAGAAAAAAAAAAGAACATCAGGAAAAAATACCAGGGTAGCTAAAAAAAAATCAAACTTTGTTAGCCAATAGGAGGATCTAATAAAAGTTTTATCTTAATCACTACAATAGAATGTATAAATGTTTAACATTAATATATTTAATGTGAAATTTCTTGTGGCACATATAACAGGCAGACAATTGAAATGATTTTCTGCTAAAAAGGTTATCTTTTTTATGCTTACTGACTGCATTTTTTCATAATTCACTATACACACACTCTGTCCATCCTATGAACTTAAAAACAACCTCTACGCCATCATGTTTTGCAAATACTCCCCATTTCTATTTTGAGTTTATAATTTTTGTCATAAGAAAAGGAATTTTAACTTCATAAAATTAAATCTAGTATACTTTAAAAGGCCTTTTTTGTCCTGGCTAGATTGTTCATTTAGTTGGAGTGCTGTCCTGTACACCAAAAGATTGTGGGTTCAATTCCCCGTCAGAGCACATACCAAGGTTGCGGGTTCAATCCCCAGTCACTATGTGCATGGAAGGCAACCAATTAATGCTTCTGTCTCACATCAATGTTTCCCCCCTGTCTTCCTTCTTCCCTCTCTAAAAATCAATAAACATATCCATAGCCGAGGTTTAAAATTTTTTTTGAAAAGGCCTTTTTTATCACAAGACTGTCAAAACTTTATTTTATGCTGGTATTTTTGTAGTTTTATTTTCCATATTTAATCTTCATCTAGAATTCATTCTCATGTTAAATTTTTCTAAGTCCTTGGCCAGTTCTTTAAACATGGGAAGAACATAACTTAAAGAAAACGTTTGCTTTATAAACCTTGTATCTTCAGCCAGATACAGCTACTGACCAACAACATGGGAAACAACTCAAGCTGTAATCAGATTTCTTCACATAAACGATCAGTGAGGCTTGGGCCAGTAAAGGAAACAAAGACTTTTAAAAATGTATCTATTCACCCCTTTCTTTGTAACTTATTTACATTATGAATTTAAGGATGGCACTAATTCTTTATTACACAGTAAGAGAATCATTCTAAATAAATGCAAAACACATTGGCAGAGGAAAGGAAATAACATTTATTTGTTTTAATGTTTTCCCAACACTTAACAATGACATGCAAACTCCAAACAGACTAACTGCCATTTCCCAAGCACCACGAGGGGGTTTCCATACCCATTTGATGAATACGAAATTAATCCTTCAAGTCTTAAAACTCTTGAAAATGAGCTTAGAAATTTTTTAGAAGTAACCTGCATTAATTTTCTTATTACCATATAAATATTATTTTGTATTAATTTACTGGAACCACAGTAAAAAATAAAAATATTGTATTTCAGTGCAGTATAAAATGGTAGCTAAACTTTAAATAATTACTTTTCTACCTCTGCTGTATAACTATTAAATCTTTTTTTATACCAAGCAAATTTAAATAACTCAGGAAAATTCCTGATATATAAAAATATTAGATTGGCAGCCAGAATGTACAAATTAGGAATTTGAAATATTTATCATATATAAATAAACAAAATAAATTTAATTTTATAATTCAGAACAAGGTTATGCCATTTGAAAAAAATTATACCAATATGTTTCATAGTTTAACTCTGTCTTACTTGTGAGTTGATTTATTTGTTTTTTATTTTTTTAAATCCTCACCTGGGAATATTTTTTATTACTGAGTTTTAGAAAGGAAGGGTAAGTCTCCCCGTTATAAGCAGGTATGGCATACAGCACTCTAACTATGTAGCACTTCCAATGTTCTTAACCTTTAAATATTTGTAATAATTTGTTAAAGCAAACAGTTCTTCAACTTTCTCAGCTCCCCGTACCCTTTTTTTCCTCAGTAGTTTTTTTCCACAAATCCCCTACACTAAAAGAAATGTCTAACAGTTAGTTCATTTAATAGTTAGATTAAAACAAATTAAGTATTTATGTCCTAATAAATTAGCATCCTTTTCAAATAAATAATATACACAAACTGAAAAATATTTTAATGTCATTTTTAAATGACTACAATTACTCATGGGATGTGTGCACCTACTGCGCACTGTACCACTTCTCAAACCCTGACATTAGATTGTATACTACCATCATCATTTCCTTTCCCACCATGAATTTTGCATCACACTTGCTTTTTTATCACAGCAACTCACAGCAATCCATCCTTCTGCAATGCTTTTGTTTACCATATTCCCAGTGCTCACCCAGCACAATGGATGTTTTAACCTTCATTTTTTATTTTTTTTATATATTTTATTGATTATGTCATTACAGTTGTTCTATCCCCCCCTTCATTCCCCCCACCCTGCACACCCCCTCCCCCACATCCCCCCTTTAGTTTATGACCACGTGTCTCAAGTTCTTTAGATTCTATATTTCCCCTACTATTCTTGCCCTTCCCCCATCTATTAGATTACACAACTGGACAACTTCTAAAAACTTCCACTTGAGACCATGGGCAGCTTCCATTCCAAAACCAGCCAATTAGCATCACTCTCTTCTATAATAAAACTTAGAGATTTTTGTAAATTTGGATGAGCTTTTAAAAATTATATAGAAGAGCAAAAAAAAGCCAAAAAGAGTCAAAACAATTTAGAACAAAGTAAAAGGACTGCACTCATCCGTATTTATAAAGCTACAGTAATTACAGTAATTGCAGCTCAGGAGCAGGAACACACAGAATCACATAATAGAGGCTGGAGAGCCCCCAAATAGAGTTACATATATTTGGAAACTTATATACAATAGAGATAGCATTTTACAGCAACTGGGGTAAAGGAGGGACTACTCAGTAAATGTTAGAAGGACAACTGGTTATCCACGTGGAAGAACAATGAGGCACCTACCTGCAGCACGTAAATAATGGTAAATACTTATGTGTTTGCACACATTCAACACTGTTCTACACACCCTGCATACCAACCATGCATTTAATCCTTACTGCTGCCGTAAGAGACAGGTACTATTAGCATTCCCAGGTAAGAAGAGAAAACTGTAAATTGTCCAAGGTCACGTGGGTAGTAAATAACAGGACCAGAGTCTGTGACTTCAACTACACTGCAATGTAGCAGCACTCTCATGTATTAGACACATATTACAGATCTATAAAATTTTAAGTAATGAAGATTTTGGGAAAATACAGAGAAAATCCTGGAGTTAGGCAACCTTCTAAATCAAAATAGGGAACCACAGAGCTAGAAAAGATAGATTTGCTTCACTTCATCGCATTTAAACTAAAAAATAACTTTTATGGCAAAATATACCCAAAGACAAAACTGGGAGAAAACATATCACATATAACAGATAAAGAATTTAAAAGGTAACACCACTCACTAGAAAAACAGAGTCTGTGTTCCAATAAAACTTAATTTAGAAACAGGCATTAGGATGAATTTAATCCATCAACTGTAGTTTACTGATTTCTGCCTCAGAATATTTCACCAGCAAAAAAACCCCGAGTGAACTATGTTTCATTGATCTGGAATATATTCTGTGAAAAACAATCAATGCAAACAAGTGTAAATTACATAGTTTCACAGGCATATGATTATATGAACATTGAAAAAGGTAGAAAAGTGTGTAGCAGGTTGTTACCACGAGTTACCGGGCAGGCAAGGATGGCAGAAAACGGGAGAAGGGGCTGGGGCAGGGCATTGAGGAAGGGCAATGAAAACCACCAAGCACATTTAAAATAATGTTGTGAAAAATCAGGTTATGTGTATAAGCCATTTATAAATACTATATATGCACATATATATGTATGTGGTAGGTGTGAGTATATGTTTACACTTGTGTGAATACCCAAAGGGGTACATTTTAAAAACTAGACGCCAAAATGGGGATTATCTCAGGGTGGTGGGGTTTCAGTTGATTTGTATTTTTTTCCTTTTACCTTTGGTATTGTCTGAATATTTTGCGTAAAAGCACTAATGCTTGTTTAAGCAGAAACAAAGCTGTTTTTTACAATTTTATTTTATTGATTATGTTATTACATTTTTCCTGATTTGTCCTCCTTTGGCCCCCTCCACTGAGCACCCCTCTACTCCCTCAGGCAATCCTACCACTGTTCATGTCCATGGGTCAAGCACGTAAGTTCTTCGGCTACTTCATTTCCTGCACTGTCCTTCACACCCCCATGGCTGCTCTGTAACCATCTGTACTTCTTAATCCCCTCACTTGTTGCACCCATTCCCCCCACACCCACCTTCCAACCGGCAAAACACTCTCCATATCCATGATTCTATTTCTGTTCTTGTTTGCTCAGTTTTTTTTAGATTCAATTTTTGATAGGTATATATTTTTGACATTTTATTATTCATAGTTTTGATCTTCTTCATCTTAAGTCCTTTTAACATGTCATATAAAAATGGTTTGCTGATGATGAACTCCTTTGCTTTTTTCTTGTCTGGGAAGTTATTTATCTAACCTTTGATTCTAAATGACAGCTTTGCTGGATAGAGCAATCTCGGCTACAGGTCCCTGCTTTTCGTGATTTTGAATATTTCTTGCCAGTAGTCCCTTCTAGCCTGCAAAGTTTCTTTTGAGAAATGAACTGACAGTTTTATGGGAACTCCCCCGTAGGTAACTAACTGCTTTTCTCTTGCTGTTTTTAAAATTTTCACTTTATCTTTGACTTCTGACATTTGAATTATGATGTAACTTGGAGTGGGCCTCTTTGGATCCATCATAACTGAGACTCTCTGTGCTTCCTGGACTTGCATGTCTATTTTCTTCACCAAATGAGGGAACTTTTCTTCCATGAGTTTTTCAAATAAATGTCCAATTTTTTGTTCTTCCTTTTCTCCTTCTGGCACCCCAATGATGAAAATGTTGGACCTCTTTAAGTTGTCCCAGAGGTGGCTTATACTATCCACATTTTTTTTTAGTTCTTTTTTTCCTTCTTGTTCTAATTGGTTGTTTTTTGCTTCCCTATGTTCCAAATCACTGATTTGATTCTTGGCTTCATCTGCTCTATTGTGTTTCCCTGTAAATTGTTCTTTACTTCAATTAATGTATACTTAGTTTCTGATTGAATTTTTAATGCGGCTGAAGTCTGGGTCATGTTTTTGTCTCCCTGTGTTTGATTCTATGTATTAGGAGACCTGCTTTGACTCCAAGTCTTGGTAGTGGGGCCTAATGTAGTAAGTAGGTGTCCTGTAGAGTCCAGTGGCACAGCCTCCCCTGTCACCCAAGCTGGGTACTCCAGGTGTGCCCTTCATATGGTCTGAGTACACCCTCTCCTTATAGTTGAGCTTTGATTGCTGTTGGCAGATCAAAAGGAGGGATTTACCCAGGCCAGTCAGCTGCAAGGACTGGCTGTGACCACTTACCACCAACCTCCCGCTCCATGGAGGATCAGCTGTGCAGGGGCAGGGTGGTGGTGCTCCAACATGGTCCACTGGGTGCACTGGCCCTGGGGTTTCCCGGATGACACAGGCCAAGGTTAGCCCCACCTGTATTTTTCCTGGGGCCACCCTGCCTGAGATATAAAGCAACCTGAGATGGCTGCTACTTGTGCTAGGCATAGGGCTCCCTGAGGCCAGCTGTTGCTTGTTTGAGAGGATTTAGGAAGTTGTGCAGTATGAGCCAAGACCAGCCATTCACATGGAAAAGCAGCTTGGGTGGGTCTGTAAGTTGGGTGGGGTGGAGTCTCTTAGGGATCTCTAAGGCAGGTTGATGGGGTCTCAGATAAGGAACCAGCTTGCTGGCTGTGTGGCTCTGTGGGGAGAGGGTTTAGCAAAGGGACAATGGCCTCTGCTTGCCTTGATGCCACACATTTCAGTTTCTCCTAGTAAACCACTGGTGCCTTTCAAGCTGCTACCGTGGTCCTGGAGCTCAGAGGAGTGAGTCTGAGTGGGTGAGTCAGTGTGGGTTCTTTAAGAGGAACTGCTTGGGGCTCTAGCCAACTCAATCAATCCCTGCTGGATATTGCAGCCAGAAGTTGTGGGGACTTATCTTCCTGGCACAGGAACCCTGGGCTGGAGTCGTGGTGTGGGTCTGGGACTCCTCACTCCTGAGACATCCCTCCCAAATTTTTACCCACCACACATGGGTGTGGGAGCAGATAATTCTGTGTCTATTCCCCTTCTACTAGCCTAGATGGGTGTGGTTTCTGTAACTCTGCAGTTATCAGACTTCCATCGACTTGATTTCTGACAGTTCTGAGTGATGGTTGTTCTATATTTTAGTTGTAATTTTGATATGGTTATACAAAGAGGTGACCCACATCTGCCTACACTGCTATCTTGACCAGAAGTCCCCCTTTATTTCTATATACGGTCTACATAGGAGGGGACAATATGAAAAGTCTGGGGTATATCTGTATACTGAGATTGAAAGACTATAAAAAATAAAAATATTATGTTACAGAAAATTTTTTCAAATTTCAAAAGATGTGCAGTATGACTGGCCTTACATTAAAATATATATACAATTGCATATATATATATACAAATATGCATATATTTAAATATAAATATGTAGGGAAGAGTCTAGAAGAATGAAGAGTAAACAGTTAACAGAGCTCTTTCCAGGGTATGGGAGTGGGGCTGAACTTCTGGGAAAGCACAGAGGGTAAAAGCACTTCACTCCATGGATTGCTTTATTTAAAACTTACATTTTTATTATGAACAGTTGCTTATGCATTCTTCTTGCCATCTTTGTATTTTTTAATAAGAAAAACCCTTTTAGTTGTTACAGGTGAATAATCCCTGTTGTAAAGAGAGGATTTTTTTTAAAAGATCTATCACTGGCTCTAGCTAGGTAGTTCAGTCGGTTAGAGCATCATCCCAATTCGCCAAGGTGGCCAGTCTATCTCTAGTCAGGGTGCATACAAGAAGCAACCTATAAATGTATAAATATGTGAAATAACAAATCAATGTTTCTCTCTCTCTAAAAGCAATAACAAGTGTCTTCCGGTGAGGATAAAAAAAGAAGGGATATACCGCATCACCATTCCCCCTAACCACGTTTCCTCAGTCACAGTAGAAGCCGCACAGACATACACTCCCTGGTTGACTTCATGTAGAAACTATTCCTGACTTATCCCAAGGGGCCTGAGTCCCTACCCAGTTACGTTTGCTTAATTTTAGTGTAGTCTCACCAGGGTCACTGTACAAATTATTTTGAAACAGGTTTAATGATCCTGTCTAATCTCTTCCACATTGCCAGGTCCCTGCAAATTTCTCACTTCTTAATGAAATACCTCTCACTTCTTGATAGACTATTCCTCAGTTTTTGATAGAATATTTCACACTTCTTGATAGAATTTCATCTTATGAAAGGAAAATATCTACAGGGAACTTATTTCAGTTGCCAACCCCCGCCACCCCTCCAAATATCAACAAATCATATCACTCACTGCACAACTTAATTGTGTGGCAAATAGTAATTCGAAATTTTATTGTATCCTTCAGTAAAAAATAACACAGTAGCTGAATACTGGCAGAAATGAAATGAAATGTCTTATTGAACCACAAACAGGTTCAAAGTTTGCCAGCAGAAATGCAGGACAAAAGGATAAGCAAGCATTGTTATATACCTATAAATTTTAAGTGTTCTATAAAATGTTATTAATCTTAAGAAAATTATCTCTTCATTAAAAGATAACAGACTAATGTCAAATGACTTCATGTTTCTTTTACTCCTTAATAACGTTACTCTTGACCATTCCATCCCATCCAGTTAGTCTCTAAATCCTGCATTTTATCTTTCCTGATCCGTTGGTGTGCACTATCACCATATAGCACAGTAGTAGTTCAGGGTCTCTCCCTTCGAGTTCTCAACTTATAAACAAAAAGTTTAAAAATTAAAAGTTAAAATAATTTAACATTCTGAAGGCTCAACGAAATATACTCATGTTATCAAATAAGAACAGGCAACACCTAAGAGCTGACGAATGTTCCCTACGCTGCTTTGCTACATCACAGTCAGTGCTCAGAACTCCAGAGCGCAGGCCCTCGCCTCTGCCCCGAACAGCTAGTCCCCGACCGCAGCCAACCCAGCCTGCCAAACTCCCTCCCTGGGGCTTTCGATTAAGATTAAATGGTTAGTTTTCAACATTACAATGATGACTTTAATGGTCAGATATATACACACCTTTCAAAATTTTTGATGGTACCAGAATACCACAACATCAGTGAATGTCAACTTCTAATCAAAGCTGGATCTGAAATTCTTTTCCAGGATAAAACCCTAATAGGGAAATTCAATTAGATTGTTCTAATTTACAGCATCTCCCTTCCCAACCACTTTCCAAACCAAGAAATATCTGCGTTCATTTATTCAATAAATGTATTATACGAGCACTTTCCTTTTCTTCAGCTTTCAGCCTTCCTCCTCTCCCTCCTCCCCTACAAGAAAGGACCATAGTGGAAAAAACCTTGGTAACACGAACTGAAGCAGACATGGTTTTGAATCCCAACTCTGCTATGCTAGTCCATTCCTCTCTGTGTCTAAACCTTTCTCCCCTATAGAACAGGAAAAACAATGCCTTCTTTTGAAGAAAATTTCTGTGAAGATATGTGAAAAGAACATACCTCATTGCTTAAGAGACAACAGGGCCTCAATAAACAGTAAATATTCACAGTTTAAAAGATTACAATCCAAAAGAACCTATGCACCCCAATGTTCATAGCGGCACAGTTTACAATAGCCAAGTGTTAGAAGCAACCTAGGTGCCCATCAGTAAATGAATGGATCAAAAAATTATGGTACATATATACAATGGAATTCTATGCAGCAGAAAGAAAGAAGGAGCTACTACCCTTTGCAACAGCATGGATGGAACTAGAAAGCATTATGCTGAGTGAAATAAGCCAGGCAGTGAAAGACAAATACATTATGATCTCACCTTTAACAGGAAGCTAAACAACAAAACAAACAAGCAAGCAAAATACAACCAAAGACACAGAAGGGGGAGGGGAGGGAATTTCGGGGGGAAAAGGGGAAGGATTTACAGGAACTAGTATAAAGGACACATGGACAACAACAAAGGGGGGTGGAAATGGGAGAGAGATGGGGATCCCTGGCGGGGGGGGACTGGGATGGGAGTAAAATTCAGAAAACTGTACTTGAACAACAACTTAAAAAAATAAAGTAAAAAATAAAATATGCAAAAAAAAAGGAATTCCACTAANCTACTACCCTTTGCAACAGCATGGATGGAACTAGAAAGCATTATGCTGAGTGAAATAAGCCAGGCAGTGAAAGACAAATACATTATGATCTCACCTTTAACAGGAAGCTAAACAACAAAACAAACAAGCAAGCAAAATACAACCAAAGACACAGAAGGGGGAGGGGAGGGAATTTCGGGGGGAAAAGGGGAAGGATTTACAGGAACTAGTATAAAGGACACATGGACAACAACAAAGGGGGGTGGAAATGGGAGGGAGATGGGGATCCCTGGCGGGGGGGACTGGGATGGGAGTAAAATTCAGAAAACTGTACTTGAACAACAATTTAAAAAAATAAAGTAAAAAATAAAATATGCAAAAAAAAGGAATTCCACTAAAACATATGCTATATAATTGAATATAAGTACAAATAAAAAGCACCTGGTAAAAAAAAAACACCCTACAATATTCCCCCCAAATCGCTAACATCTAGCACCTCAGTTTTCACCAACATTTTCAAAATTGTTATGCATAAAATAATATGAACTTTATATATTTTTTACTTTTAATCACATTTTGACAATTATATGTAAAATAATATTAGGTGATCTTAAAACCAAAGTTTCATCATCTTGCTTCTCTGCCTAATCTTTCAACAGCCTCCCATTACAGCTAATATAAAATCCAAATTCATTACCATGGCATTCAAAAGGGCGACAGCATCTGGTTCCTGCCTCTCTACAACCTAATCTCACATCACACTCCCTCTAATTCAGTAAGTTCTGGCCGCACTGTTCAGTGTCCTGAACAGGTTGTTTCCCACATTGAAGTCTTTGCATTTTCTATCTTTTCTGCCTGAACACTCATTCCACACTCACTTTGTCACATGGCTAGAGCTTCTTCTCATCCTTCATGGTTCAATCCAGCTGTCATTTCCACAGAAGCTGCTCTGACAACCAGCTCTGCAAGGGCCCTAGTCTCCGGTTCTGCCAGTTAGGTGTGTGCTCTTCTCAGCGATTCCCTTTCTGGTTCTTTGGAAGACCTATCCCCCCACCTCCCAATAGAAGACTAGACTGCAAGAGAATATTCAAATGACCCAGGTTTGCCATGGCTACTTGCTACTTGCACACTGGTTTGTTTTTGTGTTTTGCTTGCTTACTTTTTTATCCTCTTCAGGATTCTACTGATTGGAAAGGTGGTTGGGTCAGAGTAGAATTAAGTATTAGTGATTCCTAGTGACAGCTAATCTCCACTGTTTTTCCTAAGATCAGCCTGTCTCAAAAATGTTATTTTCAAATGATTTCAAGTCTGTCCTTTATAAAAATGGTTTAGTATCACTTTTGAAAGTGTCATAAATAATATTAACATTTTATAACTTCTACATGATCATCTGATCGCTGCAAACAATACTACTGATGTTCTGAACAATTACCTGGAAATTCTCTAAAATGACTCTTAGAAAATGTTAATGATAGTCTTGGTTAACATGCCAGCAATATTTCTATCTCACCTTGAAGCAGGGAGAAAATTTGAATTGGTCATTTTCATTCTGCTAGATGAGAAAAAAGTAAGAATTTTCATATTAACTATGTAGAACTTTCATGAAAACATCTTACAAGCAACTTTTTGTTATTTGTGGTCAGAAGAGTCTTCTAAGAATAAGACATGTCACCTAACACATGATGCAAAGCCTTTTGAATTTCTAAGACACTAGTGTTTTTGTTCCACTTTCACAAATTACATTGATGAAAATACGGGCTCAATGATAACAACTCAGAGGTGCAGCCCAAAGACCTGAATGACACTGTTTGACACTCTGAGTCAATGCTTCTTTGATTGTTAAACGGTGTCGTATTCTGAGTATAAAATGTTTTATCACAGTAAATTGTCAAGTTCTTTTAAAGAGAGTGTATCTTCTTTGCAATGCTTCTTTTCCAGTCATCCACAGTTACTCTGACATACTATAAAAATAGATAATTATCTAATCTGAAACACATTCTAAATAACTCTGAAATGGACACGACTACAGTCATGAATATTCAAGATCACTTCTACTTCCTATGCCAATGTTTTATTTTATTGCTACAATTACAGAGGCTTTTGTGGTTGAGAGGTATTTGTGGGTTTGCAAAGAGAAAGGCATCAACCCAGCCTACTATAGCTAGCAATCTTTTGCAATCATCTGCGGTTTTTTAAAAATCATAACAATAAATATTTCATTACCTCGTTGCCATCTGCAAAGTCGCTGGGTTTTCCCTTTCATTTCAATGAATTATAGAAACAAGAGAACGCTCGATGTCAACAATGACCTGTATAATATAATTTACCTTACTGGTTTACAATGTCACCACGGCAAGAGACCGAGGGCAAGAAACAACAACTTACAAACTAGAAATTCAGAGATCCAAGACCTAGTCCTAGCTTCTTTAACAAAACACAAGGATACTTCTAAGACAGAGTGGGTATTACAGGACCAAGTCTAAAGGTATAACAACAGCAGCTAACATTACTGGACAATTATTATGTGCCAGGCACTGTTCCAGGGCTTTACCTGTATTAATTTTTACTCCTCCAATCATAGTGATAGAAATTATTATTATCTCCATTTACAATGAGAAAACTGAGCCAATAAATAAATAAATAATTTGCTCAAAGTTGTGAAGCTAGCTATGGAAAAGATAAGATTTGAAACAAGTCACTGTGGCTCCACTGTGCCCGAGATCATAATCACTAAATCTGCACTGATACAGTAGCCACTTGGAGACATGTGGCCATTGAGAATCTGAAACAAGACTAATCTTAATTAAAGTTGCTTTAAGTATAAAATACATTACACACCAGTTTAGAAGGCTGGGTACACACACACAGAATGTAGAATATATCTAACAATTTTAATACTGGTAACAAGTGAAATAGTTTGGATATATTTAATAAAAATATTATTTAAATGAATTCTACCTGTTTCTTTTTACTTTTCTAATGGAGTACCTAGAAAATTTCAAATTATGTATGTGGCTTGCACTGTACCTCTACAGTACTGCATGGCAACACACTACCACCCTTCATTAATATGCTTTAAAACAAACAAGCAAGTCCTTTCCAAATTAAAAAAAACTTTCGTTGTTTTCTTCAAAGGGTAAAAGATTATGAATCATGACAGCACACTCAAAGGACAAAAGCAAAGCTCTCCTGGCCGTCGAATATCTGGTCTGCCTCCTAAACAGTAACAGAGCATTTAAGCCACTATGACCACTCTCCCTTTAACGCCTACTCAGAAATGTCTTTTTAGAAACTAAACTTTTCAAAACTTTTAATTAAAAATGAAGTTATGATTAATTTATTATTGATGAATGTTCAAACCATTGGGAGGTTTCTGAAAAACAGATAGTTACAAAATTTCAGTGTCATCCACAACAAATTACTTACAAATCCCAAATGAGGAAAGTACCTTCCTAATGGATGGATCTGGTGGCCTCCGACTTAACTAAGGGATCAAATTAGGTACTACCAGCAGCGAGACAACCTGACATCATATACATCCTAATGGGCTGCAGCAGTAAGAAGTATTGCAATATTCTTACTAAAAGAGTTTAACCTAAATCTAAGACTGAAAAAATAATTGAACTAATTCAGGATGTAACACATTCTGTAAAACAACTGCCTGGACTTTTCGAAAAGCAGTCAGTGCTGTGAGAAACGGAGACAAGGGGACTGCCCCAGATGGAGAGAGACCTAAGAGACAAACACAAGTGCACAAGTGATTTTTTTACTGGGTCCTGGGCTAAAACAAACAAACAAAAAAACCATTTAGGGAATAACTGGGTGGATTTAAATTTTGAATATATTCAATAATATTTTTGAATTTTCTTAGATGTGATGAATAGCATTGTTATGTAGTGAAATGTCCCTATTCCTGGGTACTTTTGCAATATTAAAACACTGAGATAAAAACACTGCATTGGGTTGTTGACTGTGTAAGCTATTACAACATACCACAAACTATGTACACATAGCATATGCCCTAATGCATAAGGACTCCAGAAAGTTCAGACAAGTGAAACTAATTATACAACCCAGAAGAGTAATAATTTACAGTGGACATGCATAAATTGATCATTTAAGCTACCCCACACCATTTCAATAAATTCCTTTCACTGAAGTTAGTTAAAATGGGTGATGCCTGCAAAATAACAAAAAACAAAGAAAAAAACCCACTCTGGGTATGTAAGATTTTAAAACAGATTTAACTATCACATTTTCATATAATTAGTTAAAAACTAATAAAATGGCATAACAATTTAATAAAGTTTTCCCAATATTCTGCCAATTTGAGGTCATTATTGACTGTCAAATCTTTATTTTAGTTATTTGAGAAGAAATTTTTCTAATTTTAGAATCTAGGACCTGACCTTTGTTTAAAAACAAAACATGAAAATAATATATCTTTCTTAATAACCTACTTTATTTATGTTTTCATTTTTGAAGTTAAACAGCACTTCTTATTTCTATTTTTATTGTTTTATTTTATTTTAAGATTTTATTTATTTTTAGAGGGGAAAGGAAGGAGAGAGAGAGAAATATCAATGTATGGTTGCCTCTCGTGAGTCCCCCGCTAGGAACTGGCCTGCAACCCAGGCATGTGCCCTGACTGGGAATCGAACCGCGATTGTGTGGTTCTCAGGCCCGTGCTCAATCCACTGAGCTACACCAGCCAGGGCCTATTTTATTTTTTAATTAAAAATTTTAATATATTTTATTGATCATGCTATTACAGTTGTCCCATCCCCCCTTCATTCCCCTCTACCCTGCACATCCCCTCCCACTCAACATCCCCCCCCTTTAGTTCATGTCCATGTGTGGTAAGTTCTTTAGCTTCTACATTTCCCATATGATTCTTGCCTTCCCCCTGTCTATTTTCTACCAACCATCTATGCCACTTATTTTCTGTACCTTCTCCCCTTCTCTCCTCCTCCCACTCCCCTGTTGCTAATCTTCCATGTGATCTCCATTTCTGTGACTCCACTCCTGTTTCAGGTGTCTGCTTAGTTTGCTTTTGTTTTAGGTGTGGTTGTTAATAACTGTAAGTTTTCTGTCTTTTTACTGTTCATAGTTTTTATCTTCTTTTTCTTAGATAAGTCCCTTTAACATTTCATACAATAAGGGCTTGGTGATGATGAACTCCTTTAACTTGACCTTATGTGAGAGGCACTTTATCTGTCCTTCCATTCTAAATGAAAGCTTTGCTGGATAGAGCAATCTTGGAGGTAGATCCTTTCCTTTCATGACTTGGAATACTTCTTTCCAGTCCCTTCTTGCCTGTTAAGGTCTCTTTTGAGAAATCAGCTGACAGTCTAATGGGAATTCCTTTGTAGGTGACTGTCCCCTTATCTCTTACTGCTTCTAGAATTCTCACCTTCATTTTAATCTTGGGTAATATAATTATGATGTGCCTTGGTATGTTCGTCTTTGGGTCCAGCTTCTTTGGGACTCTCTGAGCTTCCTGAATTTCCTGGAAGTCTATTTCCTTTTCCAGATTGGGGAAGTTCTACTTTATTATTTGTTCAAATAAGTTTTCCATTCATGGCTGTTCCTCTTCCCCTTCTGTTACCCCTATAATTCAGATGTTGGAACATTTAAAGATGTCCTGGAGGTTCCTAAGCCTCTCATTTTTTGAATTCCTGTTTCTTTATTCTTTTCTGTTTGGTTGTTTCTTTCTTCCTTCTGGTCCACTCCATTGATCTGAGTCCCAGTTTTCTTTCCATCACTATTGGTTCCCTGTGCATTTTTCTTCATTTCTCTTAGTGTAGCCTTCATTTTTTCATCTAATTTGCAACCCAAATCAACCAATTTTGTGAGCATTCTCATCATCAGTGCTTTGAATTGTGCATCTGGTAGGTTGGCTCTTTCTTGGTCACTTAAATGTATTGGCTCTGGGGCTTTGATCTGTTCTTCTGTTTGTGCCATTTTTTGGGGGGTCTGGTTGCACCTGTTACTTATGAGAGGCGGAGCCTTAGGTGTTCACCAGGGCAGGGCAACCCAGTTGCTGGGTTCTGACACTGTATGTGGGGGCGGGGTTAGAGAGGGAACAATGGCGTTTGTTCTGCTATCTCTCGGATTTCAGGTGGGCTTGTGTATATTCTAGGACGTTGTGGGCCTCTCCAAGGAACTCTCCCATGAGGCTGGGAGTCTCTCCCGGTACCTCAACCCCCACAAGTGTTTTCAATCCATGCTTTTAGGCTTTATGTCCCAGCGCTGGGGCCCTGGTTTGCATAGTCTGTCTTGCTCCCCATTTCCACCTGGTTTATCTGTTCCCAAATGTGTGTCCACAGTCACACCTCACTGTGTGCACCTCACCGGGTATGCCTATTGCCACTTTGCTCCCAGGGTCTGCTAGCTGCTGCCTGCGTGACCAGGACTGCCAACCACCACTTTTTCCTGCCACAATCCTCTCACGTCTAGTTTTAAAGTGTGCTTCCAAAAGCCTTTGATTCCCTTGCCTTTGTTCAGGGAAACTAGATAAAATAAACCTAAGATTAAAATGCTTTAAGATCAAAAAGTAGAGTAAAGAGGTCTGAATAATAACCTAATTACCATAGACCACTAGGATTCAAAACGATACATTACATCTTTATTGTTTAAGATTTTATTAATTTATTTTTAGAGAGAGGGGAAAGGAGGGAAGGAAAGAAGCATCAATGTGCTAGAGAAACACCAGTTGATTGCCTCTCACATGCCCCCAGCTGGGGATTGAACCCACAACTTAGGCATGTGCCCTGACTGGAAATGAAGCAGTGATCTTTCAGTCTGCAGGACGAGGCCCTACCCATTGAGCCATACCAGCCAGGGCAGTGTATTTACTACATTTTGAGAGCAGAGTTTCAAGAGTTTAAGTCAGTAACAATAACACCAAAGGTTTCTGGACTTCAAGGGCTCATTAAAATAAATAATCACACATTAATTTTCTCAAAAATATTACTAAGAATCTACTATGTATAAGGACAAAAAAAATTTTTTGTTCCTGTTTACCAATCCTCACTCCACCATAGCCCACTCCTATCCCCACAATACAAATTTAATGAGAGCAGGAACTTGCCTGGCATCTATCTGGGTACTCAATTAGTATTTACTGAATGAATGAAGATCCTAAGCACCTAAGTTACAACAGTGAGACACAAGTATCTACCCTCAGACACACACAACACAATCACAGCTCACACAAACACAACCAGCACAGTGTGGTGGGAGCCAAGAAAAGGTGCACTCAGAGAGAACTGGCCTAACAGGGAAAACATTCCTGCAAAATGTGATTATTGACACAAAAGTGAGGGAGGAGGAGGAGACAGCCAGTGAAGAGCAGAATGAGGCCAAAGGAACAGAAGGTGCAAAGGCCCAGAAACCAGATGGCAGTGGAAGAGGCAAAGGGCTCAAGGAAATTTAGAATCAGGTAGGCAAGGACTAGACTGTGAAAAATTTTATATGCTATGTTAAGAAGTTTGGCAAAGGCACCCTGGCTGGTGTGGCTCAGTGGATTGAGTGCTGCTCTGCAAACTAAGGGTCACTGGTTCAATTCCCACTCAGGGTACATGCCTGGGCTGCAGGCCATGTCTCCAGTAGGGGGCTCTCGAGAGGCAATTACACACTGATGTTTCTCTCCCTCCCCCTCTCCCCCTCTAAAAATAAATAAATAAAATCTGGAAAAAAAAGTTTGCCAAGGGCTTTAGATGAGAACGAAGATAACATTTCTTATTAAAAGGATCGTTCTTGCTGCAAAATGAAGATTAACTTGAAGAGAACAAGGCTATCCACAGGGAAACTGGTTGGAAAGCAACTACAGAAATCTCAGGTGAACTTGATGAATTCATATCAGGAAACTAGCAAGAGTTAAGAGAAATGGGTAGATTTGATGGATTTTTAGGGTGAACTCAATCAGCCTTGGAGAAAAATTAAATAGGAAAGTGAGTGTAAGTTAATGTGGAATAAGGGCAATGGAGGAGTCAAAGGTGACTGACAAGTTTCTGGCTTAAACAGAGGTGCTAGTCACTGAGGACACAGTGGGGGAAGTCCCGGTACCCTCTGATGTAGACACAGAGAGTTTAAGATGATAATGGGATGCGGATGCGGATGCAGATGTGGATGTGGATGTGGATGTGGATGTGGATGCGGAGGGCAACAAGCTTGGAACTCAGCAGAGATTCAGAATGGCGATACATGTTGCATCTGAAGTTACAAGATAAAATGAGATAGACTAAGAAGTGAAAAATCTGAGGAGAGCTGAGTACCAAATTTTGCAGAATACCAACATGTAAGAGAAAGGCAGAGAAAAAGCCTACAGAAAGTTACAGAGGTCAAAGAACAAGAGAACATGGAATCACCAGGAGCCAAAGGACTACTTCCAGGAGGGTTAATGGCTGAGAGTAAAAAAGAGATGGATGCACATGACCTAGACAAGAACAGAGGCCAGACTACAGTAGGGCACTGGGGAACAGACGCCACACAAGAAACAGGACCTGTCAAATGCAAAAGAGAGCTTACAAATTAATTACCTGGTTAAACCCTATTAAAATTCAGATTTTGTGTCAGTTGCAGGGTAAGGCCTGAGATTCCACATTTCTAATGCATATCCAGTCCACAAACAACACTTTGAGAGGCAAGGATATAGGGACCACTTTTTAAAAGTTTGAGCATAAAACATAGAGAAGGAAAAGGTTGGTAAATAAAGATCTGAGTTTGTTCATCTTTTTCAGTCCTTGTAATAGAGGAGAGAGTTGAGCATGCTGAAAGGTGGAAAGAACCAGAGAGGGTTAGATAGAATATTCAGGCAAGAGGAAGGTAAGATCAGGATCCAGGCTTCTGGCCGTAACGGAGGAATAGGGACTAGACTCATTACCCTCCCACCTCACACAACTAGAAAACTAGACAAAACTCAATGACATGATACTTTTCAGATGCTGCACAACAGGCTGCACAGGACTGTCACCCCTGAGAGAAAGGACACAAACAAGTTACCCTGTGTCACACTAAAATTACCCCACATCACAGCTTGAAGATATCCCATCTGTCAAGGCCTCAGCATGAGGGAAGAGAAAAGCAAAGAGATCTACGAATCTGACATAGTTGAAGAGAAATCAGTTAAGGCCAAGGTGATGACAATTTTCACGGCCGAGTACAGAAGGAGCTGAGAGAGAGGCAGGGAGGGACACAGAGAGACAAGCAGATGCACAGACACGCACATACAAACGAACTCTGCAATTTGGTAGAAGAGTGCCCTTGAACCTTCAGATGCCTGTTCATGCCCCTGTGAGGGGCTGAAATTGTACAAAGTATGTTTTCTAACCACAGGATTCAATTAGAAATCAATAACAGATATTTGGAAAATCCCAAAATATTTGGAAATTAAGCAATATACAAGGTCTGGCAGATAATGTCTGCTAGAGTATGATTGTGTAATAGGGTAATAGCATGGGTGTAATAATCTATAATTTTAATTTGAACATTTCACCTAAAAGGTCATATGGTGTGCTTGAGTGTGACATTGTTATGTTACAGAATTATATGCTTATGGTTTTGTAATAAAAGATTTTGTAGTAAAAAAAAGGGCTCTTATTTGTGCCGGACTCTGTATTTCCAAAGAACCAACAGATTAAAGAAGAGATCACACAAGAAATTACAAAATATTTTGAACTTCATGACAATGGATACACAGCAGGTCGGACCAGTGCGACGTAACTAAAACAATGCTTAGAGAAAAATTTCAAGCATTAAATGTCTACATTAAAAAAACATGCAGGAGGACTGATTTTTGGATCAGAATATGGATCATTGTTTTGTTGTAAGAAGGAAGGAAGATGAGAAAATGGGGAGCCTGGCGGTCGTTATGGGTGTCATAGCTCCCTGCCTGTACAATCTCTAAAGTACGAGGGGGGCACAACTGTTGGTGGTGCAGCGGCCTAGGGGTCGAGCGGCTGCCGGTCACACCACGCATCTGAGCAGCTGCAGGGAGACAACATGAAAGGAAAAGCAAGGATCACTGGGCCACCCCGAGAATCCAGTTACGTTGGTAACTGTATTTAAAGGATTTCAGATATGAGAACGTGATTTTGTAGAGGACAAAGGGAGAGGAAAATGGACATTAAAAACTGAATTTTCTTAGGCAGATTAGTGGAAAGTTACAGTGAAGTAAGAGAATTAAAAATATCAGCAAGTGCATGTCAATGGAATCTAAGACAGGGAAGGAAATAAACAAGAGCGAAGTGAGATGGGCAAACATGGTGCCCATATGATGTGAGAACCTAAAAGGACAGGAGACTGTGGTGAGACTGTGATACTATGTTAATATTTCAGCACCATGGAGTAATGACGAGGGGTAGGGTGCAGCTATGGAAGCTGGTGCTCGAAGCAGCATGAAAAGAGATGTCACTGAAGATGACAAAGTGAAAGAACTGGAGGTGACAGTAGGAAAGGAAGCCAAGCAGACACTCCAATTACCCAGAACAATGGCAGACCTGGAATGGAGAGGAGGACTGTAAAACAAGACCTTAAGTTTTCACTAAATGAAAGTGAATAGTAAGTACATAGGTGACAGTGAACAAGAGAACCAGAGATAAAATTCAGTGGCCCACATCTTGAAAGAGGAGAAAGTTTTATAATTATTTCACATTTCTGAAAGCTGTTTTTATGTTATTCTTCAGTAATCAGCTATGTTCTAGAGAACGGATGTCGTTCTACATATCGCTAATTGAGTACTTTTCTCATATGAAAAACAAGCACCACAGATTTTATTCAAATACACCACCACATGTTTACAAATTGTTACCAAGTTCAGCTAAAAACAAATTCTGAGTAAAAATGCATTAATTCTTGAACACAGAAAACAAACAGCACATGAATAATTTATTAAAAGCTTTTGCTGTCAGCAGCTTTACCAACAGAAGTAATACTTATGAAATCCCATAGGACAATTCAGCAACTTAAATATATGCAAAAGAGAACACAAGATGAAGAATGCTTAATAATGAACCCTACAATATCAAAGCTATGCTCTACAAATAAGGCCGCACGTGCACAAGCTCTCACTGCAAGATAAACAGATGTTTCAGAGAAATCATGCCAGTCTTACAAGGTCTTGCACAGCATGTTCTAGAATTCATCTGTTCCACTGCACATACAATGATGGAAATAAACTAAATTCAAAAGCTTGTTAAAACACAAGCCTGAATTAGTTAAGTCCGAGACAAATTCATATTTTATTCACTGATCCCTTAATCTCTTGATAACACACTTCTGATGTGAAATTATCTTGGGGGTGGGGGAAGTGAAGAGAGGAGGAGACCTCTAAAATCCAAGAAAGATGTTAATAATATGCAGAGGATAAGGCAGGAGCCCCAAAACACTCACAATAAAGCCATATTTAATACAACCAAGCAGTTGTAAACGCATCTGTGGGAGTAACATAGGCCTTTTCCATACTACTATAACTGCCCATCTTTTTCACCCAGATGTAGAATTAGTCACTAAAATGAAATGCAAATGGTCCTTAAGCACTTTCAAAAGATCTCTACCTCACTCATAATAAGAGAAATGCAAATTAAAACTACACTGATATACAATTTCTCACCTATCATACCGGAAAAAATCCAAATGTTTAACAACATATCCTATAGGCAAAGTATAGGGGAAAAGGCTGATCAAAGTGCCCACTACAAAGGAAAGTTGCAATATCCGGCACAGTTAAATATTTATTAGCCCTCTAGACTTAGCAATCCCTACACATGGCCAAAATACGAAAACAGACACAAGCAAAGACTAGTCACTGCAGTGCTACTTGTACCAACTATCTGGAAGCAACCTTGATGTCCATCGACAGTGGGCACTCTGAACACCCTGACACAAACAGGGACGAAGCAGGTATAAACAGGATTACAGAATAACTATTTTCTTTTTTTAAATATTTTATTTATTTATTTTTAGAGAAAGGGGAAGGGAAGGAGAAAGAGGGAGAGTAACATCAATGTATGGTTGCCTCTCATGTGTCCCCCACTGGGGGACAATGTATGGTTGCAGACTACCTAGCCTGCAACCTAGGCATGTACCCTGACTGGGAATCAAACCAGCGACTCTTTGCTTCACAGGCCCGTGCTCAATCCACTGAGCTACACCAGCCAGGGCCAGAATAACTATTTTCAATACATTCTATTACCACAGAGTAATCTCTAGAATAAATTAAGCAAAAAAGCAAGGTTGGAGAAAAGTGGGTAGGTTTATCTAAGAAAGGTGGGATATTTATTACACACAATTTTATGCCCATATAAAAAGAGGAAATGTGGTCAGAGGAGGCAAGCAATCAGCTACATGTCTCTAAATAAAACTGGCTCATAGATTTGGCTTTGGGATCATGTATGTATTTTACATACTATAAAACAAAGTTAAATTGTAAATACCCCTAAAAATTAAAAGTAGGAATGAAACAAACCTAAATCTCTGGTTGTCATAACCACACAAGGTCTGCAGGCTATGTCTAGAAGAATTACTCTAAGAATATTTAAGAAGAGAGAAACCAAACTACACAAAGTGGAATTTGCCCTAAGGACCAAAAGAACGGCATACACTTTAAACCTTTCCAATAACCATGTTGCTGCAGTTTCTGTGAGACTAGTGCATGTTGTGGGAGAAAGCAAGTGAGGAATTTCACTGCTACCTGGAGAAAGGATTCTCAATGCAGAAGAAAAGCGATACAGATAAAACCAATGAGATTAAGTAAAAACCAAGTATCCCTTAATTTTAATTGTAAACACCAATAAGACTTGTGTTTTATTTATTTAAAAAAATATTACTTCCTAGCGAAGTTCATTGAAAAGGCATAGTAAAAATGACCAACCCAGTAGCAATGAGTCCTTTCCATACCCAGAATTTTACTCTAAATTCTATTTTCTACATAAAAGAGCCTTCAAAAAAACTGGCGCACTCCATTTCTACAATTAAAAAAAGATGGATCTGCAACCCCTTGCTACACAACAAAAAGCTACCAATGACTACCAGGGGCGTCCCAAGAGACTCAAGAGGCTCTTAATGGCCAAATACAGAATATTTAAGCATCAATAATGACAATAATGCAATAAACTGAAACAAACTGTGGGCATGTACATATACCAATGCCCACAATTATATAATATATATAATTTTATATTAATAACAGCTATTTTATTAATTCTTTGTAGTTCAAATCACAGCACCTGATAGCAATCAACAGTTCCCTCCATTCTGTCATTGCTTTTATTAAAAATAGTCAATCAACATTTGAGGTCATTTTATATTCTCGCTTACCCATTCACAGGCTCCACTGAAACTTTTTCCAGAGCTACGAACAATCTCCATTTGGCTAAAAAAATCAAACGCCTTTAAATCCCTGATGTCTTCAGGTGTTTCTTTTTACCAGACGCCCCCTGAAACTCTCCTCTGTCACAGAGCACTTGCCAAACTCTTTTTAATCTCCACTTCCATCTTTTTCTGTCATGCTCTAAGTGAAAAGTATTTTGCAAAGATCAGTCCTTGGTTTCCTCTCGTCTTTTTCTACATACTTTTACCCTGGTAATTTTGTGCAAATTTTATGGCCTCAATGATCATGATCATTTCTGGGAGGATACTGTGAGTATCCTACCAAATTCACTGATTGTAAACAAATCTCCAATACACTCTGAAATCTAGCCAATGGAAATCTAGCTCTCCACAAGCAATCCTAGTCATTTCTCTATATTCTGATAAACAACAAACAAAAGGTGACTTCAGCACTGTCCTAACTTTCTACTGATACTTCCAAAGCATGACTCCACATTTCTTAAACTCCTTCTCCTTTAAGGCATATGACAGTTAATTTACTGCCTCTCAGCTTTAAATCCACTTTCACTGCTTTGCTTTTTTCTATGGGAACTGGATTCTTTAGACTATGTACTTCCTTTGTCAGTGGACTTGATACCAGGCTCAGCCAAAACCAGGGTGCTACCTTTACACACCTCAGTGTTCTCTTTTACTCCTGTTACTAGTTAACAGCCTTTGACCTGCATAACAACTTTGTAAATTAAAATTTCCCTACACAAATTATGGGTACGGCTTCTATCTCCTCACTGTAGCCTGAATAACCAGGGCTCATGCCCTATAGTAGCTATAACACTGCCTTACAATGGCTTATTCCCCTCCCCCCTTCTGAATCATTATTTTCTTTACCTCATAATTAAAGCCTTTAAATGATACAGACACAACTTTAACTTTATATAAACATAAAACTCTAAGATAAAATTATCTTTATCACTACTGATAAATCATAAGTCTGGTGACCTTCATGAACCGCTTTTTTTAGTTTTTGTCTGTAGCTCAGGATTCACTCAGTCTTCTGCATTGCCTTTTTTTTTTTTAAACAGACTGTTGGACAGCTCCTTCCGTATTCACTATGATGGCAAAGGTATGACGGCCCCAGTTCAACCCTTCTGAAAGCATCAAGTGTTAACAATGCTAGGTAATTTTATTACTGATCTGAGTCACAGCTCAAATTCTACCTTTTCCATGACACGTTTGCAAATCACCACACCAATAAGTGTTCCCACTCTTCTCTAACTCTGAAAATCACTTTTATAGATGGATGGTAGTGATATTTCAGTACTTCCTCAGATCTACAAGTTTTTATCACCTTTAACGTACTAGGCCATTTGCAAGAAATACAAGACCACCTCGGTCAAGTTTACAACCCTATTTGGAAAATAAGACATACTTATATAACTTGGTAAAGCTTTTGAAAACAACAAAGTGACTTCTGGTCAAGATGGCAGCATGGGCAGACATGGGTCACCCCTCCACACAACCATATGAAAATTATAAATAAAATATAGAACAACCATCACTCAAGAATGTCAGAAATAGAACTGAATGGAACTCTGACAACTACAAAATCAACTTGAATGGAAGTCTGACAGCTACGGAACCAAAGAAAGCATATCCATCCAGACTGGTGGCAGGGGCGCAGATACGGAACGGGTAGGTTGCACACCCATGTAGGTAAAAATTCAGGAGGGATATATCTCAGGAGAAAGGAGTCCCAGACCCCAAATAAAACAGGCCCCATGGCCCAGGATTCCAGTGCCAGAAAAAGTAAGTTCCCACAACTTCTGACTCCAAAAAACCCCAGTGGGGATAGCATCAGTGAAAGAAACTGGAGGCCCAGGCAGTTCCTCTTAAAGAACCCACACACAGACTCACCTACTCAGACTCACTCCCTCTGAGCTCCAACACTGGGCAGCAAGCAGCATGACCGGCACAGCGGCATACAGGGAGAGACTGAAGTATCTCGCACCAAAGTAAGCAAAGGCCGTTGTCCCTTTGCTCAACCCTCCCACTACAGCCAGCAAGTTGGTACCATATCTGAGACCTCCTCAACTTGGATAACACTGACCCACCTTGGAGATCCCCAGGGGCTCTGCCCCACCCAATTTACAGGCCCACCCAAGCTGCTTTTCCATAAGAATAGCTGGTTTTGGCTCCCAAATTCTATCAAACAAGCAGCACCTGGCTTCAGTGAGCCGCAGCAGCAGCCAGCCTAGATTCACAGCTTGGCTTTGCCTGGGAATCTCCAAGCCCAGCACAAGTAGCAGGCATCTCAGATTGCTCTACAGCTCAGGCAGGGTGTGGTAGCTGACCTTGGCCTGAACCACCCAGAAAAGCTACACACTCAGTGGACAGCTACCGATCACTTCAAAGCACCACCACCCTGCCCATGATCCTCTATGGAGGGCGGAGGTTGGTGGTAAGTGGTCACAGCCAATCCTTGCAGCTGACTGGCCGGGGTAAATCCCGCCCTTTGATCTGCCAAGAGCAAACGAGACTCAACTACAAGAGGAGAGTATATCCAGCCCACACAAAGGGTGCACCAGCATGGGTGAAAGGGGAGGCTGTGCCACTGGACCCTACAGGACACCTACTACATTAGGCCACACTACCAAGACACAGAGTCAGAGCAGCTCTAGCTAATACATAGAAACAAACACAGGGAGGCTGCCAAAACAAGGAGACAAAGAAACACGGCCCAAATGAAAGAACAAAACAAAACTCCAGAAACAGAACTAAATGAAATGGAGTTAAGCAATCTCCCAGATGCAGAGTTCAAAACACTTCAGCAGGATAAAAAAGACCTAGTCAAAAACGAAGGATACACTAATTGAAATAAAAAACAATTTACAGGGATACAACAGTAGAGCGGATGAAGCCGAGAATCACCATTAATAAGGAGTCAAAAAACAACAAATCAGAACAAGAAAAGAATCTCCCCAAAATGAGGATAGTACAGGTGAATATATAATATATTATCCAAATCAGGACATTCTGACAGAGGAGACACTAAAAATTATACCAAGAACAACAGATATAAACTGTCCAAAGCAATCAGAACTTAGGGTAACAAACACATATGCTGCCTTGCTAAAATACACCTAAAAAAACAAGATTCCTAGCTACTTTTATTTTTGGAGTCATGCATATTATTATACCAAAGAAATCTGTTCCAGTAAACTTGTAAATCAAAATGTCAATTTGACACAAGTGAAATATTTCCTATAAAAATTTAAAGCACACATTTTCAAGGACAATTTCACTATACTGCGTAAACTGCACGGGACGACAAGCACAATCAATACAGAATAAGCCCTGGCTGGGTGGCTCAGGTGTTTGGAGCATCATCCAGTACACCAAGGTGTGCAAGTTCGATTCCTGGTCAGGGCACATACCTGGGGTGCCAGTTCAATCCGCGGTTGGGGAGCATATGGGAAGCAACTAATCAATGTATCTCTCTCTCTCTCTAAAATAAAAAAAAACATATCCTCAGGTGAGGATTTTTAAAAGAGAGAATAAAATTAAGGAGATTATGAATCACAGGTCACATTATCATAATAAATTTTTTAAAATATTTTATTTATTTATTTTTAGAGAGAGGGGACAGGAAGGAGATATGGAGAAAAACATCAATGTGTGGTTGCCTCTCCTATGTCCCCCACTGGGGACCTGGCCTGCAACCCAGGCATGCACCCTGACTGGGAATCGAACCGCGATACTCTGGTTCGCAGGCCCACGCTCAATCCACTGAGCTACACCAGCCAGGGCTTAAATTCTTACTGGCATTTTTGTACACTGATAGTTAAAAGCTTTAATTTCTGTATCAAAACTATCTCCATAAGTGTACATTTATAACATTCATTTGAAAAACTAAACTTTTATGAATGATATGCTCCACTCCTTAAAATAAACTATGTATATACACAGAGACAGATATACACAGGGTGGGGCAGGCTGACAATTGTCCATATGGAAAATACAATCATTAATAGATAGAAATACAAGAGTAAATTCAGTGTTTCACATACTCACTACTATAAACCTACTTTTGCCCACCCTTATATTAATAAATATTTACATGTACTTATATATGAATATAAGCATATATGATATACATATATAAACACGAACTCTTTTCTAAAGTATCCATTAGGATTAAAAATTTATACATCCTTTCTGGGAAGCAATTTGACAATGTATGAATAGCCTTAAATATGTTGAACCCTGTCTAGTTCCAGAAATAAATCTTAAGTAAATTGTTAGAAAAAAACACACAAAAAAGATATTTCTCACACTTAAATATTCAACATTAGAATAATCTTTTTTTGCAAAATTATGGCACACAATGAAATTAGATAGCCATAGTGGGTCCAGATATAAAATGCTTGTAATATGAGCCCAAGTTTTGTTTTAAATACACACATGTGCATGAATGCATGCACACTTACACAGTTAAAAATATCAACTGTATTTTTAAATAGAAAGAAAACTAGAATAAAAATTCCAAAATGTTAATCATAATACTCTGAATTGTGAGATACATGATTTTACTTTTCTTTATTCATTTGCATAGTTTTCTAAATGTTAAACAATATTTTGTTTTCTACAATACATTACTACTCTGATTATGAAAGTTTTTACAATTTAAAGGACCCATTTGTTTTCATTATTGAATTGTACTGAATATTTAAAGGGAAAAAACCCCAGCATTCTGCAAATTTCTTCCAGAAAACAGAAAAGTAAGGAACATGTCACAACTAATTTTATGAGGCCAACATTATCCTGGTACTAAAACCAGACAAAAGCAGCACAAACTACAGACCCAAATTCCTCATGAATACAGGTGGACTAACCTTCAACAAAATATTAGCCAATGAAATCCAGCAATATATACAAAGAATACCAAGTCACAATCAAGTGGAGGTTCATCCCAGGAATGTACATTGATTCAATATTCACAGATCAATCAATGTCATCTACCTGAATGACAGACTAAAAACAAAACCGCATGATCACTGTAAACAGATGCAGAAAAGGCCTTGACAAACTCAACTCTCACTCACGATAAAAATTCTAATCGAAGTAGAAATAGAAAGAAACTACTTAACCCGATAAAGGACATCTTAACAAACCTAAACTTGACATCACACTTACTGGTGAAAGACTGAGCTGCTTGCCTGCCTGGGTCGGGAACAAGGCGGGGATGCGCACGCTCATCACACTGCCCTGCACTGTGGTGGAGAGCCCAGCCGGTGTGATAAGGCACAGAAAATTCCCGAAGAGGCAAACAGGTCAGAAAGAAAGAAATGGCACTGCCACTTTTTGCAGACAACTGATTGTCTACTTTGAAAATCACAAGGAATCTACACACAAAAAAAGCTTCTAGAACTATTGAGTTAAGCAAGGTTGGTTGTAGGGAACAATGTCAACATACACAAATCAATTATATTTTTTATATAATGGCAATAAACTGAAAATAAAAATTAGAAAACAAAACCATTTAAGACAGGTCCAAAAACATGAAGTACTTACGTATCTGAGAACTACAAAATGCTGACAAAAAAAATCAAAGGTGATGTAAGTGAAAAAACAGATATGTGTTCATGCACTGAAAGACCAATGTAGTTAAAATATCGATTCTTCCAAAATTGCTCCTAGATTTAGTTCAAGTCACAGCATAATCCCGAGCAGAATTTTTGTAAAGACAGATGACTAAAATTTATTGGGAAGGCAAATTAAGTAGAATAAAGAATCTCAAAAAAGGAACAAAGTTGGAGGATTAAAATTAGTTGAAGATTCACAACAGAGCAATGGTGAGGTGTGGAACTGGCAAAAGCACAGACACTCAGGTCACTCACTGGAAGCACACGGAGAACCCAGGGGTAGAGCGCACACTGATTTCCCATACAGGTGCAAATACAATTCAGTAGATAAAGAACAGTCTTCAACAACTAACTCTGGAACAACAGGACATCCACAGGCTTGTGGGCAGGAGAATACTTCAAACTTTATATTAAAATTAAACCAAAATGGATCATAAATCTAAACAAATCACATGTAAAGCATAAAAATCAAATGCAAAATATAAACCCATAAAAGAAATCAGAGTAATTTTCGGAAACCTGGATTAGACAAAGAGTTCTAAGACACGACACTAAAAGCATAATTCACAAAGGAATACAACTGACAGCGTTAACCTCACCAAAATTTAAAACTCTGCACTGAGTGTATGGGAAGATAAACAACAGACTGGGAGAAAATACTCACACACCATTAACAAAGGAAACTGTATACAGAATATATAAAGAACTAAAAACCCAAACATCAGAAAACAAACAACCCAGTTTTTTTCTAAATGTGCAAAAGATTTAAAGAGACATTTCACCAATAATGGCAAGAAAGCACAGAAAAAGATGTTTAATAACAGTAGTCATTAGAGAAATGCAAATTAAAACTACAAGACACCTATTAGAGTGGCAAAAACAAAACAAAACTGACAGTACCAAATACTGGGGAGGGGGGCACACAACTGGAATTCTACGCCACTGGAAAGAGTATGAAGCGGTGTGGCCACTCTGGAGAACAGTTTGTTCAACACGTATCACATGGCCCAGCCATCTCTATTTTTACCCTAGATGAATGAAAACATGTTGATATACAAAAAACCCTGCGCATACATGTTTATAACAGTTTATTCATAATCCCCACAACATGAAGACAACCCAGCCATCCTTCACTAGTTGTAATGGATAAACTGTGGCACCTCCATACGACGGACTACTACTCAGCAATGAAAAGGAACTACTACTGATATGCACAACATGGATGAATTTCAAAGGCTTAGTGAAAGACACTGGCCTCTAAAGGTTATACGCACCATGTATCTCCACTTACAGGGCATTATGGAAAAGGTAAGAGGCAGGGATGGAGAGATCACTGGTTGCTGGGCATTCGGAACGGAGGGAAGGTTTGCCTACTACAGAGGGCCAGGACGAGGAAGTTTCTGGACACTTACATATCCTCATTGCAGTAAGGGTTAAAAGAATCCACCATACATGTGGATAATACTCACAAAACTGTGTGTATACACACACAGAGTTAATTTCATACGTTAGTTTAAAATTTTAACTAAACTAATGATCTTTATTCCACCCAACCCTCACTCCTACCCCTGACTCCCTCATCATCATGTTTCCTGAATCAGTGAACAATAGCACCATCCATCCGGCTGCTCTATCACTCACTCTTTCATAAGCTTCAGGGGCCAACTAATGTACTCTGGTACATGTGGCTCACAGTCCTATTTCCAATGCCTGGAATATAGCAAGTATTCAGTAAATATTTGTTATCTAAATACAGAATTATTGCCCTGGCTGGTGTAGCTCAGTGGATTGCGCGTGGGCCTGCAAACCAAAGGATCGAGGTTCGATTCCCAGTCAGGGCACAGGCCTGGGTTGCAGGCCAGTTTCCAGAGGGGGACACATGAGAGGCAACCATACATTGATATTTCTCTCCCTCTCTCCTTCCTTTCCCTTCTAACAGATAAATAAATCAAATCTTTAAAAAATTATTGAGGAAGAAGAAAATGTAAAAGACCTATAGTCACTAACACAAAAAAAAGCACAAAGAGTAAGGTAAAAAACACCTTTAAATCAATACATTAAACATTAAAATTAAAGATTTCTAGTAAAAGAACACCACAGGCAAAGGAAATCAATGGATGGCAGGAAAATAATTTGCAACATCTAGGAACAACAGGAATACACAAAGAACTGCAAATCAACCAGAAAGACTAGAAACCTGCCACAAACATGAATACAGAATATAAACAGGAAAGTTACAGAGGCTGACTGAACAGCTGCAGTCACTGCAAGACTCATCAGTAATCAGGAAAACACACACTCACTCAGCAGTGAAATGACTCTTTATACCCATGTCAAAATGCCAGGGCCTAGAAAAATAAGTCCTATGAAATGGTGGCAAAGCAGGAGACGGTCACTCAAATGTGCAGCTGGTGGGTGTATAAACTAGTGCAAACATGCTACGAAACAACGAGGCCGTGCTCAGCGAAATGATAGTAGATGTAGCAGATGTCCACTGTAATGATCCCACTCCTGAGTTCGCAGCTCAGAGAAATCCATGCGAAGGTCAGGAAGGATGCACGTGAAAAGGCTTTTGTTGCGGCCGTACCCCAGTGTAGAAACCGGGAGAGCAGTGTCTTGGAGGCATCTATGAACACCACACAGCAAGCAAAGGCAGTAACTAGGTGCACATACCATATCACAGACACATCCTTAAAGAACCATGTTGAACAGAAGAAGAAAAATAGTAAAAACCATAGGATCTATTACAAAAATTAAGTCTTTTAATCCTCCCAACAACCTTATGATCTAAGTGATACAAACATCAGTTCTTGAACATCTCAGTTCTGGAACAATTCAATTCTCAACCAAGTTGTTCATGAAAAAATGTCTTGGCTCTCTAACCAAACTTCGGTTTCCAATTCTCCACCCGACAAACCCTTTCATGCAGATACCTGTAAGATCAGTCATCTTACAGGTGACAAAGGAGATTCAGTTTTCAAACAAATCACTTATTGAACAGTTTCCCAGAACAAATAGAGTTCAAACACTGAGGTTCCACTGTAGCTTCCTCATTTTACAGATGAGGAAACTGAGATCCAAAAACCATTCATTATGTAATGACCTGGATTGTGTGGCTCAGCTGGTTGGAACACTGTCCCATAAACTGAAAGGCCGTGGGTTCAATCCCCAGTCAGAGCACATACCTAGGTTGCGGGTTCTGTCCTCGTTGGTATATATGTGGGAAGCAACAGATCAATGTTTCTCTCACATCTCTCCCCCTCCCCCACTGCCCCTTTATCTCTCTCAGTCTCTCCCCCTCTCCCCCATCCTCTTCCTCTCTCTCTCTGGAATCAATAATATATCCCTAGGTGAAGATTAACAAGAGTCATTTTATAACTTGCCTATGGTCACACAGCTAATAATCAGTGGAAAAAAGAACGTAATAACACGTACAGCACAGTACCACAAGTTAAAAACACACAAAAGAGTTATATTTTACAGATTTTGATGCATACTCAAGACAATGTATTAAACATAATGAAACAGGAACCTAAGGAGAGACAGGAAATCGGAGTGGGCACAGCAGGTAGAGGAGGAGAGAATACACACAAAGTAGGCGATGCTGCACTGCCCAATGGTGATAACGCACTAGGAACTGAACACTGCAGTTACTCCACTGTCTACCCTTCAGGACTAAACCATGTAACATACACAGGGGTGGGCCAAAGTAGGTTTACAGCTGTTTGTATGGAAAAAGACATGCAGGTTATGATTATTACAACAGCTCTACTAACCCGGTGTTCACGTACTCACAACTGTAAACCCACCTATGTCCACCCCTGTATTTCTACATATTTACTGAATGACTGAATGTCAGAAACCTGGGCTCATCCTTCTTCTATTCCACTTCAAACACATTGCAAAAGTCAGCCTCTCACTATGTCCACCAATACTCTCTGACAGGCCTTGCTTACACATTCCAACAGCCTCTAGGCTTAAATTCAAAGTCCTTAGCACACACAAAGCCCTGAAGTATTTACTCTTATCCTGCCCTTCCCTTCACACCTCAACCCTCCTGTCACTACACTCCAGCCACCCCGATCTTTCAATTCCTCATACTCTTTCCCAATTCCCACCTCCCTCCCACTGAGCAGGCACACAGATCTGTGTCTGAGTGATAGGGATACCAGATCTCAGCAGAACGGTCACTTCCTCAGGGAAGCTTCCCTAATACACTTAGCCTAAGTTAGGTTTCCAGTGCATCTCTCTGCTATGTACTCGTCCTTTACAGCAGTTATCAACAGTGTAACTGATGATCTAAGCACTTGCTTATTATCTGCCTCCCTAGCTGGATTATAAACTCCCGAAGGACAAAAAAAAACAAAAACAAAAACAAAAAATCACTCAGGTGTTACTTACTACTTTCTCCTCTATACCTAACACAATGCCCAGTGTACAATACTTTTTGTATTAATAATCCAATTGAAGGCCATAAAATACTGTTAAACTTTCTACCTGCTAAAAAAAAAAAGCTTTAAAGTACCTCTTGCCATTTGCTAAAGTAAATAAACAGAATGCAGTATTTCTCTCCAAAAACTTTCTTTTGCCCTATGATCTTTTTTTCCTGAGTCAATGACTATATTAAAAGTTTTAGAAAAATGAACAACCATCTTCTCTTTTCAAAAGCTCCTATCTCTTCCAAATATAAGGGCAGCAGTCCATTCTCAAACTGATCAGAGTTGATTTCAACTCAGTAACACGTAAATTTCATGAGCAAGGAAGAATCCCCTACAATGCAGTAGACAGAAATACATTAGTCAAAATATCCCTAGTCTATCACATTTAAGTAATATTTTCTCAATCAAAAAATCTGCGGAGGAAAATGTCATGTATCTACAGAGTCTAAGTAGACTCTAAATCTGAATACGACACCTATGAAAGCCAAGAATCGGCTACTCCATTCTTACCAAATATTTGGTGCTTGCTGTTAATCTTTTACCACCAGGTGGCAGATCCATACAACTTTCTAGAAATGCTCTCGTCAGCCCTGAGAAGTGAGAGTCCAATTAGAAAGAATTTTAGGAAAAGTTAAATAATATTAAGCATATTTGGACCTGAGCCAATTTAGCACAAGCTAGATAAAATTGCTTCTCAGAACCTTATACATGTGTTTAACTGTAAACTTGCCTTCAGGACACAGAGCACACAGTAATCTTTAAAGAAAGCTGAACACTGAAATACAACTCTAAAATGTGGTTATTCAAAATTCTCAGAAGTAAAAGAGCAAGCTTTGAACTCAAAAGTAAAGAAAGCAAGAGATGTAAAGACAGTATGGCAAAAAACATGACAAGAGAAGACAAAGAAACCACCACCAAACTGAGACGCTATCTAACCCCACGTTACAGCAACCCAAAGGAACCAGTAGACATCTCTGTTCTTCAGGAGAATATTCTAGTGACTAAAGACTTTCATCTCAAGTCAATCAGTTAACTAAGAAATTGACTTTTCAAATTTTTCAATAAAACCATTCTAGAATTCTAAAAATGTATTATTAATTTCAAGTAAAATGTACAATTTTGGGATGACTGTCCGGTTACCTTCAAACACTATCAAAACTCCTAAGGAGAGCATCTTCACCAGCTCCCGATGCTGGCTGTGGAACACCCTCGCCTCCGCCGCCCCTCCCCCAGCCTTCTTCCAGCTGCCCTGCCTCCTGACACTCAGAGTGAGACCAATGGTCACTACAAACACCAGGCAATAAACAGTTCTGCTTCCTCACTAATATTTCCTTCCTGGCATTAGTGAGGAAGGAAGGATTCACTCAAAAGGTCCCTCAGCCACAAGTAGAAACCGACACCCAAACCGTCTCATGAACCAGGGCTGATCAGGGTTTTGTGGGGTTTGAAGAATAATTTATTTGGGGGGGTCCCTTTTAAGAAAAACAGTGGGGAGTAGTGGGGGGAATCTCAACTTTGCAGATTTTACAGAAATATATAAGTACTGAACACATTGCTAAAGCCTCTCCCAGGCCCTAGAAGGGGCCCCTGCAACTGAGGGGTCTAACTTAAGGGCAAATCCCTGCCATGAACACACGGGGGGGGGGGGGGGGGGGGNGGGGGGGGGGTCGGGGACGGACAAGTCTGTAAACCCAATTTGTTAAATAAAACAACTGTAACCAATCCCAGTCAGTAAAGGTTAACACAGCGCCACCCTGGCTGGTGTGACACCCTAGCTGCTGGATTGAGCGCCAGCCTGCAAACCAAAGGGTCTCTGGCATTCGATTGCCAGTCAGTGCACATGCCTAGGTTGCGGGCCAGGTCCCCAGTTAGGGGTGTGTAAGAGGTAACCACACATCAAAGTTTCTTGCCCTCTCTTCCCCTCTCTCTAAAAAGTTACAGTAGTGCCTAAGAGTTACAACGTTCACAGTTACTTTAGAACAAAGTGGCTAAAATTAAGGCAGAACTAAACTGTCTAATGATGATACGAGAGCAAAGCATAGGAGAAAAAACGTTAGCAGAACCAAGGTCTGGGGATATACAGGCATTCAAAGCACCCGGCCACACCCCCCCCCCCAACAGCTTTCTCCACTGGGGCCTCATGTCTATACTCCAGCTTCAGGAGGTACTCATTTTTCTTCCCTGACAGAAATACTCAGAGAAAAATCAATTCTCAAATCGAGTGATCTGAGAATCACTTTGGGAAACTTTTCTTTCAATTATGCATCGTAAGTCCAAGGCCCCTCACACCATGAGAAGAAAGTTGCCAAATCTCTCACTCTTTCCTGTAATACAAACTGTTTGGATACACACAAAGGTCTCAGCAGCTTATCTGAGTGAACAAGAACACACGTTCTCATTTCCTAATAACTTCCTGAATATTTTATTATCGTTTCCTCCCAGGAAATTTATCCACTCTGTGTAGCTCCAATACTAACAACACATTTTTAAAGGGAAACTATTCAAGTTTCCCTTGAAAAGATTATCTTTACTACTAGGTTACTGTTTGTCAACATACCTGAATAAAAAAGATATTAGTTGAAAATACATATGAGTTTTATAACAAATACACAAAAAACAAGGTAAAGTGAGATAACTATTTTAAATCAAAATGCATTTTCACAAATTGAGAAAACACAAAATAAATAAAATGCTAATTTACTGAAACTGACTGAATAGTACACTTAAGATCTACATCTACATTTCAATTATAACTCAGTAAAAAACTTAAACTTAAAAAGTCCAAGAGTCAGACTGGGAAATTTTACTCATTAACAAGAAAAATTATTGGTACTCTTTTCTCTCATTTCAGGGGAACAAGATTTGTAGAAATTTTCTTGTATGTTTCAGCTCCAGGATATTGTGAATACACCATTTGTGTCCCCAGGATCACAATTTTGGGCCTATTTTATGGCAGAGCAGCACACAATACAGGCCAACCTTCTGCCGGTGAAACCAACCTCCCGCTCTTTACAGCAAAGGATCTAGAGTAGTAAATCACCAGTAACAGCAAGACTCCAAAGCAAAGCTGATTTGGGGTTTCTGTTGGCCATATACACTTCTGCACAATTTAAAAAGAGCTGCTTTCCCTTCTCGTCAGAGCAGAAGTGGACCTGGCTACACGGGTGGGTGGGTGCGCATTAGAGAGGGGAAGAGCCAGCATCCCGGGGGGGAAAACCCACACTGTTTGGTGCAGGTAGTAGAGCCGGTTGGTTAACAGCCAGGCCTGCATTCAAATTCCTGCTCGTCACTTACTAGATTATATGACCCATTACATGAAACACTTTTTAAAAAGTCTCTGGTACACAGTGCTCTCCCCGTGAGAACACTGAGGTGCCCCAAATATTGGAAACACATAGCGTAGCTAGTGTGTAGGCATGAGGAAGAAATTTGCAGAAAGACACAGGAAAACACAGCTCACTGTTTCTTAACCCAGTGGAAACACAAGACATCTACTGTGTCTGGGAAACCAATGGCTCCCACGCCCTATTCCACAGTGTCCCTAAAACCTTTTAAGAACTTTTTACCGTGCACTAGACTTGTTATTTAGCAGAGAAATTTAAGTAGGAAGCACTGCCATTATCTAAATTAGACAGAACCCTCTGTGGAGTGAGACCAACCCAGTCAATGACGCTGCTGCTTGTCAATCGTCCTTGAAGACACCAACACGGACAACAGCAGCTGCTTTCACCTGTGAACACGGCGTTTAATACAGCAGCACAACTGACTGCAGTGTATCACAGAAATCATTCTTACTGATAGAATATCAGCATCGTCCTCCCTCTCCTGCAGGGATTTGCTCAGTTATTTGATTAAAAACACTTTTCCCCACGATAACACTATTAACTCCTAGACTAGAGGAACAATGGTTCACGAAACCCCTACTCTTGGAAAACAGCCTAGATTCCACCCACCCCCCAGATTCACACACCCCCTCCCCATCGCCAGACGAATCGCCCTTCTCTTCCATCCCTAGCTTGGGCCACTTCCCATTAACCTCAAAGTAAACTACTTTCTATTACCCATATTACCACTGCTTTCCTACTCACAGTCGCTTGCTCACTGTTTCCTCCCCCCTGCCCATCTCCACAGGTCTACACCCTCTATTCAGCCAACCTCCTGCACCAGAGCTCACCTTGACTGAGTTACTGTGTCTGCAAGGTGATGGCTCCACTTTCAGAGCTGCCAAAGTACCCTGTCTGCTCCCTTTTCACAACAGACAGCACTTCCTACACAGCTTGGTGATTATTTTTACACATGATATGCCCTTTATTCAAATACCTCCTATCTTCCTATCTTTCAGTACCTGGCACAGTGCTCCACACGACAGCTACTCAATAAATGCTTATTGAATGCGTGAATGAGTCTGAGAATCTGTTTCTCATTAAAGAATCACAATTATTTTTTCACTAAGCGCAGTTAAATAGATTGGACTTCTCCTCAGAGAACACAAACTATTTGAAGTTGCCAAAAGCTACATCTTAAATCAGAGAAAGTTGCTGAGCTATACAGCAGAACTTCGTAACACAAGCTTCCTTGTACTTACTTGTTTATGTGTTCTTCTCTGTGAAACAGGCCTTTATACTGCCAACACTGAGCAAGGTGGAGAACATAACTAGTTTAATTTGTGTTTTAAAATGCAGTCAATTACCATGTAGTTGTGACAGACTGAAATGTTACTATATCACCTATCCCACAAAAGTTTCCTCTTAATCATCATAGAGGATGTTTCTGAACTTTTTCTTAACACTCTCTGGTCTTTCCCAGATAGGGGCTCACCTCATCTTCAGGGGAAGAGGGAACCAGGACCTAAGAAAATAGTCACTTTGTAAACCAAAACAAGATCCTTCTAAATCCTCAGAGATACGCAGCAATTACTTGGGAAGAGAAGAAAGTGTTATGGCCAAAGTGTAGCAAAGTAAAAGGTAAGAGAAGTCAGGATTTGAGGTTGCAGTGGGACCAAGTCTGAGGTCAGAAGGCCTCAGAATCACAAAATCAGACAGAACGAAATTACTCACCTTTCGCGCCTGCACCAGATCCCAGGCCTTCTCCGACTCCCAGAGCCTTCGGAGGCCCCCACCTTTAATATCAGTACCTTCTACTTATCCATACAACCAACACTTACTGAAAATCAACTCTGTGCCTGGCACTGTTCTAGACACTGGGGAAAGACTAATGAGCATTCGTTTAGCACAACGGACAAGACAGATGGGACTGTTAATTAGTTCCGTTAGGTCCTTTAACCCCCAACCCGACTGTGAACCTTTTGAAGGCAGTATCTCTCAACTAGATTAGATTACAAACACTTTGAGAGCAGGGTAAATATTACACGCTAAATGTCATTATCTTCTCATCTTCTTGTACCCAGATATATCACAGGATCTACTCATACTCCCCTGTTGCTACTGATAATGAAAGAAATATTCATCGTGGCCGTTTGCAAGCAAAGTTATACCAGCACAACCCCAAAGCAGTCAAAAGGCTGGTCCTCTGTCCTGGAAGCAACATCATACATCATTTCCCACTGGATGTCCACTTCTTCCACACTCAACTATTCCCCAAAATGGTGCAAATATGACACACTCACTTTATACCTGGGGAACTTTTTGCTAAATTTACCAAGAAAGGAAACTCCCCAGCGAGAAAAATAAGCTACAACTTACAAGAGAAAGTGCCACAGTGCGAGTTAGAGCATGCAACCGCATCACGTGATGCGGCCTCTCTGGGCCAGAGAGTCATGACGGGGGAGGAAGCAGATACTAAAGGTCCCCTTCCAGTTAAAAAAAAATCTAGGATGCATCAGTTCTCAGACATGATACACACATGTGTGGATACAATAATTTCACAACAGGCCAGCTCCATTCAACTTAATCAAATGGTCCAAATCCCTAAGCTGGCGACAAAGCATCACAAACACAAAATAAGCCATCGACTGGCTCCATCTCCACATGCAGTCTACGCTGAGAAACCTCCTTCCATCATCACTATTAAGTGGACAATAATCGTCAACATGTACTGCCAGACGCAGAGTTCTCCCAACGCCAATCTATTCCCACGTCTGGAAGAGCAACTGAAAGCGCACGTCTTCCTGATGATGGGTCATTAGCATTTTTTCATTTGATGAAGGTGGCATGTATCAGGGCATACCACTCATTTGACATTAATTGTACTCTGCTTTGAGACATACTGATGGTACGTCGTCTCATGTTACGTTAGACAAGTTCCTTAAGGGCAAAACAACTGCTATGCAGCTCTGTGCCCACCGTAACACACTATGCAGCAAATAATGGCTCCCAAAACAAGACAAAAGAACACACCACATCCTCCCCCACCCCCACCGAAAGAAACCAACTCTGCCAGACAAATGGCTACAGGCCTTTCTATCTGACTTGAGGTTCCCACAAGGCTGGAAATATGTATTACACTCACCTACCTCTGTGCATGGTCTAAAGTACAATTGGCCATGTCACAGGGACAATTGTACCTAAGCCTCATTTTATCACCTATAAAAGCAGAAGGACAAATTAAGTAACTCATCCTATGACTCTGTCCTTTTGAAATAGTCTTTCATTTAAAAATAAAGTATTTCTGAGTATATATTATATGCCAGCTATTATATTAGGCCCTGGGGATACAGAGATAAAAGTTATGGTCACTATCTAAGAGGGGCATGGTCTAGTGATTATAATTTGAATCCCTCCATCTGGCCTCTGTGCCCTGCCTGACCTTGGTCACCAGATGCCAGCATTCACATGTTTGCTAAGCAATTGGTGTAAGCAGGGACAAGGAGGAGGAGGCTGGCTGACAGAAAGGAGAAATCACACTGAGAAGTGTGAAAATGGATACAGAGAAAAAGGATACCCCCTTGCCAAAAAAGGTCCGTAAACTACTTCAAACATAAAAAAAACATAATAATAATTCTATCTGCCTGGGACTAATTGTCTCCATAATCTAAATAGCAGGGTTTTTCACACACTGAAAACTCACTTCATTACACGGAATACTACAGTCACTTCTGACAGCTTCCAATGAACCACACAAATGAGGCGTGTGGGTGCGTGGGCACATGCTCACACAAACCTAAGAAGCAAAAAAGCCCTCATTTCAGCCATTACTTTATCTACACTCTCTGCTTTTCTTCTTCTTTTACTCGTGAGGTTAGAACGGTGATTTCCAACCAGCATGCTGCAGGAATTTTTAAAATATGCAACACCTGACTATTTTGTCCGGCACACTGACCTCCTTTCCTTTACATTGTTAAATTTAAAAATGACAACAGCCAACATAACAATAGCCATTTTATACGAATGACAAAATTATACCTATTTTTGTCAGATTGGCAAAAATATATTTTTGACATGCCACATAATTTTATTAGTTTATGTGTGCCATGAGATGAAGGAAGTTGAAATCACTGGTTTAGAGTAACAAAGTGGCCAACAAGAGGGGCAGGTTAGAAGGAAGTCAGAAACAAGGGGATGGCCTAATCTTGAGACAACTGAGCTACATAATTAGCTTCTGAAGGGAGTTAGTTATAAAAAGTCAGACACAACAGATTTTTAGATAGATGTCTAAAATGAATTGCCCAGGGGTGAAATTCTGATTGCATTTACAATGTATCTCAGCTATGCCTGAGCTATTATCTTTACCTGTTTACACATGGACTGCACCCTCAAAATGAACAAAATCTGCTGTGTAAATCAGGTACTTAATTAAAGAGAAAAGTTTAGTAGGCTGCAGGGAGAAATTTGTTGAAATGGTGAATTAAACACTGTTATAGGAAGAGACTTCCTTCATTTATTAAGTCTATCATTAGCTCCAAAATTCAAGTCACTCAAGAATTACCGTTTATGCATTTTTCACTCAAGACTTTAATTTGCAGTAAATATTTACCGAGAATCTATTTCCAACATGCTCACGGACGCCCCCTGCCTGGCGAACAAGGCATAGAGAACAATGTTATCCAGCCCTGGCGCCCTGGCCAGGTAGCACAGTTAGTTGAAGCATCATCCCGTACACCCAAACGCTGCGAGTTAGGTCCCCTGGTGGGGCCTGTACAGGAGGCAGTCAAGTGTTTCTCTTTCACAGCGATGTTTTTTTTCTCTCTCTCTCAACACTTCCTTCCTCTCTCTAAAAATCAATGAACATATCCTTGATTAGGACTTTAAAAAATGCTGCCCCCACAGAATTTCCAATCTTGTTAAATTTTCTTGTGTGGTATATATTTTCATATTAGAAAATTTAAAAAGTTATGATAACCCTACCTCTCCAGTGAACTCACTCCCCAGCTCTCCTGCAAACTATTCATGCACAGCCCTCACTTCCTTATTAAGAATATTCACCTGATGGACCTGGAGAGCATTATGCTATGTGAAATAAGCCAGGTGGTGAAAGACAAATACCATATGATCTCATCTTTAAGTGGAACCTAATCAACAAAACAAACAAGTAAGCAAAATAGAACCAGAGACATTGAAATAACGAACAAACTGATAGTAACCAGAAAGGTGGTGGGAGGAGGTAATGGGGGTAATGGGTTAAAGGGGGAAGGGTTTTCAGTAAAGGACACATTGAAAAAACCAAAGAGGGGAATGGAATCAGGGGAGGGATGTGGGGATGGCTGGGGTGCGGGGGAGAGGGGGAGTGATGGGGGAAATGGAGACAACTGTACTTGAATGACAATAAAAAAAGTTTAAAAAATATTCACCTATTCTTAAGCACTTTCCCTCCAGTTAAAGAGCAGCCTGGCCTCTCCTCTCTAATTTAGTATGAATATTTCTGCTTGTGCTCAGAACCAACCCCTTATTTCCCCCACCTTCCCAGAAACCTTACACTACCGATTATTTCATTCCTCTTGTATATTCAAACGACCCATCTCAAATAATCTCCCATTACCTTTTAAATGTGCTCGTTCTACCATTAAGCACGCACACACAAACATACACACCATTCTTATTAGATCTGAACTTCTACATTCAGTCATCTCCATTCACAGCCAAATTTCTGCAACTTTCCAGTCTTAATTTCCTCCCTTTCCACTTGTCCCTCAACCAGCTTCCAAATTCCACTTAAAGCTCCACAAAAGGTCACCAATGACTTACAGGCGGCTAAATGCCAAAGACATTCTCCACTCCTCACAATACTTAATCAGCCAGCAAAATCTGCTGCCCCCATCTTTACCTCTGATAGAGCCCTCCCCTCATCACCTGCCTACTTCTCTCAGTCCTCTGTCCTGTGACGGCAGCCCATCCTTCTCAACTCAACTGTATTGTACACACACGTCCCACCAATCTGGAGTGTCTCCCACTACTCTTCAGATGGTCACCAAATGCCCCCTGGATAGCTCAAAGACATAGAAAATTCATTATGTCCAAGGTCAAACTCGTGTTCTTCTTGCCCTCCAAAAACTTCTTTCACCAAAAAAGACACTACCATCCATCCTGCTATATAAACCCCAAAGAACCTTAGGGAATCATCTGACCTCCATATCCAATCCATCACCCAATTCTATTTTATCAACTGATATCTGCCCACTCCTTACACTCTTTCCACCTCCACCACCCTAACCCGAGTCGTCACCATCGACTGCCTGGACGACCGCCACAGCCTGCCGGTGAGACACCACCACCGCTGCCACCTCCAATCATGCACACACACTCTTGATGTCCTTGCAGGTGTTATACTGGTGAGATTATTTAACTGCCTTTATACTGAGGTTTCCAATTCTTTAAAGTCAGGCAAAGCACAAATTACTTGTTTCCATATATTCTTTCTCAAAACATTCCCACTAGAGTACGAACTTTACCAGGACAGGGTTGAGTTTTAATCATCCTCACGGGCTTCACATAAAGCCTGGCATGTACTCAATAAAGTTTACTGAAGGAATTAGTCTGAAATTCACGGTTTTGGAAAACGATCTTTAAAATTTTATATACATAAGACTTTTGGTTAACTTTTTATTTATATTCCTGCTTCCAAAAGTTAAAGCAGTTAATAAAGCAAAACTAATTTAAAAATGTATTGTAACTCTGAATCTTCCAGATTAGATTAATGGAATACAGTCCAAATCCTAATGACATTTCATAGTTGAAAAGTCATTAAAAACCATTCGAGATAATGTGATTATTTCCATGGAAAAACAACTAGAAGTCTTTCAGAGAAGTGGCAATTCTTCTCAATATTCTAAATGATCATAGCTATAAAAAGTCATGTCTTATACATAAATGAGTAAATAGTAACTACCCAATCATGTCCGTTATATCTTACCTTGGAGAGGAAGTTCATTCTAGAACACGATTCCTTTTAAATTCAGATGCAATATTCTGATGTTTTTGTAGTCAACATGTACAAAGTATTTCTCAAGTTTTGTGAATATGAAACCTCTCAGATGTTTCTTAAAATGCAGACTCCCAGGGTCCCAAACAACCAATGTTCAGCTCTGTGGGGGTGTGCTGACACACTTCATCAGTCATTTAGGCATGCTGCCACTGGCTACAGCAACCAAGCCCCTGAAAATATCTCACACTAATCTTAAAAGATACTATAAACTACCAAGGTTTAAAAAACAAAAACTCTTCCATTATTAATTTTCATCACAAAATCATCCTATGTTATAGTACAAAACAAATATTAGCTCACTAAATATTTCTTAAATTGAACTACTGAGTTATATTACATTCATACAAGTCATATGTACAGCTTGTAAAATCATCCTTCATTGCTTAATGTAACTGAAGACATTAACAGTTCACGCTATCTCACCAAGCACACCACTAACGACTTCCAAGTGTTCTAATACCTGAACGTGTGAAAGCCACTGAAAACTGAAAACCTGGAAGCAAGTGCACTTTATCATATCAAGTTCACGTTACGTAAATAAAATAATGCATTTAACCTAGAGTGAACAAGACATGAAGAAAATTAACTTATATTATGACAGAGCACTGCTCAGGAAAACCCAATGTACTATCTTTCCCTATACTGTACTACTCCTGTTAGATGTAAAAGGAAGGTAGCCAACTCTCCTTACAGCATAGTCTGTATCTATGGCAGAAATACCCTTGTTCTTCCCAAAAGAGCATAATGAAGCTAGCCACATTCTTCTCCAACCCACCCTTTGGCCTGCTTTTCCTAATTCCTTCTACTATATCTGATCTTTCAAACTTCACCCAAAGCATGAATTCCAGACCAGAGGACTCTAGAGCAAGGGGTCCCCAACCTCTGGCCGTGGACTGATACTGGTCGAGGTCTGTTAGGACCTGAGCTGTGCAGCTAGAGTTGAGCTTGAATGTAATGAATTATCCCAAAACATCCCCCGACCGGGGCCATGGAAAAACTGTCTTCCACGAAACCCAGTCCCTGCGGTGTCAAAAGGTTGGGGACTGTTGCTTTAGAGTCAAGGCTGAAACAGATTCCTAATTCTCCCCTCAAGCAGGAAGTTTCATAATGAACACATAACACTCCTACTTTTCTATTTCATATCCTACCTACTTAGTAAACTCTGAATTCTTTATTTAAGAACAAAGCTATGCCACCCTACATTCTATATATATGTGGAACAAATGAGTAAATACAATCATATACATATGTGTATATATGTAAATAAACATAATCCCTTACTATTTGATATGATCACCTGGACACAGGATTAAACTGAAATTTACTACATAAAAAAAAAAGAATTAACACAACCAAAATTATAAATAAGGTTTTGTCCTGGCTGTTGTGACACACCAAAGAGTCACCAGTTCAATTAATTCCCAGTCAGGGCCCATGCCTGTGCTGCAGGCCAGACCCCTAGTAGAGGGCACACAAGAGGCAACCACTCATTGATGTTTCTCTCCCTCTCTCCCTCCCTTCCCCTGTCTCTAAAAATAAATTAATAAAATCTTTGAAAAAAAATAAGGTTTTAACTGTAACATTATTTTCTACATACATAAAAACTACTATTAACATCTTTATAAATATTCACTTATATTCAACAATGTAACTAATGAGTTAAAAAAAACAAAATCTTAAATGAACATGGATGTTTTTGTTCTCTAAAAAAAAAGTTTCACAGCCTCAGAGAAGATGTATCTCTGCTTCAAGAATAGGGACATAAGATTAAGAAACCTGCACCTGTCTGTAATCCCCAAACCTAGTACAGTCCTGAAAACAGTCAACATTCACAAAAATGTCTGTGGAATAAAATAAAAATAATAAAAAGAAAATTTTAAAAAGCTCTATTCTAAGAAAGACACACTATCAGGCAAGAGTTAATTAGCCTATTACAGTCCTCCAGTGATTGCTTAATTATAACCTATAGGTACATAAAAGTAAAAAGAAAATAATAAAACTAAACCAATTGAAAAAAAGAAAGCACACGGTGTAGACTGATCAGTTCAAGATGGCAAAACTGAGCTCATAAATTTAACTAATGCCCACCCAATACTCCACCCTAATATCCACCGAAACAATCGAAGGAATTAAAAAAATACCTAAGAGAATGTGTAGCCCACTAGAAATCACAGCAGAGTGCCAGCTGTCTGTGAATCTAGCGAACCTCCAAGAAAAAAAGGCTGCGGAGCATCTGGCTGAAGCATTAAACGCCACAGATGACGTGCAAAGCAGAGTGTGGAGACAAGGAGCAAAAAGAGAAGATGCTACTCTAGCTCCACAACCAAATGCCAGCTTCTGAATTGAAAATTCGTAATTTTAGCACTGAAAATAAATGCTTTGGCAGCAAACCTCCATGCTTCATAGCAAATCTAAAAGTTTCCATCCTTCCATCTAGACCTGAAACATTAGAACAGTACCTCACAGAAGTTCAAAAGAGCTTATTTCAACCAACAATGCAGAGCACACAGATACCATCCCGTCACCACAATGACCACACCAATAAGATACTTCAAGACCCTGAGGCGAAAGGAGTGATTGTTTTTTTTCAACTGAAATAAATTTTCCCCCTGGAAAATTTACTAAGAGAGAGAGAACAACTTTAAAATGTCATTAGAATTCCCAACTGCAGAAATCTCAACTGTAGAAATCCTGAAAAAACTTGAGAGAACACCATGTATATGAATAGAGAACAATATGAAATCAGGTAAGTCTACTAAGACTGCTTTCAGATATAAAACAACTGAATAATTTTTCAGAGAAACAGAATAGGAGCAGTGAATCGCAGACTACACAACAAAAAGCCAGACAAGCCTGAAAATGTCTCACAGAACGCAAATAAGAGCAACGGTGAAAGGGGCATGGAATTTCACCTTTCAGGAATGACAGGATGGGAGGCCGAGACCACCCTTCCACTAAGAACTAAAGAAAGTAGAGAAGTACAAAAGGTAAGTGTAAGAGCGATCAACATGATGAGGAATTAAGGGACCAAGATCCAGAAAAGGAAAAATATCTAAAGAGACAATGCTGGTATTAGAGTTGCTTTTGCCTAAAAGTATCTGTAGGCTCTAAAGGCCACTACTGCTAAAAAAGCTAAGAAGATGAGCATAGCTTCTGACAGACTCGTGTCAATAACTGGAATGATGGCATGGGAAAGCTCTTAAACTGGGAATTAGAACCTCAAAGGGCTACTTTCAAGAAGTAAAGGTAAATCCAAAACATTTTAGTTCATAGGGCCTGAAGGGCAATTTTAAGTCATCTCAATTTCCTGAATGCATTAAAGTGATCTGATATCGTTAGTGCCTCTAGAATAACAACATACCAGAAGCAAAGGCAAATCCTTTCTGGGAGAAGATAGTATCAATTCAGATTATCACTGTAACTTTTCACACACATACCTGGCATTCAATCAGAAGTAAGTAAGCACATGAAAAGAAAACCCCCTACCCAGGCTGGTGTGGCTCAGTGGATTGAGCGCCGCAGTGCAAACCAAAGGGTTGCTGGTTTGATTCCCAGTCAGGGCATATGCCTGGGTTGCGGGCCAGCTCCCCAGTGGGGGGCACGTGAAGGGCAACCAACTACACAGTGATGTTTCTTTCCCTCTCTTTCTCCTTCCCTTACCCTCTGTCTAAAAATAAGTAAATAAATCTTTTTTAAAAAAGAAAAAAGAAAAAACCCAAGTCAGGAGAAATAACAGACACAAAAGCAAACCCTCAGAGGAACACATACTATGGAATGGGTTGAAAGAATAAAGACACAAGATAGGGAATTGCATCAGAGACCTAAAAACTATAAAATAAAACAATTAAAAATCTAGAACTGAAAATTACAATAAATGAAATTTAAAAATCAGTAAATGACGTGTTGCCTGTTTAGAATGTTAAAAGTCACAAGACACTGTTGACTTTCCCCTTGCAACCAAAACAGGGCAGATACAGTTTTTCTGAATCCAGCAGAGTAATGAGGATCAAAGAAACCTAAGAGAATTAAATTCCAATAGGAAAAAGAAATATTTGAAGAGATAATGGACAAGAACTTGCCAAAACTGATGGAAGTAATTATCCCACAGTGACAAGAAGCTCAACAAGCAGGTAAGTAAAAACAACATCACAGCTAGGCACATCGCAGTCAAATTTCTGACAAAGATAAAGAATACAACTGAAAAGGGACCAGTGGGGAAAGGGAGAAGGAAAGCACATTTTCTGCAAAGAGGAAAAACAAAATGTACAGCTTACTTCTCATCAGAAATGATGGGAGTTCAGGAGACAATGAAATGACATACGTAAAGGACCTAAAGAGAAAACTGCCTTGTCTATACAGAATTCTACATCCAGCCAAAAAATAATTGACAAATAAAGATGTTTTCAGACAGACAACAACTGAATGAATTCACCTCCAGTAAATATATCTAAATACTAAAGGATACACTCTAGACAGAAGAAAATGATTGATCTCAAATAGAAGCCCAGAGATGCAGAAAGAAATGGAGCAACTGAGAGAAAACCTAAATAAATAATGACTTATGAAATAGTGTCTTGTGGACCTCAAATATGAGAACTAAAATACATAGCAATAATATAAAAAGTGGAAGTGAAGAACAAATATAATTAACATGTTCTCAAGACCTGCATTGTCTAACAAATGGTCAAAGTAATGCCAAAGATGCATTTAGGAACCATTAAATGAGCAGTAAAAGAAGATATAACTGGTAAGCTAAAAAAGAGAGGAAAACTGAGTAACTGAAAATAATTTTTAAAAAAGCAAGAAAAGATTACAGAACAGGTAGAATAAACAGAAATAATAAAATGGAAAAATTTAAAGTCCTATATGATATATACACACATGACAAATATGTACATATATAACTACACATACACATATATATGTATATATATATGAGGTCTGTCTGGAAAAAGTCCAGCCATTGTTAATATAATAAGAATGGTTTGCATGACATCAATGTAACCTGGCAGCCAAGGACCGGAATGCACATGTATGAACAATGACAACTTCACTGTACAAGTCAGTGGGAGTAGTACACACCACTGAGTGAGCGTGTGTATTGTGTGGCCATCACATTCAAAATGACTGAGCAAGGAGAGCAATGAATCTGCATCAAATTTTACATCAAGCTTTAACATTCCTTTGTGGAAACTATTCAGATGATTAGCCACAGCTATGGACAACTGGTGATCGGCAGCTTTATTACAACAGTATGCCCACTCATGCATCACATCTTGTTCAGAATTTTTTGGCAAAATTTCAAATTACCCAGGTGGCTCAGTCCCACCCACCCAACAGTCCAGATGTGGCACTCTGTGACTTCTGGCTTTTCCCCAAACTAAAATCACCTTTCAAAGGGAGGAGATTTCATTCCCTTGATGAGATTCAGGAGAATACAACAGGTGAGCTGATGGTGAGTAGGAGAACTGTGTGAGGTCCCAAGGTGTCTATTTTAAAGGGGACTAAGGTGTCACTGTCCTATGCACAACATTTCTTGTATCTTGTATCTTTCTCAATAAATGTTTCAAATTTTTCAAATCACATGGCTGGATAACATCTGGATGGACCTTGTACATGATGTCTCCCAGAGACCCACCTCAGAACAAAAGATACGCACCAACAAAAAGGGATAAAAAAGGCATTTCATAAAAATGGAAATGAAAAAACATGGGGTATCAATATGCACATTTGTTAAAACTGACTTTTAAACAAAGGCTATATTAAGAGACTAAAGGGTCCATAAAGGGTACTAAATAATGAAAATGGAGCGATCCAACAAGAGGATATAACCCTTGTAAACAGTTATGCACCCAACATGGGAACACATAAATATATAAAGCAAATCTTGATGGACATAAAGGGAGAGACCAACAGTAATACATCATAGTTGAGGATTTTAACAACCCATTGACATCAATGGATAGACCTTCCACACAGAAAATCAACAAGGAAATGGTGGCCTTAAATGACACACTAGATCAGATGGATGTAATTGATATCTTCAGAACATTTCATTCCAAAGCAGCACAATATACATTCTTCTCAAGCGCACATGAAACGTTTTCAAGAATAGACCACATGTTACAACACAAAAAAATCTCAATAAATTAAAGACAACTGAAATCAGGTCAAGCATCTTCTACCACCATAATGGTATGAACTTACTAATCAATCATAAAAAAATTAAAAACACACGAAGACATGGCAGCTGAATAACATGTTACTAAACAATGAATGGGTTAATAGTAAGATCAAGGAAAAAAGCATAAGATATCTTGAAACAAATAAAAATGAGAACACAATATCCCAAAATCTATGGGACACAGAAAAAGCAGTCCTAAAAAGGAAATTCAAAGCAGCATAGGCCTACCTCAACAAATGAGAAATCTCAAATAAACTAACTTTACACTAAAAGGAACTTGAAAAAGAATAACAAAGCCCAAAGATAGTGGAAGGAAATAATAAAGATCAGAGCAGAAATAAATGAAATAGTCTTAAAAAATACAAAAGATCAATAAAATCAAAATCTGGTTCTTAGAAAAGAAACAAAATTGACAAATCTTTAAACAGACCCATCAAGAAAATAAAGAAAGAGAGCCCAAATAAAATCAGAAAGAAGAGAAGTAACAACTGACACCAAAGAAACATAAAGGACTATAAGAAAATATTACAAACAACTATATGCCAACATTTTGGACAATCTGCAAGAAATGCATAAATTCCTAGAAATGTACAATCTTCCAGAGCTGAATCAGGAAGAGTCAGAGAACCTGAATAGACAGATTAAAACTAGTTAAATTGAAGCAGTAATCAAAAAACTTCCACCCTGGCTGGTGTAGCTCAGTGGATTGAGTGCGGGCCTACGAACCACACAATCGCGGTTCGATTCCCAGTCAGGGCACATGCCTGGGTTGCGGGCCAGTTCCCAGCAGGGGACACACGAGGGGCAACCTTACACTGATATTTCTCTCCCTCTCTCCTTCCCTTCCCCTCTAAAGATAAATAAATAAAATCTTTTAATAAATAAATAAATAAATAAATAAAATTTAGACGATGCTCAATTTTTCTATTTCACTCTGCCGGTATTCTGAGAAACATTTCTGTTCCATTGCACATTTCAAATTAAAAATCCTGGAGTTTCTTTTGAAAAAAGAAATAAAAATAAAAAGCCTACTCATGCCTTCAAATACAGCTCATAGTCTATCCCCTCTTAAGAAACTTGATTACTCCAAACTAAATCTTCAACATAAGCTCATTCATGTAACAATATAATTATACACAGCCATCATATAAAAATATAAGCCAAATTATATAAGCATTATCTAATTTTCATGTATTTTTAGCTAGCTTCTCCTTCTCATTTATAATAGTAATGAAAACAACAACAATTTATATTTAATGAGTGATTAAGATAAGCCAGGCTCTGTTCTAAGCGTGGATACACATTACCTCATTCACTGTTTACTTCAGCCCAATAGGATGACAAATTATTACGTGTGTTATTTAAAGGAAAGAATTATTCAGAGTTATATTTGCAAGCCTTCCCTCTGCCTGCCTAGCCCTGTAACCTACGGCACACATGCAGGGGGTAAGGGGAAGGCGGCAACAGTCCTTTAGCGCTATCCCACTTAGTCAGATGTTTCTGAACAAGACAGCATAGATGAAATGAACTTTAGCATTTTTCATAGCGCTGATTCTAGGTACTTCTCTCTCTTTATCTGCAGACAGAGTAGTATCTCCTTCCTTTGGACACCCAACTACGGGTGTATGTTCAAGCCTTTGCCCTAAGTGTTCTTTTTCCTTTCTCAGAGATATAATCTAGTCGCATGGCTTGAACTATCTATCACCCTGATCAGGTCATTTCTAAGCCTATGTTTCTAGCCAGAGGTCTGGACAGATTCCCTGTTTGAGCCCTAATTCTGTAACACCTGTATACAGATGCCCCGCTGGCATCAAGGGCTCCAGGTACTCAAAATGAAAATCACATCCTGCCCCCAAACCTGTCTTCCTGCTGCAATCTTCATCCACTTTCCTGTTTAAACCCCCTCAGTACCTTGAGCCAAAATAGTATTCAAGTTATCTGATTAACTGACCTTACTCACTCTAAACCAAAATGTTCCTCCTGTCTTGAAAGAATATATTTCAATTCCTATTTTTCACTCAAATCAATAAAATATGTAATTTTTTCCCTTCAAAATAGAATAGTTTGAAAGTTTATGAATCCATGTCAAGTAAATACAAGCAGTGGTTAAAAGTCAGATAAGTAAACTGACTCAATTACTCAGTTCACTTTTGTTAAGTTAAAAACTGTAAGCAGCCATGAAAGTTCAGTCAGTTATAAAGTTTTAATTATTCCTGTTCTTAATTACATATTGCTTATATTAATTAAGCATTGATTCAAGAAAGGATATAGCAATATTAAGAAAAGACACAGACAATTCTCAGGAACAATATAAACCATCAATAAAAATCTAAAAAGATGCTGAACTCCATCTTAAAATATAAAATTTAAAACGACACTTTTTTTCATCTATCAAATTAGTAAAGACTAAGAAGCCTAAAATAACTAGTGTGTTGGCAAGAGGGTGAGGAAACAGGCACGCTCACTCACTGTTGACAGAGTAAATTAGCTTTTTGGAGAATAATCTGGAAATACCAAAATCTTCATACACATGCTCTTTTACCCCTCTATTCCATATTCACAAACTTATCCTACAGTGTATTTAAACATGTGCACAAAGACACTTGTAAAAGTGGGTTCAATAAATACGTTTGCAGTGAAAACTTTGGGAGCATCAAAAGAGAACTGGTTAAATAAATCATGACACATCTATAAAATACCATATGGTTATCAAATCAGCTGAGATAAAGTTATATGTACTCACACAGAAAGATTTCCAAAAACAAGTTGGAAAACAGTATACATGACCCAACTGGTTAGTTTTGTTACATATGTATCATATATCATATTTAATTATATACACAAAACAAGCCCCATAGCTATTAATAGCTATCAAAAGGTTATCTCCGGAGAAAGAGTTGGCATATATGATCTCACTTTTTATTTTAGTATTATTTGAGCTTTTGTTTTTAATTTCTTAAAAAAGTCAAACCAACAGTTAACTTTACCAAAAAATTAAAAATATACACATCAGGGTTAGAGATGCTGCTAACAAGGATAAATTCCACAGCTAGACGAGTGGGGTCTAGCAGAGAAGGAACCCTGCCAGGCCACTTCACCTCCCTCCCTATTCACATTTCCTTTCCTCTCACCTCAGGTGTCAACCTGATCCAAACTAATTCGAGGTGAGGTGAGACCCCAGAGATCTCTGAGGGGAAGACCCCAGACAGCAACTCTGTTATAGTACGCGGGACAGAAGAAAGGGCCAGCACAGGCAACACCCATCAGCGGTGATGGAGAGGGAAACTCCTCAATCCGGCTGGGACAGTTATGTCTGTTTAAGGGAAGATCTTTGTGTTATGCTTACTTCAAATCTTCCTTTGTTGTTGTTAGGTACTGTTCCCAAGTGTCTACCCACTTCTCATCAGCTCCGGGCTTAGAAAAGCAAGTAATAACAAAGTCTGTTAGAACTGCTAATGAATTAAAGGTGCACAGGCTCTCAACAAGCACCTCTGGGACTCTGAGAAATTTATTTATTTTGATGCACAGACTTTGAAAATTGTATCTTTTTTTCACATTTTTGTATTGTCGTTCAAGTACAGTTGTTTCCATTTCCCTCCACCCCAACCCCCTCAGGCACCCTCACGTCCTACCCTGGATTCCAGCCCTCTATGGCTTTGTCCATGTGTCCTTCCCAGCTGTTCCTGAAAACCCTTCCCCGTTTTCCCCCCTTTATCCCCTCCCACCTCCCCTTGGTCACTGTCAGTTTGTTCTTCATCTCACTGTCTCTGGTTATACTCTGCTTGCTTGTTTTGTTGATTAGGTTCCACTTAGAGGTGAGATGACGGGGTATTTGTCCTTCACTGCCTGGCTTATTTCACTTAACTTTAATTTCCTAGTCTTCAGTTATAATCTGGTGGTGAGGGTACAAAATGGTTGAGTTCTATGTAGGCAAACTATTACTAATAAAGCAGTTATTGCCACACAATCCCTTGAATATATAATTATGTACATTTAAAACAATAAATAATCCCACGGCAAACTTCAAAAGCTTCATGAATTAACCAAGAAGATTCTCAAATTTTAGTTGTTACATCAAAAGTTATGCTGTGAATAAAAAGTAATAAATAAAACTTATAATTTGTTATTCTTCCCTGTATTGTAAATTATAATACTATTGTCCTAATTACACCACATGTGTAAAGATTTATCTTAGTGATTTTTTTACTCACTCTACAGGTGAAAATAAATATTCTGCATTCAGTTCCTATGCAGTATCATTTTAAAAATTCACGCTGCTCAGGACTGCTCAGTAAGCTTCACTGACTATTACTCACCAATAATAAATCCTGAAAACCAGTTCAATCAATCTCCGGATCTCCCAAAGACATGGAGGTAGCCGCACCCCCCGCCCCCTTGCACAGTTCCGTTATTAGCATTCTCACGTATTCAAACATTCCGGTAATCACTTCACATAGAGGAAATGAAAAAATAACTCCCTCTGAGAATTCAAGAATTCTAGTCTACTAACTTGGTAAAACTAAGTAAGGATTACTCTAAAGATACACAACCAATATTATAAGAGAAAGCAGTATTGCGCGATTAACAGTAACATAATGATTCCACAATTTGTCCACCTACAGCAGTAGTGACACTTTGTCCCTCTAACTGAAGCTTCCTGGTATCTAGGGGTATGTATGGCTTATCTCTGCTATCAGACCAAGACTTCCTGAAGATAGAAAGCATATCCAGTTCTTCTTAGTATCTCCACAGTGCATAGCTGTGTGCATAGTATCTCCACATAGGGCATAGCTGTGTGCATAATCAGCGAAGACAACACGTTTGCAACTAGCCAAAATTACCTAAACTTTTAGTGTTGGCTATAGAAGAACGGTCCAACTGACTGGGAAATCAAATTTTAAAATTCTCACTATAAAACAACTTTAGCCCCAGCTGGTGAAGCTCAGTGGATTCAGTACCAGCCTGCAAATGAAAAATGTCCCTGGTTTGATCCCTGGTCAGGGCACATGCCTAGGTCGTGGGGCAGGTCCCCAGTTGGAGGTATTCGAGAGGCAACTGGTCCATGTACCCCTTGCACATCAATGTTTCTCTCCCTCTCTTTCTCCCTCCCTCCCCCTCTCTCCGAAAACAAAATAAATAAATAAATTTTTTAAAAAACAACTTTAAAGAAGGTTATTTCTCATGGTTCTTTTTAAGAGGAAAAGGAAAGATACAAACTGAATTTCAAGTTGCCCACCTGTTAACTTCTTAACAAGAATACAAATACTACTGATTTCAGTAAAATAAAACCGATATAAACCACCACCTCTCTCCTTTACATAAGGAGGTCAAAGGGGAATCAAACTCTATTCATTTCAGCCAGATCTGCAACCTGGCTTTACATTCCTTACAAATTCAAGAATAAAGAACTAATATTTCAAGTGATACTGCAATTTAAAATATCTCACAATTGCTTAACACTTAATCATTATCTCTTGAAATCAGCCTGAAAGCTATTTTTACACACATAACATAGAATCATACAATCATTTGCAAGCAACCCAAAAAGATTTTCCCAATCATACCCAACTTTACACCAGGAAAAAAATGTACAATCACTTGAACCTCAGAGAACAACAAAGGTAATTAATTCTTGCATCCAGAACAGAAAAGATCAGTGTTCAGACAGAAGAACTGAATGCAGAACATTGAACTGAGCTAAATGCCACCACTAGATTTCATAGATGTCAAGAGGTAGAGAAACTCAGAAGTAGAAAGGAATTTTGAAATTACCTATTAAATTGGGTAATTAATTAACCCTCAGTTAAACAGATGAAACAGAAAAGCTATGGGACCTGCATTTAAAATAATGGCCTATGTACCCAAAGTGCACAATTAAAGGTGAAAACACCTTGAAAAAGCAGACCCCCCCCATACACACAAAAATTAACTTTCTACTAATAATCCCATGTGTGGAAATCTAAAACATAGATAGAAAAGACCACCTACTGGAAGATGTTCATGACAGTGTTCTTCATTATTGCAAAACAAAAGAATTTCAATCCACCATAGGCGAACAGAGGCAGTATGCAGTATAATAACAAGCACAGGCTTTGCACCTGCAAAGACCTGGATTCAAACGCCAACTTCTCCACTTGAGGGCTGTGAGACCTACAGCAAGTCACTTACTATTTGAGACTCAGTGACCTCAACCGTAGAATGGGAGGAAATTACCACCTTCTTCACAGGGTTGTATGAGGGACTGAACGCATGTAGAAAGGGTTGGCACAGTACCTGGAGCTCAGTGAGTGTTCAATAAATACTACTTTTATTGGCAACTATTAATATCCATTCACTGGAAGATTATACATATATTTTAAATCATGGTTATAGGAAAATCTATATATACAAAATGTATAGTTAAAAACAACAGTGGTATGATCCTGCTTATACGTAAAAAATAAAACTACACATATATTTGTACATGTAGAGGGAAAGTATGAAAAGGGGTTGGTTATGGGTAAAAGAAGAAATCTGTTGGTAGAAGTGATAAAACTTTTTATTTTATGTACTTCTATATTGTTTTAGTTCAAGCATGTATTTAAATATTTTAAATAAATTTTAAAACGCACCATATTACCTTGTAAAATTAATGTGCCACATTGACAGTGACTAGAAAAAACTACACCAAAATTATACCAGTGGGTCTAAATGAATTTTGGGTCAAAAACCTCTTTTCATTTTAAATAAATCCAAACTTTGGGTTATATTTTAATATCATTTAGTACTGGCTTATATTCCAGGATAAGTTCAATTTTTGGAAATCACAAACACAAAACATCTTCCTCACCTCACTTAACTCCCTAGTCAATATGAACTTGACATACAGTCACTTCCCTTGTCTGTTCCCCTATTGCTAATGCAATTTTGCCTAGAAGCCAAAACACCTACCAATGGTAGGGTAAATACGTCCCAACCACATAGAAGTCAATAATAAAATCAAGTGTTTGAAAATAAAAACTATTAAATAGATAAATAGAGACCCACATGGTGAGAATAATGTTGCCCTAATATTTTTATTAGCAGAGAAAACTCATGAAGAAACCAACAACGATCAATTAAGCCAACAGAAAAAATACACTCTTTCAAAAATTAATAGAATTACAGTATATTTTTAAGTTCATAAAGAAACATTAAAACCATTTTACATAGGTACTGCACTTTACAGTTTAAAAGCAATTTTACATATCATTCTTCTGACAACCCCCAGCAGACAATACACAGGGAGGTACAGAGCCCTTCCATGGGAAGGTAAGTTATATCCCAAATACACTGCTTCCAAATCATGTCTTCTTTCACTGTCCCACATCACATTATTAATTTTAATATGGTTTTCTAAAAGCAATCACATTTCTTATCTCCCCTGAGCTTGCATCCTGGAAACCTATGAACTCTGTTATACCTCATTCTGTTGGGCAGGCAGAGCAGGGGATGAGTCCTTGTATACAGACAGCTCAGCAAGAACACTGATCTTTCCAAAGATGTCAAAACTTACAAACACGAAAGTTACAGCATATGCCAAGTAGGATAACCAAATCCATGATGAAGGGGTCAGAAAACTAAGGAATGTAAAGAGTGGCTGAAGGAATTAAAAGTTGATTAACTTAGAAAGAAGGGGAGAGTGAAACACGCACACACAAATTTTATCATCAGACACGTGAAGGGCCATCATATAAAGGACAGAGATACACAGTAAGGCCCAGTGGCTAAAAAACAAAGGCAATTCAACACCTGTCCCACACACGTTAACTGGGTGTTGACTCTGTGCCAGATGCTTGTGCTCCACAGGCAAGGCACACGGAGGTGAGTAAGAGAGGTCCTAAAATCCTCAAGAAGTTCAGACGAGCAGAGGAGACAAGAAAATTAGTAACACAGATCAAAAGTATTGAGAAAGCTATGGGAACACAGAGAATGAGAGCTCTCATTGTTTGGGGATGGGGCTAGCACAGAAAAATGCACTGAATACATAAGCAGGAGTTTCAGAAGTGGACAAGGTGGGGAGTGGCAGTAATAGGCAAAGAGCAGCATGGAGACAGGAAGCTCTGCAGCTGATCTGGAGTGGGAACACCAGGTACACGTCAGAGGTGCCTAGAGGTGCGGCTTTGAGCTGAGGGTAGGGAGGGCCAGTGGTAAAGCACACAAGGGACAGACCCCTGAAGGATAACTGTGGAGATAAAGAGATTAATTACAGAGCCCATACTGTTAGTCTAGGTGGAAACAATGATGAAAAGATACAGATTTAAGAAATATCTAGGAGGTTAAAAATCTAATAGAACTACTGGCTATGAGAATGAGGGGAAGGAGAGGGTCCAGGATGACCTCCAGATTTCACCCTGGTTGACTGGTGAACAGATGCCCAATACAGGTAACACAGGAAGACAAATTCATGCAATTGTTCAAACAACGGCAGTGCCGAGGGCCAACTGGTTTGTTATAGTACGGAGAAAAGGGATGAGGAAAAGCAGGATGGAAGAAGAGCAAAGATGAATTTACCACTGGTGGTGTGTCATGTAAGGTGGCTATTCAGTGAGGCTACTGAGTGGCAGGTGAAATAGAATGGACTAGGGGAGCAACTGAAGGCTAACAGAGTGTGCAATGAGATCAACTTTAGATACCAACATTTAATGGGAAAGGGGGCCGAAAGAAAAACCTGCAAAACAAGAGAAAATTGATCAGAGCTGAATCAGGAGATAGGTGGTGCCAAAACAGGCAAGAAAAAAAAATTCAAGAAGGACGGGGAGGGTGAAAATTGAAGTTAAATGCAGTGCATAAAACAAAAAAAGTTTACTAACAGAAGTTATTGAAAACAGAAATAGAGTACCTTGTGAGGTAATGAATGACATCATCAAGCAACTGATGAAGGCAGAGAGAGTGTCTATGTAAGATCTTGACAAGAGAATTCTTACCTTAAATGAAAAGTACAGGTACATGACCTCTGCAGTATACCTCTGCAATCCAGATCATGGCTAGCCTCAACACCATAATGGCATTTCATCAAATACTCCTTTGCAATCTAACCAATAAATGGGATATTTGGTTACTATAATAAAAGTGTTTTTTAATGTCTACATACTTCATGTAACTCGTAAGCAACGAATACTGAATTAAAACTTTCCCCTAATTCTGCTCTCGGGTTATAAAATGTTGCTGCAGAAAGTGTGGAAATATCTGATCTGGTCTACTTCAAATTCAGACTGATTTCAAATGAACTCTTAACCTTCCTACCCTTCTCCACTCCAGCATCCCAGTTCCCTTCATCACCAGTCCCTTAGCCCCTTCACTCTGATTAGGAAACAGACCTCATTACAAAGGCTGCTCTGTCTCACCATCTTTCCCCAGACCCCTGCATACCTCTTCATTAGTCTGCCCTTCCTAAAACCGTATTGTGCCTGATCATTTCAAATCCTCCCACCACTATCTTCTATCACTAGTCCTTCCCTTCTGTTCTCTTCCATCTCCTGTCTACCCTAAAGTTGAAAAACTCTTCATTTATTGTTGTCCCACACCCCATTTTCCTCCTTTCACTACCAAATATCTCCATTCGCCTACCACCCACAGAAACGCCTGAGTCTACCCCTCTACAACAAAAATAAATAAATAAACCCACTGACAAATGACATCTGATACACTGACAGCTTGTTCCATAAGCTGCTCACTCAGTTCACTTACTCAGTTCTCAACTCCCTTGATCTCTCTGCAACTGACCAGAGAACTGACCAACCGCCTGACCAACCCCCGCCTTACTGCAGTTATTCTTTCAGCTTTTGTAACTAGGCAGGATGGTTTGTAGAAAACACTCTGGGTCCAAGAATCAGACGATCTGTGTTCTAGACCCAACTATACTAGTTATTAGCTGTCAGCCTCCCCACTTCTACTCTAACACCTCAGGTCTCACGTCTGAGACACACTGACACCCAGATCAGGTTAGGTTCCTGCAGTATAAACTTTCTCAAAACCTATTCTTCTCCTCCACAGAGCTTATCACAACCATTTAATTATATAATCAGCAGTTGAATGGCCCACACACCTTTCCTACCCACACACCAGACTGTAAGCTTCATGAAGGCAGAGTACACCTCATCAGTGAACAATAAAAGCCCATCAACTGAATTAATGGTGGAATAAATGTTACAACCATTTCCTAAAAGACTGCGTATTATTTTTACTATCCTAAGTAATACAATTGCTAGCATTTTATTTACTTTCAAAATTACTGACAAAATTTTAGACAGAAATTCCAGTTAACCTAAAATATACAGAATGATAAACAACATATGCACATCTTACACATAAAATTTAATAGGAGTAAGAGAAAACTTGTCTTGCCCATCCACAAGAATACAATGGGCTGGATCGGTTACCTAAATTTCAGAACCAAACTCTAAACTATGTTTAGGCAAATGCGGAAGTGCCAGTTTGACACTAAAACACTACTGTTTACATAATACCCATTGGTACTTCAGGTGTAAAATTTTAACACTCGCGAAAATCACGAAGTATATCAAACTCTGCAAGAAAATCAAAAGAAAGTTTGTCAGTCAAGTTCATTGCAGTGTGATTTTAACTTTCACATGAATCAGGGGAAAACAAGTAATTGTTTAGTGACTAGAAGATGTCACTTTCAAATGCAAAATTTCAGATCAAGCAAGTAGGTGAAAGTTGTGTCAAGTTTAATGACACACCACCTTGGTCAAACAATTTAAAGAGATTACATGCTAATTTGCCTTTCAACTGCTGAGTGTGTCCTGTTCCTCAGCCAATTACAACTTTGGTGTTAATTGGCCTATTTAAATATATAGAAATACAGATGATTTCAATAATCTGTACTATGTTAAAACCCTGAAAAAGGCTTTTGAGGCTAAATGAATTTAAATAGTGCCACTTGAAAACAACGTACAAGTATTTAAAATCCCATGCTTATACAATCCCTAGGTTAAGAGCAGTTAGGCTATACAGTTGTAATCACCAGGAATGAAGCATTTCCTGACGGAAACAATAACTGATACAATCACTTGAACCCTTTTCCAAGGCGCCCTCACCGTTAAATCACACCACTGGTTCTGAGGAAGTAATTGTGCCCCCTGGCACCTTCTGTTCCGCCGCCTTGGGGCCCCGCACAAGTAGTCCCTGGAGATCAACCAGAGCTTCCCAGGGACTTCGGCCGGGAAATCCCTGGCCAGGGAAGGCGGAGTTCAAGCGCCCCCCCCCATCCCCCGCCGCCGCCCCCGCCCCTCCTTTCCTTGAAAATTAATGAATTGGCCGTACGATTGTTTATTTAATGAGGTGTGTAGTGGCCTCTACTGGTGCTTGTGTGAGCACAAGAATGTCCCACTCTTACAAGTGGGATGAGCCTGGGGGAGGGGAAGGAAGCTAGGGAGGCGAGAGGTGAACCTGCCTTCGGGTACAAAGCGCAGAACTACACTGGGTAGCCCCGGACGCATTCCCAGGCCGCCCTAACCCTGGAGGCGCCCCCCACCCGCCTACTTCATTCCCCACCCAGAGCGATCAGCTTTCCCTTCAGCAAGCCGAGACCAGTGGAGAAGTTCCTGCACGTTTCCTCCTGGATCCTAAACAAAAACACCGCAACCCCAGCTGGTGCCGGTACGGTGTCCCTGCCCCCACCCGCGCCCGCCCGGCCCGCACCCAGCGCCCGCCGCTTACCTGGGGACTGCGGCGAGGAATCGCTCCTGACGGCCGCAGCTCCCGGCGCCCAGTGCCCGAGCAGCAGCAGGCAACGGAGCCAAAAGGAGGAGGTGCTGAGGAGTCGCCGAGCTCCCCTCTCCGCCGCCATCTCTTGCCCACGAGCGGCAGCGGCGGCGGCTATGCCGCCGAGCCCTTGCCTCCTTCCCTTCTGCACGCCTCAACCGGTCCTTCGCTGCAGGCTCGGCTCCGGTGACCACCGCTGCTCGAGCCCGGCCCGGCCCGGCCCGCGCGGCCTCTCTTCGAGGGAGGGGAGACTCGGGGACGCCTCCCTCCTGCAGCGGGGAGGAGAGGGAGGAGAGGGGGGAATCAGTACATTCCGGGCCGGGATGGGGGGGTGGGGAGCGGCAATCGGTCTCCAGGTTCCAGGCGCCGCCACCCGCCGCCGACTCCGGCTCCGCACACCAGCGCGAGGGGGGCGGAGACCGCGGAGTCGGGGGTTGTAGGCGGGGGCCTGGGGCGCACACCCCCGCGCACGCGCACGCGCGTCTCCCTCACCCGCACCCCTCGGCTCCGAGCGCAGCCCGCCCCCGCTCCAATCCCGGTGGCCGCCTGGCAGGCCCGCTCCCCTCCCCCTTCTCCCTGGAGCCACGACGGGGCGCGAGGCGCGCGCTGGCGTTCCCATTGGCTTCAGGAAAACCCTGGAGAAACGGATCCTTCCCCTTCTCGCTTACACCCACTTCGCGCAGCCACTCGGCCGAGGGAAGAAATTCACTCCGGTCACCTCTGGACGCCTCCGGGTGCAGAGGCCCAAGGACTAGAAGCACTCCAAATCCCGGCTTGTCAGGGAGGCCGGAGCGGACGCGCACTCCTCTGCAGCGCGGGCCGGGGCCTCTATATAGGGCCTCAGAGGAAACCGAATGGCCTCCGGGAGGAAATCTGGGTGCGCGGAGGTCGGAGCAGGGATTTATGTGCTCGCCAAAAACAATAGTGAGCCCGCCGGGCTCTGACTGGGACCTGGCGTGGTTCCCGTAGGAGGGGACCACCGCGCCGCCACTGATCGCCTGTTTCCCGGCCGCGCCGCCCTTACCGCGCGCTTCCTCGGACAGTGCCGGGACCCGCCTGGACCACGGTACCCGTGTGGCTCGGCCTCGAGCCAAGGAAGCTGGGTACGGACAAAGGTGCCGGGTGTCCACTTCTCCAGCACATGCGGGGGCCTGGGACGAGCCCCGGGACTCCCGGGGCTGATCCTCTTGACTGTAATTGAAACCGTTTACCTGTGTCTTTGCTGGGCACTTCTCATTTTCCTACCTGGAAGTCACGTCCTTTGCCGGGAAACCAGAAGCAAGAGGGATATGATTTTAAAACACTTGGTAATCTGGAGGCAGTTAGGAGAAGGCAGCGTGTAGTGAAGTTACACTGCTTGCAGATGAGAATAATTTTATAAGCTATACCCATAGAAAATAGTTTAAGAAAATTTCTTTGTATGGCTATGTACTTGGAGAATCATGTTTTCATTGTTACTGTGCGTTGGATTTTGATTCACTGTGTAGTCAATAAGCAAAATGTGTGACTTCCCACAAGAAGAGGGATGTTTCTCTGACTTCAACATCTCTGTGCCTTCTCGTAATTACTTTGTTCAGATAATTTCTTTTATTCTGAAGTGCCAAAATAACCAATAATGTAAGACTTGCATTAACATTGGAAGGGAAGAGCTCAGAATTTTCATCAAACCTCTTGAATCATCAAAAACGGTGGAATAAGGAACTCTCATATCAGTTCTTTCAAACAATTGACTCCTAAAAGAGCAAATACATGTTTATTGTTTTACGCCAGGGAAACCATTTAAATATCTTTCTGTTTTTGATAGAGTTGTTAATCAGCAAAAATATTTCCTAAATACCCCGATTGACCTGTTAAATTGGGAAAAGATTACCTTCCAATTACTTAACAAGTATTTGCTTAATTAACCTTTAGTAATCACATCATTATTCAGTTTTCTGAGATAATTAATGAGAAAAGCTCTTTGGATACTATCAATTACCTTGAAAGTGTTAATATTCAGATACCTTTTTCTAAGTCTGAAAATTTTTCATTATATTAAAACTATAAAATACATAATATGACTTCTTAAAGTGAAATTTATCTCCAAGTTTGAAAATTATGAGTTGTGGATAATAAAATAATCAGAATTATTTTCATGTATGACTTCTGTGAACTGTCTCATAATTTATCAACCTGTGGTGTATATCAGGGTTAAATAAAAAATTTACAAAGCACATTCTGTAAAATATGGTGACTCATGTTTCTGACTTGTGACTAAATCACAAGTTTAATCAAACCCACTATAATAAACCAGTAATAAATGGAGCCCCAAATTAAAAGTTACAGATTTCATATGAGTTCAAGAATAAAATGGTAAATCCAGGTACGCACTTGAATTCAGATCCTTCACATTTCTTTTTAAAGATTTTTTATTATTTATTTATTTTTAGGGATCTGGGAGGGAAGGAGAAAGAGCCAGAGAGAAACATCAGTGTGTGGTTGCCTCCAGTGCGCCCCTACTGGGGACCTTGCTGGGAACCCAGGCATGTGCCCTGACTGGGAATGAAACCAGCGACCCGTCAGTTTGCAGGCCGGCACTCAATCCACTAAGCCACATCAGCCAGGGCCATATGCTTCATATTTCAACATAACTGACATTTTGAACATTACTTTTAAAAAATCATTTGGAGTCATTAATCTCCTTTCTTTGGTAAAGTATCTCTGAGAAAAGATGTTCTCAGCCTTTTTACTCTCACATGATTTTTATACTAATACCTCACTCAGCCACATTATATTGCTCATCAATACATTTTAGGTAGTCAATCTATGAAGAGACATTTAACCATTCATGAAATGAACACCTTTTTCATCAAGTAAAGTTAGAACATGAAGATCACGTTCAAGAAATAGTGCACAAAGAAACAGCAAAGACCCTGGCTGGTGTGGCTCAGTGGATTGAGCACAGGCCTGTGAAGCAAAGGGTTGCTGGTTCTATTCCCAGTCAGGGCACATGCCTGGGTTGCAGGCCAGGTCTCCATCAGGGGACACACGAGAGGCAACCACACATTGAAGTTTCTCTCCCACTCTTTCTCCTTCCCTGCCCCTCTCTCTGAAACAAAAAAAAGAGCAAAGAAAACAAGCTGTTGTATGTAAGTGTACATTATCAAAGTGTAGGAGGGTGCAGCCAGGGGGCCCCCAAAAGAAGGATTTATAATGGGGTCCAGAACTCAGGGTGTCCAGGAAATATTAAAAATATTGGATGTCCTCACCCCCACAAGTCTGAGCTGGGGCGGGGGGAGGGGGGGTGGGGGTGGGATACATGGAGCAGGGCCATTGAGTTGTTTTGCATAGCAACAGTTTCTTTCACAGATAACCTCTAGAATGGTAGTTTAACATATCTATAACCTTTAACTTGTTTCATAGATATGTTAAATAGCTGTGGCCATGCTTTGGGGCCGGGGAGGGATGGAAGTGACTTCTACCCAAGATGTAACTGGGAGGCAACTCCCAGCCCTGGGTACAGCACCAGCATGAGAGCTTGGAGATGACTAGCTCCATGCCATTGGGCCACGCCTGCCCGGACTCACTATGGCAGTGCAGTAAAGCTGGGAGGATATGGGAGTCCTGGCAAGTGCAGCCGATTGTGGGAGGAGTGGGAAATGGGGCTGCAGAAGAAGATTGGAGCGGGGATTTAAACTCAGATGCAGCAGCCATTGAAGAGAGAACCATGCGCTTTGGCCAGAATGGGGACTCCCGCAGCCATGTGAGAGAGAATCACCATGTAGCTTTAGCAAAGAGAACAATGCGGCTTTGGCCAGAGTCGGGGGGACCATCCCCCACCCACAGCCATGAGAAGAATCATCACTTGGCTTTAGCAGAGAATCACCAGCACAACTTTAGCAGAGAACTACCATGCAGCTTTCTATGTCTTTTCCTGAGATATGGTACCTTGGACTGGGCAAAGGGGGAAAGAAGGATTGTGCGTGTTTGTGGGTGTTTTAAGGTACTTTGGGATTTTGATGGAGACATTAAGTCATTACTCTTAAGTCTGTATAACTTGAATAAATAATTCCTTTCCTTTTCACCAATCTGTAACATGGAGAGCTATAATTCTCTGGTGAAGGGAAAGGCGAACCTAGTACAGGGGGACCCCAGGAGAAGGGGGGTCAACTAGGTAACGTTGTGGGACCCCTTCCCTAGTGGCCAATCCAGGAAAATCATGGGAGACCACACATGCAGTAGCTTTACAACCACTTGTCACAGTAAAAGCCTGTCAAAATTAGCCAGGAAGGATTCGTCCTATAAGAATCGAGTCCCTCCAGCCCATCAGGTCCATCTCTGCTTGGAGTTGGCCTGCTCCCACATTCTCTGCTATAAACTCTGGGTGTTCGGTTCAATTCTTTGTCCTGATCACCAAGAACCTGCTTACCTGTGCCCACCTGTGACAAAAGCGCAGGCCAAAAGTAACTAGAAATTTATTCTGAGTGCTCTTTGCTATAAAATTATATGAAAAAATAGTAAATCCTACTAATGTAAAACTTGGCAAGAATCTTGTTCTCTATAGTAAAAAGATTATCTTCCAATTTTAGAGAGGCGTTATAGTTCTGTGCTTAGTTGCTGGCAGTAGATTCCACAGCCGCTTCCTAACTGAAACCCAGTATTCGTGGTAGAGGAGAAGAGGGCTAGTAGATCTCAGAACACTTCCTAGTCACAGCAAATTTTAAATGGAATTTACCCATGTTGTAAAAACACAATTTTATTCTGCGCAGATGTTGACATTTTTACATTTGCCCTTTACATTCCACTAGGCAAGAATTGGTATTCCTTTCTCTTTCAAAAGCCACCTGTTCTAGGGAGCCATCTCTGATTAAGCCTAATTAGGAAGGATATGTGCTCCTTAAAAGACAAAAGCCTACACAATATTTATATTGCTTGTCACACATTGCTTAATCACATATTCTTAGTTCAACGATAGCCTATTAATTCAACAAATACTACTGAGGACCTGTTATTTGCCAGGTATTGTATGGGGTACTGGGATAACAAAATTACCAGTTCATTTAATATTTATAAAGCACTATTTCTCAGGTCCTGCTCTGGTTGAGAACTCAGTGGTGAGCCAGATAGACAAGGTTCTCAGTCTACCAGGAAAGAAACAATTATAACTAAAGGAGTGTGAAGAGTGTTTTGTAAGGAAAGATAAGAAGTGTGGGAAAACATTTTAAGTGCATCTAATCTGTCTAAACTGGGGGCAGGGGCAGGAAGGATGGATGGGGAACTAGAGAAGCAGGGATGGTCTCTTAACTGAGACTAATTTGCATTTTAGAAGGATCACTTGGGCTGCTTCCTGGAGTATAGGTTGAAAGGAGACAAGACCAAGAAAAACAGTTCAGATTCTGTTAAGAGTGGTCTGGAGAGGAGGGGCTGGTTGGCATAGAGCAGTGATTTTCACCAATGTGCCACAAGAATTTTTAAAACATGCAATACCTGACTATATAGTCAGAGGCACTGACCTCTTTTCCCTTAGACTGTGAAAAAAAATGAAAACAGACAATACAACAATACCCTTCTGATGCCAATGAATCAAAATTATATCTATTTTTCTCAGACCAGCAAAAAATACATTTTTGGTGGCTGCAACATTTTAGTAATTAGTTTATTTGTGCCATGAGATAAAAAAGGCTGGAAATTGCTGGCCTAGAGTAAAACTGGGTGTGGGGTGGGGTGGTAGGAGAAGTGGATAAATAAGAGAGATTTAGGAGACAGGTAGAAACAACAAGGGTGTTTGAGAGAGAGGACACATGGGTGACTTAGATTTCAGCTTACCCCACTGACTGATGGTAGTAACATTCACTGGAAAGAGAACAAGGAAGAGAAGATGGGAGGTGATGTGAGTTTAACTGTGGACAGGTTTAAAGTGCCTATGAGACATTTGAGTAGAAATATTAGTAATCTGTTTGGTATTTAGTTCTGGAGTTTAGCAGGGAGAACTGGGCTAGAGGGGTGTGCCATCAGCTTATACCATATACCTTATGCCCAGATATAAAGTACCTCTAAATACAAAGTGAGCCCCCATTTTCCCAAGTAAAATCTGCCCACTCCCAATAAAACTTGGTGGCCAACTTGAATTTTATTGAAACTCCTCACAGTCTTTTTTTTTATTATCATGAGGGTCACATTTTGAGTCTATCATCTTCATCTTCATTTCCACCAAAATTTTGACTACATATGATGTTACTAGGAATTTTTTCTGGGCCATAGAATCTAATCACACTACATCATTCATACTGCAATCATATTCACTTACATTGCTTTCTATATTGAATTGTAAAGACTTGTTTACAAGGATATCCAAAACTTGCAAATGTGACTGTATTTCCCTAGAAGTAATTTCCAAATCTGTGTTAATTTTTTTGTTTCCTTTCTTACCAATCTGTCAGGTGGCTTCTATATGAACATTGAATAAGATCATTTCTTGCTAATGTACATTCCCCCAAAAAGCTTTTTGTTGTTTGAAATAATTGAGAGAACATCCAGTGATATTAAGGATTTTTTTTAAAGGTCAGAATACAAGGCAACCCCGTTTTCTAGGAATGATTATAGGGAGGGAAACTGGTCTTATATTCTGGTATACGTGATAATGCCCCAAAACTGGTTGAGACGCCCCAGGAAAGTTTAGGACTGAAGAGGGAGATCAAGGACTAGGGCCAAAGACAAACATAATTAAGGTACAGAATAGAAAAGGAACTTGCAAAGAAACAAGCAGGCATGTGTTTTTCTAGTCCAAAAGAGAACCAGAAGCATGTGGTATCACAGAAGTCTAGGAAAGAAAGTGTTTCAGGAATGCAGGAGTGGTCAACAGTGTCATGTACTCCTGAGAAGTCAAGTAAGGTAAGATCTGAAAAACATCTGTTGGAGTTAGTGAAAAAGTGGTCATGAATAATCTTAGTGCAGTTGCAGCCACAAGTAAGGCTTCTACCTCATTGCTCTGGCTTGTCACTGAGTATGAATGACTTCCTGAAAGAGTTTACCTGTGACAGCAAGAAAGAGTGGGGAAATCTAGAATGGATTTCGCTAAATGGACTTGAGGACTGATATAAAGAGCCAATAGAGAAGGAAGTGCTGAAGACTCCAGAGAGAAAGAAGATAATTGATAGTTTTAGAAACACTGTGGTAGATAATTTGGCGCTGTGATTCAGCAAGGCCCATGATTATCTGACCTCAGTAGTCTCAGGAAGCTGGCAATAGGTGAAAAGGACCTTACAGAACAGAGTTACACCCTGGCCCTGTTGTTTCTACACAGCTTTCAGCTATATTTGAACTTGTTCTGTTCTAATAACACCTTAATGAAGCTGAAAATCAGAAACAACATTCTGACATTTGCTACCCAGTCCTTTATTTTCAAAGGACACATGGCTGGGTTCTGAATAGACAGCAATCACAAAACAAGGCAGTCTAGCTTTCCAGCAAGAATGACAGAGCCTTGCTTTTGCACAGAAACTGAACACAAAATACTATCTTAAGCAGAAAGAAATTTTATTTGAAGGACCCTGCACCTTCAAGACAAGGTTGCCACCAGACTGTGGGAATAGATCTAGAGACTGGAGCACCAGAAAGAAACAAAGTTCTCTTTTGGAGAGTCTGTTATTTGCACATCTTTCTGAATCTGCCTCAGCTACAAAACGTCTCTCTCTCTGTCCTGGTCCACAAAGCAGAAAATAGCCGCTACCAACAACTTCCAAGTTATCTTGTTATAATGTAATTCTGACTGTCAGTCCCAATTACAAACTTCCCAGTGAAAGGATTAATTGCCAATCTTGGTTTAGATATCTACTCCATACCATTCATACCATTGCAGATCCCACTGTACCCAAGTAAATAAAAAAGGAATGGGCAATTCATGGAAAATAGGCATCACTCAAACAATTCCATAGGCATCTATTCCAAATGTGATGTATTCCATTTGTCACTGTATTCCAACTGCCCAGCCTGGTGCCTGGTGCTTATAAATATTTGTCTAAGGCATAAATATTTGTGTTGATATAAAGATTTTTTTAATTATGGAAAGGAATTTAGATATAGGTATTTGCTTGGATGGGGAGAGCCAGAAAAGAATGAGGCAGAGATGGGTATGTGCAACAGGTTTGTAGGTAAGAGATTACAAAATCCATTTTTGAGAGTCTTAATATTCTCCATGAAGTGGGAGGCAAGGTCATTGCTGCAAGAAGAGACGGAGCATGATAGGGTGTTTAAGGAGAGTGGCAAGTGTTTGTAAGAGTCACAGAAGGGATTAAGTAAGGGAAATATGGTTTCTTTTGTAGGACAACTGGCAAGATGGCAGAGGAGTGAGTGGAAGCCACCCTGACCTCCTCCCAGGACCAATCTGGAATTACAACTAAATTGTGGAGATATTACCCAGAATAAACAACTGTACAATAGCAAGAGATAAGCTGTATAACCTCGGACAGATAGAAGAACCAGCTTTGACACAACCCATCTGCACCTGCACAACATATGAGATATGGTGGGCAGAGTGACCCTCAGTCAACCAGCTGAAGGGAATGATCTACCAAAGAACAATACAACAACAATCAAAACCCAAATACATTCAAGGAGCCAACATAAATGGCATCCCAAAAGCAGCAATTTCAGATCAAGGAGAGTGCACCATTGAATCTCACAAGACTCCTACCATAAAAGTTCACACCACAAACTCAGGGAGTCAGAACAAATCTATTTAAGAAGGAGAGGCTAACAAGAAAAGTCTCACAAGCAATGGGAACACAAAGAAACAAACCCCAAATGGAAGGAAAGGAAGAAGCCTCAGAAAGAATGCTAAATGAAACAGAGGCAAGTCAACTATCAGATACTGAGTTCAAAACAATGGCTATAAGGAAGCTCAATGAGCTTACTGAGAATTACCAAAAACCATGGGGAAACTACGATGAACTCACTGCAAACTATATCAACATGAAAAAGGAAATAGAAACTATCAACAAGAGCCAAAAGTAAATGAGGAACACAATTTCTGAATTGAAGAACACAGTAGAAGGAATCAAAAGAAGGCTAGATGAAGCAGGGGAGCAACTCAGCAAGCTGGAGGGCAAGGTACAAAAAAACACCCTGAAACATCAAGAAAAGGAAAAAGACTCAGAAAGAATGAAGAAGCATTAAGGGAACTGCAGGAAAAATAATGAAATGTAATAATATCTGTATAATAGGGATACCAGAAGAAGAAGAGCAAGGGATATAAAACCTGTTTGAAAAAGTAGTGAAGGAAAACTTCCCTAATTTGATGAGAGAAAAAGTCAGAAAAATCCAGGAAGCTCAGAGGGTCCCAATCAAAAGTAACTCAGAGAGGCCCACTCCAAGACACATCATAATTAAAATGGCAAAATTCCTAGACAAAGAGAATCTTAAAGGCACCAAGAAAGAAACAGAAAATAACATACAAGAGAGCCCCGATAAGGCTTGCAGCTGACTTCTCAACGGAAACACTACAAGCCAGAAGGGAATGGCAAGAAATATTCCAAGTAATATTTCTTGGAAAACCAGAGGCCTGCAACCAAGCCTACTTGACCCAGCAAGGGTCTCAATTAAAATGGAAGGCCAAATAAGAAGTTCCCCAGACAAGAAAAGCCTCAAAGAATAAACCTCCACCAAACCAGCACTCCAAGATATGCTGAAGGGACTGCTTTAAGAAAAGAAAGAATAAGAGTGAGAGAGGAACACAAGTATGAAGGAAGTAAAATGACAATGAATGAGTACCTATCAATAATAGCCTTAAATGTAGATGGATTAAATGCTCCAATCAAAAGACACAAAGTAGCTGAATGGATAAGAAATCATGACCCACACATATGCTGCCTACAAGAGACCCACCTCAGGACAAAAGACCTACACAGACTGAAAGTGAAGGGCTGGAAAAAAATATTCCAAGCAAATGGATAGGGGAAAAAGCCGAGGTAGCAATGCTCCTACCAGACAAAATAGACTTCAAAACAAAGGCCATAATAAGAGACCCAGAAGGACACTTCATAATACTCAAAGAAAGAATACATCGGGAAGACATAAACATTGTAAATATATATGCGCCCAACATAGGAGTACCCAAATATATAAGGATAATCTTGCAGGACTTCAAGAAAGATATTGACAGCAACACAATTATAGTAGGGGATTTTCTCACCCCACTGTCAAAAACGGATAGATCTTCACCTTGGCTGAAGTAGCTCAATGGATTGAGCGCAGGCCTATGAACCAAAGCATCACTGATTTGATTCCCAGTCAGGACACATGCCTGGGTTGCAGGCCATATCTCCAGTATGGAGTGTGCTAGAGGCAACCATACACTGGTGTTTCACTCCCTCACTTCTCCCTCCCTTCTGTATCTCTCTAAAATAAATCAATAAAATCTTTTTAAAAATGCATAGATCTTCCAAACATAATACCAACAAAGATAGTGTGGCATTGAACAATGTCCTAGATCAAATGGACTTAAATGGTATATATAGAACCTTTCATCTCAAAGAAGCAAAATACTTTTCAAATGCACATGGAAAATTTTCAACAATAAACCACATGATAGGACACAAAACAAGCCTCAACAAATTCGAGAAAGTTGATATCATATCAAGCATTTTCTCCGACCACAAGAGACTGAAACTAGAAACCAACCTCAAGGAAAAAACTCAAAAATTCATCGAGATTGAATAACATGCTATTAAACAATGGGTCAAGAATAAGATCAAGGAACAAATCAAAAAGTTTCTGCAAACAAATGAATGAACTCACAACAGTCCGTAATTGATGGTACACAGTGAAGGCAGTCCTGAGAGGGAAGTTCATAGAAATATAAACCTACTTAAAAAATATAGAAACATTTCAAGTAAATAACCTAACACTACGTCTACAAGAACTGGAGGAACAACAAAGATAGCCCAGAGCAAGTGGAAGGAGGGAAATAACCAAGATCAGAGCAGAATTAAATGACATAGAGACTAAAAGAGCAATTCTAAAGATCAATAACCCAGGAGTTGGTTCCTTGAAAAGATAAACACAGCTGACAAGCCTTTAAGCAAACTCATCAAAACAACAACAACAACAACAACAACAATAGATGATGCAAATAAAGACAATCAGTAATGAGAAAGGAGAGATTACAACTGATACCACAGACATACAAAGGACTGTAAGAAATTACTATGAAGAACTATATGCCAAAAAAATTAAAAACCTAGGTGAAATAGAAAACTTTCTAGAACAATATAATCTTCCAAAATTGAATGAAGAAGAATTAGAAAGCCTGAACAGACTGATAATAGCTGACAAAATCAAAGCAGTAATCAAAAACTCCTGGCACATGAAAGCCCTTAAGGGACATTTCACAGGAGAATTTTATAAAACATTTAAGGAAGAGCTAACACTTATCCTTCATGTACTATTCCAAGAAATCCAAGAGAATGGAAGACTCCAAAATCCTTTTTATGAAGCTAGCATCATCCTAATCCCAAAACCAGATAAAAATAACAAAGGAAGAAAACTACAGGCCAATATCGTTGATGAACATAGACACTAAAATCCTCAATAAAACATTGGCAAACAGCGTCTAGCAATACATTCAGTGGGATTCATTCCAGGGATGCCAGGATGGTACAATATTCACAAATCAATAAATGTCATACATCATGTAAACAAAGCAAAAGACAAAAATCACATGACCATATCAATAGATGCAGAAAAAATTTTGATAAGGTATAGCACCCACTTACAATGAAAACACTCAGCAAAGTGGGAATAAAGGGAGCATTCCTCAACATAATAATGACCATATATGAGAGACCTACAACCAACATCATACTCAATGGGCAAACACTTAGAGTTTTCCCACTAAGATCAGGAACAAGACCAGGATGCGTGCTTTCACCACTCCTATTCAACATAGTATTGGAAGTCCTAGCCACAGCAATCAGACAAGAAAAATAAATAAAAGGCATCCAAGTTGGAAGGAGGAAGTAAAACTGTCATTGATTGCAGATGACATGACAGTGTACATAGAAAATCCTACAGACTCCACCAAAAAACTACTTGACCTAATAAATGAATTTAGAAAAACAGTAGGATACAAAGTCAATATTCAGAAATCAAAGGCATTTTTGTATACCAACAATGAAATATCAAAAACAGAAATCAGAGAAAAAAACTATTTGATATAGCAACAAGAAAAATAAAGTACCTAGGAATACACCTAACCAAGGAGGTAAAAGACCTGTGCTCAGAAAATATACAACACTGAAGAAAGAAATTAAGGAAGACTCAAACAAATGGAAGCATATATTATATTCATAGACTGGGAGAATTAACACAATCAAAATGTCCATAATACTCAAAGCAACTTATTAAAGTACCAATGACATATTTCACAGATATAGAATAAACATTTCAGAAATTTATATGGAAGCATAAACAACCCCAAACAGCTGCAGCAATTTTGAGAAAGAAGAACAAAGTAGGAGGGATCACAATACCTGATATCAAAGTGCACTACAAGGCCACTGTAATCAAAACGGCTTGGTACTGGCATAAGAACAGACATATAGACCAATGGAACAGAACAGAGAGCCCATAAATAAACCCAACTTTCTATGGTCAAGTAATATTTGATAAAGGGGGCAGAAGCATAAAATGGAGTAAAAACAGCCTCTTCAACAAATGGTATTGGGAGATCTGGACAGCTACCTGCAAAAAAATGAAACTCGAGCACCAATTTATACCATACACCAAAATAAATTCAAGGTGGATAAAAGACTTAAATATACGTGTGACACCATTAAAGTCCTAGAGGAGAACATAGGCAGGAAAATCTCAGATATTCCATGCAGCAATATTTTCACTGATATGCCCCCTACAGCAAGGGGCATAAAAGAAAGAATAAACAAGGATCTCATCAAAATAAAAAGCTTCTGCATGGCTAGAGAATACAGCATTAAAGTGAAAAGAGAACCAACTACATGGGAAAACATATTTGCCAATGATACCTTGGACAAGAGTTTGATCTCTAGAATATATAAAGAGCTCAATGACTCCAGTTCAGGAAGACAAACAATCTAATTAAAAAAGGGTGAAAGGACTTGAACAGACACTTCTCCAAGGAGGGTATACAGTGGGCCCAAAAACATATGAAAAGCTGTTCAGCATCACTAGCCATTAGAGAAATGCAAATTAAAACCGCAATGAGATACCACTTCACACCAGTCAGAATGGCCACCATAAACAAAGCAACAAACAACAAGTGTTGGAGAGGATGTAGGGAAAAGGGAACCCTAGTGCACTGTTGGTGGGAATGCAGACTGGTGCAACCACTGTGGAAAATGGTATGGAATTTCCTCAGAAAACTAAAAATGGAACTGCCTTTTGACCCAGCAATTCTACTGTTGGAATTATGCCCTAAGAACCCTGAAATACCAATCCAAAAGAACATATGCACCCCAATGTTCATAGCAGCACAATTTACAGTAGCCAAGTGCCGGATATAACCTAAGTACTCGTCAGTAAATGAGTGGATCAAAAAAACTGTGGTACATTTACACAATCGAATACTACACAGCAGAAAGAAAAAAGGAGCTCCTATCCTTTGTGACAGCATGGATGGAACTGATGAGCATATGCTAAGTGAAATAAGCCACCTGGTGAAAGACAAATACCATATGACCTTACATATAAGTGGAACCTAATCTTTAAATAAAACAAGCAAGCAGACTATAACCAGAGACATTGAAATTAAGAACAAACTGACAGTAACCAGAAAAGAGATGGGAAAACATAATGGGCGGAGAGGGGGAAGGGTTCTCAGGAACATCTTGGACACATGGACAAAAGCAAAGAGGGTTGGGATCCAGGGTGGGAGGTGGAGATGGCTGGGGTTGGGGGGGGGGATGGAGATAAACTTGAATAAAAATAAAAAGAAAGTTAAAAGAAACACACCCCAAAAAGGATACTATGTGTGGGCACATCTGAAATTAAAAATGATACATTTGTGATTTTTCTCCATATAGTACTTAAAAGGCAATGCGTGGTAGGAGGAGAGATGGTGGATAGTTGGATTGACCAGATTTTCTAGGAATGAGTGTAAACGAACAAGGGATTGAGACACTCAAGGATGTTGGTAGTGAATTATTAGAGTGGTTTCATTTAGATGGGGTAGGAAATATGTCTAGAATGGGGAAGATAACTAGGGTAAAATGAGAATGTCGAAGAATTGGAGCAGTTTAGAAGATCAAAGAGTAGATACACTATCTATGAGTAAGGAGCATAAAGATAGAAGACTGGGTATTTGAGGCTACAAGTATACTGTCTCAGCAAAGTGCAGAAACCCGAGAGACTTTTAGACAATATTATTTGGTGCATTACTGGTGTGTTTGGAGATGTTGGGAGTTTCCTTCTCACTGCTCTGGACTCAGCTCTATGCAGTTGCCTGCCAATAAGCTTGCATATCACACACACACACACACACACACACACACACCTGTTTTTCACAAGGGATTTGAAGTGGTCAAAAAGAGATCACCAGAGGACAGCCGGGTTTCTTATTCCAAGTTACAACTCTTTCCACATACATATACACAATCTGCTCCCAACACTAGGGAGCTGAACTAGATGACATGAAAATTTTAAGAAACTCATTTATTCCTCAGTTTATGTCCTATATGAGAGCTACCTGTGTTTTGGTTTCTCCTTTTTAAAATACATTTTATTGATTATGTCATTACAGTTGTCCCCATTCCCCCCTTCATTCCCCTCCACCCTATACACCCCTCCCCCACCATTCCCCCCCTTTAGTTTATGTTCATGTGTCACAAGTTTTTTAGATTCTATATTTCCCATACTATTCTTGCCTCCCCCCTGTCTATTTTCTACCTTCCGTCTATGCTACTTATTCTCTGTACCTTCTCTCCCCTTCTCCTACCCCCACTCCCCTGTTGCTAACCCTCCTTGTGATCTCCATTTCTATGGTTCCACTCCTGATATACCTGTCCTCTTAGTTTGCTTTTGTTTTAGGTATGGTTGTTAATAACTGTGAGTTGGCTGTCCTTTCACTGTTCATATTTTTTATCTTCTTTTTCTTAGATAAGTCCCTTTAACATTTCATATAATAAGGGCTTGGTGATGATGAACTCCTTTAATTTCACCATATCTGAGAAGCACTTTATCTGTCCTTCCATTCTAAATGAAAGCTTTGCTGGATAGAGCAATCTTGGATGTAGGTCTTTGGATTTCATGACTTGGAATACTTCTTTCCAGCCCCTTCTTGCCTGGAAGGTCTCTTTTGAGAAATCCACTGACAGTCTGATGGGCACTCCTTTGTAGGTGACTGTCCCCTTATCTCTTGCTGCTTCTAGGATTCTCTCCTTCATTTGAATCTTGGCTAATATAATTATGATGTGCCTTGGTGTGTTCCTTCTTGGGTCCAACTTCTTTGGGACTCTCTGAGCTTCCTGGATTTCCTGGAAGTCTATTTCCTTTGCCAGACTGGGGAAGTTCTCCTTTATTATTTGTTCAAATACGTTTTCCACTTGTTGCTCTTCCTCTTCCCCTTCTGGTACCCCTATAATTCAGATGTTGGAACGTTTAAATATGTCCTGGAGGTTCCTAAGCCTTTCCTCATTTTTTTTGAATTCTTGTTTCTTCATTGTTTTCTGTTTGGTTGTTTCTTTCTTCCTCCTGGTCTATTCCATTAATTTGAGTTACAGTTTCCTTTCCATCACTATTGGTTTCCTGTGCATTTCCCTTCATTTCACTTAGTTTAGCCTTCATTTGTTCCTCTAATTTGTGACTAAAATCAACCAGTTCTGTGAGCATCCTGATGACCAGTATTTTGAACTGTGCATCTGATAGGTTGGCTATCTCCTGGTCACTCAGAAGTATTGGCTCTGGGGCTTTGAGTTGTTCCTCTTGAGCCATAATGTCTTGGTCTGTTTGCACCTGTTACATATGAGGGGTGGAACCTTAGGTGTTCATCAGGACGGTGTGACCCAGTAGCTGGGTTGTGATGCTGTTTGTGGGGGCAGGGTCAGAGAGGGGAAATGGTGCTTGTTCCATGCTCTCTCTTGGATTTCAGTAACCTCTGCTGAAATCCCCTCTGATTCTTGCAATCAAATTGAGCCCTTCTGGTGCTGGTTCCCAGGTGTGTGGGCTTGTGCACCCTCCAGAACCCTGGGGGTCTCTCCAACGAACTCTCTGTGAGCCTGGGAGCCTCTCCTGGCACCTCAACTCCCAACAGTTTTCTTAGTTGGTGCTTTTAGGCTTTAATTCCCAGCGCTGGGGCCCTGGTTTGTGTGGTCTGTCTCACTGCTTGTTTTTTTTGCCTGGTTTATCTGTGTGTGAATGTGTGACCATGGTCAGCCAGCCGCCTTGCTCCCTCACTGGGTCTGCCTGTTGTCACCCCACGCCTGGGATCTGCCAACTGCCGCCTGAGCACCTGTCAGTCAGGCCGCTTTTTCCTGCGCAACCCCACTCCACCAGCTGCTGACTCCACCCCTCTTACCGGTCTGGCTGAATGGTTTGTTGTTGCCGGACTTCCGTACAGTTCAATTTTCTGTATTTTGGTTGCATTTTTGTTACTAAAACTTTGATATTTTTAAACTTGGTTGTGCAAGGAGGCACAGTGTTTCCACCTATGCCTCCACCTTGGCCAGGAGTCCTGGTTTCTTTCTCTTAGGTGTGGTGGGCCATCCTGACCTAAGAAATACCGAGCAGAAGGCACCCCCAACCTTATCACTAATTGGGAAACAAAATAGAGTTGCCTCACTCCAGGGTCTGAGGCAAAAGGAATGAATGGGAATGCTATTCTATTTTGGCCTTTTTCTGCCCTATGCAATCTCCTTCTAGGTGTTCAAGGTGTTGGGGAAGGAGAGGGAGGAGAGCAGAAGCCGTGTGGGTAAGAGCTGGGTCATCAAAGCCAATGAAGTAACCCAATATGGCAGACATGGAGTGATTGGAGCAGAGAGAAAGAAAGTAAGCCACTTTGCTCTTAAGATATCTGAGAAATGACTCAGAAGTTGCTCATTAGGTGACAAAAAATAGACATTGAGCTGGATGCCATGATTCTCAAAATCAAACAAAATTCTTGTTTTGCTTTATTTTATTTTATTTTATTAATTTATTTGCTTTAAAATGTAAGTGAAATTGTGGGCACCTGCAGTGGGGGCCCAGGTGAATATTAACAACATATAATGTTCACTTGAGATCTGAACAAATGAGGTCCACAGGAAAAGTGGCCTCAGGAGAGTGTCAAATTTCAAATAAAGCAGGAGGTGTAGTGGTTGTGTAGAGGCTGGGGAAATGGAGGTGTTGGGTTGCAACTCAATGGGACTTCCATGGGAACAGAAGAAGTAGTTGGGAAGGAGGTTCCGTGCTGAGCTTGCTTCATTGGGGAGGAAGCACAGAACATTTTTTAAAAATAAATACAATCTTTTTTTAAGATTTTAAAATTTATATATCTTTAGAGGGGAAGGGAAGGAGAGAAGGAGAGAAATATCAATGTATGGTTGCCTCTCATGAGTCCCCTGCTGGGAACTGGCCTGCAACTCAGGCATGTGCCCTGACTGGGAATCGAACTGCGATCGTGTGGTTCTCAGGCCCGTGCTCAATCCACTGAGCTACACCAGCCAGGGCAGAACATTTTTAAATGAGCTTACAGGACAATGACAACGAGGATGGGGGGTTTGTAACACTAAGCAAATGTATCGTGTTGAGGACTGTGGGCTGAGCAGCTGAGCCCACCCTGACACAGCCTTTGGTGTTTGGTTCAGTAGGTGGAGGCCCAAGAGCCAGAGGAGGGACAGCCTGTTGGCTCCTTGAGTGAGGGTTCTAGAGTCTGCTTGTACGTCCTCAGGTGGACAACCAAGAACTGTGGCAGCTAGGGCAGAAGAGGGGGAGCAGTAGTAACCCAAGTGCAGGTATGAGACAAGTTCCTTCACCCCAGAAGTTCAATGGTATTGCTCCCAGGAGGAAAAGCCTCTGCCACTTAGCCCAGGGATTCCCAAACATAGAATCAATCACCCAAGGACTATGTTTAAAAACACAGATTCCTAGGCCTCACCCTGTCCTTTTTTTAGATTTAATCTTTATTATTTTTTCCCATTACCATTTAGTCCCTTTGTACCTCCCTCCCCTCAGCAATCCCCACACTGTTGTCCATGTCCGTGAGTCCTTTTTCCTTTTTGCTCAATCCCTCTACCCCCTAACCTGCCCCTGACACTAGCTGTCATCTGCTCTCCATCTATGAGTCTGTCCTCTTTTTCCTTGTTAGTTCAGTTTGTTCGTTAAGTTCCATATATGCGTGAAATCATATGGTATTTGTCTTTCTCTGACTGGTTTATTCCACTTAGTATAATGTTCTCCAGGTTCATCTATACTGTTGCAAAGGGTAATGTTTTCTTCTTTTTTATGTATTCAACCTCAATCTTTTTCAATTAGAATTTCTCAAGGATAGGCCCCAGTAATCTGTGTTTTTGAGGTGATTTGGAGGCTTCAAAATTTCAATGTGGAGGAACTTATGAGTGATGATATAATTGGAAAACAAAAGCAGTGACTCAAAGAATAACCAGCTTCATAGATTTTCATATTCATTTTTTTGAATCCTCATTTAAGGATATGTTCATTGATTTCAGAGAGAGGGTTGAGAGAGAAAGAAATATCAGTTGGTTGTGTCTTGTGCATGCCGGGACCAGGGAGTGAACCTGCAACCCACGTATGTGCCCTGACTGGGGATCAAGCCCACAACTCTCTGGTGCACACAACAGTGCTCCAACCAGCTGAACTACCAGGCCAGGGTGATTTTCGTCTTCTTAAGCCCACACTTAATCTAATTATACTAAAATTAACTAAAATACTATCGTATAATTCCTTATTTTAGGAGTTCTGCTGTTCCTCCTCTCTCTTTCCTACTTGCCATTATTTTAATTTGAAATTATTGAATTTAATCATCGGTGATTTTAAAAATGATTTCAATTGATGTTGCATTTATCAAATTGTTTTAACACTAAAGAAATGCATGTTATGGAACACCTGGAAAATGACCAAAAGTGAATACAAGAGGTTTCCTCATTCCACACCATATTAACATTTAGCTGTATCTCCTTCCATTTTCATTTCGCTTTTTTATTGTTAAATGTTTATCTATTAAATGGTAATCCATTCTAATATTTATGCGCCCCCCTTTTTTGCATGCCTCCACCCAGCACTCCCACTCTCTCAGGCAATCACCACACTGTTATTCATGTCTATGGGTCATGTGTGTAAGTTCTTTGGAAAGTCCATTTCCTATGCTGTACTTTACATTCCCATGGCTTTTATGTTCCTATCTAGTTATACTTCTTAATCCCCTCACCTCTTTGCCCATTTGCCCACACCTGCCTCCCAAGTGGCAAGCATCAAAACACTCTTCATATGCACACTATTCATACGTGCATGCTTCTGTCTCTGTTGTTCTTGTTCGCTTAGTTTGTTCTTTAGATTCAATTGTTCATAGATATGTATTTCTTGCAATTTTATTGTCCATAGTTTCAATCCTCTTCTTTTTCCTAAATAAGTCTCTTTAACATTTCATATAACAATGATTTGGTGGTGATGAATTCCTTTATATTTTTATTGTCTGGGGAGCTCTTTATTTGCCCTTCCATTCGGAAAGATAGGTTTGCTGGGTAGAGCAATCTTGGCTCTAGGTCCCTGCTTTTCATGACTTTGAATATTTCTTGCCAATCCCTTCTAGCCTGCAAAGTTTCTTTTGAGAAATCAGCTGACAGTTTTACGGGAACTCCCACATAGGTAATTAGCTAATTTTCTCTTACTGCTTTTAAGATTCTCAATGTATCTTTAAACTTTGGCATGTTATTTAGGACGTGTCTTGGAGTGGTCCTCTTTGCATTCATCTTGTTTGGGACTCAGCTTCCTGGACTTGCATGTCTATTTTCTTCACCAAATTAGGGACGTTTTCATTCAATATTGTTTCAAATAAATCTCCAATTTCTTGCCATTTCTCTTCTCCTTCTTGCACCCCTGTGATGAAAATGTTGGACCTCTCAAAATAGTTCCAGAGTCTCCTTACATGATCTTCGTTTTTGGATTCTTTTTTTCTTTTTGTTGTTCTCATTGTTTTGTTTTGTTTTGTTTTGTTTTTTTGCTCCCTTATGTTCCAAATCATTGATTTGGTTCTCGGCTTCATCCACTCTACCATTGCTTCCCTGTGAATTGTTCTTTATTTCAATTAGTGTATCCTTCATTTCTGACTGGATCTTTTTCATGCTGTTGAGGCCTCCACTATGTTCCTTCAGCTGCTATCCTGGTGCTGGAACTCGGAGGGAGTAAGTTGAGTAAATCCTGTGTGGGGTCTATAAGAGGAACTGCTCAGGACTTCAGAAACTTCTTCCACCAACTCAATCCCCACTAGTTTTTGCAGCCAGAACTTAATTTTGATGTGGTTGTGCAAGGAGATGAGCTGTGTTTACTAATGCCCCTATCTTGACTGGAAGTTTGGATTCCATTTTTATTTCTCCACAATTTCCTTCTTTACAGTTATAATTACAATATATAGAAAAAGGAACTTTGTGATGTTTTCTTTATGTAGTTTCTTATACTAGTAGTTTCTAACTTTGTAAAAAACTAATATAAGAAAATTTGTAATAATAACATATGTGTAAAAATATATTCTGGTTTCTTAAACTTGACTATTTCATCATAAATATTTCCTCATGTTATAAGTTGTTATTCTTTTTTTTAAGATTTTATTTATTTATTTTTAGAGTGAGGGAAAGGGAAGGAAAAAGAGAGGGAGAGAAACATCAATGTGTAATTACCTCTCGCATCTCCCTACAGGGGACCTGGCCTGCAACCCAGGCATGTGACCTGACTTGGAATAGAACTGGTGGTCCTTTGGTTCACAGGCCAGCACTCAATCCACTGAGTCACACCAGCCAGGGCTCTAAATTGCTATTCTTAAGAATATGTGTAATGGCTTTTTAATATTGTATTGAATAGATAAATAATTGTTTAAACCATTTCTTATCGTTGGACTTTTAGAATTGTTCATTCATTCCACAAATATTTATCAGCTTTCTACCATGTGTGGGGCAGGGTTCTGGGGCCTAGAAATATAGTAGTGAAGAAAGTAGGCAAATTCTCATGGAGGTTACATTCTAGTAGGGGAAGACTGGCAATAAACAAATGCCAGATGATAATGAGTGCCATAAAAATTAAAAACAGGGGCCTAGGTGGTGTAGCTCAAAGGGTTGAATGTGGGCCTGTGAACCAAAGGTCTGCCAGTTCAATTCCCACTCAGGGCACATGCCTGGGTGGCAGACCAGGTCCCTAGTAGGGGGTGCACAAGAGGCAACCACACACAGATGTTTCTCTCCCTCTTTCTTTCCCTTCCTTCCCCTCTCTCTAAAAATAAATAAATAAAATCTTTGAAAAAAATAAAAACAAGGAAAGAGAAGAGAGGGCAACAGGCAGCATGGTTAACACACAAAAAGTGCTGCGATGAGTACATTTGTTCATAATACTTTTAATTTTTTCTAAATTATTGCATTGAGATACTTTACCAAAGAAAGAATTACTGAGTCCAGAAATGTGAATATTTTTTCATATGCTTGTCAAGGAATTATGTATTCTTAATTATACTTCAAAGGGTTGTATCGATTTATATTCCCAGGTTTGAGGTGAAATCAAGGAGTATTTATACAATTTTGTAATCTTTGCTTATTTGAATTACTTATTTATTTGAATGAGCTTTTAAAGAATAGAGAGATTAACTTTTATCATATTTCCTGCAAATAACTTCTCTAGATTCTTGGTCAACACTTAATTTTGGTGGTATGCTGCTTTCTCATTACACAGCCACCAACCATCTCAACACTCTTTGCTGAATGAATTTTTTCTTCTTATGTTTGTTTATGCAGTTGTATTTGCCATATAGTAACATACCAAGATCTATTTCAAGATTATTTATCTTGCTCATTTATCTATTTTGCACTAATACTACATATTTTTATTATTCAAGTATAAGACTTTCTACTATCTAGTAGGGCTAATTCTCCCTAATTATGCTTACTTTTAACATTTGTTCTTTGTTATTTTCATGTTTATTCTTCTAAATTAACTGCATACTAATTTGATTAAATACCCATCTCAGTATGCTCCCTACCATTTTTGTATTATTGATGCTATTAGGAGTGGGATTTCCTCCATCTCCCTGATGTCTCAGTTCTGAGGGATTCAAAGCTGCTCCTGAAAGAGAAATAAGAGGAGCTAGATAAAACAAAAAAAATTATGTTCCCAATAAATTTGGTTTTCATCCTTTCTTAGACTGTGAAAATAAACACTTTGATAGTAAAAAAAAAAGGAATGGGATTTTCTTTTTCATCACATTTTTAATGTTGTTGCTGTTACACAGGCTAGCAATTGATTTTTATATATTTATCTAATCTTACCATTTTATTGAATTTTTATCAATTTAAATAGCTTTTTAATGGAATTTCTTTACCATACAGATACACAATTCATTTTCCCTTCTATTTCTAATGGATTTTACTTATATTTAGATAATAAGTTACTTGATGTTTTATGATTTATTAGTTATATTTTTATTTAAAATGTACCTAATATCAAAATAAGATTATTGTCTTTGCTGAATGGTTTTGTCCTTGAATTGTATTTTCTCTATGTGTCTAATATATCTTTGTTTTTACTTTGTAACATTTCCCTTTTTGTTTTAGTTATGTGTAATGGACACTGTAGGTATGCCTGTCATTCACCCCTTCTCTTCCAGGCATTCGATTAACATTAAAGCTACCATGTGGCCCCATCTCCTGGCTGCAGTTGACTGGAGTTGGTGTGGACACCAGACCTGAGATTGGCCAGTCATGGTAACCTAATAGATTGGCTACCTTCAATTGGAGTGAATACGGATGTCTACCCTAAGTTGGGCCCATAAGAGACTCTTTGACTTGGAGTACTACTCAGAGTCTGAGACCAGCTTTATCCTGGTGGTTTAAGGTCTAAACTTTTAAAACCAGGAACCGTCTGAGACCTTGTTTTTCAGCGCACAGAGAAAACCAGCATCTAACAAAAGAGAATGAAGCTGACACACAGAATCTCAGCAGTGATTAATGAGACAATATTTGAATGTCATCCAAGTCCTCAGCTTCTGCTGTTCCTGAGGTACAGCTACATCTCTGCACCTACAGTTGTTCGACTATACTTTGGATTTTGTGAAATGCCTCAGTCTCAGTCTAATCTTCCTTTTCGCTCAGACTGATTTGAATTGGTTATCTATCTCTAGCCACCAAAAGATTCCCAGCTAGTATAATATATATATTTGTGAATAGCTGAGATTTACTCTTGAGACAGGAATGCAAGCGAAATAGCTTTATAATTTCTAGAAATGATAATTATAGCCGATGTTATATTGACCAGTTGAGTTCAGCAGGGAATTAAGAGAGAGAGAATAAAAAGCATTTATTTGGGTTATCTTGATCCCGTTTTCCTCATCTCTTATTTGCATAATGCAAAACACCATATTTCCCTTTGGAGTGAGGTCTGAAGCCATCCCAGTCACAGTGTGACCAATTTTCCAAAGCACAGATCTGAGCAGCGGAGGCTTAGTTTCACGGCCTCTGGATGAAGTGAGGGGAAAGAGAGCAGGTGGAGAGCCTTTGAGAAGAACGTGCTCTTCCTTTCTGAAACATGCCCTGCAGTGCCGCCTTCAAAATGTCAGCCTGAACCTTCTGCCAGCTAAAGGTGGCTAAAGAAGAAAAACAATCACTTCAGGAAACTGACTTTCCAAACGGGACATTTGTCCTGTCACCTCCCAGCATTCTTAGAGAACTGATGGTCAGAATCAGACTCTAACCATGTGACTCCGAGGGCACAGATCCTAGATGAAGGATGTGTCAGAGGCCACCCCATTTTCCTGACAACTATGTCACCAAGCAGTTCAAGAGCTGCACATCTGCTTTCAGGACACGGTGTTACTGTTTTGGATGATTTTTAGTCCCTTACCTGCAACTTAGAAATCAAATGACTCTGCTGAGTGCCAGAGGCCCTAGCTCACTGGCTGGACCACTGAGTCAGACTAATTGAGGTAACAAATATGCCTGAATAGTGCTTCCTTGCGAAAATGCAACATTCAGAGACACGACACTTACTTCTTACTTGGCTGGGTATATGGACAAGTAGGCATTTCTGTGACTGCTTTTGGTTTGTATTGATTAAAAGAAATATGGAAAGAATTTAAGAGTCTAATCTTACCTTTGCCCTGATTCAAACACAAACAGAAACACGAAATGGAAATTTATTAGTAGAACGCAAATCTGGCCCAAGTCATAACCACTGAGAGCTTTTCTTTTTTTTTAAAAATATTTTATTTATTTATCTTTCGAGGGGAAGGGAAGGAGAGAGGGAGAGAAACATCAATGTACGGTTGCCTTTCGTGCGTCCCCTGCTGGGAGTTGGCCTGCAGGGAACTGGCCTGCAACCCAGGCATGTGCCCTGACTGGGAATCGAACTGCGATCATCTGGTTCGCAGGCCTGTGCTCAATCCACTGAGCTACACCAGCCAGGACCCACTGAGAGCTTTTCTTACTTGACATCAACTTTCAGAATCATATGAAATGATTTGAGGAGTTTGGTGCAGATCATAAGAAGTCAATGTCACAAATGGCTTCTGGAAATTACTACAGTTGTTTGTCTACTGTGTTGTCAGTCTCAGCAGGACAACTAAGAAGTATAATGTTACCAACAGCATGCATTCTTTTCTTAGTCCTAGATGTGGTACTTTGAATACAAAAATGAGGTGAGGATGAATAACTTTTACCATTTCTGCCAATGCAACAGATACCTTCAGAACATTCAGGTTAGCTCTTTTAATCACAATGAAACAAACGTTAAGGAAAAATAACAAGACTCCTTTAATAATGGGATTGTGAAGTTAATGGCAAGATGAAAATCTCGTAATGTAATGCAATGTGATATGATGCCAAAGGAATCCACCAGGAGTGTGTAACTGCACAGGAGGGGAAGACTATGCTGAAGATTGCTGTGCACCGTGTTGCTATGTTAAACAGTCTGATATTTTAATCAACACTTCGAACCCCCAAATAAGCTAAAATATTGACATAAATGAATTACTCATAGACCAAATAGCAACTTAAAGATAATATTATTGCATGTTCCTTTTTCGCCAACACTAATGAGAAAGAAAGGGTAACTATGGGTTACATTTGCAAGTAAGGCACTCTAGCCATTAACTGAAAGAGAAGGACTTTTCTGTTTCCAGGTTTACTACTCACTCAGTAGTGTACGTTCATAGATTATTTAAAATCCCTGTGACTACATGTGCCAGATTCCAGTCAATAATGTGGACTAATTCAATGTAGAATGTAATCTATGAACCACACTGATCATATTCTTTTATTCTCACCCAAGGACATATTTATCGACTCCTGAGAGAGGGGAAGGGAGAAAAAAAGAAAGGGAGAGTAAGAGAGAGAAACGTCAGTCTGCTGTCTCTTGCATGCACCCTGCCTGGGGACCAATCCCGCACCCTAGGGAAGCACCCTGACCAGGCATCAAACCTGCGACATTTCAGTTTACAGAACGATGCTCCAAGCAACCGAGCCACACCTGTCAGGGCCCACACTGTTCATTTTTCTTCTGACTTTGATACCAAAAGATACAGGATGGGGCACATGTAGGTTTACAGTTGTTCATATGAAAAATAAATAAATAAGAATATAAGAGTAAATCTGTTTTGACTCAACTGTAAACCTACGTTTGCCTAACCCTATATTTTATGAGAGGACATGATTATCTTCCAGTAGTTCATCCCTGAACACCCCCAGCTTCCTTGACTTGTCATTATGGACTATTTACCCATTTTTCTATACTCTGAGACACTAATTCTCCTAAAGCACAGCTCTAAGAGGCAGCAAGTCGAATTGGAGGAGAAAGACAATGTAACTGGAGTCAGAAAACCAAAGCTAGGCTTCGAGCTTTGCTCTACTTGAGCTCGTTTCCAGCAGTGAGCGCCGCTGAGGCACAGGGGTTTGTGGGTGAAACTGAGCCACTGGTTCACTCAGCCCTTGGATTTAGCTGGGTAGCCATAAGCAGACTCAATCGCATGCTCCACCCTCGCACGCCATAAAAATATTATCTGTTTCTTGAGAGCCATGATATTTAAAACACTGGGATGACGAATGTTGGCATTTTTCAGACTAGAAATACAAAGGCTGAAAAAGGATCCGAGCTTTGTAGAGGCAACAGAGTGGGAACACAGTGACCACTTGCCCTCTTCTTGGGTTTCCTGTTCTGTTCTTACTCTTCTTCTGTCCATTTTCCTTGCAGCCATCACAGAGAAGGTTCTAAATATTTCCTCCTGATATCCCACTAGTGATATCCATTGTCTACAGGGAAATGTCTTAACGTGGCTTGTGATATCTGTCTTACTCTAGCCTGTGTCTACTTGTCCAGGCTCATCTCTAATATTTCCACACAAAACCCAGTAGCAATATCACGCAGCTTCCAGCTCTTCAGCTACTCTGTGCCTTTTCATGCCTTCATGCCTTTGGTCAAGCTGTGCCCTCTGATTAGAATGCACATGCCATGCAAATTCCAACTCCCCTTTCGTGTTTCAACTCTTCTAAGAAGCTTTCCTTGCCCAGGACCCTATACCCCTGCATTCCCCCTCAGATAGCTAAGTGCTCCCTCCTTTTGGGTGATCTGTCCACCTGAAAAACAGTTCTGTGATTGCCTGTATTTCTATATTATGATGTGCTGTTCTGCCTCTCCCTTAGGGCAAGGACCGTGCCTTATTTGCTTAGGTAATTCTGAAGGCTGGCACTGTAGGCCCTGGGGTAACGTTTGCTGGGCAGAGGGACACACTGACAGATGGCTGAATGGGCGAATGAATTCAAGTTAATGTGGTCTTGGTCACAAAATCTCCACATACTGGTGGAATAGCTTTTTGAATATAAAGAGGTACCATTTTACAAAATGTGCACTTGTTTGGCACCTAGCATGTCACAGTTTACCCTTTTATATTAATCTCCTGTTTCTTTTAGAAGATCATAAGTTGCAGAGAAGCATGCTGTATGTAACTTGAGACTCGCTTCTTCTAAGACTGTATATTGCAAGGATCTGGTCTCTAAAACAAGTCCAGCTACTTATTTTTCTGGAGACTCTCTTGGGAGCATCATTATTTAATGGGTGGCTAATTAGAATTGTGTGGAGCTTAAGATTTGCTGCAAAAGCCGAAGGACTGCCATCTCCTAATCTCTGGGGGCATTCACATGAATTAGTAAGAACCTTTCCTTATCTTTATTTCTGAACCCAGCACTTGGTGCAGTAAGTAGAGGCAGAATCAAATGACTGAGCTTCCTCTCTAATTCAAAGCGTCATCCATTAGAATAATGGAGTTAAATTAGGGATTTGGATTTTTTTAAGTGATTGCAAAAAAAATGTGGTTGCTCCAGCAAAGAAAAATAGCAGACCAAAATAGAACTCTGAAATCAAGTGTGACTTATCTTTCTGCTTCATTGTCTTCCTCTCCACCTTTTGGGATGCCAGGACTCTGGGGATTATGCTGATCTTTTCCTACCATCATTTTTCTCATCTAAATCAAGGGCCCCAAATCATGGACTTTCTGCCACTAAGTAAAGCTCCAGGAGACACCTTTGTGAGAAAGCCCTTATCGGCTCAGCGCTTGTAATGCCAGGTTTCGGGAAATATTGGACTCTCCTAAGCTTATGGAGTTCCCGCTTTCAGGAGGCATTTTTTCACTGTGTAACTAGAAGAGTGTCTTTTTGAGTTTAGACTTCATAACATTAAGAAGGAGTTGATGTGCTTCTTCACTGAGTGTGAAGTGAGCAGATGGTGTTGTTTCTCTCCAATTTGTTTGGCATGGGCTGGGGAGAAGGCTGTGGGGGAAGGGATAAATGTGCTCTATCCCTGATTGCTAAACACAACTTACTGGCACACACACGCACACACACACACACACACACACAGAAAAGCCACTTTATTAACATTGGAATGTCTACTTCTTAAAAAGCAGTGTTTCTTTACTTTACTTCAGTCTGGAAATTATTATCACCATGTTTTCCTCTTTATCCAGCAAAAAACACCCTACTTAAATGGCCCAAGCTGATAACTGAAGGAGCCTACTGTGAGCCCTTTGTGGTGATGAAAGTCACTGAATACTTTTAAAAACACCAGTTGCTCCTTTCTAGGACATTCACCTCATTTCCAACTCTGCATTCTGCTCACCAACACCCAAAGATACCCCCAGTAAATAAGGCAAGGAGACTGAATACTCTCACAGAAAAGCTGGGACTAAATTTCCCAGCTCTCCATCTGGACTGCTAGGCGGAATACAGGCCAGAAAAGTGGTTATGAGACTTCATCTTTCTTATCTCGGAGAACATTTGGGTCTACTAGTCCAATTTCATCAAAGGAACAGGGCTCAAAGTTCTCAGAGAGGGCTCTCTACTCTGTCAAGCTGTCCACGTGGGTGCTCTGTTTCCACCAAACACGGCATTGATGCAGCTACAGCACTTTCTATGCCCTCTCTCATCCGCCAGTACAAAAACATCAGTAGATAGAATTTAATGAAGATTTCACGAGGCAGCGGGAAGGAAGGGAGGAGAGAGTTAACGCCCACACCACACAGAAATCCCCCAAGACGTCATCACCTACCTAAGCACGTTTCTCTGGTGAGCAGTTCTCTCCTCCCTTTCATCCACACCACTCCAAATTCAGTTCTGTCCCCAAATTTTCAGAGTCCTCTCAGTAAAAACTGTACGGTTAAAGGCCTATCACCTTCTTCAGATGACTACTTAGTAGCCATCTGTTATTATTATTATTTTTAATCCTCACCCAAGGAAATGTCTACTGGTTTGAGAGAAAGAGAAAGAGAAACATCATCCGGTTGCCTCCTGTATTCGCCCGGACCAGGGATCAAACCTTGCAACATTTTGGTGTACGGGGACAACGCTCCAACCAACTGAGCCACCAGGCCAGGGCTAACCATCTATTACTACGTAAGCCCACCCTCTGGGGGTTCTAGCCGCCGCCACAAGAAACACTGAACAACATCCAATAGTCACCTGATGGGCTACAGTCTTATTTAACTCTTTCTATCAGCTCTGGTCCAGTTTCCAGAATTCACTTGAGGCTACTTTCTACTTTGCTAATTTAACCTGCTAATCGCTACTCCTGTTTCCTGTTTCTTTGACTTCCTTTGTTGCCTGACCCTCCCCTTGGAAACCAAAACTCACATTAGTTTTTCCTTGCTTTGGCAACCTGTTTCGAACACCTTCTTCAACCAAGCCCAGCCATCTCCCTAAGACAAGGACCCGTGCTTGGCTGCCTCTTTAGGGGAGAGATCTGGCCATTCTCATCTTGCTTGGGACTTGCTGAAAGTGGTGAGTTTGGTGATCCAACACTGTCCTTAAATGGATCCTATAACATAGCATATAATAAAAATTAACAAATGTGTTCATCTTGTACCAATACCTTTAGATCTGAGGGATGGGCCTTAGTGGCTTCAGGGAATAACTGTAAACTGGAGATGGCTGATCACAACTCAGCTAGAATTCTTCCTGGTCTGTGCTCTGTCTGCTCCTTTTTGAGTTTAACACTTGCAACTGCCTTGCTGGTTTGACAGCTGTCTGCTTGAACTTGGTGCTATCTTTGGAATGCGGACCCTCAGGATTGGGACATAGCCTCTGCCCTCACTGTCAGGTTTGCACTACTTTGGGGCTCCCCTCTTTTGGTTCTGGTGGCCCGGCCTTACCACAGCTGTGGGAGGCCCCTGCCTGGGACTTGCTTGGTCAGCATCTGCCATTCTCCCACCCCCACAGTCTCTAAGGTAGCACAAAACAAATCCAAAGTTTCTAGGGAAAGAGCTATATGAACTGACGTAGTTATAATAGGTTTGCCAGGCATCTGGTATTGAACCAGACAATCTGTTATTTTAACATCCTGTCTAGTTTTTTTTTAAGTTTTTTTAAAGGAGGCACATATTTCTAAATAGTTATGAGGTAAAAGAAACATGTCTAAAATATTATACATATATAATGCTGTGCAAATGATATTCAAAACATTTTTAAATTTTATTTACTTATCTTTAGAGGGGAAGGGAAGGAGGGAGAGAAATATCAATGTATGGTTGCCTCTCATGCGTCCCCTGCTGGGAACTGGCCTGCAACCCAGGCATGTGCCCTGACTGGGGATCAAACTTCGATCCTCTGGTTCGCAGGCCCGCACTCAATCCACTGAGCTACACCAGCCAGGGCTACAAAACATTTTAAATAGGCAAATACATTACTTAAATCAATTTTTTTACATCACATCCCCTTCTCCTGAACCTCACCCCAAATGCAGGTTTAGTACTTTTCCAAAAAGGCTTTTTAAAAGGCTGATTTTAAAAAATTCTCATGAGGATTTGTTAATCACTTGAGGATATGTTTATTGATTTTAGAGAGAGGAAGGGAGAGAAAGAAAGAGAAACATCAATGTGAGAGAGACACATAGATTCATTGCCTCCCCCACACATCCCAGCCAGGGATCAAACCCGAAACCTAGGCATGTGCCCTGATCAGGGATCAAACCCACAACCTTTTGGTGTGCATAGATGACACTCCATCCAACTGAGCCACCCAGCCAGCACAGGTTTGGTAATTTTACAGGAAAATACCCTAAAGACCTACATTATTACTGTTCAATGCTAAAGCTCCTCCTTTTCTAATGTTAAAATATAGAGTAACTTGCTCTGTGATTTTTCAAGACCAAATATGGATGTTAGGGAGATATATAGATGGCATGACTACGTACCCAACCAACTATTTCGAAGTATTTTCAAATGTTTGATTTTTAACAGAATGCAAAATATAGTCTCCCTGGGATTTGCCTCCTAATCTTAAAAGTACGAAGGACTTTTAATCATGATTTTCATCCCTTTTCACTTAATAATGTAGTTTTATTAAGTGTTATTTGATATCTAAGAGAAACTCATGAACTTTTAAAATAATTTCCTCTGTTTTGAACTAAGAAACATTTTTGCCAAAAAGAGCTGAAAACCTCCAAATCTCTGGGACTATATTAAACTGTACCAGTTTCCCACTTATGAATGCTTGTCAGAAAATTATCTTCTCTGGTTTATAACTTTTTTTCTTTCCCTCACCTATCAATTGAATAAAAGTTAAAAGGTCACATCTTTCTCCTCTTACTACCAAAATAAACATTTCTCCAGTTACCCATAAAGGGCAGATGTTACCCAGGAATTGTTCATTGTTTATTAGCAAAAAGGCAACAGCTGTAATAGAAGGTTCTGTGTCCCACACACAAGTTCTTAGCAGTAGCATTTTAATTTCCACAGCCTAGAAAATAAAGAATTTATGCCATAGCAACTATATCTCTAAGAATTTGTTAATCATCTGCCTGCCCAAATGCATCTCTATTACGAACCTGAAGAATTTCTCCTTGTCTGTATCTTATACAATCCATTTGTTTCAGAAATGGTTATATCCTGGACCCCTTTTAGTCCCCAGACATATAGCAGTGAATGAAATAGGGAAAAATTTCTGCTCTAAACAACTGTGAGAAGATAGTCTCCGTTTCTTTGTCAGTACCAATCCACTAAAAGTAAATACAGCACATAAAACATTACTAGAATCCCAAGAAATTTAGGCTTCCACAGTCTGACTGTCCCTTTTTTTTTTTTTCTGGGTAGTACCTTCCTGGGAGGAAGGACTGAGAGGCATCCATCTGCAAACTTCTTTGCCCTGATTGGTGTTTGTTAAATCCATCAGCATTTGTCATAGCCCTGGATTGTCCAGTTCTGGACAAAGGATCTATGAATCCTTAGAATGCTTTATTTATATAAGTGATCAACAACTTATCAGGTTTACCTAGTTGTCTACATGCAACAATCATTTTTAAACATCCCTAGTATAAGAAAAAGTGGTTTTAGGACTTCCGCCAAGATGGAGGCATAGGTGGAAACACTGTGCCTTCTCCCACAGCCAAGTTTGAATACAACAAAGGTTTGGAGAACTAGGACACACCCAAAGACCAGAAAACGGAATTATACGGAAGTCCAACAACTACGAACTGTTCAACGGGGACGGTAAGAGGGACGGAGCCAGCAGGGGAGCAGGGTCGGGCAGGACAGATCCCCCGACCTAGGCGGGCAGGCAGCCCGGAACCAGTTGGGGTGCAGGGCAGACTGACCGCTGTCGCACAGTGAGACGGACTGCGCAGGCCCCAGGGGGCGAACCCAGTGGTAGAGGGCTGACAGCGGTGGCACACTCGAGTTCAGTGGAACGAAACGCGTGGGCCCGGTGACAGTGGTGGCTGCGGCGCCAGTGGGGGCCAAGGCGGCAGGAGGCAGGCGGCAGATGGGGCGCCATAGTCCCTCTTTGACCCCGCCCCCACAAACAGCGTCACAACCCAGCGACTGAGTTGCCCTGCTCTAGTGAACACCTTAGGGCTCCGATCCTGCTACGGAACAGGCACGAACAGCCCAAAAGATGGCCCAAGAAGAACTCAAAGTCCCAGAGCCGATAACTCTCAGCGACTGAGAAATTGCCAGCCTCTCAGAAGCACAATTCAAGACACTGTTTATCAGGATGCTCCCAGAACTGGTTGATTATAGTCACAAATTAGAGGAATATATGAAGGCTAAACTAATTGAAATGAAGGGAAATGCACAGGAAACCAATAGCGATGGAAAGGAAAATGGGACTCAAATCAATGGAATGGACCAGAAGGAAGAACAAAACATCTGACCAGACAGGAATGAAGAAATGAGAATTCAAAAAAATGAGGAGAGGCTTAGGAACCTCCAGGAGATCTTTAAATGTTCCAACATCCGGATTATAGGGGTACCAGAAGGGGGAAAGAAACAGCCACGAGTAGAACACTTATTTGAACAAATAATAAAAGAGAACTTCCCCAGTCTGGCAAAGGAAATAGACTTCCAGGAAATCCAGGAAGCTCAGAGAGTGCCAAAGAAGTTGGACCCAAGAAGGAACACACCAAGGCACATCATAATTACATTAGCCAAGACTAAAATGAAGGAGAGAATCCTAGAAGCAGCAAGAGATAAGGGGACAGTCACCTACAAAGGAGTACCCATCAGACTGTCAGCGGATTTCTCAAAAGAGACCTTACAGGCAAGAAGGGGCTGGAAAGAAGTATTCCAAGTCATGAAATCCAAAGACCTACAGCCAAGATTGCTTTATCCAGCAAAACTTTCATTTAGAATGGAAGGACAGATAAAGTGCTTCTCAGATAAGGTCAAGTTCAAGGAGTTCATCATCACCAAGCCCTTATTATATGAAATGCTAAAGGGACTTATATAAGAAAAAGAAGATGAAAAATATGAACAGTGAAAGGACAGCAAACACACAGTTATTAACAACCACACCTAAAACAAAAGCAAACCAAGAGGACAGCTAGATCAGGAGTGGAACCATAGAAATGAAGAACACATGGAGGGTTAGAAACAGGGGAGTGGGAGGAGGAGAAGGGGGGAGAAGGCACAGAAAATAGCATAGATGGTAGGTAGAAAATAGATAGGGGGGAGGGCGAGAATAGTGGGGGAAATATAGAATCTAAAGAACTTGAGACACGTGGTTATAAACTAAGGGGGTGAGAATGGTGGGGGAGGGAGTGTGTGGGTGGAGGGGAATGAAGGGGGGAATAGAACAACTGTAATGGTATAATCAATAAAATATATTTTAAAAAAAAGAAAAAGTGGTTTTAGTAATTGCAATTTAATCAAGTCAAGTAAGGAAATACACCTATGTTGTCACACCTATGTTGGTCTTGTAAGTACAATGTGATTGAGGGCATGCATAATGGAATAAAGTGGTAGAAGTCCAGGGAAGTTTCATGTACCTATATTCCCCTGTTCCTAACCCCAATTTATCACTTCTACCCAAATGTCTTGCTGCAGGAAAAAAAATCCATCATTGAACTGGTTACTACTCTACTGAATTGCCTTCTCTAGGTATCATTTTTAAAGTATGTAGACATTTCTTGGAAGATTAGCATACTCTGCTAACAGTCACTACCTCTAGAAGATTGAAGGAAATCAACACTTAAAGTGTTCAAACTGAATGCTAGGCACTTAACATGCCGCACTGGTTAATTCCTACAGTGATCTTTAAAAGTAGTTTTCTCATCTCATTGATGAGTATTCTGGGCTCCAGAGAAGTCAAATGATAAACTCCCAGATCACACAGCCCTCAGTGCTGAAGCAAGCAGTCAAACGTGACCTTTCTCTCCATTAGTCCGAACTCATTTATCGAATTCCCTTTCTCTGTGGTGCACAAAACCTAAGGACAGCCTTGAGAGCAATGTCTGCCTGGCAAGAGGGTTGAAAGCCAGAGAAAATAGCCAAGAAATGAAATGAGAGACAAAAGGAACATTTTGCTGACTCCAGTTTCCTCTGAGGTCAGATTCAGCACAGGGCTACATTCTTCCTGCTTTGATAAAATTCCTGATTCTCAGAAATACTGACTTGGCAGGGCCATAGAGGTCATATAGTCCAACCCAGCGTTAAAAGCTTTAATCAGTCATTAACTCACTTTATGACTGTTGGNTCAAACGTGACCTTTCTCTCCATTAGTCCGAACTCATTTATCGAATTCCCTTTCTCTGTGGTGCACAAAACCTAAGGACAGCCTTGAGAGCAATGTCTGCCTGGCAAGAGGGTTGAAAGCCAGAGAAAATAGCCAAGAAATGAAATGAGAGACAAAAGGAACATTTTGCTGACTCCAGTTTCTCTGAGGTCAGATTCAGCACAGGGCTACATTCTTCCTGCTTTGATAAAATTCCTGATTCTCAGAAATACTGACTTGGCAGGGCCATAGAGGTCATCTAGTCCAACCCAGCGTTAAAAGCTTTAATCAGTCATTAACTCACTTTATGACTGTTGGTGATCTGGGAAGGAGTATCATTGACTTGGCAAGGGAGAACATTTCTCTGAACTATAATTTTCCACGATCTCATTGTTGGCTTGTATAAAGAAAGTTGACTTTAAATAATATGAATACTTTAAATAATATGAATTCTTTACCTGTCTTCAGCTTTTCACGGCTGTCAAAACGCCTTCACATACACTATGTCCTTTAAACTCTTATTCTTGCGATACAGAGAGCAGGCTTGTTTGATTGTGGCAGGAGTCCAGACCCGGGCCAGGAAGATCCGGGCACAAATACCCACTTGGCTAGCCATGTGAACTTGGGGAGAACATTTAACCTCTTAAAACTTCCTTGAGAAAGTTGCTTTTCCTATAAACCTCCAAGTCCTCATCTATAAAACTGGGAAGGTAATGTCTCCTCCATGAGGTCGAACTTAAGTGAAGCCAATTAAGTATTTGAGGTAAAGTATTTGCGCGGGGCGGTGCTCAAGGTTGGTTGCTTTTCCCTTTCCCTCTCTTCTTCCTACTGCTGAGGAAGTGCTGGTGAGCAAACATAAAGTAACTTTTCCAAGATACAAGGGTCGGTGATCGGTGAATGGAGGCCAAGTCCTTCGAATGCAATTCTAGGCTCTGTTCTATATATCATCCTGCTGGAACAACTTTCTCTTCTTTCTCTGCCCCTCCTTTTTTATCCTCATCTGAGGACCTGCTTATTGATTTTAGAGAGAGGGAAAGGTGGGGAGAAAGAGAGGGAGAGAAACATCAATATGAGAAAGAAACAGATCGGCTGCCATTTGTTAGCACCCCGACTGGAGTCGAACTCACAACCCAGGCATGTGCCCTGGCCAGGAATCAAAACCGTGACCTTCCCGCTCTCGGGATGACAGCCAAGCAACTGAACCATACCGGCCGAGACCTTCTCTGCCCTTTTGATTTGTACACACCTCACATTTTTGCCCAACTCTGGATTTCTTTGTAGTGCAAACTCTTCCTTTCTCCCTACCAGCCTTCTGTTTTGCTGGTTTTGTTCCTTGAATTGCTATCTGCTAGTTTCTGTGCATACTGCCTCTTGCTAGTTTCCTGTGTGTTTTATATGCTCTTTGGAAGTTTAGGACAAATGGACAGGGTGCTTTCAGCCATGTCCCTCAAATGCGAAGTCTGGTTCTCATAGAGGAGACAGAGTAGTTGTGGTGACATCCAGGCAGGTGGGCTTCGAGTCCCCTGGCTTCTGGTGCCTGGGTGTGACGTTCTGCCAGCTGCCTTCAGGATTTTGATTGCTGCTCCCATGGCCCTGCAGCTTCCCCAGCAGTCCCCTAACACACCGTGATTCGAATAGCCCTACCCCCAGCCTTTCACATACCCTTGTAACACACAGGACTGGCACAGCCCAATGGGAGTGCCTCGGATAGATGGTTGCTAACGCAGTGGGTGTATTTAAAGAGCTCATTCTTCCGTGGCTATATAGAAATCCATGCAAGTCTTAAGAACTTTAGGTCATTTGAAATGCATGGTCCCAGTGTTGCACTGGAATGAAAAATAAATGGGTAGGCAAGCAGATTTACAACACAGCATGTATACAAAATGCATGTATTTATGCAGACCACACGATACCAAGGTACTTCTCACTCATTTCCTTGACCATAAATGTAAGTAGTATAATTAAAGTATCCAAACAAAATATAGTATCATAGGCCTGAGAAAATTCTAGAGAGTTTGTCTGTCAACCTACCCATCTCTCTGTAACCAGAGGAAATTAACTCTTCAGCCTGTCTAAACTAATCAGGCTGGAGACTTAATGCCCCCTTATTGAAAATTTTTATTCTGCTCTGAATCTTGTTTACCTACCTAAAAGTGTTTTCTTGCCACCAACAAACAACACCTTGGGTATTCCCGGGGAAATCTCTAGGAATGTGATTTTACAACACTTTGTCAAGGAACTCAGCCTCAGCCTCTGAAGTCCATGCGAAACTCTATCCCTGCAGCCTCCCCTCCCCCTGCTCTGGAGGGTCTTCTGGTGCTTGCCCACCTCAGCCTAACTTGTGAAAGGCTGATTGCTGACTGGATGCCTCTTGTCTATAAGACCATTGGCAATTTCCAGAGATCTTAGTTTTCCAGGAAGGCCAAAGAAAGTGAATTTAGCTGTTGGCAAGAGTTCTACACTTTTTTGGGGTCCCAACTAGAACTCAGATTCTCACAGTGCATTGCAAGCTGGCTTCACTCACACTTGATCGTTTTCCCCAAAGCACTGGGAAGGACAAGCTGCACAGGGAGTGAAGGGGCCGGTCCTCTCGATCCCCACGTTCAGTTCAGCATGCTTCTCTCAAGGCCCTTGCAATTACTCACGCTGCTCCCTCCTCACGTTGAGCAAAGCAAGAAAATCAAATCAAGTCAGAGGAGAGCAAAGCCAAGGAGCAGACCACATGAGGAGTCTGGAAGACGCAAGGAGCCTCTTGTGCATCCTGCCTGGTGGTCCACCATGCTCGGCAAACTCTTCACTTCTTTACACAGTTCCCAGAATTCATGTGAAAGGGCAACTGAAGTTTATCCCCCTTTCCCTGAATTCCCATCTCTCCAGAAAAATCCAAAGCTTTGCAGAGTAACAAAATGTCAACATTCCCCCAAGCAGTTTTAAAATGTGGTTATAAATAGCACTGTAGAAAAAAGGGAAAAACATGTAGACACAAATAGCTGCCTTCACCGTTTTGTGAGCTGATTATAGAAAAAGAAATCTAATTTTATTTATTTTTTTCTGTGAAAACAGAGGAGAAGCAAGTAGATAATATTCATCCTTAAGAATTGGAATCAACAACCCCACCAGGACAAGCCCTGTCCTCACCAGGAGTTGTTATTTACCTTTATCTGACAGAGAGATTTCAACCCAGGGACTCTCCTGGGGCCCCAGTGGCTGGAGACTCCAACATCCACTCTCTGTGGACCCAGCCAGTGGGCTCAGTGCTGATTTTGGACACAGGTGCTTACTCCTAGTCTATAAGTCTTGTTAGAGCCCCATTTATATCCTAGAGTTTTTATAAACATGAAAGCACATTTTCAGTCTTTTACTTCCCTTATTTCTATTTCATGGAGTGTCTCATCTTCCTGGTCAAGTTCTGGGATTTTGTCAGCTTCTGCCTAGCCCAGCCCAGCCCAGCCCAGGCCAGGTGTTCACCCAAGCTCATTACCAGCATTCTTGGCCTTGCCCCTCGGGAGCTTCCTGTTTATTAACCTGGCTCTATAAGATTTCAAGCAAGAGACACCTGATCTTTGACGATGATTGATTGATAGCAGAGTTAAGAATGTGGGGTTATAACAGCACAGTCTTCTCTGCTGGACTCTCTGTCTAGATTCTAGTAATTCCAACTAGACTATGAGTGATCCTGGCCTGGCACTTAGTTTCCTCAAAAGGGAAAACTGAATTGAGTGTGTATTAGGGTGCTAGGGCTGCTACAACAAAAAACCACAGAATGGTAGCTTGAACAACAGGAATTTGTTTTCCCATAGTTCTGGAGGCTAGACATCCAAGATCAAGGTGTCAGCAGGGTTGGTTTCTGCTGAGGCCTCTGTCTTTGGCTTGCAGATGCCACCTCTCACTGTGTCCTCACATGGCCTTTCCTTTTTGTGTACCCCCATGGTGTGTCTCTGTGTGTATGCAAATTTCCTCTTCTTGTAAGAACACCGGTCAGATTGGATTAGGGCACACTCTAACTACCTTGAATAAACTAAATCACCGCTTTAAAGGAACTATTTCCAAATACAGTGACATTCTGAAACACTAGGGATAAGGCTTCAAAATATGTGTGAGAAGGGCACAATTCATCCTGTAACAGGTGGGTTTGAGACCTTCTGATATAAAGTGACCTCACTGGGCAGATTTTACACCACGCTACCTCAGAGACAGTTGTCATACATGGCTTGTGGGTGGTTACATTTGGCTTGGCATCAGTGTCTGGTGAAGCCAATTATGGTGTGGGCACTGAGCTGGTTTCACTCAAAACATGACATAAGCAATAGCAACCAACACAGGAAAGAACCGGTTTGGGCCACTTTCCTTAAAAGGTAATGCAGGTGTGGCAGGTGTGTCCTTGGACTTCTATAGCATAGGCTAAGTATCCATGGGGCTGCCAGCTGCTGGCAGCTTATCAGATGCTCCCTCCCTTCCCATCTGCTCAGGTCTCAGCCTCTGGGATCTGAAACCAGGACTGTGTCCTCCCTGCCCAACCTCACTTGGGCCGTCTCCAGCTTGGAACCAGTTTCTACATTGCTGGCTCACCTGGTTTGACTATTACACACACACACACACACACACACACACCAGAAAATGGTAAAAATGGTAGCTCTACCTTCTTTGTTACTCTAGACTCATCTTCCATGAATGCTTCTTCATAAACCATTTAGTTCTCCTTGTTTCTGACTTCAGTTCAATTTTCTCATTACTGCTTTCCAGTTTTCTTCCCAGAGCTCATGAATCTCAGAACTCGTTTTCCAGGTCACACTTGACCTGGCCCCCAGTACTTCTTTACCCATCTGCTCCCCTGAGGTGGCACCCTACCTGACCAGTCTATGACATGAGCACAGGTCTGCACACGGCACCTTGAGCATGAAGGTGCTCAGAACTCAGAAAAGCTTGGTTAGCACAGAAAGGAGGTTTTAGCTTTGGGGAAATGCAGTGGTGTGGCTTCTGACACAGCTGGAAGGCTAACAACCCTACACACTATGCAATTTTCTGGGTAACTGAGAGAATGGCTGCATTCATCAGAGTTCACCAGAGAAATAGGTCGATCTATCTATCTATCTAAACAGATAATACAGTTCTTTAACAACCCGGGTGTGAAATGCACAGGTCCACTTACACGTGGGCTTTTTTTTTCAGTAAGTATCCCCCTGTTTTGCATCTGTGGATTCAACCAACCATGGGTGGCTGGAAAATAGTATTTTCAGTCTGTGCCTGGAAATCCACATATCTGGAGAGCTACTAAAATTATGTGCGGATTTTTGACTGTGTCAGCACCCCCTGTTGTTCAAGGATCAACAGTGTGTGTGTGTATTTGTACACACATCCATATATATTACGTATGTAAAATGAGAGATTGGCTTATGTGATTATGGAGGCTGAGAAGTCCCATGTTTTGCTGTTTGTGAGCTAGAGACCCAGGCAAGCCAGCAGGGTACTTCAGTGCAAGTCCAGAGGACTGAGAACCAGGGGATCCATGGTGTAAATCCCAGCCCTTGGGCAGGAGAGGTTGACATGAGATGTCCCAGCTCAAGCAGTGATGCAGGGTAAAAGGAGCAAATTCTTCCTTCTGCCTTTTGTTTTTCTATCCAGGCTCTCAGTGGCCTGGACGATGCCCATTCACAATGGGGAAATACATCTGCTTTACGGAGTCCATTGATTCCAGTGCTAATCTCTACCAGAAGCACCTTCACAGACACACCCAGAAAGAATGTTTGATCTGGGCACCCCATGGCCAGTCAAGTTGACACATACAATTAACCATCACAGTGGCCTTTCTGGGTTTCCACCTGCCTGGGGCAGGGGATGGTGGGGGTGCGGAATAAGACTGTCATTCGTGTGTGCAGCTATATAAGGCCTATATTATCTGTGGAGGCATAGATAATTTATGTAGCAATCTGCTCCCTTAGGCGTACAAGAATTAGTCAAGCCCATGCTTGGGAGGGAGAGAGAGATGGGCAAATGAGACTCTTTCCAGAAGAACCTCCATCCACTGATCACATGGCTACTTGTGACTAGGTAGAAAAGCTTGAGCCAAAAAGACCTGGACTCCTGCCATGGTAACCTGAACCTAGGCTGGCAACTACCTCCTCTCCAGGGGGACCTCTTAGCCTGCTCCCCTCCTAATGTTCAGATGCCCCAGAAGCACACATTTTGCCCCCAGGGAGCTGAAAGCCAAGGAGCTGGGACCCCTCCCTTGGCTTTCAATTAGAGATTCCTGCCAAGCTTGGCCCTGGATAACCTTTTGGCTTAAACTTAGCTGCTCCTGGTAGGGTCCTGGGGCTGTTTGAAAGGGAAAAAAAGTGAGCTGAGATCCTACCTGCTCATCAGGTCTGAATGCAGCACTTGGTGAGAGCTGATACCTATTCTCACTCATCCATTTGTCCAAGAAGCTCAGAATTCCCAGAGATGAATCTTTGAGGGGAGCAACAAGGCCTCTCCCAGAGGGACTTGGTCCCGTGGGCTCCACTGCCCAGCAGAGGACATTAGGTTTGCCTTTCAGAACTCAGGGGTAGTGCGGGTATGTAGGTATTTAGGTTGGCTCTAAAAACCCCCGAAGAACCACCTGATGACCCTTCCCTGGGTTCTGCTCAATCTGTCAGGGGGACCCAAATCCTATAGTGACATTTCTTTGAAGTTGCAAAGCCACCACCGCTTTATCATACATTTTTCAAGGAATATAGTTATACCTGTCTTTCATCTATGTTCTCAAAAACGCATTTCAAGTTGTTTTGTGTGGATTGTGTTTTGCCTGTTAGTCATCTTTCCTTTTGGAGAATGCCATCCCTCATTCTATGTGGCTTTAGGGAAAGCTACAAATCATGGGGCCTTGGCCCTTCAATCACGGGGCCCCATCAGACCATCTCTCCCAGGTATTTGAATTTATTTAAATTGGAGTGAGAATACAGAGTCACTGGGCTTTCCCACAAAGCTGTCACACTGGAGGAAGGCAGCGCCTGCCTTGTGTTATAGAAAAGGAAACCAAGACTCAAAAGATCAAAAATCTTGCCTGAGTTCCCTTGTTAGTTAATGGAAAGACAAGTTCTGAATGCAGGCTTGTGCAATCCCAAAGCCCATGATTGCTCTGCTCATCAAAATAGTCTCCATGTACAAAGTATGAAGTTCCATTTTATACAATGCAGAAATTAGAGGAAATGGCTCTAGTGCTTTCCCACTTCATTTCCTGAGTTAGATGCTGAAGCAAATACATGATCTAGTTGTCTCTCATTTATACGCACAGCATTGTGTTTTTTATCTCCCCACCTGGCTACAGTTCCTCTCATCAGATCATCACTGTGTCCCTCATATATCCTCCTATTAGCTAATGAAGTGTTTTCAGTCTTTTTCTATGCATGCTATTCTCAAAGCTGAGGTCTGCCCTCAATTCTCCCAAATCTTGCTTTTCTCAACCAATTATGGTGCTCCCTGAAGCCCCACCCCACCCCACCCCACCCCAACTGCCTATAAAAGCTGACTGGAAGCCAGAGTGTCCCTGTAGATACTGAAACTGTTCTTGCTTTTGTCATTAGACGTCACACTTTAACCAAATAAAGCGTATCTGCTGAGGTTACTAGAACCTCTTCAGAGATGGTTTATTTTCAGGCAGCCTGCGAGCTTCTTTCTTCCTGATGGATCAGCACTGCTGCTTTGCCCTCAGTGTTTCAGCAGTAACAAGGCATAGACTGTCAAGTCTCAGCCCGTAAATGACTCTAAATGCACCTATTATTCCACTGCTGATGTCTCCTGAGTTCAATGCTCTGTTCTAGGCAGTTGTGTACATCAGTATATCGTGCTGAAAGCTCACAGGATTCAGAAAACATTTGATTTCTTGTGTGCATTGCCTGCCTTGGGAAAACCAAACCAAATCACACAACCAATTCTTATTTGAAAATCACATTCTTTTTATAATCCTCAAAGGGAAAACTTAAATACAGTGTCACCCTCATTCAATTAACCCAGAAGCACATGTCAGGCTGTTTCTGTGAAGATAAACTCTAGAGAAAAAAGGCCTGCTTGACACATGTCTCTTGGACTTGAAAACCACTTTCAGTGCTGTGTGGCCACCGGTCTTGATGTGCTTAGGAGCAATGGAAGTTGCACTGTAATTTAACATAACTTCAGCACAATTATTTCCTCTTTGGGGTCTCAGGGTCACGATCAGATGTGCTTCAGTTAATTCTTGCTTTCACTTCTCTGTCCCCGCTATGGGTTTCGTCAACTCCTCCCACTCCCCCTTTTTGTACTAAGTGCCTGCCTTTCTAGTCACAGTGGGAGGAGAGACACAAGAAATAGCCAAATGGGTCCCTTTCAAGGGCCTCTCAATACCAGCAATGTAAGCAGATTGTATCACTGGTGGCTGGACCCATAAGAGAATTTCAATTCTAGCAGAAGCAGACGGAAATAGGCTTTTAAAATCCTTTCTTTCCTGATTCTAACCTGCTTGGGAGCTGGCTGCCCACTTTCGCTTGTCTCCTAGCAACCGAGCCCCTTTCTCCCAGGCACTACAGCCATCCACCGGGCCAGGCTTGGGGGAACCAGCCTCTCCCTGCTCTCTCCTGCACAGGGAAAAGGGCGTCACCCAGGGAACGGGTGTGAGCACTTGGAGAAATTGCTAAATGGTCTGTAAATTCACGGTGGGGATGACAATCTAAATGGGGCCACCTTGTACATATTTTGCAGGGGATCTTGGGGTTTAGATTCATCCTTCTGCTTCCTTTCAATAATAGCTTGCATGCATGGAATGCTTTTTATTTTACAAAACAGCTTTGCACCCATTACCTCTTGCAGTTCCCCACAAGGGCCTTGAGAGACCTCTCTACTGGGAAAAAGCATGGGAAAATTTTATCAGTTCGTTTTTACGTGCTTTTAAAGGACCTAAGAAGAAACTCCAGGTCATTCATTTAGTAGGGTTTTTAAAAAGTGGAGAAAATTCCAAACACTCATTATCATCATCATCGTCTGGCCAGCTGAACTTTGCCTCTGTGCCTGGAGTTTAAGTGGAACCCGGGAAATGTAAACTCTTTCTCCCTCCTCTTCAATCTTATCCCTTCCTCAGTAGCCTCCACTGGGATTAAAATTGTTGGAAGTCTCTTTGTTTATAATGGCCTTATTCTAAATTTTACCTATAATATTCTTCCCTTCTGGTAAAAACAGGAAAAGCAAACTGTAGAAAAAGTTTCATATGTCTGCTCAGGCTTCCTTAATAAAATACCATGATTGGATGGCTTAACCAATGAAACGTGTTTTTCACATTGCAGGCAGCTGGGAAGTCCCAGGTCAAGGTCCAGTCAGGTTAGGTTCTGATGAGGCCTCTCTTCCTGGTTCACAGATGGCCACGTTCTACTATGTCCTCACATGGTGGAGAGAGAGCTCTGACATCTCTTCCTCTTGTAAGGGCACCAGTTCCATCAAATCAGGGCTCCGTCCCAATGACCTCACTCAATAAAAGTCACCTCTCCATCTCCAATACAGTCACATGGGAGTTAGGGCTTCACACGTGAATTGGCGGAGGTGTGGGCGGTCCATGGCGAGCTCCTTCAGTCTCCTGCAGAATGGAGAGAAGAAAAGCAAAATCTCACCTACTCAGAAACTCTGCAGTCTCCCTTAGCTGGAAGTGGAGGCCAGTCTTTAGACTGTGGGTTGGGAAATGTAGCCAAGTGAGAAAAATCTGTTTGTGTTTCCATCTCTCACATGTGGATTGGAACCCATTGAAAGAAGTTATTGATTCTCTGTGGTTTACAGCATGTTTATCACTTTAATAGTGTTCAGACAACCAGCATGATTGTTCTAAAAGGCTCTGCTAGCACAGATGGGCACGAAAGATGCCATTGAAGAAGATGGCTCTGCCATCTCATTTACTGCAGCACAGTGACCAGCAGCCTATGCTCACTAGGGGAGGTGACAGCAGCTAGAGACCTCATCTTAGAGAGATAGTCACCATCTTTAGAGAGCAGCAGCTGCAGCTATGGGACTCCAGGACTCCAGTGGCCAGGAGGACCAGATACCGTCTCTCTCTCTTGCCCTGGCTGTTGACATCATCTTCTCATCACTGTTTCTGGGTGTCAGGCGGGGCGGGGCGGGGGGCGGGGAATAAGAACTCTGTTTCTGCAGCAGCAGTAGAAGCTTTTTCATCCTATCACCCAAGGCTCTGGGGAGAGAGAATCAGGCTAAAAAATGTCCTAACTTCGCTGGTTCATAATTTTGAAAACAGAAACATAATTTAAAAAATAAATGTTCAATTTTGGAGTCATTTTAGATCTATAGAAAGTTGCAAAGACAGTACAGGCAGTTCTGTGTGTCCATCAGCTGTCCGGTGTCCCCTAAGGTTATCTCACATTGCTGAGGTGCGTTTGCCAAATTAGAGAGCTACCATATCTGCACCCGTGTTAACTATGTGTTAACTTTATGCAGATTTCACCAGGTTTTCTACTAACGCAGCAATTTTCAACCAGTGTGCTACCAGAATTTTTAAAACATGCAATACCTGACTATTTAGTCAAGGCACTGGCCTCTTTTCCCTTAGATTGTCAAATTTTAAAAAGTGACAACAGCCAATACAATAGCTACCCAATGCGAATGAATCAAAATTGCACCCCTTTTTTGGTCAGATTGTCAAAAAGTATTTTTTGTGTGTGTGCCACGGAATTTTAGTTATTAGTTTATGTGTGCCACGAGATGAAAAAGGTTGAAAATCACTGCACTAATGTTCTTGTCCTTTCTAGGACCCAATTTTGGGCTCTACATTGCACTTAATTGTCATATCTCTTTAGTCTGTTACAGTTCCTTAGTCATTTCATGTCTTTTATGCCCTTGACACTTTGAAAAATTACCAGTCAGGTATTTTGTAGAATTTTTCTCAATTTGAGTTTGTCTGGTATATTTTCTCATGATTAGACTGGGGTTATGTTTTGGTTTTTTTTTTAGAGAGTACCACTGAGAACACGTGCCCTTCTCAACACACCACATTGGAGGGCACCTGATGACCACGTGCCATCACTGATGATGTTAACCTTGACCGTCTGGTTAAGGTGGTGTTAGCCAGGTTTCTCCACTGAGAGTCACATGGCTCCCTTTTTATACTCTGTTCTTGGGAAGCGAGTCACTAAACCCAGCCAATTCTGGGTGGTGGGGGATGAGAGGAGATTCTATCTCTACATGTTCCTCATCTGGAACAAAGTAAGTACTTTCAGACAAGAATATCAAGAAGGGAATTTTAAAAAATAGCTTGCTTAGGTCCCATTTCAAAATTATGAAATTTTAGAAATTGATGAGGTTTGTTTATTTATTTATTAGTTAGTTTGTTTATTCTCATCTGAGGACATGCTTATTGATTTTAGAGAGAGAAAGAGAGGGAAGAGGGAGAAAAACATTGACGTGAGAGAAACATCCACCAGTTGGCTCTCATACCTGATCTGACCAGGGACCAAAGGCAACCTGCAATCCAGGCATGTGCCCCAACCTAGAATTGAAACCACAACCTTTTGGTTTATGGGACGACACTCTAACAAAGTGAGCTACACTGGCCAAGGCATGAAGTCTTTTATTTTAAAAAATGTTTTAAAATACATTTTATTAATTTATTTTCAAAGAGGGGGAAGGGAGGGAGAAAGAGAGGGAGAGAAACATGTGCAAGAGAAACAGAGATGGATTGCCTTTAACACACTCCCAACTGGGGCCTGCAACACAGGCATGTGCCCTGCCTGGGAATACACCCAGTGACCTTTCAGTTTGCAGGGTGATGCCCAATTCACTGAGCCACGCCACAGAAAAACACGTTCTTTAATTGCTTTGTAATATATACAATAATTCCTCACTTAACATCATCAACAGGTTATTCAACTTTAAGCAAAGCAATGTAAAACAAAAGCAGTTTTACATAGGCTAATTGATTTAAGAGTTAAGTTTACCCTGTCAGGGTAGCTCGGTTGATTGGAGCATTGCCCAGATGCACCAAGGTTGCAGGTTCAATCCCCAGTCAGTGCACATACGAGAATCAAGCAATGAATGGATAAATAAGTGGAACAATAACTTGATGTTTCTCTCTCTCCCTTCCTCTTTTTCTCTAAAAATCAATCAACAAAATTTCCTTTAAAAATAGTTAAGTTTCTATGGCATTTAATCAATGTTATAAAGGAATGATGTTAAACAAAATGACGTTATCTGAGGACCTGTTGTACTGTTATCGAAAGGATATTGAACTATAAGGTGTTCTCTGCAACCAGTCTTGCAAAGGACTGGGGATTATTACTGAATGAAGACCATAAATAGGGCAAAAATGATATTGTCCCTTGTAAAATGTCAATGCTAATTTTCAGGGTTAAAAAGGGAAAGAAAAGGAAGAGTACAAGCTCTTTCACAAACCAGAGAGAAATATTCCCTGCAGAATCCCTGCAGGGAACGGCACTCATATCTTGTTTGGAAATGCAGAAATAAATGTAACATTTGATACCGCAGGTGGCCTGGAGTCTCTCTTGAAGAAAAAGTGCTTCTGTGCAAAAACTTTAGTTTGATGTAATCCCATTTGTTTATTTTTTCTTTTGTTTTTCTTGCCCAAGAAGATATATCAGAAAAAATATTACTATAAGAAATGCCAAAGATTTTACTGAATAACTTTTCTTCCAGGATTTTTATGGTTTTGAGTCTTAAATGAAGGTCTTCAATCCATTTGAGTTTATTATTGTAGATGGTGTAAGAAGTTGGTCTAGATTTCTTTTTTTGCACATATCTGTCCAATTTTTTCAACACCATTTCTTAAACAGACTGTCTTTACTTCACTGTATGTTCTTGCCTCCTTTGTCAACTATTTAATTGACCATGTCTATGTGGGTATATTTCTGCACTCTCCATTCTCTTCCATTGATTTATGTGCATGTTTTTATTGCCAATAATATACTTTTTTGATTACTATGCCCTTGTAGTATAGTTTGATATCAGGTAACGTGATTCCTCCAACTTTGTTCTTCTTTCTCAAGATTGCTGTGGCTATTCAGGGTCTTTTGTGGTTCCATGTAAATTTTTGGATTATTTATTCTAGTTCTGTGAAATATGCCATTGGCATTTTGACTGGGATTGCATTGAATCTATAGACTGTTTTGGGTAGTATGGACATTCTTTTTTTAAAATGTATTTTATTGATAGTGCTGTTAGAGTTGTCCCATTTTTTCCTCCCCTTCATTCTCCTCCACCCTGTACCCATCCCCTCTTATCAATATTCCCCCAGCTTAGTTCATGTCCATGGGTATACATGCAAATTATTTGGCTTTTCCATTTCTCATACTATTCTTACCCTCCATCTGTCTATTTTGTATCAACCATTTATGCTTCTTATCCCCTAGACCTTTTCCCCCATTCTTCCTTCTCTCCCTCCCTACTGAAAACCCTCCATGTGATCTCCATTTCTGTGAATCTGTTCATGTTCTAGTTTGCTTAGTTTGTTTTTGTTTTTTATTTTAGGGTCAGTTGTTGATAATTGTGAGCTTGTGTCATCTTACTGTTCATAGTTTTTTACTTCTTTTCCTTAGATAAGTCCCTTTAACATTTCATATAATAAGGGCTTGGTGATGATGAATTCCTTGAACTTGGCCTTATCTGGGAAGCACTTTATCTGCTCTTCCATTCTAAATGATAGCTTTGCTGGATAGAGTAATCTTGGGTGTAAGTCCTTGCCTTTCATGACTTTGAATACTTTCCAGCCCCTTCTTGCCTACAAGCTTTCTTTTGAGAAATCAGCTGACAGTCTTACGGGAACTCCTTTGTAGGGAACTGTCTCCTTTTCTTTTGCTGCTTTCAAGATTCTCTCCTTATCTTTAATCTTGGGTAATGTAATTATGATGTGCCTTGGTGTGTTCCTCCTTAGATCCAACTTCTTTGGGACTCTCTAAGCTTCCTGGACTTCCTGGAAGTCTATTTCTTTTGCCAGATTGGGGAAGATCTCCTTCATTATTTTTTCAAATAAGTTTTTAATTTCTCGCTCTTCCTCTTCCCCTTCTGGTACCCCTATAATTCAGATGTTGGAACATTTAAAGATGTCCTGGAGGTTCCTAAGCCTCTCCTCATTTTTTAGAATTCTTGTTTTTTCATTCTATTCTGGTTGAATGTTTACTTCTTCCTTCTGCTCCAAATTGTTGATTTGAGTCCCAGTTTCCTTCCCATCACCTTTGGTTACCTGTATATTTTGCTTTATGTCACTTTGCAGAGCCTTCACTTTTTCCTCTATTTTGTGGCCATACTCAACCAATTCTGCGAACATCCTGATTACCAGTGTTTTGAACTCTGCATCTGATAGATTAGCTATTTCTTCATTGCTCAGTTCTATTTTTAAAGTTTGATCTGTTTTTTTTTTTCATTTAGGCCATTTTTTTTGTCTCTGCCTACCTATTACATTCTAAGGGGTGGAGCCTTAGTTATTCACCAGGGCTGGGCAACCCTCATTGCTGCACTGTGGTGCTGTATGTGGGGGAGGGATCTGAGAGGGAACAATGCCACTTGCTTGGCTCTCAGCTGGCCTTCAATCACTTCCTCTGCTACCCACAAACAAATTAGGCTCTTCTGGTACTGATTCCCAGGTGGGTGGGTTTGTATATGTTCTAGGACCCTGTAGGTCTCTCCAATGAGCTGTCCTGTGAGACTGGGAGTTTCTCCCACTGCCACAAACCCCACAGATTTTTTTAGTCAGAAGTTTTGAGGCTTTATTTTCCCACACTGGAACCCTGGGTTTTGTGGTCTGTCTCACTCCTCCGTTTTTCCTCCTAGTTTATCCACACACAAATGTGGGACCACCTGCTCCACCAGTATCTGCCTCATCTGGTTGCCAACTGCCATCTTGCCATAAGTATCTCCACCCAAGCTACCCATCTTCACCCCTTCTACCAGTCTGGATGAATGTTTCTTCTTTAACTCATTGGTTATCAGACTTCCAAACAGTTCAATTTTCTGGCAGTTCTGGATTATTTCTTTGTTTTTAAATTTGGTGTTGTTCTTCTTTTGGTTGTGCGAGGAGGCAAAGTGCATCTAACTACACCTCCATTTTGGCCAGAAGTCTGGGCATTCTAACAATATTAATTCTTCCTGTCCATGAACACAATATATGCTTTCATTTATTTGTATGTCCTTTGATTTCTTTTTCCAGTGCCTTATAGTTTTCCAAGTACAAGTCTTTTACCTCCTTGGTTAAATTTATTCTTAGGTATTTTCTGTGTGTGTGAAATTGTAAGCAAATGTCAAAAAAGATGAAGAAAAAACTAGTAATGGGAGAACAATATTCACCAATAATACATCTGATACAGAATTAATATCCAAAATTTGTAAAGAAGTCATACAACTCAACACCAAAAGAACCTGAACAATCCAATTTAAAAAATGGGCAGAGGATTTGAATAGACAATTCTCCAAAGAGGAGATGGTTAATAGACATATGAAAAGATGCTCAACATAACTAATTGTCACAGAAATGCAAATTAAAACCAGAATGAGTTATTACCTCACATCTGTCAGAATGGCTATCATCAATAAATCCACAAATGACTAGTTTTACAGAACAGACCCTGGAGGTGGTAGTGAATGATATACTATTATCGAATGGACCCACCCTTGTGCTCTGGGGGTCCCCCCCCCCCACCTACTAGGTTCACTTTGCCTGCTGCCAGGGAAAGATGTGAAAAGGAAAGTGGGGGGGGGGAGTAAGAGAGTGGTAAAAAGGAAAGAGATTATTTATTTAAAAAGCTATACAGACTTACAGTGATGACTTACTCTCTTTATTAAAAATACGAAAGTCCCTTAGAACGCCCACAAATGCACAGTCCTTACTTCTCTTCTCTGCCCAGTCCAGGGTACCATATCTCAGGAAAAGAAGTAGAAGTCCATGGTTTAGGCAGTTCCTCGGTTTCTGGCACCATCTGCTGTGCCACCACCGTGATCTCCAGTTAATCTGAAACCATGTGGCACCTTCTCATGGCCTACCAGCAAGAATCCTTTCACCCCTTTTTTCCCAGGCAAAGTCTCTCCTTCTTCCTAAGCTATGTTGCAAAAAAAGGCACACCCTAAAGCTGTGTGGTACCAGCTTTTGCCAAAGCTGCATGGTCCCAAAAAGTTCCACATGGCTGCCTCGCCTGGGCTTAAATCCTAGCACCAATCTTCCTCTGTAGCACTATTTCTGACCCCTCCCACAATCAGTTACACTTGCCAGCATTCCCACATTCTTCCAGCTTTACTGGGCTGCCATAGTAAGTCTAGATGGGTATGGCCCCATGGTGTGGAGCCAATCATCTCCAAGCTCTCATGCAGGTGCTGTAACCTGAGGGAGTTGCCTCCCAGTCACAACATTGGTTGAAGTCACTCCCATTCCCCTGGCTCAAAGCACAGCCATAAGTATTTAACATATCTATGAAACCAGTTAAAAGTTATGGATATGTTAAACGACCATTCTAGATATTATCTGCAAAACTGCTGCTATTCAAAACAACTCTCAATGGCCCTGCTCCATGTGTCCCATGGCCCAGCTCAGACTTGTGGGGGTGAGGACATCCTATATATATTTTTTCCTAATATTTCTTGGACATCCTGAGTTCTGGACCCTTTTACAAGTCCCCGTTTGGGGACCCTCCTTGGCTGCACCCCGTTACACTAGTACTGACAAGAATGTGGAGAAAAGGGTACCCTGGTACACTGCTGGTGAGAATGCAGATTGGTGCAGCCACTGTGGAAAACAGTACGAATTTCCTCAAAATATTAAAAATGGACTAGAGTTACGACTCAGTGATTTCACTTCTGGGGATTTATCCAATGATTCCACTTCTGGGGATTTATCCAAAGAAATCCAAAACACTAATTTAAAAGAATATATGCATTCCTCTGTTAATTGCAGTATTATTTACAATAGCCAAGCTATGGAAGCAACACAAATGTATGTAAATATATAAAGGAATAGCCCTGGCTGTTGTAGCTCAATGGATTGAGTGTGGGCCTGTGAACCAGAGGATCGAGGTTTGATTCCCAGTCAGGGCACATGCCTGGGTTGCAGGCCAGTTCCCAGCAGGGGACACACAAGAGGCAACCATACGTTGATATTTCTCTGCCTCTCTCCTTCCCGTACCCTCTAAAGATAAATAAATAAAATACTAAAAAATATATATATAAAGGAATATTATTCAGCCATAAAGAAGAATGAATTTTTACCATTTGTAACAGCATGGATAGACTTAGACAGTATTATGCTCAGTAAAACTAGTCAGTCAGAGAAAGACAAATACCATAAAGTTTTACTTATATGTGGGATCTAAAGAACAAAATAAATGAACAAATATAATTGAAACAGATTTATAAACACAGAGATAGAACTAGTGATTGCCAGAGGGGAGGAGGAGTTGGGGCACTGGGGGAAAGAGGTGAAAGGACGAGGAAACACCAATTGGCGGTTGCAAACTAGTCATAGGGAAATAAGTAAATCATAAGAAATATACTCAACAATATTGTGATAACTACGTGTCGTACCAGCTGGGGTACTGGAAATATGTAAAGCATGTAGTTATCTAACCACTAGGCTATACATCTGAAACCAATACATAACTTTAAAAAATGCTCTAGTATTCTTCTGACTTTGTGAATTTTAAACTTAAACTAAACATTTAAAGAATGATTCTTATTTATTAATAAATTATAATGGAATAAATATTTTCACAGAAAGAAAAAGAAATGCTTCTAGAAGAGAGTGCTCAGCTATATTTACAGAAACCAGTCGTCCATTGGGAAAGCCCAACAAGCAAGCAATTGAACAACAGGGAACATGAGGCTTTCCAGGACAGAATACAGTGAGTGCAGAGGCCTGAGCTCCACAATCGTTCAAAGAGCAAGGCAAAACCCACAGTTACCAAACCAAACCAAACCGAAAAAAGTGTTTTTAACTATGTTTACTTTTAAATTTGAAAATACAAATAGAGTAAAAATAAAAGTAAGTCTTTTCATACAATGAATGGAAAGTCTCTTTTTCTCAAACTCTGGGCCCATTCTTGAGAGGTGACTTCTATTAATGTTTTTTTGTTTCCAAAGATGCCTACTGCAGCATTATTTGTAATAACAATAAAGTTTAGTTATTGTTTATTTTACTAGCTCATTACCAGTGCACTAGAAGTCAGCCAAGTGCACTGGTAATGAGCGAGTAAAATAAATTATGGTTCATCCATACAATGGGATGCTATGAAGATATTACAAAGAATAATATTATCTAGTTGGAAAAAAGTATGGTATGTAAAGCAGGATTTGTCTTTCTAGTTTAGGTCACACAAGCCTCATTTGAAAGTAAATTGCCCAGAATTACCACAAGGGTTATTCTTAGAAATTCGTGGAGAGAAGTCACAGTATGTTTGAGAAGATTGTGCTTACCAAAATGATGTTACTACTGCATTGCATTGAATCCTAAATGTCACTAGAAATTTTGACTTTGACATTACATGGTACTTTCTGCTATAATTCATGGCACTATAATTCATAATGGTGATAACTTATAATGAATACTGTGCTTTATTAGTTCTAAAATACTCCTTTTGTCATATATTAACAATTCTGAAACCTGGAGATATGTTAAAATCTCTCTGCCAGGTAGCAGTTGGTAAGGGGCTGTGATTGCCCACACATGCACAGAAACATTTGTCAGGGACTCTGAAGAAAGTCCAGAAAATATTAGTGGAAAATTCTTTCTTTAAAAACGTTGCATCAGCAAGGATGTTAGTATGTGTTGGGGGAGGTGTGTGAAAAGCGTAGTCTTCAATAATCTAATAAAAAATGACTCAGAAGAGCCAAACTTGACATATGAAAATGTTTTAAGAACACTGCAACCAATTTATTTTGCTTAAATTTTCCTTTTTATGGATACACAAGAGTACTGTATGATAAAAATCTATGTCTAAATAAGTTTCAATAAGTATAAAAATTCCAAGTGATAAAACAGCAGGATATCAGAATTTAATTGGCAGTGTTTTTTATTTCTTGGCAGACCATAAAATAATGGTGTGTCTTACAAATAATGGAGTTTTAGATTCAGTGAAATACAGGGTGTGTTTTTTATATAAGAAAAATAACAGCCTGCAGAGAGTTTCAGAACACACAGCTCTAATCTCTGGTGGAATCCACTCTTAAATACTCTTAAATAAATTGGCTAATTTACAGGCACACTTTTACAACTATGAAAATCTTGGATCTGATTAACTCTTGTTTGGGAAAGGATAAAAGAGGGGTGTTGGTAAAAGTGTTCCTTATACCTAAAAATTGCCTTTTTTATCGCAACAAGAGTGCATTAATTATCATTTGTTAATTCTGTTTTTTGTAACATAGGTTACCTGATGTCATTTCATCTTGTGGTTATATGGGAGGTCACTTTAATGATGATGATAATAATCTGTCTCCCTTTTTGGCTTACACTGTTGCCATATTTTCAGTCCTTACTGGTTAGGAATGGGCAATTGACTTAAATGAGCCAATCAATGCTCTTCCCAGGGATTTTTGAACATGGAGAGAACTCTAGTCTCTAGAGTAGTAAATCTAATGTGAATTTGGGAGCTGCTGGAAACTACATTTCTAGAACTGGTTTGAGACAGAAAAGCCAGCATGCCAAAAGAAGAGACCTGGATTTCAGGCTCAGCTGTACCACTGCCCTTCCTGTAGTTTGGTTACATGAGTTTAATTTGCTTCAGCTAGTTTTATTTGAGTTCCTGTCACTTGTAAACCAAAGTATACTTACAATATCCTGATACTTCTCTTTCAGTACTTACACCCATCCTTCTTCATACTTGAGTCCATGGTGGGCTGTGATGGGAGATAAACCTAGGTAATCGACACTACACTGAACCACACTACCCCCACTGGCCAAATTGTGGTCTTGAGCTAAGCTGGCTCATGGTTCTTTTCTTGGCTGACTTCTCTACCTGACCATTCATGCCTGTACAACTCAAACCTTCCCCTCCCTTCCTCAAACTTCACTTTCCCTTTCCCTCTCAAGACCTCCTCTTTTCCTCTGTAGTTCCCATTCCTTAATTACCAAATTCTTTTATATCTTCAACATTGTCATTGAACATTTCCTTCATCTTCAGTCTTAACTGGTACTAGGCACATCCTGTCTTCAGCTGCCCTGTTAATGGGAGGATGCTCCTTTCTGGTATGTTTCCTGTATGCTCCTTACTCTGTTGTGAAACTAAAAAGCCCATTTTTATCCCTACTAGCCTTTCCTGACCTTGATACTGCTGTTCACCGTATTCCTAGTATCTCCCCTTCACTCACTGGTGACAATTGCCCCTGACTCACTGGCTCCCTTTATATACCAACTGAGTCCATCAGCCTGGGGGAGTTGAAGCTCCTCACGAATAACCATCCAAAAGCTCAGTATCCCTGTCACTGACTTCCTCATTGCTGAATGCTTTCTCTCATGCACCCCGCCAGTCATCTCCTCCAACTGCCTCAACTTGGATCCTGTCATTTTTCAGAAACTATACTGATGACAATGCCACTATTTTCAACATGCTGCTATCCAACCACAACCCTCTATCTTGCTCATCAAATGACTTCCACTAAACCTGCCCTTCAACAATATTAGGGCCTCACTGGGGTGACTCCTTTGATTTTTCTGCTTCCTCCTTGCTTATCAGCTCCTTTAGCAAAAACAGCATTCAGTTTCCAGACATATCAGTGTCAGAAACGGAAGTGGTGTTTGGTATTAGAAGTGGCATGGTGCCTTCTCCAGCAGAGATGGCAGCAGATCTCTCTCTGATTTCCCCACATCCTTGATGAGAAGGATGTGAAGTGATTTAGTGCTGTACTAAATACAGTACCACTGAGAAGTACTGTATTCAGTCTTCTCAGTCTTTGCCAGCATGATAGAAAATGCTCCCTAGCTGATTATTTAATTTGTGTATCTGATAATAGGTTAAGCTGAATTCCTTTTTTATGGGGGTCATTTGTAGTCTTTTGTGAATTGCCTGTTAGTGCCTTTTGCCCCTAGACACTCCTCAATTTATGATGGGGTTACATCACGATAAACTCATTGTAAGTTGAACATACCATAAATTGAAAATGCACTTAATTTACCTAACCTACTGAACATCATAGCATAACCTAACTTAAATAGCTCAGAACACTTACATTAACCAACAGTTGGGCAGAATCATCTAACACATATTCTATTTTATAGTAAAGTGTTTACTATCTCATGCAATTTATTGATGACGGTACTGAAAGTGAAAGCAGAGTGGCTGTGTGGGTCCTCACCATTCGTGCACACAGCTGAAAGCACTCGGGGCCTGGAGAATGTTTGAGGCGCTGAACTAAACAGAAGCACTGACAATGCAGTGCACTGCAGGGTACTGACTGCTTCCCCGAGTGACTGCCTGGCTGACTGGGAACGGCGGCTCCTGCCACTAACCAGTGTCATGAGAAAGTATTAGACCTCGTATCGCCAGCTCAGGAAAAGAGCAAAAATCGAAATTCAAAGTATGGTTTCCACTGGATGTATATTGCTTTTACATCACTGTAATGTTGAAAAAAAACTATAGATTGAACGATTGCAAGTTGAGGACTGTCTGTATTTATTTATATTTGGATGCTTATCTTTTCCTATCAATTCATAAGAATGGTATACATTAAAGATACTAGTTCTTTGTTATATATGTTGTAAGCACATATTTGCCTTTAAACTTTGATCTTAAAGAGCATATCCCCTTCTGTAGACATTTTTATTTTTATTTATTTTTCTTTTTTAATTTTTTTACATTGCCATTAATTCCCCTTATACCCTCTACCCCCAGCAATCACCACACTGTTGTCCATGCCCATGAGCCCATTTTCTTTTTTGCTCAATCCCTCCACCCTCTAACCTCCACCCCCACTAGCTGTCATCCTGCTCTCCATCTATAAGTCTGTCACCCCTTTCCTTGCTAGTTCTGTTTGTTCATTAGAATTCATATATGGGTGATATCATGTGGTATTTGTCTTTCTCTAAGTGGCTTATTTCCCTTAGAATAACGTTCTCCAGGTTTATCCATGTCTCAAAGGGTTAGATTTTCTTCTTTTTTATAGCTGTGTAGTATTCCATTGTGTAAATGTCCCACTTGTCTTTGTTTTGTCCACTCATCTTTTAATGAACACTTAGTCTGCTTTGAAGTAGTGTTTTGGGTTCCTTCAGATATTCCCAGAAGTGGGATTGCTGGGTCAAAAGACAAATTCATTTTTAATTTTTTGAGGTATCTCCATACTGCTTTCCACAGTGCCTGCAACACTCTACACTCTCACCAGCAGTGCAAAAGTGTTCCCATTTTTCCACATCCTCACCATCACTTGTTGTTTGTTGATTTGTTGTTAATAGCCATTCTGATGGTGTGAGATGATATCTCATTGTCATTTTAATTCTCATTACTCTGATGATTAGTAACATTGAGCATCTTTTCATATGTCTATTGGCCATCTGTATGTACTCTCTGGAGAATTGTCTATTCAGGTCCTTTGCCCATTTTTCAATTGGGTTGTTGGTTTTTTTGGTGTTGAGCTTTGTAAGTATTTTGTATATTTTCAATATTAACCCCTTATCAAATGTTTCGGTGAAGTGTTCTTGAAGTGGGTTGTCTTTTATTTTGTTGAGGACTTCCTTTGCTGTGCAAAAACTTTTTAGTTTGATGTAGTCCCATTTGTTTATTTTTTCTTTTGTTTCCCTTGTCTGGGGAGATATATCTGACAAAAGAAAATTGCTATGAGCAATGTCCCAGATTTTGCTGCCTATATTTCCTTATAGCATTTTTGGTTTTAGGTCTAACATTTAAGTCTTTTATCTATTTTGAATTTATTCTTGCGTGTCGTGTAAGAAGGTGGTCTAGTTTCATTTTTCTGCATGTAACTGTCCAATTTTCCCAACACCATCTATTGAATAAACTATCTTTAGCCCATTGTGTGGGCATGTTTCCTCTGTTGACTATTAATTGACCATATAGATGTGGGTTTATTTCTGGGCTCTCCTGTTCCACTGATCTATGGGTCTGCTTTTTTGCCCAGTACCATGCTGTTTTGATTACTAAGGCTTTATACTAAAGTTTGGTATTAGGTAGCATGGTTCTTTCAACTTTGTTCTTTTTTCCCAGGATCACTGTTGCTATGAGTGGCCTTTTGTGGTTCCAAATAAATTTTGAAATATTTGTTCTAGTTCTGTAAAATACGTCATTAGAATCTTGACAAGAATTGCATGGAATCTATAGATTGCTTTGGGTAGTATGGACATTTCAATGACGTTAATTCTTCCTATCCATGAACACGGTGTGTGCTTCCACTTATTTGTATCTTCTTCAATTTCTTTCTTCAGTGTCTTAAAATTGTCTGAGTACAGGTGTTTTAATCCCTGGTTAGGTTTATTCCTAGGTGTTTTATTCTTTTTGAAGCAATTGTGAATGGGATTGTTTTCTTGATTTTCATTTCTGTTAGTTTGTTGTTGACATATAACAATGTAACTGATTTCTGGATATTAAGTTTATATTCTGCTACTTTGCTGAATTCATTTATTAGTTCTATCAGTTTCCTGGTGGAATCTGCAGGGCTCTCTATGTACACAATCATGCCATCTATGAATAAAGGCAGTTTTACTTCTTCCTTTCCAAATTGGATGCCTTTTATTTCTTCTTGTCTGATTGCTATGGCCAGGACTTTCCATACTATATTGAGTAAAAGAGGTAAAAGTGGACATTCCTGTCTTGTTCCTGATCTTAAGGGAAACACTTGTAGTTTTGCCCATTGAGTATGATGCTAGGAGTGGGCTTGTCATATATGGCCCTTAAAATGTTTAAGTGTGTTCATTCTAATTCCAGTTTGCTGAGAGTTTGTATCATAAATTGGTGCTGGATTTTATGAAAATTTTCTGCATCTATTGATATGATCATATAGTTTTTATCCTTCACCTTGTTTATGTGGTGAATAATATTTAATGATTTGCAAAGGTTATACCAACTTTGCATTCCTGGAATAAATCCCACTTGATCATGGTGTATATTTTTGATGCATTGCTGTATTTGGTTTGTTAATATTTTGTTGAGAATTTTAGCATCTATGTTCATCAGAGATATTGGCCTGTAATTTTCTTTGTAGTATCTTTATCTGGTTTTGGAATTAGGATAATGCTGGCCTCATAACATGATCTTGGAACCCTTCCCTCCACTTGAATTTTATGAAATAGTTTAAGAAGCAGAGGTGTTAGTTCTTCTCAGAATTTTGGTAAAATTCCCCTGTGAAACCATCCAGTCCAGGGCTCTTGTTTGTTGGGAGTTTTTTGGTTACTGCTTCAATATCACCAGGTGTAATCTGTCCATTCAGATTCTCTGATTCTTCCTAATTTAGTTTTGGAGGATTTTATGCTTCTAGGAATTTAGCCATTTTGTCCAGGTTGTCCAGTTTGTTGGCATATAGTTGTTCATAATGTTTTCTTATACTACTGTGTATTTCTTTGGTGTCAGTTGTTATTCTCCTCTTTCATTACTGCTTTTATTTATTTTGGTCCTTTCCATTTTTTTCTTGATGAGTTTGGTTAAAAGTTTGTCAATCTTGTTTATCTTTTCAAAGAACCAGCTCTTGGATTCATTAATGTTTTGTGTTTTACTCTATTTTTTATCTCTGCTCTGATCTTTATTATTTCCTTCCTTCTACTTACTTTGAGCTTTGTTGTTCTTTCTCAAGCTCTTTTTTTAGTCTTTTGATTGATTATGCTATTACAGTTTTCCCAATTTTTCCCCCTTTTCCCCCCCTCCACCCTTCACCCCCTACTCTCCAGTATCCCTCCACTTAGTTCATGTCCATGGGTTGTACATATAAGTTCTTTGAGTCCTCTGTTTTTTATACCATTATTATCCCTCCCTGTGTATTTTATCCCTATGAATCATGTTTCTTCCTCCCTGTACCTTTTTCTCCCTGTTCCTCCCTTCCCCCTCCCCACTGAAATCCCTCCATGTGATGTTCTTTTCTCTGATTTTCTTCCTGTTCTGGTTGTTTGCTTACTTTTAGTTTTCGATGTTTTTCTTTTCTTTTAGGTTCATTCGTTGATAGTTGAGAGTTAGTTGTCATTTTACTGTTTATATTTTTTATCTTCTTTTTCTTAGATAAGTCCCTTTAACATTTCATAAAATAAGGGTTTGGTGATGATGAACTCCTTGAATTTGACCTTATCTGAGAAGCCCTTTATCTGCCCTTCCATTCTAAATGAAAGCTTTGCTGGACAGAGTAATCTTGGATGTAGGTCCTTGCCGTTCATGCCTTTGAATACTTCTTTCCAGCCTCTTCTTGCCTGCAAAGTTTTTTTTTTTTTTTTTGAGAACTCAGCTGACAGTGTAATAGGTACCCCTTTGTAGGTAACTCTCTCCTTTCCACCTTGCTTCTTTTAGGATTTTCTCTTTGTCTTTAATCTTAGTTAACTTAATGATGATGTGCCTTGGTGTATCCATCTTTAGGTCCAACTTCTTTGGGACTCTCTGGGATTCCTGGGTTTCCTGGAAGTCTATTTCTTTCACCAGATTAGGGAAGTTATTATTCATTATTTATTCAATAAGTTTTCCATTTCTCACTCTTCCTCTACCCCTATAATTTGGGTATTGGAACATTTCAGATTGTCCCAGAGGTTTGTAAGATTCTCTTCACTTTTTAAAATTCTTGTTTCTTCATTCTGTTCTGGTTGGATATTTATTTTTTCCTTTTGTTACAAATCATTGCTTTGAGTCCTATTTTCCTTCCTGTCACTGCTGGTTCCCTGAACATTCCACTATATTTCACTTTGGGTAGCCTTCATATGTTTTTTTCATTTTTTGACCAAGCTCAATCAGTTCTGTGAACATTTTGATTACCAGGGCTTTAAATTCTCCATCAAATAGGTTGGCAATGTCCTCATTGCTTAGTTCTGAGGTTTTGCTCTGTTCTTTCATTTGGGCCATACTTCTTTGTCTTGGTGCAGCTGATAGGTTGTAAGGGGGAGGGGCCTTAGGTATTCACCTGGGCAGGGCAACCCTCTTTGCTGCAGCTGTGGCACTGCCTGTGGGGGAGGGGCCAGAGAGGGAACAGTGAGGCTTGCCTGCTGCTCCTTGGCACACTTTTCAACTCTCCTGTGAGACTGGGGGAAAATCCCACACCAGCAACCCCAGTCATAGCCCACAGTCAGCTCTGAGTCTCAGTTTTCCCCTTAAGTCATTCCCTCAAGCGAAGCTGGCAGCCAGCCCTGCCCCTCAGCTGCCTCTCTGCAGTTTTTCTGAGTTGGTCCTGGAGGTCTGCCCCCTTACTGGTCTAGTTGTTCTGGTTGATTTTTTCTTTAATTCCTTGGTTGTTGGAGCTCCATGCAGTTTGATTCTCTGGTGCTTTTGGTTGTTTATTGATTTCAGATTGGTTGTTATCCTTTTTTTTTTTTGGTTTTGCAATGAAGTGAAGGATTTCTACCTATGCCTCCACCTTGGCCAGAACTTCTCAATTCTTTTGAGTGTGAATTTGATTGTTTATTTGAGTTTCTTCTTGTTTTTTTTTTTTGAGATAGGCTTGTAATGCTATCAATTTCTCTGTTAGAATTGCTTTCCCAAGGTCCCAGAGATTTTTTTATTGTTTTGTCCTCATTTTCATTTGTTTCAAGGTATCTTTTGATTTCTTTGATCTTGTTGACCCATCCATTATTTAAAAACATGTTATTAGTTTTCATGTCTTTGCATGTTTTTCAGTGTTTTTGTGATTGTTTTCTGGTTTCATAGCATTATGGTCAGAGGAGATGCTTCATATGATTTCAATTTTCTTAAATTTATTGAGACTTGTTTTGTGTCCTACCTTGTGGTCTCTCCTAGAAAACGTTCCAAGTGCACTTAAAAAGTATGTATATTCTGCTGCTGTGTGGTGAAATGCTCTGAAGATATCAATTACATCCATCTGATCTAGTGTGTCATTTAAAGTCACTGTCTCCTTGTTGATTTTCTGCCTGGTAGATCTATCCACTGAAGTCACTGGTGTTTTAAAATCCCAACTATGACTCTGTTTGTATAGATCTCTCCCTTTATGTCCATCAAGATTTCCTTTACATATTTAGGTACACCTATGTTGGGTGCATACATGTTTTCTAGGGTTATATAATGTTGTCAATGTGTTTTCTTTATCATTATATAGTGTCCTTCCTTATCTTTTATTATAGCATTGGTTTTAAAGTTTATTTTGTTAGCTCTAAGTACTGCTACTTCAGCTTTTTTTCTTCTCTATTTGCATGAAATATCTTTTCCCACCCCTTTACCTTTAGTCTGTGTGTATCTTTCTATCTGAAATGGGTCTCTTGGAGGGAGCATATGTATGAGTCTTGTTTTCTTACCCATCTAGCTACCGTATGTCTCTTGGTTGGAACCTTTAAGCCACTTACATTTAAGATGATTATTAATAATATGTATTTAGTGCTATTGTATTGTTATACTATTTTCCTCTATCGTCTTCTTCTTCTTCTTCTTCTTCTTCTTCTTCTTCTTCTTCTTCTTGCAGGCCCTTTAACATTTGTTGAGGTACTGTTTTGGTGTCAACAAACTCCTTTAGCTTTTTCTTGTTTGGGAAGCTCTTTGTTTCTCCTTCAGTTTTAAATGATAGCCTTACTGGGTAAAGTAGCCTTGGTTGTAGGTCCTTCCTTTTCATCATCTTGAATATTTCATGCCACTCCTTTTTGGCCTGAAATGTTTCCATTGAGCAATCATATGCCAGTCTAGTTGGTGCTCCCTTGCAGGCAACTACCTGCTTTTCTCTTGCAGCTTTTAGGGTTCTCTCCTTGTCTTTAAGCCTTGTCATTTTCATGGTGATTGCCTTGGTGTAGGTTTCTTTGGCCCAACTTGTTTGGGACTCTCTGAGCTTCTTTGACTTGGGCATCTTTTTCCTTCACCAAATTAGGGAAGTTTTCGCTCATTATTTCTTCAATTAGATTCTTGATCCCTTGCTCACTCTCTTCTCCTTATGGTATTCCCATTATGCGGATATTGTTCTGCTTCATGTTATCCAAAATGTTTCTTAAGCTCTCCTTATTTTTAAAACAATTCTTTTTTCTCTTTACTGCTCTGCCTGGATGGGTTTTTTTTCTACCATGTCTTCCAAATCACTCATGCAGCCCTCTGCTTCATCTAACTTACTGTTTATTCCTTCTAGTGAATTATTTATTTAAGATATTGCATTTCTTATTTCTGACTGGTCTTTTTATGGTCTCTATGTCTTTTGTTCATGCTTTTGAGTATCCTTACAATCATTACTCTAAACTCTCTCTCTAATAAGTTGCTTGCCTCTATTTCACCTAGTACTTTTTCTAGAGAATTCTCTTGTTCTTCCATTTGGGGTCTATTTCTTTGTCTTCCCATTTTGGCTGCTTCTTTGTATTTTCTGCCTCAGTAGTTAAACTAATCAGTCATTGAATGGCTCCTCTGTTAAGCTAATCATGCTGTACTCTACAGCCCATCTTAAGCTCCACAGGGTGGGGCAGAGTAATTCCTGCTGGTGGGGCTCTTGCTTCCCCTCAGGCTCATGCCACTTGGAGTGACTGTTCTGCCTGAGACAGATGCCATCTGCAGTATGGGGGATGACTCAGCACAGGGAACCTGACAGCTTTTCCTTCAGTTCTCTACCCAGAGCCAAACCCCAGCCTCTGGCAAAAATAGCAATTTTGCATAAACTTCATGTTATTTTTTTTGTTGTTTAGCTATGAATGAATGAAGTAAATAGGTTAAGACTCAAGGTTTGCCAACAGATAAGATATCTGGGGGTTTTCTTAGCCACTTCAGCTCAAATTCTATAGATTGGGCTGATAGAGGAGCCCCCAACATGCATTGTTTGGTGTATTTTCGCTGGACCCAGAGACATAGTTCAACCTGCAATCCATTTCAACCTGTAAATTTTTTATGCAAGCGAGTAAAATGCAGTTGGTGGCCTTCCTTTAAACAATGTCAGACACAAAGGCTATATGCCTGCAACAGGCTTCCTATTTCCCCCGTGCTGGTGATGTAGATGTGAACATCCAGGATGTGGTGCTTCTCAGATTTCTGCCTGATACTTCCTGTTCCCCTGCATGACGGAAGGTTTGGTCTCCAAATTACTGCGGGCAGCAATGCTGTTGCAGCCCAACTCAGCCGGTACTTGGCCCCAGTGCAGTTAGGAAATAGCAGTTTGTTTTTCTAGATTGCCTGGTTTGCAACTGAGTCAGGTGTAGAAGACGAAGACTCTCAATAATACCTTCCCTCTCTAGAGTCATTTGCTGTTCTCCTTCAGAGGGTGGAGCATGCAGGGGGCAAATCAAACCACATGCTTTTAATCCTTCTTCTTGTCTGCCCCACGGCAGGCCTACAACTTATCTTATTCACAGTTTTCAGTGTTGTTGATTGTTCTGTATTTTGAACAAGGCATTTTAACATGAAGACAGAAGGCATTGTATCAGGAGCTGCGTTCTGCATGCCGCCATAGTGAACCCAGAAGCCATATATACATGTATAAATGATGTTACTTAAAACCTACTCAATTCAGGAAATGCAAAATTTGTAGTTCTCGTGGGAATATTATGTCACCATCTCTGCCTTCACTCAAGGTATTTCACTCTTTACATGTATTGATGCAATAGTCACAGGTTAATATTTCATTAGGATTGAATTAAGTGTTTACAGTTGCGCCTGCTAAGGGTGACTCTCAATACTGGACTGATTCCGGGGGGAAGTTGACAAACCCATCCATTTCAAAATGACTCACACTAACCATAATGATGTCTCATTATAAGAAAGTACAGTATTGTATTGGTATGTTTCTCCAAGCAGGACACTGGGAACTTTACTTAAAGAAGTCCTGAGTAGTGCCTAAAAATGTGGAAGAGATTTTTTAAAGCTTTGATGAGGGGGGAGTGAATAAGATACTGAGACAACAAAGAGAAAAGAAGGAGAAAATTAAATTTTCATTTAATCTTAGCCTTTTTTTTACCTCAAATTGATGATTCTTTGCTATGATGCAGCCCTGTGCTTTGCTATTTTAGCATTTGGTTTTAACTCTGCCTCTGCTAACTGTACAAACCTGAGCGAGCCCTGCACCTTAGTTCCATAAGCTGTAGAGTGAGGGAGGGAGGCATACCTTCAGGAAAGGAGGTCAGTTGCAAGCCAGCAGGTGTAGCTAATGGCCAGAACTGGGTGTTTCAGAGAACTAATGGATCTTGGGGGTGGAGAATGAGAAGCAAACATTAATCTCTGTTGATAAACTCTGCTGCGAGAAACCTGTGATCCAGATCCTGCTTGGCCTGGTGCTCGGGGACCACAGCTGGGGCACCATGCTCACATCCAGGTACTTCATTTTAAGGCAGCTGCTACACTGAGAGAATGAAATATGCCTGGGAAACAGTATCAGGTGGCAGAAATTAAAAAGGAAGAAAACATACCCACAGCATGAATTGGAGAAGAAAGGATTGAGAAAGAGGCAGAATACTTTAGAATGAGAATATTTGCAGTGGCATGGTGGAGAATGTCACAATTTGCCTTTGTTGCTCTAGGGGGCAAGACCAGGAATAATGCCCAGAAGTCTAAGAGGGACAAATTTGATTCAATGTGAAGCAGGATTTTCTCATAAAGGATGAGAAAGAGTTATCTAGAAGAGAGGGTGCCTTCTAAGTAATGGTACTTCTTAGCACATAGAGTTTATATGTTAAGTACAGAGTAATATTCCTTTGTAGAGGAAGCAAACAATTAGGTGATTCCCAATGCTATTTCTGACTCTTAAGATTGTTACTTTCCTGTTTTATATTGTGGGATCTACAACAGATACATTATAATACTCAAATTCACGCAATACTTTGATATATAATCAGACCATGCCGCAATACACTGGGTTTCAAGGAGTGATCTGAATCACAAGGAAATCTCAAAGAGACCTATCCTTTGTTCCAGAATTTCAGAGCTAAAATTTTTAACCCAATCTTTGGTCAGTTAAAACAAGTCCTATTTTTTTTAATGTATAATAGTCTTTCAAATGCAAAATACCTCTCAATTTAAGTTAACTTAAACCTCTCTCATCTCTGCCCTCCCATTTGCTCTTTTTTTTTTACTATTTTATTTTAATTGTTGTTCAAGTAGTTTTCTGTCTTACTTCCATCCCAGCCCACCCCCCAGCCTTCCCCACCTCCCTCCCATTTCCATCCCCACCCCTAGTTTTTGTCCATGTGTCCTTTATACTTGTTCCTGTAAACCCTTCCCTTTTCCCCTGAATTCCTTCCCCTCTCCCCTCTGGTCACTGTCAGCCTGTTCTCTACTTCAGTGTCTTTGGTTATATTTTGCTTGTTTGTTTGTTTTGTTGTTTAGGTTCCTGTTAAAGGTGAGATCATATGGTATTTGTCTTTCACCGCCTGGCTTATTTCGCTTAGCATAATGCTTTCCAGTTCCATCCATGCTGTTGCAAAGGATATGAGCTCCTTCTTTCTTTCTGCTGCATAGAATTCTATTGTGTAAATGGACCATAGTTTTTTGATCCATTCATTTACTGGTGGGCACCTGGGTTGCTTCCAACACCTGGCTAATGTAAATTGTGCTGCTATGAATATTTGGGGTGCATAGGTTCTTTTGGATTGGTGTTTCAGGGTTCTTAGGATAGACTCCTAGCAGTGGAACTGCTGAGTCAAAAGGCAGATCCATTTTTAGTTTTCTGAGAAAATTCCATACTGTTTTTCCATAGTGGTTGTACCATTCTGCAATCCCACCAACAGTGCACTAGGGTTCCCATTTCTCCACAACCTCTCCAACACTTGTTGTTTGTTGCTTTGTTGGTGATGGCCATTCTGACCAATATGAAGTGGTATCTCACTGTAGTTTTAATTTGCATCTAATTTAATTTAATTTAATTTAGTTCTGATAGCTAGCTCTTAAGGTGAAGCCATAAAAGTAAAGAGGAGAAACACACCAAGGAAGAGAATGCCCACTTCGCCTGGCCCAGGCTACTGAACCAGAATCTGGGGCAAATGGGCAGGGGGAGTGAAGTAAACAACTCTTCTCTGGCCTAGAAGACTGGAAGGAAGAAGGGAGAGAAAAGCAGAACGAAGGGTATACCCCTCAAGTGAGGAACAGTGGGCCACAGGGAATACTAGGAGAGCAGATGCTTGTTTTGTTTCATGTTTGGCGGTCCACAGGGAGCTCATCTCAAAGGCTGTGCTGTTCTGACCTGAAGGGACCACATCAGAGTGCACTTGGTAGAGCAGCAGAATTTGAAGGAGGTGGGGGAAGGAGTTTGGTTTTCCTGAATAGTTACCAGATTTGGTGTGGCATGGGTAGGGCCTGGAAGTTCCCATGAGCAGGTACATGTTCAGGATGTAGCTGAGCTGAGATCTGGTGGGCCAGCAGTGGGGCCTGGGTGGTAAGGGCAAAGTGCCAGACCTGCCCAGGGGTCGGGTAGAAGACAAAGCAGACAGAACCTCAGAGGGGTCTTCGAATCCCACAACACTGGAAGGGACAGTCAGCCGGGTAGCATTACTGTGGCTTGGTGGGGCTAAGAGACCAAACCACAGACAACAACCACGGGAGGCTCACAGTGCTAAAGGAGATGATTCAGAAAGGTACACTATTGCCACAAGGGCTAGCAAAGAACTCAGAAAACCACATAGCAGCACAGATTTTAATCTAAGACCCTTCCTCTGTCAAGGTAACTGAACCATCCACCTTTCTCTCACTCCTAGGCACCATTTTGTCAAGGAGGGGGGCAGATGGCTGGATATTGGAGAGGCAGAGCATTTTTACCTAAAAGGATTAAGAGTTTTCTTAGGAACACTGTTCGTTTGTTTGTTTTTTAAAGATTTTATTTATTTATCTTTAGAGGGGAAGGGAAGGGGAGGGAAGGAGAGAGGGAGATAAATACTAATGTATGGTTGCCTCTCGTGTGTCCCCTGCTAGGGACTGGCCTGCAACCCAGGCACGTGCCCTGACTGGGAATCGAACCATGGTTGTTTGGTTCACAGGCCCACACTCAATCCACTGAGCTACACCAGCCAGGACAAGAACACTGTTTAAAATGATTATACCACCTACCCTTTGGGACAGCATGGATGGAACGGGAAAGCATTATGCTAAGTGAAATAAGCCAGGCAGTGAAAGACAAATACCATATGATCTCACCTTTAACAGGAACCTAAACAACAAAACAAACAAACAAGCAAATTCAACCAAAGACACTGAAATAGAGAATAGGCTGACAGTGACCAGAGGGGAGAGAGGAGGGAATTTCAGGGGAAAAGGGGAAGGGTTTGCAGGAACAAGTATAAAGAACACATGGACAAAAACTAGGGGTGGGGAGTAGAAATGGGAGGGAGGTGGGGAGGGCTGGTGGGGTGGGCTGGGATGGCAGTAAAAGACAGAAAACTGTACTTGAACAACAATTAAAATAAAAAAGTATATATAAAAATGATTATACCACCACACCAGGTTATAAGACTAGACTAAAATTTGGGAGTTTTCTGGCTTCCCAGAAGGTAGTCCTGTTACAGACAACCTAAAGAAGTAATATTCTCTTTGTATGTCTGAATTGGAGTATAAAAACATTTTTGACTCTGTTACAAATGTCAACAGCATAAAAATTGTGACATTGACCTTGTGAACAAACACTTGTATTTCCATGCCTGGGGTGGTGCCTAGAAAGACCAGAGAATGTGCCAAATAATTTTTTCTAAGTTAATGAATTAATTAATAGCCAATTTTCAGCAATAGGGTAGAATAACATTTTACAAACTTAGATATATTATTGTGGAAATATCAGTCACTTCCTTGGTTCCATGCAAGCTCTCTGGGGAATCTATATAATCCAGTATCCATTTGAAAGAGGACCAGCAAGATAAAGTATCTCACTGGGGAGAAATTGAAAAGATGAAATGGACTAGACAAGACTAGCACCAGAAAGGACTGTGTAATAAAGGTCACTGAGAGGAGATGAGAGAAAAAATCAATGAAGAGCTGCAAAACACAGAAAAAAATTGTAATAGCCAAAGTTAATTTAAGGCCATGACAAATGGAGTTGGGTTTTGATGATATATAGGAGGCCCACCTTGTAGAGTCCCCCTCATTCTAATGCTGCCTGTCATAAAGCACTTAACACACTCAATAAGAGAATCGATTACAAACTTGAAAATACATGAAAATAATTAAAAACATGTTCACATAGCATTTTTATACCAACTGATTTCAAAATGAGTTGCTGGTTTGTTGATCCGCACATTTGCTATTGAACACAGGCCTCCTCTTTGCATCAGCATAGTCCAATGCGTTCATGACATAGAATCCAAGGCCCTGGAGATGATGCTTTCATAGTATATTTTATGATAGAATTTCTGCAAGGCCAGATGTTCTACTCCTCCTAACCACCTTTTTATTGTTTTCCTCATCCACCTTTCTTGAGCCTTTTTATTTTAAAAACACAATGTATGTCAGCTCTTCCCCAGCTCAGACTTTCATCACCTCTTGTCTTAACCCGGGATAGAAGATACACTGAGCTCTTGTGCCAGCTTCAATGGACTGAGGTGCTGTTTTGAAAATGCATCATACAGGTACACAGGGAAAGAACATTAGGCTCATGTAATGATGTCTACTGTGGATATGGGAGGAGGGTCAGGATGTCAACTGTGTGTGTTCCATCCCTGGACCAGACAGTGTAATCGCTTCCTATCTTCCTCCTCACCTTAATCTCTTGTTTGTATAATAACACCTTCCTAAAGTTAGAAGTATTCACTTTGCCCTCATACACCTTTTGTGTCCCCTTACTTTTTGCTTAAGGAAGTCAAGTCTCCTCAGTATGGTGTCCAGGGCCTTTATGGGACAATGAGGTAAAGCAGAATGACTTTACCTTTCAGCATTGTGCTCTGCTATAGTCATCAGCCCACTTTCCATCCACATGGACTATCAAATAGATTTTGGGAGTATGCCTACATTTATGTTTCCTCTTTACTTTGAAATACACCCCACTTTCCCACATGTATATTCTACACATTTTTCGCACTTCATTTCAAATGTTCTCTCCTTTAGAAAACTTCACATTCCTCTCAGCTGCTCAGATTTAATTGATGATTCTTGTAATACATTGTGCCCCCAGATGAAAATGAGCTCGGCTAAGCATTCTGAACAAGAAGCTGCTCACCAGATTTTGCCAATTCTGAGTCACAGGACCTTTATTTTATTTTATTTTAAAAAATATTTTAATTATTTATTTTTAGAGAAAGGGGAAGGCAAGGAGAAAGAGAGGGAGAGAAACACCCATGTGTTTTTGCCGCTCCCGAGCCCCCTACTGCGGACCTGGCCCATAACCCAGGCATGTGCCCTGACTGGGAATCAAACCAGTGACCCTTTGGTTCGCAGACCTGTGCTCAATCCACTGAGCTACACCAGCCAGGGTCTAGGACCTTTATTGTGATAGAGTAATATCTTCCAATTCAAGAATGTATGTATGTGTTATAATACCTAGAGCTTTAGAAAAGAAACAAAGGGTTAACTGAGAATCAATGAACCCACATTCCGGAATGAGATCTTATACTATTACTCTTTAAGCTTAAATATATTTGGTGGGTTTTAAAATTAAGTTCTTGTTTCTCATCACAAATGAACTAGCAGAAATTTTACCCAGATTGTTCTGATTCAACAGCAATGAATGTAAGTGACATAAAATTGCCTGTTGAAAGTGAAAGACTCAACAAACTAGACTGAGTTTTTATTTTTAAATATTATATAGGCTATTTATTTAAGACACTTTTACAGCATAATGATTCCGAAAAGGGGAAAATACAAAGATGGGGAAAGATGTACTATGAATGTGAACAAAAAAAGAAAAACAGATTCAGATATTACTATCAGACAAGTTGAGTTTGAAGCAAAAAAAAAATCCCTCCCTGACAGAAAATCTCTGCCCACAATGAAATACAATAGTAATGAATCATTTTGTACCAAATGAACATTGCTGCAAAATTAATACATGGGCTATGCTAGTGAGAATGAGTGAAAATAGGAGTCTTTCTGAAAAGGCTTACACAGGAGGACATGGGTGACTTTTTATTTTATTTTTTTACTGTATTTTATTGATTATGCCATTACAGTTGTCCCCTTTCCACCCTTCATTCTCCTCTGCCCTGCACACCCCCTCCTACCCACATTCCCCCCTTTAGTTCATGTCCATGTGTCATAAGTTCTTTAGCTTCTACACTTTCACCACTACTTTTGTCCTCCCCCTGTCTACTCATTCTCTGTATCTTTTCCCCCTCTCTCCTCTTTCCACTCCCCTGTTGCTAATCTTCCATGTGATCTCCATTTCTGTGACTCTGTTCCTGTTTTAGGTGTCTGCTTAGTTTGCTTTTGTTTTAGATGTGATTGTTAATGACTGTGACTTTGCTGTCCTTTCACTGTTCATATTTTTTATCTTCTTTTTTCTTATATAAGTCCCTTTAACATTTCATATAATAAGGGCTTGGTGCTGGTGAACTCCTTGAACTTGACCTTATCTGAAAAGCGCTTCATCTGCCCTTCCATTCTAAATAAAAGTTTTGCTGGATAGAGCAATCTTGGATGTAGGTCTTTGGATTTCATAACTTGGAATACTTCTTTCCAGCTCCTTCTTGCCTGTAAGGTCTCTTTTGAGAAATCAGCTGACAGTCTGATGGGTACTCCTTTGTAGGTAACTGTCCCCTTATCTCTTACTGCTTCTAGGATTCTCTCCTTCATTTTAATTCTAGCTAATGTAATTATGATGTGCCTTGGTGTGTTCCTCTTTGGGTCCAACTTCTTTGGGACTCTCTGAGCTTCCTGGACTTCCTGGAAGTGTATTTTCTTTGCCAGATGGGGGAAGTTCTTCTTTATTATTTGTTCAAATAAGTTTTCCACTTGTTTCTGTTCCTCTTCCCCTCTGGAACCCCTATAATTCAGATGTTGGAACATTTAAAGAAGTCCTGGATGTTCCTAAGCCTCTCCTCATTTTTTCCAGTTCTTGTTTCTTCATTATTTTCTGTTTGGTTGTTTCTTTTTTTCTTCTGGTCCACACTGTTGATGTGAGTCCCAGTTTTCTTTCCATCACTACTGGTTCCCTGTGTATTTTCCTTCATTTCACTTAGTGTAGCCTTCATTTTTTTCATCTAATTTGTGGCTAAAATCAACCAGTTCTGTGAGCATCCTGACCACTAGTGTTTTGAACTGTGCATCTAATAGGTTGGCTATCTCTTGGTCACTTAAAAGTATTGGCTTTGGGACTTTGATTTGTTCTTCTGTTTGAGCCATAATTTTTTGGTCAGGTTGAGCCTGTTACTCATGAGGGGCAGAGCCTTAGGTGTTTACCTGGTGAACCCAGTAGCTAGATTGTGATGCTGTATGTGGGGGTGGGGTCAGAGAGGGAATAATGGCACTTGCTCCACTTTCTCTTGGATTTCAGTCCCCTCTGCCACTTCCCACAAGCAGTTGGGCCCTTTGGATGCTGGTTCCTGGGTGGGTGGGCTTTTGTACATTCTAGGACCCTGTGGATCACTCCAACCAATTCTCCTGTGAGGCTAAGAGTCTCTCCCGGCACCTTTTCAATAGTGCTTTTAGGCTTTATTTCCCAGTCCCGGAGCCATGGGTTTCGCAGTCTGTCTTGCTGCCCGTTTTTGCCTGGTTTATCTGTGTGCAAATGTGTGACTATGGTCAGCCCTGCGCCACCTGTGCTCCCAGGTCTGGCAGCCCCCACCCTTTCCTGCAGTGACCCCACTCCGCCAGCCGCTGACTCCACCTCTCTTACAGGTCTGGTTGAATGGTTGTCAGACTTCCACACAGTTCAATTTTCTGTCTGTTCTGGCTGTGTTTTTGTTTCTGAATCTTTGTTGTCCTTAATTTTGGCTGTGTGAGGAGGCACAGTATTTCCACCTATGCCTCCGTCTTGGCTGGAAGTCTTGGACACAGGTAACTTTTATGAGACCCAGACTTTACTGAATGCAAGCTCCTTACTGACCACCTTCATTGGATATCTCATAGGCATCTTAAACTTGGTTGTTCAAAACAAAATTTCTCAGTTTTTCAGTCCTCAAAACTGTTGTTCAGTCTCAGTAAATGGTAATTCCATTCTTCCAGTTACTCAAGCAGAAAACCTTAAAGCTTTTCTTGACTCCTTTCATTCTTCTACACCTCATATTGATTCTTTAAATTCTGCTTTACTTTCAGAATAGCCCACATCTGATACTTCGTGTCACCTCTTCAGTCTATACCCTGGTCGAAGCCATCATTACCTTTCAGTCCCATTATCACAACACCTTTACAGCTGGCCTCTCTTGCCCTCACTAGAGCAGCCGGAGTGGTGTTTCTGAAACCCAAGATTGTATCACACCCCTCTGTGCAAAGCCCTTCAAGTACCTTCTGTCTGCTCAGAACAAAAGACAAAGGTCTTACAGTGGCCTGCAATGCACTACATAATCTTGCCCTCACCTACTTCACTTTATCCCCTTGCACTTTCCCCCTGTCTCATTTTGTTACAGATACACTGGCCTCATGCTGCTCATAAAATAAGCTAGGTGTGTCCCTGTCCTTGGGCCTCTGCCCAGCCCCTCCCTCAGACTGGAACACTCTTGCTTGGAGAGCAGCAGGATTTACTTCCTTGTCTCCCTCAGGTTTCTGCACAGGAGTTACCTATCAAAGGAGGTATTCCTGATCACCCCCATTGAAATGGCAATTTCCTTGTTTTCCTCCTTCCCCACTCAGTTCCGATCTCCTTACCTGCTTCATTTTTCCATATAGTCCTTATCACCATCTAAACTGTAGCATGTACTTGCTATTATCATTGCTTGTCTGATTTCTGCAACTTCTTCTTCTCCTCTAGAGTGTAATTTCCATGGAGTCCATAGCCTTTTCTTCTGGTGGGGATGGGAGTGTTAGTTGCTGTAACCCCATATACTATAACAATGCCTGGCCTGTGGCAGAAGGTGAATGTGTATCTGTTAAACAGATCGAATGATTGTGCCAGCGACTCAGCCACCCTTAGGTATTCCTTGAAACTCAGGAAAGCCAGGGAGAGGGAGAGGTGGTTCGTTGAGCTGGCCAAAACGACACCTCTAGGAAGAGAGGCCTCAGCATTTAGCAGCCCACCTGAGCTGGAGGAGCCGACACTGCAGGTCTGTGCCTCTTTGACATGATCTCTGTTGTGTCTCTCTCAGCCTTCCTTGCCTTCACTTTCCTCCCTTTCCCCTCCCTACCATCACCATCACCACAGTCAAAATGCCTCCCTGAAGGCTTTATGAAGCACTTTCTAGTTCTAGGGCATTTGCCATGAGCAGCTGTGGGGCTCCAGGGTGTGGACTGCCTGATATTTTTAGGCAAAGAGAGTGTTTAGCAATGAGCTCACCCATATGGACTGGAAGAGAACAGGGTCGAACCACCTGCCCCTGCTGTGTAATTGATGCCTCCAGGTGCTGTTAACAGGCTTGATTCAATTAGTTGTTGCAACTGAAGGCCAAATATAATCAGTTAATTAATGCAGAGGTTAACAGCATGGACGTCGACAGAACAAGATTCAAGGTCTGCCATTTGGTAGCTCTGAGACCTTGGGAAAGTCACTTAAACCATCTTGTCCTCAATTTCCTCACTCATGAAATGGAAATAATAATAGCACTTGCTTTGGAAAACTGCTAGTAGAGTTAAGTGAAAACTGAAGTCAAGTATTTGGCACATTAACATAGTGTCTGGCCCACAGCAAAGAGTTAACTAGTGCTCACACTGCTTTACAATGACTGGTACTTCCACCCAAACTATGACAAGCTCACATGCCCTGAGAGATTCCCGACACTAGGGAAATGGCTTAACCCTCATCCTGCCCTCAAATGTTTAAATGGACCATTTGGAGTCCGAATTTTTAGTGACGGTGTTGTATTCTTGAAGTTGCTGAGTGGCTAACACTGGAGAGAGTCTGTGAGACCGAGCCTGAGAGATTAAGAAACAGAGTAAATGTTTACCTGCATTTTATGTGCTTGGTTTGTTAAATAGCTCTGTTTTCATTGGCTTGGCTCAGAGGGATCCTCGATTCACAGAAGACCTCGACTATGCTCTTCAATACATAAAGATCATTTAATTGTTTTTTTTAACTGGTTTGGTATTTTTGGACATTGAGTATCTTTTAGCATTATTATAAACTGAAAAGTAATATGCTTTGCTCCTACGTGGATTTCCAATCGTATGGGCACAACTGGAGGAAATGTGGCCAGACCTGTGTTTGTGTATCTCATGGATTTGCTGCTACAGGGCATTCACTTCTGTTTTGCTTGCTGCGTATCTTTGTAGTTTTTGTACACATGCCAAAATGGAAACCATCTGAGTTCAAAACAACAACAATACAACAGGGATTTCATTTTCTTTTGCTCTCTTTCACACAATTCACTGTGGTCTGTGCAGTGAGAGCCCTGAAATGGGGGTAGGTGGTTGAATGCCTGAAGAGTGGGCTACTGACCCACATCTGCATTCTGTTATCTCGGTGCTTTTTGGAACTGCAGATGGCCTCTCTCTGTAATCCCTTAGGACTCATTCCTTCGTGTTCTTAGATCCACAGGTCTCTGGTTAGCATGCATTTATGTGTGCGTGTACATGTGTGTGCGTGTGCATGCATATGTGTTGTGTGTGTATCAGGGTGAGGAGTAAGCCCGGACCTGAGATGGGATTCAAACCTATCCAGGAATTTCTGACGAGCAAATGACAGATCCATAAGGATTGATTTATATGAAGGTTTAATATGAAAGAAAGGCATTTATTAAAGCTTATGAAAGGGAAGCCTGGGTCAGTCTGAAAACTTGTTCCACAGCTTCTCTCCCAAGGACAGGCCTGAGGTCTGTGGAAAGAGGGGCTGGAAGAGGAAGCCATTTCCACCGAGGCTTGGAACACCACCCAGGGATCACTGGGTGGCTTGGACATGGTAAGCAGCTCTGCTGGAATGGGCCTGCTTTTCTGAGTTCAGAAACACGAGGAGTAAGGATTCATGGTACATTCATTCAGCGGCATTTCTCACAGAGGACCAGCAGGTAGGATGAGAATGAGGCCAAGAATGAGGCGCCCCCTCCAGCAGCTTCTTAGGTAATACACCCACCATGATGAGTGAGAACACACCAACACCATTATCCTCATTGTTGATATTGAGCATGTCCATGTGCCAGGCACAGTGCAAAACCCATCTAACCCCATTTTACAGAATGAGATAGTCCTCAGTCACACACACAGCGTGTGATGTATTTGATTTTAATCTAGGCAGTTTGGTTTCAAAACTTTTTCTCTTAATTACCCCTTAACACACCTTTCAGATTGTATGAAACAGAAGAGAAAGTCCAGACATAGACCCAATACAGCGTGTGAGTGTTTTATATACGCTAAGGAGTATAGCTTTAACAGGTACAGGTAAAAATGGATTTCTAAATAAATAGTATTGGGACAAAGGTGGAGCCTTCTGGAGAAAGGTGAACTCCTACCTCACTCACAAATATTTAACACCAGGACAAACTCCACTTGGACCAAATATATATCCCAACATATACATAAAACCATACATACACTAGATGGAAACATGGGCAAATTCCTTTATAACACCAGGGTAGGAAAAACCTTCCTAACTATGAACTCGTATCAGGAAAAGGGGCTAATTTCTGATCATATAAAGTGTCTTAAAATTGGTAATATAAAGACCAATTTATCTTGGTAAATTGGTAAGACAAAGACTCACTAGAAAATTCTGAAAAGGTCATGGGTTGTTGACAGAGAATAATGCAAATGACTACTAAGAACACAATAAGATTCTCATCCTAACTCCTAAGTATAGACATGCAATGAGATGCCACTTGAAATGATGTCGAGACACCATTTTTTTCATATCTGATTGGCAAAAATCCAAACATTTGACAACACACTCTGTTGGTAAGTCTGTGGGAAAACAGGCCTCCCTACCCCTGCCCTGCACTGTTGCTGGGCATCAACAATTCTCCAACTGTGTGGAAGCAATTTGACAACATCTTTTTTTAGAATTCTCACCTGAGGACATGCTTATTGATTTTAAGGAGAGGGGAAGGGAGAGAGAGAGAGAGAGAGAGAGGAAGAGAAACACTGATGTGAGAGAGAAATGTTGATTGGTTGCCTCTTGTATGCACCTCAACCAGGATGGAACCCACAATCTTGGCATGTGTCCTAATTGAACATTGAACCTGTGACCTTTCGATATAGAGGATGGCACTCCAACCAACTGAGCCATGCTGGCCAGGGCTTGACAGTATTTCTTAAAACATGAAAACACTGACCTTCTAACCCAATATGTCCTTTTCTGGGACTTCATCCTACAGACCCACCTGCACATGTGGAAAACGCTGACATTAAGTCACTGAAAGTTGTTTATCGTGGCAGATTGGAAATAACCCAAGTGCCCATCATTTAGAATCTGATTGAACTAGGGTAAATACATACAAAGAAATACTGTGCATTTGTAAAATGAGAGGAAAAATAGGGTTGTCTCTATCCAGTGATTTGTTAAAACACACAGGGCATATTGTCAAATTAAAAAAAGCAAGGCAAATAAGAAGACATGTGGTTTGTTACCTATCATGTAAAAAGGGGAGAAGCTCTGGCAGGGGGCTCATTCAGTTGGAGTGTTGTCCCACGCACCAGAAGGTTGCAGATTTAATCCCCCCACCAGGACACACACCTACTTTCAGGTTTCATACCCAATCAGGGCACATGTGGGAGGCTGGAGGCAACCAATTGATGTTTCTCTCTCACATCAATGTTTCTCTGTCTCTCTCTCTCCCTTCCTCTAAAATCAATTTAAAAAAACATATACTCAGGTGAGGATTTAAAAAAAGAAAAGAAAGGGAGAAAATGGAAAAATATATTTGCATTGGCCTAAACAAAACTGGAGAGGAAGGTAAAATAGTAATAGTGATTGTTTCTTGGGGCAGAAGAGTGGAGAACAGGGTGAATGGGAGATGGGAGAAAAACCTTTCACTCTATATTTTTTGTACTGTTTTGATTTTTAACCACAAGAGTGTACTATCTAATATAAACTAAAAGAACTCAAAGAACTTAATTCTCTATGTGTTTATGTTTGTCGGCGGCTTTCCTCAACACCTCATGCTGATTTTAGCCTTGGACAACAGAGGCTGAACTAATAGTATTGGTTTCTTTTCCAAACAGTGAACTGATCCCAAAGTTATCAGCTGACAAGTTATCAGCTGAAAAGTAGAACAAGGTCAGTTGTACTTGGTCCAAGAGTAGAGGCTGAACATGACAGCTCCTTAAAGATTTTGCAAGAACCTTATAATAAAGTATTACTGGGGCAAAGAATGACAACACTCCAATTTAAAGTTATAAGTAACCTATTCCAAAAGAAATGCAGTTCTCCAGACTATTCTAAAATCAAAATGCAGGTCAAAGTCAACGTGGGGCTCTACTGCCTGCTCTGTGGCCGTCGGAAGCCCTCTGCGTGTTTAACCCATCTGACAACAAGGGAGGAGTAAGTCTCAAAACTGGAGGCATGGTCAGGGACAAGGAGGGTTGTTGCATGCCTTCAGCCTCCATCATTTTTTGGAAAATAATAGAGGGAACTGAAATTGAGGAAAGTCACACGTGAATGAAATGAGGAAATGAAGAAGGTTAACCTGAATCAAGGTGGTTAAATGGGGAGAGAGGGAAGGAAGGAGAGGGAAACTAGGATTGTTTGAGCACCCATTGTATGTCAGTATTTTGTTGCTAAAAAGTCTCAGCCCCTTGAGGCAGGCTTTATTATCCACGTTTTAAAGATGAGGCTCAAGTAGTCGAAGTCAAGTTCAGTTGTAAGCAGTGAAGTCAGATTTCTTTGATGCCACAGTCCATGCTTTTTGTAATATAACTTTTCAGTTCATATTTAGCATATTTCTTCCAGTCATCATCACCCTTTTCCAAATAGGTCTTGTTCCTCCTGGGGTCTCCAGCCCCAGCTTCCACCAAGAAAAGAAACATTGACATTTCCAAGACCTGCCCTCTGACTAGAGCTCCTGGGTCACACCTTCCCCTGTGTGTTTCCTGCTAGTTCTGATTGATCTCTCTCTCCCCTGGACCAGGTCTCATGTAGTCCGGTGTTACATCTCGTATGGATGCCTCTTGATGGTGATCGTACTCTCCCCGGGTGTTTGTTTGTTTCTAGGGCTTTTTCTCTTGAGGAACTTGCTCTGGCACTGTTGGTTTCCGGTTCAAATGGTACCACCTTGTTAAAAATCCAAGTTGTCCCCTCATGCCTAGCATTGCAGGTGCAGTGTGTAGACATCCCCATTCCCCTCCTGCTGACGGGTCTCAGCTGACTGCTTCAGGAAATGCTAATGTGTTAGGAAGGAGCCAGGTCTTCTCTTTGATTTAGAGGCTTGATCTTGAGGCGGAAGATCTTTCCGACTTCATCTGCTCTTCATGGACTTACGTGTCTTGATGCCAACCCTTGAGGTGCCAGGTGATATGATCAGGTTTCCTGTTCGGCCCTTGGAATTTCTATGTTCAGATAAGCCAGCAGCCTTGCTTGATCTATCCCTGCATGGTGGCAGCTAATTCAAGCCTCTTCCTCCAGGTCTAGCACTTGCCAGCCACCCAGAGAGACAGTACATCCTCCTCTTACTTGTGACCCACGTCCTGCTTCCTGCCTGCCCCCTTTCATATGCCACCTCTTCTGAAATCCATAGAACCTCAAACACGAGTACACTCAGTCACTTAGGCACCAGTTTTCTGTTGCCATTCATCTGACTGAGATGTAAACATACATGTACGTACATGTGTAAAACACAGCACAAGCTGGTGTTTACCCAAGTCAATACGGTGCCATCCAGAGGCATTTCGCACCATTTTTGTTTCTCCGTGACTTCCTAGTGACCTTTTGTCTGAAACAAGGCTGAACCTGTGAAGTTACCTACCACTGCTGCTCACATTTTGACTCGTAAGCCATAAAGGGACGTCCGCAAGTCCTGACTCTTTATAGATAAATTCAACACATACATATGTATCATCCCTGGGCGCCTCAGATTAGAGGCCTTTGGAAGAACAGTGTTCATTTATATTCCTCTCATGGCTGGAAGCCGCATTAAGCAGTTACTTTTTTATTGATGAGTCTAGAGCCCTCAGGCCGGAGAGCTCTGTCTCCTGCTGGTCACTCCCCCAGCCAGCCCTTTTCAGGAGCCTGTGAAAGCCATTTCCCATCTCAGAATAGTTAAGAGTCTTGTGTAGAAGCATCTAGAAAAGATGCCACTGGCAGTTGCAGTCCCTGCTTGAACTCTGGGAAACACACCGCCCACTTTCCACACTGTTGCAATTTACTGCAAGTCTTAGCATGAACAATCCCTGCTTCAGACTGGCACCCAAATGTCTGGAGTTTGGGAATTTACAATTGGTACTTGAAAGAGCCACCAAAACTTCTTGGAAAAAAAAAAGTTGAAAGACTTTCTTGCAAATGTCGGTACTCACACCTGCCAGGTAATTTATGATGCTAGTCCTCAGGCCTCTCCTTCCTGGATAAGAATGAACACCCAGTTTCTTGGGAGGACATTTGTGCCTCTCAGCAGCCTGGTGTCTTTGTGGCTTTGCCTCCCTCCACTCAGGAAATTGTGGATGAACGATGGAGAGTCAGGTGGGAATGTTCAGTGGGTACAAATGGATTCTGCCGGCCATGGGCGCACGTTCCTGTTCACGTGCAAACATTCCCTAAGATGTAAAACTGTTGAAGTGAGAAGGATAAGTCAAATGATTCCTACCTTGTTCATTAAGGCTCAGAGCTGGAAACTAATGAAAAAGGAGTTCTCAGCTTAAGGGATGACCCAAGCAAGGTCAAATGCATGCCCATGTCTCTATGCTTAAAGAATCTGAGCCTTCCGCATTTAAATAGTTGTTAAATAAACTTATTTTTATATTACGAAAGTTATAAGGTATCTGTAAAATTTTTGAAAAACCAGAAATACAGATGGGGGAGAATGCCAATCACCATCCTGCCATTCAAAATTAAGTGCTGTAACATTTTGTTGTACTTTCTTCCAGGCTTTTCAAAGCTTTGGCTTTCAAGATTTCGGTCTATTTTTTTATTTTTTTTTTAAGAAATTGATTGCCTTGCCAATATTTGCCTCACCAAATACAAAGCAAACCTTATAAGAACTCAAAGTGGTGTGTCAAAGGAAAATAACACTTTTCTTGCTCATGACAGGGAGAGGCAGACAGCCCTGGGGCCTCTGTCTCCATGGCCCTTTGAAAAGATGGGGCTGAACCTCCTCACAGCTTGGGAAGTAACCTTCCCCCTCTCCTTTTAGAACCTATAAATTAAGGTTTTGAGGGAGTGGACCCTGGTTCCCTTTATGCAATTCTCTGGTGATTTAGCAAACAGGCTCCACCTCCCCTCCCACTGGTCACTGTTCATGAAACATCTCCTATCCCCCCCAACCCCAACGTGTTATTGATTCTCAGCCTGTCCTTCAAGATCAATCCTGGGACTTAGCAGCTTTCCTGCAGAGGAGACAGATGTCCCCTTAACAGCACCCTCGGTGAGCAGCATGCCTGGAAGAGATGGCAGGGCCTGAACAGCCACTGCCAGGACATTTCTGGGGTCAGTTCTGTTTTGGGAGGACAAAGCTGAAACTCGACAAGTTTAATGTAAAAGACATCTGAACACAGGCTGGAGGAGGGCCACAGGAGTCATTAGCACATGAGCACACACAAACTTTTCTCTCCGCTCAAACTCCTTTTTGCCATCGAATTCCGGATGAGAATGCCACAGAGAGACAGGCTCTGGGGTATCTGTGGAAACGAGTACATAGTAGTTTGTGGGACGCAGTGTAAAATGAAATGCCTGTCCATTGTCCAAAAATTACTAAGAAGTTGCAGTGGTCACACCAGGGCATTAAACCAAAAAGGGGTCTGAGGAAGTGTGGAGTGCGGGTGCTGTGGGGCCGCACAGGCTGCACTCCTCTGGAGCTGCAGGGGGTATCATGCTGTTTGCTGGAAGCAGGTATCCATCCATACCTGTCTGGTTTCAGGGATCTGCTTTGCATGTAGAGAACTCTACCTCACTTTCTTCAAAATAGGGGGGCTAGAAATGGCCTGTCATGGAAAAAGCCAAGTAAGATACTCATGGAACCCGGCCTCTAATAAAATCAGCTGTGAATGATTAGTCTGGGGTCAGGGATTAAACCATCAAGTGACCGAGAGGGGAAAATACTGAGGATTGATATGCTGTCAGCTAAGAAGACATGAGTCACTAGCTTTATTTCTTCCCATAGTTTTTTCCATTACGTTCCTTTCCTAAAGGTATCACACCCTTTATACCAAAAACATTTATTCTGGTCAAACCTTGGGTGCAGGGTCCGTTTTGGTTTCACTTCTAACTCCTCCAAGGCACTTGGCACAGTGCTTGGCATTGCAATGATGCTGTTGGCCGAATCAGTTCAGGACTGACCAGAATGTGAGGTGCTGGAAACCAAAGGGACAAATGCCTTTATTTCTTTTTTAAAAAAAGAAGAAAGAAAGAAAGAAAAGAAAAGAAAGTTGAAAATTCAGGAAATGTTTCTTCGCTGTGCCTGGGCAAAGCAAAGCGAGACACCCAATTGGACCATGTACCAGCTTTTGGTGGAGAAGAGTAAACAAGGGAGAGATTACACATAATTACAGACAATCACGTTTCAGGGGATAAACAGCAATCAAAAGCCAGGAGGTACTAGAGCCTGGCCCCTTTCCAGCTGCAGGCGGGACCCAGCAGAGGAGAGAAAGCCTGTTTCAGTTAGGGGAGAGTGGAGCTGTTTTTTGCTGTTTGAATTTTACTTTTTCTGCCTGGGGTGGGGTGGCAGTTACGGAGTAGTTTTGGCTGTTCCTTTGGCAGTACCAAAAAAAAGCAATACCAAAAAGAAATCAACTTTCCAAAGGAACACTGAAGCCAACGCCAAATCGTTTCCAATGGTTGGCCAGCACAGAGGAAGAAAGAGTTTCTGCACCAGAACCTCACTGTTTTTCTCATACAATACAGCACAACACATTAAAACAGCTCATTTGCAAAAACGAACACCTAGAGACCTGCTTTCTGCCAGGGCCAAAACAAGAGACCAATGAGATTTTGATCACTCAGGCCCCAGAAGTAAATGTACAGAGAAAAACTACATTTCATTGGGCACATTTTGTGGCCAGTTATCTAAATAATTACCCCACAAGATCTCTGCTGGGTGTTGTCTATCGGGACTCTGCCATCTTCTTCCCTGAGCTTAGGCAAACTGGCAGCATTAAAACTTAAAAGGATACTATAAAGACTGACTTGGGAATTGGGAAGCCCAAATCTTGAGCATGACGCTGGCACCCGATGGCTACAGCCTAGGCAGGGGAAGAAGCGACTCCTGTGCTCTGCTCAAAGTCTGCTCTGTACACCCCGAGGCCCCTGTGCATCAGCAGGGTGATCTTTGCCCCCATGCTTAAATTAAATGTGTATTTCGCACATAATTATAGGGTTCTATGGTATTTCCAAGATGGTATCCACCTGAATTAATCACACTAATCTACACAAGTTAATTAACCAGGTAGAAATAGCCTGGGGCATTGAAATAACCAAAACTGCTTTGGTGTTGGGATGGTGAAATACCTTCAGAGGCCTAGCAAGGGTGAGGGACTGGAGGCAGGACAGACACACCTCGGAGATATCATAGGTTCGGTTCCAGATCTTCACAATAGACTATCGCAGTAAAATGAGTGGTAATCAGTTTTTTGCTGGTGGACAGTCTTGCCTTCAATTTGTAAAAAAAATGCAACAGCTGTGAAGCACAATGAAGCAAAGCACAATAAAACAAGGTCTATGGTAGTTTGTAAGGTCAGCATGAAGTAGCATCATCCGGAAAGCTTATAGAACATGCAGGATCCAGGCTACACCCTCTGAGAGTGTGACTGGGTAGATTGACTGGGCCCGTCCTGGGTAGATTGACTGGGCCCGTCCACCTGCTACGGAGCCAGGTGATTCTGATGGAGGTGGTCAGAGGCTTGAAGAACACTGTGGGCTTCAAACTTGAGCAAGCATCAGAATCACCAGGGAGGGCTGTTAAAACACAGATGCTGGGCCTGACCCCCCAAGTTTCTGATTCGGGGGACTGTCATGCAGAACCCAAATTTCCAACAGCTCCCCAGACACCAGCTGCATCATCATGACATAGAAGCTTTTTAGAAACTCAGAATCTCAAGTTCCGTGCCATACTTTCTGAATCAGGCTCTGCTTGTTGTTAAGATCTCTAAGTGATTCGAATCATACGAAAGTTTGAAAAGCGTTGATTTAGATTTTAACAGCAGTTTGCAATGTTATGTACACATTGGAGTCACCTGGGAAAGTACTGGTACCTGAGGTCCAGCTCTAGACATTTCTAGTTTCATGGCTCTGGGTACCCACCAGGCCATGGGGTTGTTTTAAAGCTCCCCAGGTGATGCTGATGTGCAGCTAAGGCGCAGAACCACTGCTGAAGAAGACGCAGAGTAGGCGCTTGTTGGGGATTGTTGATAGACACTTTCAGCAATGCTCCACTTCAGCTTGAGTCTCCTTCCTGCTTAAGTCGCCTGTTTGCACGCAGGATGCCCTGCCTCCACAAGCATTTGCAGCCCTGATACCTCCAGCCATGGCAGAAGAAGAGTCTCTCAAAATGTGAGTACTCTGGGAACCCCTAGAAACTAATGCAGATAAAAGAACAGAACTTAAAAAACACCTCCAATTAGTATTTGCAGGGATATTTGAGAGGACATTGTGGTGCTAAGCCTGAAATAGAAGAAAGTTGTTAAAATAAAATGCTTAATAAAGCAGTAAATAGCACAATGGGTATTACGGAAGGAGGAATTAATGAATTATAACAGTGGTTTCCAAGTTCAGCCCAAATAGCTGACTCCAAGTCACCAATCACCAGTGCACTTAAATTAAAAAAAAAAAAAAGTCCTGTGCCCTGCCCTAGACCTGCAGAGTCAGAATCATCAGGTGATTTTGATGGACGACTGGATTTTGGAACCCCTGAGAAAGAGATAGGGAAATTTCTAGGAACAACAAACAATAAAGGCCACATAAATGGCCACATGGTGCCGACCTCCATGGGGCAAGGGTTGGAATGGCTAGTGGCTTGCTGGTGCACCTTTCACCACATGGGAGTGGTGGTCTCCAGGTTGTATTGTGTTGTGGTCTCAAATGGAAGATGGACACTGGAAAAGCAGTAAGACCTCACTTAACATCATGGACAGGTTATACAACTTCAAGTGAAATGAAGTATAATAAAATCAATTTTACACAAGCTAATTGATATAAATAAGAGTAAAGTTTCCATGGCTGCTCATCCACATTAAAATGAAATGATGTTATTTGAGGACTTGCTATATACTATATGTAACAGAAGTTCCAGAAATAGATAAATAAATGAGATAATAGTTGCAGATAAATTTATCAAAAGATTGATAGGAGATCATCTTCAGATCAAAAGGGACACTAAATGAGAAACTAGCTCTATTTTTTACCAGCTTTATTGAGAAACAATTACATATCATACAATTAACTCATTGAAAGTGTACAATGCAATGGTTTTTTAGCATAGTCATAAAGTTATGCAACTATCTAATCATAGAATATTTTCATCACTTCACAAATAAACCCCATACTTACTAGAAGTCATTTCCAATTTTTTCCCTCCTGCTATTCCACTCCCAGATTTAGACAACCATTGATCTACTTTCTATCACTATATATTTGTCTTTTCTGGAACTTCCACATAAATGGAATCATAAAATATTGACCTTTTGTGGCTTTTTCACTTAGCATGTTTTCCATGTTGTGGTATGTATCAGTGCTTCATTTCTTTTTATGGATGAATAATCAATGTATAGATATACCATTTTTATTAATCCGTTCATTACTTGATGGAAATTTGGGTTGTTTCCACTTTTTGACTATCATGAATAATGCTGTTGTGAACATTTGTGTACAAGTTTTTGTGTGGATATATGTTTTCATTTCTCTTGGGCATATACTGTGCCTGGGAGTGGAATTGCTGGATCATAGGTAACTCTATGTTCAATATATTGAAGAACTGCCAAACTGTTTTCCAAAGTGGCTGCACCATTTTACAACCCCATCAGCAATGCACGAGCATTTCAATTTATTTACATCCTTGTCAACACTTGTTATTGCCAGACTCTTGATTTTAACTATCTTAGAAGGTATAAAATGATATTTCATTGTGGTTTTGATCTGCATGCATTTTCTTGATGGCTAATGATCAGCATTTTTTCTTGAACTTATTGGCCATTTATATATGTTCTTTGGAGAAATGTCTATTCAAATTCTTTGCCTATTTTTAAAATTTGATTGTTTGTCTTTTTATTGTTAACTTGTTAGAATTCTTTTTATATTCTGATGCTAGAACTTCCTCAGGTATATGATTTGCATTTTTTTTCCATTCTGTGAGTTGTCTTTTAATTTTCTTAATGGTGTCCTTTGCAGCACAAAAATTTTAGCTTGCTTAAGTCCAGCTTATTTTTCCTTTTGTCATTTGTACTTTTGGTATCGTACCCAGGAAGGCTTTTTCTAATCTATGGTCACAAAAATGCTCTCCTTTGTTGTCTTGAATTGTATAGTTTTGGCTTTTTAATTTAGTCCTATTATCCATTTTGACATAGTATTTATGTATATGGTATGAGATAGGAGCCCAATGTTATTGTTTTATTTGTAGATATCTAGTTGTCCTGGCACAATTTATTGTAAAGATTATTCTTTCCTTCATTTAGTTGTCTCAATGCTCTTTTTGAAAATCAATTGAGTATAAGTGTAAAAACTTATTTTTCCATTCTTAGTTCCATTTCATTGAGCTATATGTCTACTCTTGTGCCAGTATTACACTGTCTTGATTATTATAGTTTTGAACTTGGAAAGTATGCCTTCCGGCTTTTTTTCCTAAGATTGTTTTGGCATTCTGGATATCTTGCATTTTCATATACATTTTAGGATCAACCTGCCAATTTTTGCAAAAAAAAAAAAGAGGCAACTGGGATTTTTTAAAGAGTTTATTTATTTACCTTTAGAGGGGAAGGGAAAGAGAGAGGAAGAGAAATATCAATGTACAGTGAGGCAGCTGGGATTTTGATTCTGTCCTCAGCAGAAATGTGGCTCCTCAAAAATGCCCATAACCCTGGAATTTTGATGGTTAGGTTACATGGCAAAGGGGAATTAAGTTAGCAGATGTAATTAATGTTGCTAATCAGCTGGCATTGTGATAAGGAAATTATCCAGGTGGACCTGATTTCATCACAAAAGTCCTTAAACGTGGAAGAAGGCAGAAGAAATAAGAGAGATGTAACAATGGAAACAGGGTCAGAGAAATGCTATGTTCCTGGCTTTGAAGATGGAGAAAGGGGGCCACTAACCTGTTTAGCTCCCATTTTAACTAAAAATGAATGGAAACAAATTCTCCATTAGAGCCTCCAGAAGGAACTCTGTCCTGCTGACACCTTGGTTTTATTCCAGTAGCCCACGAGTGTCATACTCCTGACCTCAGAAATCTAAGATACTACATTTGAGTTGTTGAAGCCACTAAGCTTGTAGTAAATGTTATAACAGCATATAGAAAATAAATATACCTTATATGTCTACTTTGTTGAGTATTTTTATCATGAACAATGGGTTGATTTTCTTTAAAGACTTATACCTTATGAATTCCAAGGAAGAGAACATTCTAAACTCATCCAGTCAGGATACAATGCATTTCCTACAATGAAAAGTCAACTGGTTTTGTGCTGGACATTTTTTCTGTGATACTAAATATTGAGAGATAACCAGCAATGTTAACAGACATCTGAAGGTAGAGGGTTGTGCCTGTAGATTCTCTGCCAGCCAGTGATTGATTGTGTTCAAAATCTAGAGAAAAACATGCACAGATGTGCAAAGACTTGGAAAACATCCCACTCATGTATCCTTCCCCCAAATTTTCTCAATGAAGAATGTCATACAAATTTTAAAAAATGAATATCAATAAAAGAATCAAGAAAGGGTGAAGGAGTATGAAAAACTGAAAAAGAGAGTTAAATTTAAATGCTGATACTGTAGTTATACATTAAAATGCAAATGTCTTTAAACATGTCTTTAAAGAGAAGGATATATGATGTTGCAATCAGTAGTACTCAGACTGTAAGGTAGCAGAGGAAGTAAGAATTGGTACCTGCCAACAGTCTTGTTAAACAGTGAGTTCTTGGAATTTTCCTGTGTATAAGGCACACTTTTCTGCCCAAATTTTTGAGGGAAAAATAAGGATGCACATTATATATGGGTACAATGATTACATAGTATGGGTATAATAACTCTGTGTATAATGTGCACAAACATGTGGGTGTGACTATACATGGTGAAATATAGTATGTGCTCAAACATTTTTGCTACAAATTGTAATATAAAGGTAACCATAGATAAATCAGAAATAGAATATTTAGTTTTAAAANTGTTAACAGACATCTGAAGGTAGAGGGTTGTGCCTGTAGATTCTCTGCCAGCCAGTGATTGATTGTGTTCAAAATCTAGAGAAAAACATGCACAGATGTGCAAAGACTTGGAAAACATCCCACTCATGTATCCTTCCCCCAAATTTTCTCAATGAAGAATGTCATACAAATTTCAAAAAATGAATATCAATAAAAGAATCAAGAAAGGGTGAAGGAGTATGAAAAACTGAAAAATAGAGTTAAATTTAAATGCCGATACTGTAGTTATAAATGAAAATGCAAATGTCTTTACACATGTCTTTAAAGAGAAGGATATATGATGTTGCAATCAGTAGTACTCAGACTGTAAGGTAGCAGAGGAAGTAAGAATTGGTACCTGCCAACAGTCTTGTTAAACAGCAAGTTCTTGGAATTTTCCTGTGTATAAGGCCACTTTTCTGCCCAAATTTTTGAGGGAAAAATAAGGATGCACATTATATATGGGTACAATGATTACATAGTATGGGTATAATAACCCTGTGTATAATGTGCACAAACATGTGGGTGTGACTATACATGGTGAAATATAGTATGCACTCAAACATTTTTGCTACAAATTGTAATATAAAGGTAACCATAGATAAATCAGAAATAGAATATTTAGCTTTAAAACCCTTGAAAAAACTGAAAACCTTGGTGAAGTGGACACATTTCTAGAAAAATGTAATCTTCCAAAACTGAATGAAGAAGTGAAAGCCTGAACAGACCAATAACAGATGATGATGAAACTGAAGCAGTAATCAAAAAGCTTCTGACACATGAAAGCCTTGGATGAAACGGTTTTATTTTATTTTATTTTTTTATTTTTATTTTTTAAATTTTATTTATTTACTTATCTTTAGAGGGGAAGGAGAGAGGGAGAGAAACATCAATGTATGGTTGCCTTTCATGCGTCCCCTGCTGGGAGTTGGCCTGCAGGGAACCCGCCTGCAACCCAGGCATGTGCCCTGACTGGGAATCAAACCGCGATCCTCTGGTTCACAGGCTCACGCTCAATCCACTGAGCTACACCAGCCAGGGCTGAAACGGTTTTATAGAAGAATTTTACAAAGCATTTAAGGAAGAGCTAACCCCCATCCTTCACAGATTATTTCAAAAAATTCAAGAAGATGGAAGACTCCCAAACTCTTTTTATGAAGCCAACATCATCCTAATCTCAAAACCAGATGAAGACATAACAAACAATGAAAACTTCAGGCCAATATCACTGATGAACATAGACACTAAAATCCTCAACAAAATATTGGCAAACCACATCCAGAAAAATGTTAAAAAGATCATACACCATGATCAAGTGGGATTTATCCCAGGGATGCAAGGATGGTATATTATTTGCAACTCAATAAATGTAATACATCACATAAACAAAAGTAAAGACAAAAATCACATGATCATATCAATAGATGCAGAAAAAACATTTGATAAGGTACAGAACTCACTTATGATACAACCACTTAGCAAAGTGGGAATAGAGGGAAGATTCCTCAACAATTATATATAGGTCTCTCATATAATAAAGGCCATATATGAGACACCTATAGCCAACATCATCCTCAATGGGCAAACACTTAGAGCTTTCCCACTAAGATCAGGAACAAGACAAGATGTTCACTTTCACCACTCCTATTCAACATAGAATTGAAAGTCCTAGCCACAGCAATCAGACAAGAAATAAAAGACATCCAAATTGGAAAGGAAGAAGCAAAACTCCTTGTTTGCAGATGACATGATAGTGTATCTAGAAAATCCTATAGACTCCACCAAAAAACTACTAGACCTGATAAGTGAATTTGGCAAAACAGCAGAATACAAAGTCAATATTCAGAAATCAAAGGCATTTTGTACACCAACAATGAAATATCAGAAACAGAAATCAGGAAAAACAATCCCATTTGATAGAGCAACAACAACAACAAAAAAATAAAGTACCTAGGAATAAACTTAACCAAGGAGGTAAGAGACATGTACTCAGAAAATATACAACACTGAAGAAAGAAATTAAGGAAGACTCAAACAAATGAAAGCACATATTATGTTCATAGGTTGGAAGAATTAACATTATCAAAATGTCCATAATATTCAAAGCAACTTATAGAATCAAAGAAATCCTTATTAAAGTACCAATGACATATTTCACAGATATAGAACAAACACTTCAGAAATTTATACAGAAACATAAACAGCCCCAAATAGCTGCAGCAATTTTGAGAGAGAAGAACAAAGTAGGGGGGATCACAATACCCAATATCAAAGTGTACTATAAGGCCACTGTAATCAAAACAGCCTGGTACCGGCATAAGAACAGGCACATAGACCAATGGAACAGAACAGAGAGCCCAGAAATAAACCCAAGCCTCTATGGTCAAGTAATATTTGACAAAGGGAGAAGAAACATAACATGGAGTAAAAACAGCCTCTTCAACAAATGGTGTTGGGAGATCTGGACAGATATGTGGAAAAAAATGAAACTCGATCACCAACTTACACCATATAAAAAATAAATTCAAGGTGGGTAGAAGACCTAAATATAAAGTCCTAGGGGAAAACATTGGCAGGAAAATCTCAGATATTCCATGCAGCAATATATTCACCAGTATGTCCCCTAAAACAACAGACATAAAAAAATAAACAAATGGGACCTCATCAAGTTAAAAAGCCTTTGCATAGCTAAAGAAAACAGTATTAAAGTGAAAAGCAAACCAACTATATGGGAAAATATATTTGCCAATGATACCTCAGACAAGGCTTTGATCTACAAAATATATAAAGAACTCACACAACTCCACTCCAGGAAGACAAAAAACACAATTAAAAAATGGGAAAAATTCTTGAACAAACACTTCTCTAAGGAGGGCATACAGAAAGCCCAGAGACACATGAAAAGATGCTCAGCATCACTAGCCATCAGAGAGATGAAAATTAAAACCACAATGAGATACCACTTCACACCAGTGAGAATGGCCACCATAAACAAATCAAGAAACAAGTGTTGGAGATGATGTGAAGAAAAGGGAACCCTAGTGTACTGTTGATGGGAATGCAGACTGGTGCAGCCACTGTATGAAATTTCTGTACTGTACAGAAATAGTATGAAATTTCCTCAGAAACCTAAAAATGGAACTGCCTTTTGACCCAGCAATTCTACTGCTGGGATTGTACCCTAAGAGCCCTGAAACACTAATCCAAGAGAATCTATGCACCCCAATGTTCATAGCAGCACAATTTATAATAGCCAAGTGCTGGAAGCAACCTAAGTGCCCATCTGTAAATGAGTGGGTCCAAAAACTATGGTACATTTGCACAATGGAATACTACACAGTAGAGAGAAAGAAGGAGCTCCCATCCTTTGTGACAGTGTGGATGAAACTGAAGAGCATTATGCTGAGTGAAATAAGCCAGGTGGTGAGGAACAAATACCATATGACCTCACCTTTAACTGGAACATAATCAACAAAAGAAAAATGCATACAAAATACAACTGGAGACACTGAAATTAAGAACAATCTAACAATAGCCAGAGCAGAGGCAGGAGGGGACAGTTCGGGGGAGGGTTTTCAGGAACTACTATAAAGGACACATGGACAAAACCAAGGGGGAGGGTGGAAGCAAGGGAGGGAGATGGGTTTGGCTGGGGTGGTGGGAGTGGTGGGGGAAAATGCAGACAACTGTAGTTGAACAACCATAAAATAAAAATAAATAAATAAAAATAAAACCCTTGAAAAAAGGAAAAGGAAACAAAGCCATTATGGGTGTCAGGGGTGACAGAAAAGGAGGAAGGAAGACAAAAACACATTAAGTAAAAGATGGCTGAATTCTTCTGTTGAAATATAAAGATTGAGAATGGGATTATTTTTAAAGTTGATGAGCTATAAACGATATTTTAGAGCTCTATCTAAAACAAAATGACATAGTCAGTTTGAAAATAAAAAGATGGAAAAATATATTCCAGGTCAAAGTGAACAACAAAAATCAGGGTCCCCAAATTAATTTCAGAGAAGTATTTGGGGCTAAAATAATAAGGCAATAAGAGAGCAGACACTATTGATTGGATAATCTAACACCCATTGTCACCCTTGTATCTTTTTCTTTCTGAAAGACACAGGCAAGAAAAAGCTAAATTTTTACTTCAACTTCTTCACCTACCCTTCACCTTCAGGTGGCCAGGTGAATAGAGCTGCCAGATTTAGCAAATAAAATCACAGGATGACTGTGGCTTCAAATTCAAATTTATATCAGATAACANCAGCAGCACAATTTATAATAGCCAAGTGCTGGAAGCAACCTAAGTGCCCATCTGTAAATGAGTGGGTCCAAAAACTATGGTACATTTGCACAATGGAATACTACACAGTAGAAAGAAGGAGCTCCCATCCTTTGTGACAGTGTGGATGAAACTGAAGAGCATTATGCTAAGTGAAATAAGCCAGGCTGGGAGGGAACAAATACCATATAACCTCACCTTTAACTGGAACATAATCAACAAAAGAAAAAAGTATACAAAATACAACTGGAGACACTGAAATTAAGAACAATCTAACAATAGCCAGAGGAGAGGTGGGAGGGGACAGTGCGGGGGAGGGTTTTCAGGAACTACTATAAAGGACACATGTACAAAACCAAGGGGGAGGGTGGAAGCAAGGGAGGGAGGTGGGTTTGGCTGGGGTGGTGGGAGTGGTGGGGGAAAATGCAGAGAACTGTAGTTGAACAACCATAAAATAAAAATAAATAAATAAAAATAAAACCCTTGAAAAAAGGAAAAGGAAACAAAGCCATTATGGGTGTCAGGGGTAACAGAAAAGGAGGAAGGAAGACAAAAACACATTAAGTAAAAGATGGCTGAATTCTTCTGTTAAAATACAAAGATTGAGAATGGGATTATTTTTAAAGTTGATGAGCAATAAACGATATTTTAGAGCTCTACCTAAAACAAAATGACATAGTCAGTTTGAAAATAAAAAGATGGAAAAATATATTCCAGGTCAAAGTGAACAACAAAAATCAGGGTCCCCAAATTAATTTCAGACAGAGAAGTATTTGGGGCTAAAATAATAAGGCAATAAGAGAGCAGACACTATTGATTGGATAATCTAACACCCACTGTCACCCTTTTATCTTTTTCTTTCTGAAAGACACAGGCAAGAAAAAGCTAAATTTTTACTTCAACTCCTTCACCTACCCTTCACCTTCAGGTGGCCAGGTGAATAGAGCTGCCAGATTTAGCAAATAAAATCACAGGATGACTGTGGCTTCAAATTCAAATTTATATCAGATAACAAGTAACTTTTTAGTAGAACAATGTCCTAGACACACAGGGTTCCAGAACATATATAAACCCATTGACCTGGGAATCAGCACCAGAAGGGCCTAATTTGCTTGTGGGTAGTGGGAGAAGTGACTGAAAGCCAGCCTAGGGCTGAGCAAGAGGCATTGTTCCCTCTGTGACCCATCCCACACACACAGCACCACCACGCATGGAAGTGGGTTGCCTTGCCCCGGCAAATACCTAAGGTTCTGTCCCTTGCAATGTAACAGGTGCACCAATACAAAGAAATATGACCCACATGAAAGAAGAGATCAAAACTCCAGAAAAAGAACTAAGCAACGAGGAGATAGCCAACCTATCAGATGCAGAGTTCAAAACACTGGTAATCAGGATGTTCACAGAAATGATTGAGTACAGACACAAAATAGAGGAAGAAATGAAAGATATGCGAAGTGAAATAAAAAAAAGTATGGAACCAACAGTGAAAGGAAGGAAACTGGGATTCAAATAAACAATTTAGAACAGGAGAAATAAACATTCAACTGGAACAGAATGAAGAAACAAAAATTCAAAACAAAAATGAGGAAAGGCTTAGGAACCTCTGGGACAATTTTAAATGTTCCAATATCCAAATCATAGGGGTGCCAGAAGGAGAAGAGAAAGAGCTAGAAATTGAAAACTTATTTGAACAAATAATGAAGGAAAACTTCCCCAACCTGGTAGAGGAAATAGACTTCCTGGACTTCTAGGAAGCTCAGAGGGTCCCAAAGAAACTGAATCCAAAGACACATAATAATTACATTACCCAAGATGAAAATGAAGGAGAGAATCCTAGAAGCAGCAAGAGATAAGGGGATAGTCACCTACAAAGGAGTTCCCATCAGACTGTCAGCTGATTTCTCAAAAGAGAAATAACAGGCAAGAAGGGGCTGGAAGGAAGTATTCCAAGTCATGAAAGGCAAGGACCTACATCCAAGATTGCTCTCTCCAGCAAAGCTTTCATTTAGAATGGAAGGGCAGATAAAGTGCTTCACAGATAACGTCAAATTCAAGGAGTCCATCATCACCAAGCCCTTATTATGTGTAATGTTAAAGGGACTTATTTAGAAAAAAAAGATAAAAAATATGAACAGTGAAAGGACAATAAACTCACAATTACCAACAGCTGAACCTAAAAAACAAGAACAAACTAAAACAAACTAAACAAACAACTAGAACAGGAACAGATCCACAGAAGTGTAAATTACATGGAGGATTATCAGTGGGGAAGGGGAGAGGGGAGAATGGAGGTAAAGGTACAGGGAATAAGAAGCATAATTGGTAGGTGCATAATAGACAGGGGGAGTTAATAACAGTATAGGATATGTAGAAGCCAAAGAACTTATACATGTGACCCATAAACATGAACTAAGGGGAGGTATGCTGGTCGAAGGTGTGCTGGGGTGCAGGACAGAGGGGGGCAAAGGGGAGATAAAAGTGGGATGCCTATAATAGCATAAGCAATAAAATATACTTCAAAACAAATTTAAAAAATTGAGATAAGCATTCCAGAAAAGAATAACAGTTCAACATTAGCATCAATTACCCACAGTTTTTCTTTCTTACTGCTTTATCTTTCTTAGCTATGTGCTAAGATATCTCTTCAAAGGTACCTCATGGTACAAATGGCTTCTGAAACTCCAATAATCACATCCGTGGATCAGGCAGGAAAGAGAAGGTAAAGTGAAAGGGCAGAAGGGCGCGTGCTAACTAAGTCAACACTCTTTAAAAAGCTTTGTCTGTAGCCCATCTTATGACTTTTATTTTTGGTCAGAACTGCATCCTACCTGCAAGGAAGTCTCAGAAATGCTGTTTTTACCTGGGTGCGTTGATTTCCAAAATAAAGTTGGAGGTTATTAGGTGCTGGGTGTGTTGCCGAACAGCAAGTGGGGTCTTGCTGCATGCCATCCTTTAGGCAAAATTCCACAGGCAAAAGCTTGTAATAAAGGAAAGGAGTCTTTATTCAAAAGCTACACGGTTTTGGAATAACAGCTTTCCACTTGCTTTAGTCACTTAAGCCTATCAATTAGGGCTGAACTTTTTAACTCTTTAGTGACAGCTTAATTACTTAAGCCTATCAATTAAAGCTAAATTCTAACTCTAGTTCTCCCATCATTCCCCCTGTAAGTTTTTAATACCTTATTTCTATAGGATTAGTTTTAACGCTAAAACAACATAAGATACAAAAGCTACCCAGTTTTTGAAGAATGGCATGCTTCTGCCTCAGAGCCTGTCCCCTCTAGAACACCCAAAGAATAACCCTGCCAATCCCTACCCTGCTAGCGCAGTCCTAGGCTGTGCCCAGAGTTCCTTCTCCATTCCAAACTATCATCCTTTGGGAAATACAGGCAGCTGCAGCTCGATCATCCAGGCATCCTTCAGGAAGAGAGTCAGAGAGTCAGAGAGTCAGAGAGTCAGAGAGTCAGAGAATCAGAGAGTCGGAGAGACAGTCTTTGCCTTGGTTTTATTTTATTTTATTACTTTTTCACATTTGTCTTTATTTTTTTAATATATTTTATTGATTATGCCATTACAGTTGTCCCATTCCCCCCTTCACTCCCCTCCACCCTGCACACTCCTCCCCCACCATTCCCCCCCTTTCATTCATGTCCATGTGTCACAAGTTCTTTAGATTCTGTATTTGCCATAGTATTCTTGCCCCACCCCTGTGTATTTTCTACCCACCATCCATGCTACTTATTCTCTGTACCTTCTCCCCCTCTCTCCTCCCCCCACTCCCCTGTTGCTAACACTCCATGTGATCTCCATTTCTATGGTTCTGCTCCCGATCTAGTTGTCCTCTTAGTTTGCTTTTGTTTTAGGTGTGGTTGTTAATAACTGTGAGTTTGCTGTCCTTTCACTGTTAATATTTTTTATCTTCTTTTTCTAAATAAGTCCCTTTGACATTTCATATAATAAGGGCTTGGTGATGATAAACTCCTTGAATTTGACCTTATCTGAGAAGCACTTTATCTGCCCTTCCATTCTAAATGAAAGCTTTGCTGGAGAGAGCAATCTTGGACATAGGTCTTTGGATTTCGTGACTTGGAATACTTCTTTCCAGCCCCTTCTTGCCTGTAAAGTGTCTTTTGAGAAATCAGCTGACAGTCTGATGGGAACTCCTTTGTAGGTGACTGTCCCCTTATCCCTTGCTGCTTCTAGAATTCTCTCCTTCATTTGAATCTTGGCTAATGTAATGATGATGTGCCTTGGTGTGTTTGTTCTTGGGTCCAACTTCTTTGGGACTCTCTGAGCTTCCTGGATTTCCTGGAAGTCTATTTCCTTTGCCAGAGTGGGGAAGTTTTCCCTTACTATTTGTTCAAATAAGTTTTCCACTTGTTGCTGTTCCTCTTCCCCTTTCTGGTACCCCTATAATTCGGATGTTGGAATGTTTAAAGATGTCCTGGAGGTTCCTAAGCCTCTCCTCATTTTTTTTGAATTCTTGTTTCTTCCTTCTTTTCTGTTTGGTTGTTTCTTTCTTCCTTCTGTTCCACTCCCTTGATTTGAGTCCCAGTTTCCTTTCTACCACTATTGGTTTCCTGTGCATTTCCCTTCATTTCAATTAGTTTAGCTTTCATTTGCTCCTCTAATTTGTGACTAAAGTCAACCAGTTCTGTGAGCATCCTGATCGCCAGTGCTTTGAACTGTGCATCTGAAAGGCTGGCTATGTCTTGGTCACTTAGAATTATAGGCTCTGGGGCTTTGAGCTGTTCTTGAGTCATAATGTTTTGGTCTGTTTGCACCTGTTCTGTATGAGGGGCAGAACCTTAGGTGTTCCCCAGGGCGCGGCGATCCAGTCACTGAGTTGTGATGCTGTATGTGCACACGGGGTCCGAGAGGGAAACAAAATGGCGCTTTGCTCCACTCCACTCTCTCTCAGATTTCTGTCCCCTCCGGGGCTTCCCACAATCAAATTGGTCCCTCCTGGTGCTGGTTCCCGGGTGTGTGGGCTTGTGTACCCTCCAGGACCCTGTGGGTCTCTCCAACTAACTCTCTGTGAGCCTGGGAGCCTTTCCCGGCCCCTCGACCCCAAAAGTCTTTCCAGTTGGTGCTTTCAGGCTGTAATTTCTGTTGCTGGGGCCCTAGCCTGAGCAGTCTATCTCACTGTTCAGTCCTTCACTTGGTTTATCTGCACGCGAATGTGTGACCGCAGTGAGCCAGCCGCCCAACGCCCTCACTGGGTCCCCCTGTCACCACCCCATGCCTGGGATCCACCAACCACCTCCACCTCTGCTCCTGGGTCAGTTGGACCAAATGGTCTTTCCTACCTGACCCCACTCCGTCGCTGACTCCGCCCCTCTTACCGGTCTGGCTGAGTAGTTCGCTGTTGTCCGGCTTCCGTACAGTTCAATTTTCACTGTTTTGGCTGCATTTTTGTTTCTAAAACTTAGCTGTCTTTAAATTTAGTTGTGGGGGGGAGCACAGTGTTTCCACCTATGCCTCCATCTTGGCTGGAAGTTCTGAAAATTCTGCTCTGGCTTTATTTTAAATCGTCTGGCCCCTAATTCCATTTTCTCAGCCAGTCCTGCCCTAGACTCTTTGCCATTGCCTTAGGCAACCTCCTCCTACGACCCTCCCCACTCCAGTGATCTGATCAGATCTCTCTGTATTGTATAGACTAGTAGCAGCCTCTGACACAGAATGTTAAGCCTGGAAAAAGTAATTCTAAAGCAGCTGGTAGCCGTTTTGCTCAGCATATGGAGAGAGCCTAACAAGAGCTGGAGAGACAGAAGTCTGACATCACTGAGCTCCTCATTATAGCTGTGCCTTAATCTCCCAGTTACTTCTACCAGTACTTTGTTTCTTATAGGTTACTTTGAGTTGGTTTTTTGTCAGAGTTCTGAGCAATGGAAGGATCATTAGAAAAGGATTGGTTAAATAAGTTATGGTGTATCCTTAGAATTAAATGCATACATCTATTAAAATTAAATAATTTTACTGTAAAATTATTGTATAATTAAATATATCTATATTATTTAAATATTATCTAAATATTGACATATTTATATATATGAATAAATTTTTAAAGATACACCTAGATATTTATGGTAATATTTCTCTGAGTAATGGGACTTTCAGTTATATTTACTTTCTCCTTTATATCTTTCTGAATGCTGCATAGTGAACATGTATTACTTCTGGGGTTCGCAGTGGTATTTCTAGGTGGTGGGCGTCCTGGTAGTTTTCATTACATTACACTGTGTTTCTGGGTTGTCTAAATATTTTGTATTAACTCTATATTTATAAAGTGTAATGGTCAGTTTTATGTGTCAGTTTGGCTAGGCTGTAGTCCCCATTTATTCAATCAAACCGTAGTCAAGGGGCTATGCGAAGGCACCCACAATCAGTCGACTTAAGGAGATTATCTCAGGCAATCTGGAGGGCCTGATTCCATCAGTTGAAAGGCCTTAAGAGTAGAGCCAAGGTTTCCTGAAAAATAAATTCCACAGTGGGCTGCAGCTGCAGCGCATGCCCAAGAGCCCCAGCCTGCCCTTCCCAATCTCCTGACCCGTGGGCGTCAGACTTGCCCCACTGGCCCAACAGTTGCATAAGCCAGTTCCTTGAAATCAATTAATCTCTCTCTCTCTCTCTCTTTCATAACTGGTTCTGTTTCTCTGGTGGCTCCCTGACTGATACAGATTTTGGTACCTTGAAGTAGAGTGCTATTGTAACAAATACCTCAAAGTATGGAAGTGGCTTTGAGTTTGGTCATGTGTGTAGGCTAGTAGAATTTGGGACACTGATGGCCTTGAACAGACAGTTGGTAGAAATGTGGATGTTAAAGGCTCAGCCAGTGAGGGCTCATGAGGAAGGAAGGAGCATGATGGAGAAAGCCTGTGTCATCTAGCATACACATATCATCATAAATAGGACTTAGAAACATGAATGTGAAAGGCACTGCTGGCAAGAGCTCAGAAGGAAATGAGAAACATATTATTGGAACATGAAAGAAAAGAGAGCCTTCTTACACAGTGGCAGAGAGCCTAGCTGAACTGTGTGCCAGTCGCGTGGAAGGCTGAACTTATAAGCGATGAATCTGGATGTCCAGCTGGGGAGATTTCTAAGCCAAGTGTTGAAGATGCAGCCTGATTCCTTCTTACTGCTTAAGCACAGTGTGATAGGAAAGATACAAATTAAAGAAAGAATTGTTAGAAAGGAAACAACATTGATGATTTAGGAAATTATCAGCCTATCCAGATTGCAAAAAATGCTAATATTAACCGATTCACTGTTAGAAAATTGTGCTTTGGAGAAAAAGCTAAGGTTGTGGCTGAACAACCTGTTGCTAGTGCTGAAGCAATTAAAGGATCTACTCAACAGAAGCCAGTATTAGATGTGGAGGTATCCAAGAATGATCTGTGGAGGATCCTCTTGTCTACTGGCATGAGCCCCTGTGAAATTATGGGAGACTCACAAAGTTTTTGAGCATATTATGTCAGAAACACTGCTAATTTGGACTGAAAGAAACAGGGAGAGGATGAAATAAAGAAAGGCCATCAGACTACCAAAATTCTACAGGCAAAAAAAGTACTCAGCTGCAAACACAAAAGGGCAACTCGGAGGGCAGAGCCTTGGGCCTTGGAGCTGCAGGGATATGGGGAGAGGACCAGGAGCTAGAAGCACTGTGTCTTGAAAGGCAGAGAAGGTAGAATCTTAAGCTCCGGAGAGCTGTTCCAGGCCTTGAGACCCAATCTAATGTATCCTGCTGGATTTTGAAATTTCTTGGGAGCAGCGACCTCAATATTCCTTCCATTTTCTCCCTTAGATTGGAAATATTGACAACTATTATACTATGCCTATATTTTGGGAACAGAAAACTTGTTCTATAAGTTCACAAGTGAACAAACAGTGAGAAATTTTATCCCAGGATGGACTGTACATCTATACCTTATAGAAATGATGAGATTTGGGGCTTTAAAACTTTTTAAAATTTATTTTTAGAGAGAGGGGAAGGGAGCAAGAAAGAGAGAGGGAGAGGAACATAGATGCATGAGAGAGAAACATTGATTGGTTGCCTCTTGTGTGTGCTGTAGTCGGAGACCAAACAACTCAAGCACGTGCCCTGACTGGGAATCAATTGGTGACCTTTGGCTTTGCAGGATAACACCCAGTCAACTGAGCCACACTGGTCAGGGTGAGATTTTGGGCTTTTGAGCTGATACGATCTTGGACTTGGGTTGATGCTATAATGAGTTGAAACTTTTGGGATGTGGAGACAAGGTGGCTGATTTTGTATGTGTGACATACAAAAATCTTTCATAGCCAAAGGGACAGACTGTGATAGGCTGAAAACATGTTGCCCACAAAGATACCTGTATCCTGATTTACTAAATCTGTGAAGGAAAAAAAAGGTCTTTGTACATGTGATTAAATTAATGATCTCGAGATGATTTTGTTTTTTAGGTTCAGCTAAGATTTTCCTGGATTAGTCCAGTGGACCCTAATGTAGTCACGTGTTCCTACAAAGGGAGGTGGGAAGTTTGTGCACACAGAGAACATGTGATGTGATGATCTCAGCAGGGAGAAAAAAATTTGAACATACTCTGGGTTTTGAAGATGGAGAAAGGGGTCATCAGCCAAGGATACAGGCAGAAACTGGAAGCTGAAAAAGGCAAGGGAATGGCTCCTGTCCTAGAGCCTCTGAAAGAAGCACAGACACCTTGGTTTTGGCCCAATGCAATGCAGACTTCTGGTGTTCAAAATTGTAGGAGGATAAATCTGTGTGTTTTTAAGTTACCAAGTTGGTGGTATTTTGTTAATGCAGCAAAGGAAACTAATGTACCATGCACTCAGAAACATAATAAAGCAATATTAATTTTATACATGCGCTATGTAAGTACCACTGAAGTTGAGTTCTAATATTTTATTTGGAAGGTTTTCAATCTGTGTTTCTAAGAGGGCCGGTCTGTACTTTTCATTTATGAATATCTTTGTCAGGATGTGCCACTCTACTCCTAAAACTCCTTAAACAGTAGAGGAGGCAGTAAAACTGTTTGCTTTCACTGTTCTGATTAGGGATGGCTCTTTGCTGACTTTCTTAATTTCTTCCATGACCTTTTTAAATTTTAATAATCACAGCAGTGCATCAGACAAGCTGTTTACATATATCTCTTTAAATCTTTTAAATACCCACGCTGTATTCCTATTGGTTAGTTTTTGTTGTCTGATTTTATAGATAGTGAAGTGAGGCTGAGAGACGAAGTAACTTGATAAGGTCAGGCAGCTACCAAAAGGCAGAGCTCAGACTAAAGTGAAGAGTAGCTGACTCCAAACACCATACTTTTTACCTTTGCTATAATAATGTTTTATATTTCTTACATAATTTTAGTAATTTATATTCTTGTAGAAAATCTCTAATTTCATTTAGATAATCCAATGTATAACACAGTACAGAAAGTATTCTCATATGTTTTTAAATTTCACCCACGTTTACAGTGGCATCTCCTTTCTTACTCTAAGTTTTGTGTGGCTGTGCTTGCTCTCTCCTGGAGGGAGTCCTGTTTCACTGCCCTCTCTTTTTCTGTCCAGCCATCTGGTTTAATTTTTCTGTTTTCAAACTAGCAATTAAGGTTTTTAAATGTTTCCCTTTATCCTATTTCCTTCAGCTTGTTTTGTTGTTTTTCTCTAGTTTATTCAATGTTTATTGGTTGCTTAATATGTGCCAGACACATTCAGTAAGTTATTTAATTCACTGCTAATTTTTATCTTTTCTAATTTGGTAATTGAGGTGTTTGAGTTGATACATTTCCTTCCAAGTACAGCTCTGGCTACATCCTAAAAGTTTCAAAATATAGTATTCACAATATTAATATTTACCAAATATTCTGAAATTGCATTTTTTGTTCCAAGTTGTTAGGAATTTTTGGTTATTCTCCTGTTATCTATTTATGGTAGCACTGAATCATAATAAGAGAATGTAGTGTATTTTATTTGCACATTTTAGAATGTCTCATTACTAAGACATCAAGTTTGTAAATATTCATGGACATGAAACAATTGTGTATTCTCCAGTTACCTGATATAGAAATCAATATTTGTATTAATATTATCCAATATTAAATCAGCTTAATCTTTCAATTATTCAGCTCTTTTGGATTTCTCTATTTTTGCTCGTTTAACTGTTTGTGTCTGAAAGGAATATGCTAAGCACAGAGGATTTTTTGTCCAACAGGATTTGTTGCATGTATCAGTTTAACAGTGATGGTGCGGGCTGTCAGCCAGGATATAAAGACGGGTGTCATGAGGCTGGCAGACTCTGCAGAATGTCTCTCCAGTTTGTTCTCCCAGTACAATCCCTCTGGGTTCTTAACACCCAAGCTTCACTGAGCACATGTATTTGTCAATGTATTTTTGGCTGGTGTTTACATAGGAAAAAATTGTATTTATACACCAAATTTTAACACGCAAAAAGCCTTAAATTATTTTCTAAATGCAAACAATAGATTAACAGAACCACATGCAAGTGTTTTGAAGAGCATGCTGGGTGTTCAAAAGGGTCATGGGGCCCTGGCTGGTATAGCTCAGTGGATTGAGTGCGGGCCTGCGAACCACACGATCGCAGTTCGATTCCCAGTCAGGGCACATACCTGGGTTGCAGGCCAGTTCCCGGCAGGGGACGCACAAGAGGCAACCATACATTGATATTTCTCTCCCTCTCTCCTTCCCTTCCCCTCTAAAGATAAATAAATAAAATCTTTTTTAAAAAGGGTCATGGGAACTATATATGCTACTGCATACAAAGAAACTGACCTTTGTTTTGTTGCTGTTATTAAGGTATCATTTATATATGGTAAAATATGTGCTTTTAAAAAGTATACAGTTCTGCAGTTTTGACAAATACATAACCATGACCATGATCAAGAAGTAGCACTCCAAAAACCCTCCTGTGCCCCTGTGGAGTCAGCTCTTCCCCCAACTCTAGTTCCTGAAACCTCCGAGCCCTTTTCTGTCCCTGTAGTTTTGCCTTTTCAGAATGAAAAATAAATTGAATCATACAGTCAATAGATTTCTGAGTCTGGCTTCTTTTTTAAAAAAGTATTTTATTTATTTTTAGAGAGAGGGAAATGGAGGGAGAAAGAGAGCGAGAGTAACATGGATGAGTTGTCTTTCGTACACTCCCTGACTGGGAACTGAACCTGCAACCCAAGCACGTGCCCTGACCTGGAATGGAACAGCCGCCTTTCCCTGTGTGGGATGACACCAGGCAACTGACCCACACCTGTCAGGGTGAGAACACGTCAAGTTGTGAGTCTGGCTTTTTTACTTAACATAATGCATTTGAGATTCCCTTGTGTTCATGTGTGTATCATAATTTGTCCTTTTTATTACTAATAACATATGAATCATCCACAGCCCCTTTTTCCATCTCCACAGTTGGGGATCACCTGAGTCATTTCCAGACTTCGATTCTTAGGAATAAAACCATTATAGGTAGTCACAAACAAATTTTTGTGTGAACATAAATTTTCATTTTCTTTGGATAAATATCTAGGAGACAGATTGCGGAGTCATGTGATTACTGTATGTTTAACTTTATAAGCGACTATCAAACTGTCTTCCAAAGTGACTGTGCCACTTCAACCAACAAGGAATGAGGATTCCTGTTGCTTCATATCATCAGCAGCCCTTGGTATTCTCAACTTTCTTTAATGTTAGCTATGTTAACGCATGCGTACTGCATTTCCCTAGAGACTTATGAGGACACGCACCATTTCATGTGCTTATTTATTATCCATATGTCTTCTCTGATGAAGTCTCTAAGTCTTTTGCCCATTGTTTTTTAATTGGATTCCTTTTTTGCAATATTAAATTCTAAAAATTCTGTGTATGTTCCTAGATCAAGCCCTTTATCAGATGTGGAACTTGAAAATATTTTTTCTCTCTTTGTGGCTAGTCTTTTCATTCTCCTAACAGTGTATTTGTAAGAGCAGAAGTTTTTAATTTCTATGAAGCCCAATTTAGCTATCATTTTTCTCTTATAGATTGTGTTTTTCATGCCACATCTGAGAAATCTTTATTTAACTAAAAGTCACAAATATTTTTTCTAGATATTTTATAGGTTTAGGTTTTGTATTTAAGTGTTAGGTCCATTTTAGTTTAAACTTTGTAATTTTTGGTGATCAGAGAGTAATGTTTGAAGCATTTTATAAGCGAAGATGATATTTGTTATATATAAGCATTTGAGCATGTTTCAATGATATTTTAGAAAAATTATCTTAGAGTTTTGGGTTTTTATGGAATGATTTTCCCCATCTGAAGTAATGATCAGTAATTTGGGGCAGAATTTCCATGGTTCAGGAACAGATTATTAATGTTAAGTGAGATACGTTTGTTTTTGTTAAAATGGACTTTTAGCCCTCTAGCTCTCATCTACATGTTGCTTGATTGCAGTATAAACTAATTATTTTCATAATTGTAATTTAATAGCAGGGTTGGAATAAATATAAGTGGCCGAAATTATGTTCAAGTCACTAAAATGTAAGTTTGCTTCACTTCAGTCCCACTAAACATCCTTGCTTACAAAATTATGCTACTTCTCTTAAAACAACGAGTGAAATTTTAATAAGCCAAAGGAAACAGGTGCCCAGGGGAGGAAGGATGTATTGCACTGTCAGAAAAACCCTCTGCCAGCACAGCACACAAACAAAACATGCACGACCAAAGGATGAAAAGAATCAGCCGGCTAAGGAGAATCATGTTGATTGTGTTTGCACCTGCAAAACTGCGAGTGGGCAAAGCATTAAACTCTTTTTTGTATCCATTTGCTGTTGTGTTTGAATTGTTTACCGTATCTCAGCTTGATGTGTTTCTTGCTGGAGATTTTCAACAAACTATCAAGAACTACATACATAATCAGACAATTCCTCATGATGTTTTTAACTCATTCATTCTTCCATTCACCTAGTATTTATTGATCTTCACTACATGGTCAACATACAGCAGTGCATAAGGAAGACACAGTGTGTTGGTTCAAAGGCCCCTAGCAATTTGAGAATGATGGGGAGTGGACAGAAGATTCATACCTGAAGCTTGAAGAATAACTACCACAATCACTCCTGGAGTTGGGGTCTATGGACAAGCCACATAGTCAAAACACAGTTGCTAGGGGCTCCAGGTGCTGCATTCAATACATACTGTGCGCTAGCTTTGACAATTTGGGAGGGCAATCTTCTGAGAGTGCTCAAGAGCAGGAGTGGGTTTTCCATTACGTATTAGTTTCCTACTGCTGCTATAATAAATTCGTACAAACTTAGTTGCCAAAAACAATACAAATCAACTATGTTACAATTCTGGAGGTCAGAAATATGATGTCTAGCTCACTGAGCTAGTATCAGAGTGTTCCTGGGGCTGTGTTTCTTCTGGAGGCTCTGGGAGAGAGTCTATTCCCTTGGCTTTTCCAATTTCTAGAAGCCGCCAGCATTCCTTGACATGTCATGTTCTTCCTTTGTCTTCAAAGCCAACAGCATAGCATCTTCAAAGCTCTCTCTGATGCTGATGTTCTTGCCTTCTTCTTTCCCTTGTAAAGACCCTTGTGACTACATTTGGTCCATCCAGACAATCCAGGATCAGTAACTTAATCACATCTGTAGAGTCCCTTTTATTATGTAAAGTGACACATATACACAGGTTCTGGGAGTAGAATATGGATATCTTCAGGTTAGGGGGCATGATTCTACCAACTATACCTTGGCTTCCTGGCCTATGGATAGTGCAGGACTTCATTGGAAATGTTAGGTCTCAGAAGTCCAGGGAACTATTCTTGGTATCTGAAGGGAGTCAGGCCAGAAAGTCTTTGAATGTGTCACTAAAATGGATAATTACTTCTGGCCTAAGAGAACACACATGAGCTTGTACCAGACCCTGGAACTTCAAGAAGGCTATCCACTCTGAAGGTCACCCTAGGTAGCCAGTTTGCCCTAAGCATGTGTGATCTATGTATCAGTTAGAATAGTCTAGGTTATGCTGTGGTAACAAATAATCCCCAAACCTTGGTAGTTTATAACAACCAAGGTTTGTTGAGTAATGCTACACATCCATTGTGTGTCAGTATGGCTCTGCTCTGTGCTCTTACTGTGAGACCCAGGGTGACTGAGCAAACAACCATTTCAAACACGGCCAGCTGTCATGGCAGAGGGATGGAGAGAGGCCATGGTGGGGACAGGAGTGTCTTGCCCACAAATTAAGTACTTGGGCTTAGAAGTGACACACATCACTCTGCTGTGAATTCATTAGTCATATCCAGTCAAATGGTCACATTCAAATACAATGAGATAAGAAAGGCAAAATTGTCTTGTGTCCGGATGGGGGAGAACAAATAATATTTGGTGAATAGCATTGATGACTACTACACTTGGTGTTTTCTACTGGTTCCTGATGTAAATGATGCTGTGCTTCCAGCAAGACCGTTTTGTGAATCCCAGGAATGATCTGACCTGATGTAAAAGCTGTCATCAGGTAGAAGCAAATGGCAGCCTCATATCATCACGTTAATTTTTAGCAGGAAGTTCATCCTGAGCTTCCCCCTGCAAAGAAAGCTCAGGGTGTGGAAAGGATCTAAGTGTGCTTTTGAACTCTTGCAGCCCTGGGTATGAGGCTTTGAAAACCAGTGTGTCTTAGTACAGCTTAGAGGTCACAAATTTGCTTGGTTCCTATTCCAATGAGTATTTGCATGGTCTGTTGATATTGAGATACTGGAGTGACGCTGACAGGGCCGTGGGATTTGTGCCAGCCACATTTATTAGCAGCAGATAGCATGACCATAAGATGAACAACCATACTACTATCTCCTGTGTCCTTCCCACCTCAAACACCATAGTGGAACTCAAAGCATCTTATAGGTGAGAGGTTCCATTCTTACACCCTGCTATCCTGCCCCTGCTGTGGGCGTTTGGCAGATACAACTACCTGGACTGAGACCAGCTTGCACCAGGTGGTTTATGGACCCTGTTAAACCAGAGTTCAGCTCACAGATTTAGAATAGATGAATTTTAACCAATATCTCTTTGCATTTTGGTGAGTAGTCAGAATACTCTCAGGACTAGAGACAAGCTTGAAGTGCTAGGTGAAAGGCTTGCGTAGAAATTGTTAATTCCTCTCTCCACATTTCCTATAGATGGACACAGGGCCCACCCAGCTGGGTCCCCAAGCACCAAATTCACTACGTAGGTCATTGTGAGTGGTAGCCAGTTCTCCATCCCCATCACATTCTGTCTGCTTGGGGCTAAGAATAGAGAACCTGCTGTAACCTGGGTAGGGCAAGGCTGGTCCCAGTAGTGCGGGGTGCAGGAGAGGGGGCCTGCAGATGGGGGACTGGATAGAGAGGCAGCCCAGGACCAACTGAGTTTTGAGCCTGTGGCTGCAGGGCAGGCCAGGTCACTACAGCTCACTCCTCAGAGATCCTAATGGTGCAGCTGACTAGCCTGGCCCTGATGAAAGGCCCTGGGGCCTAAATGTTATCTTCCTGGGTGGATCTCTTGGGAATTCAAGAGCCCTGAGTAGTCTGCTGACAGCTTGTGTGGGAAGACCCACCTCTTGGCTCCCCCACCGGGTGTGGGCAGAAAAGCCTCTGTTGGTGTAATCTGATAGAAAACCACCCAGCAGCAGCCTCCAGATCTCTACAGTTGCAAAGAGACCTGAGTAGCAGGATTGTTTTTACAGAGCGCATGTGAGCAGGGGGGACCCTGAGGCTGGAGCCACCATGGTCAGTGGACAGGGCTGGTGGCATAATGTAAGGGGACTTTGGCCACAGCTGGTGAAGGACTTTCTGCATGGAGAAATTTATGTTCTCTTCCTCCACAAAGTCTTCAAAACTGAGACTAGACCTTTACCATGCAGCCAGCAGGCAGGGTCATCCTAGAAGTGAGGGTCCCTGGCTTGAACACCATTTATGGTGGGTCACACTGTAGTCCACACTACACTCAATGTGAGGCCCTGCTCTGAACCGTGGAAGGGAGGACCTTAGTTTGAAAAAACTGAGTTGAGAAGATTTTTATTCTAATTATTGAAATTAATCTATATTTCCCCATTGGTAAATGCAGAACTAACAGTTATTGAAGCAGCGCCAACCTCTTGGCTGGCAAATGGATTCTGAAATATCTATGAAAAAATATGGACCTAGGCAGCCCAGGGAAAAAATCAATTTATTTTTGTAGAATCTAGCCCAAGACCTGGGAACACTGGCCCTAAAGGACTTTATATTTGGGCTGTGTGACTTAAAATTTCCAAGGGATGAGTGAACTAAGGGTAACCAGTTGGTTGATGAAGGGAATTTTTTAATAGCGGCATTCTAACTAATGTAAATTGAATGTCAAATCAGAATGTGACAATTTTCCAGCCCTTAATGAAATAGACCAAATAGTAGATCTGGGTAATAACATTCAATGGCTGTTAATGCACAAAAAGAAAATTTTAAAAAAGAACTATGTGCTCCCTGATGAAATTACACAATCAATAAACTAGTTTGTAAAGAAAAAAATCAAATGCTGAACTTGATAAACCTCTTCATCTGACTATTGATTCAAGAAAATACAAGGAGAAGAAGAACATGCTAACCAATACCACAGGGATGAAGTCAGCAAAAGGCAGGCAGTGGAAAAGTATACAGTTCAAATAGCCCAGTTTCTTCAAAAAGGAGAGAGAGGTGGAGGAGAGAGAGAATAAAAAGAAACCAATAACAGTATATGGACCTTATTTGGATTCTGAATTGAACAAATGTAAAAATAAATTGAGACACTGGGGAAATTTTAACGTTGGATATTTGGAGACAATAGAATTATTGTTACTATTGTTAGATGGGATAACAAAATTATTTTTAAGTCCAAATAGTCTTTATCTTTAGAGATACGTGGTATATACTATTTACAGATTAAATGATATTTCAAATTTGCTTCAAAATCGTCCCAGTTAAATGAGAGGTGAAGAGTGGTGGTGATAAAGTGCTTCTCAGATAAGGTCAAGTTCAAGGAGTTCATCATCACCAAGCCCTTATTATATGAAATGTTAAAGGGACTTACCTAAGAAAAAGAAGATAAAAAATATGAACAGTGAAAGGACAGCAAACTCACAGTTGTTAACAACCACACCTAAAACAAAAGCAAACTAAGAGGACAGCTAGATCAGGAGTGGAACCATAGAAATGGAGATCACATGGAGGGTTAACAACAGGGGAGTGGGAGGAGGAGAAGGGGGAAGAAGGTACAGAGAATAAGTAGCATAGACGGTGGGTAGAAAATAGATGGGGGTAGGGCAGGAATACTATGGGAAATACAAAATCTAAAGAACTTATGACACATGGACGTGAACGAAAGGGGGGGAATGGTGGGGGAGGGGTGTGCAGGGTGGAGAGGAGTGAAGGGGGTAGTGGGACAACTATAATGGCATAATCAATAAAATATATTTTTAAAAAAAGAGTGGTGGTGAGAATGGGTGGGCGTGTGACTGAAACTAGATGGGCCACGAGCTGATGCTTGTTGAAGCCGGGTGATGGATTGTGGTGTGCGGAGGATCATTTTACTATTCTATTTTTGTATGTGTTTGAAATTTTCCAGGAGGAGAAGGGAGACAGGGGGAGAGAGAACAAATCAGATAGCAATGTGGGGAGTTAAGCATTGGAGACTGGCAGCAGAGGTGGGCTAGGGGGTGGGGTTTGGCAAGTAGAGTCAGGGTCCTGAAGTCAGTGTCTGTGACCTTCCACACAGCTGGGTGGTACACAGGGACCCACAAGCCTGAGAGCTCTCCCCTGCCTTCCCCCCTCCTCAACCCCAATAGCAATGTGGCTCCGAGTCTGTGTGGACAGTGGGAGCCTGCCATCTGTACTTCTAACTCAAAATGAGAAATTACCAGCATGACTCTCCCAGGCAAGGAATGGCTGGTTCTTCCTTTGGCCAAGGGCAGAATTCCCAGCACTGTATTCTCAGAAGAGCTGACCATGAATCCAGAACGATTCTCAGTGGGACTCAAGGCTGCTGGATAAAAACTATTTGAAATGCAGCGTATTGAAAGAAGAAAACCAAAGTCTGAGACTGAACCAGCAATTAGACTGACCATTGGGATATATTTAAGTCAAATCAGTCCATGAGGGAATTTCAGTTACAGCTCACTTTCTCTCGCCCACCGCCTACCACTGGAATCCTAGTCCTTCAGTCAAGAGCTCACCAGCAACATCCATCTTCTAAAATGCTTTCTCATGATTTTGCAGAGACCTAGGACATTCCCTTCCTTGTGGACTTATTTACATATTGATTTATTTATTCCTTGTACATGTCAAGCCTCTTGAGATTTATACTATTTCATTTACAAAGACATGGGGGTCAAGCAGCCAGACGATGGAGTCAGGGAGAAGGCCATCCTTGGATGTGCTGAACCACATAGATCATTGTCAGAAACAAAATGTGGGGGCAGGAGGGGTGTGTGAGGAGGCAGCCTTGAGCCTGGTGACTCCCTTGGTCATCTTGCCACAAAGGTTTGGGCTTGTGCTAGAGGGAAGTTCGGGGAGGAAGGACATGGGAATAAAGCAGCACGGGAGGCGATATAAAAACCAGGGAGTTCTGGGCATGATCTTGACCGGACCTTACCTGGCTGAGGCTTGGGGCCTCCCTACTGCACCCCAGTGTTCCCCCCCCCCCATCAGGAAGCCTGCCTCGCCTTTTTCCAGGGCCTGCACGGGGCCTGCCCCTCTAGCTCCCCACTATTGCTTTCCTGACAGGGAGGGCTCAGTTAAAAGAGGAAAGAATGAAGAAAGGAGAAACACACAAGAAGGGGCCTGGAAGAAACTGAGATGGGGGAGAGAAATCTGTCCCCTGGCAAAAGCCAGGGGCTGCAAGGAAAAGCCTTCCAGCGCTTTTTATAGATGCCTTTTTTTTTTTTGCCAGCAAATCTAACCACTTAGCATTCCTTTTNTATTGCTTTCCTGACAGGGAGGGCTCAGTTAAAAGAGGAAAGAATGAAGAAAGGAGAAACACACAAGAAGGGGCCTGGAAGAAACTGAGATGGGGGAGAGAAATCTGTCCCCTGGCAAAAGCCAGGGGCTGCAAGGAAAAGCCTTCCAGCGCTTTTTATAGATGCCCTTTTTTTTTTTTGCCAGCAAATCTAACCACTTAGCATTCCTTTTTAAAAAAATTTAATTGTTGTTCAAGTACAGTTTTCTGTCCTTTACCCACCTCCCCCGCCCCCGCCACTTAGCATTCTTATCACTCTGCATTTTCTCTTTCTTCTCCTGAGCACTTGTATTGTTAAAGGAAGGATTAGCTGAGACACAGAGATGACATCTTCCCAGTGATTGATTATAAAGAATTCTGGCTGGCTTAGAGTTGGGCAAACCCAGCCTGCCGCAGGAGCCGCTGCTCTGGCCCACTGACTGGTCAGACTGCAGAAGCGGAGGGTGCCTGGAACTTGGCTTTCAACTTCCTTTTCAGGGTGGAGGCTCTGCCACTTCAGTGTTTAAAAGGAGCTGTTAGTGTTTGCGTGGGATGGGTTTGAGGAGGACAGCCTTACAGGAGAGTCAGCTCCAGGCCGGGGCAGCTTTCTGGGCAGGACATGTATGTTCAAATAACAGTTTGAACTTCCAACTGAGGTTTGGAGTTGGAACCAGAATTTGTCCACTTCTTAAAGGGCCAGTTCCTACACGGCACCATGGGGACAGACTGACGGTCTCAACTGTCTTGGCTGACATTTCTGAGACTAAGTTTCCCCCAGGAGGTTGCATTCTTGAACCTGCTGCCTAAGAGTTTTAAAGAAAAAGTAACAAAACAAGGCTCGTCTGGGAAAAGTTCAAACTAATACATCTTGGCAAACATAATGAAAAACATGGGCAGTTGCTTTAAGAGAAGAGCCCAGAAAGAGGTCAAGTTCTGCTGAGGGAGGCAGAGCAGCAATTAGATGGGAGCTTATGTTGCAGTGTGGTGACAAAGGGGTCACAGAGAGGATAGGACGAGCTGCATCTGATTTCAGAAGAGTGCTCCACAGTGCCTAGCCACGCTAACCTGGGATCTGGGGGAGCGAATCTAGAGATCCAGATGACAGGGTCCTGAGAGGTGTGCAGGGACTGGAGAAGCACTGAGCAGGACTGCGTCTGTGGGGCCCTATTAAAGAGCCCAACGCAGCTGGTTTTGCCTGGCTAGGTGGGGCGTGGAGGTTCTATGCTAACGGCTGGCCCAGCCACAGGCACATGGTATAGTCAGGGGAATGGAGAGGAGTTATTTACTCCAGTTTGAGGTTTTGGAATTGAGTTCTCCCTGGAATGTTTAAAATAACATTTTCAGCCAAAGAGAAAAATAAGTGACAGTGCATCGCATCAGTGGAATATTTTTCTGAAGGAAGCATTGGAAAAATCGTGTTATGAGATACTTTTAATTATAAAGGGGAGATTAGTACCAAATTCATAAACTGCATAGGCAAGACCTGCTACTACACACTAGATGCATATTATCTTGATTAAGTAGGAGCCAACAGGCGGAGGAGTCTGAGGAATAGAGGAGGTGAGAACAGAGATCTGATTTACACCTAAGTAGTCATGGCCACACTCCCTTTTCCTCCAGTCCCTCCCCAGGCTAATGCTAAGACAGTTAGTGGGACTAGCCAGCCAATTGAGAAAACCTTTCTACAAGCTTTGCTTTGACTCCAGTATTTAAAATAAGTTGCTGTTTACCAATAAATTTTTTTTGCAAATTGTGTATTCAAGGGAAAGAATTCTACATACATATCCCGTCTTTCTACTTGGAGCTATAATTCAGAATAACTAGCCCCAGCTGGCTTGTGGAAGTTCTGTTTTAAGAAGAATGCTAGCTAATAAATGAAGAAAGAATCATAGAATTGGAAAATTACCACTTCACAACTCCTATTGGGATCATTGATTCAGGTAAGAGTCATCCGTGAATTCCGTAACCATCTGCTCTGAAAGGTTGATAGTGAATTACAAATTTACAAGGTACCGATCAGCATTCCACAGTTTACTTGCTGGTTCCAAGCAGGAAACCCCTTACTTTGCAATGAAAAGACCCAGCCGTCACCACTGTAACGCAGCAATCAGCCTCAGTGCTGCTGACCGCGGGCCAGCCTGACGTTGTGCCTCCTGGTGTGGTGCCCTGCTGAGTGCACAGCATCATCCACGAGGTTTTCTGGGTAAAAACATTTAACCTGAGTCATATCTAGACTTCAGACGTAGGTTCCATCTCAGGGGAAATTCAGGGGAGGCAGGAACACATTAGGTGTCACCTCAGTGAAGCAATCAGACAAATCCCAAAGCGGGAATATTCTACAGTGTCTTCAGTGAGTCAGTGTCATGGAAAACGAAGAGGAGTGGGAATGCTGGGTCAAAACAGACTTCTCAGAGCTAACTGTCAGAGGTAATGTTGATCTTTATTTGGTCCTGGCACGACGAGATCAGCTGTAAAAAATATTTGGGCCAACAATTGAAGAAATCTGAATGCGGACTAGGTATTCTATGGTATTTGGAACTTATGGCCAGTTTTGTTGGTACCAGACAATAGAGAAAATGATTGTTGGTTGTGTTGATAATGTCATGGTTGTGGAGGGAAATGTCCTTACTTTTTAGGGATGCATGCTATGATATTTAAGGTTTAAGTGTTAGGATGTCTATAATGTATAAGACACTTGAGCAAAATAAAAGGAATAGAAGGTGCAAAATTTGTTTTAAAATCTTTTTTTTTTTTTGCTACCACCATAGGGAACAACGAGAACAGGTAAATTCTTCCCTACAAATATTTGTTGAAGCCCTGCACGTGCCAGGCTCACTGCACGCGTAGTAGTAGTGAACCAGATCAGCACATGGGTCCTGCGCATGTGAAACGGAGTTTAGAGGACAAGGTCGGGAAAACAGTAACAACAACAACAACAACAACAATAACAATAACCACCTTATGTAGCATTTCTTATGGGCAAATATAGGAGCATTTAAGTGCAAGATCTTAGTTTGTCCTCCCAGTAGTCCTATGGGAATTAGCTCTGTGTTTTAGCAACTGAAGCTCAGGAAGGGACGTCTCCAGTCCTGCGTCACAGAGTGGGCGAGCAGCTGAGCTCAGTCCCAAATCTCAGATCTGTGTGCTGGTTTGATCTTGGCTCCCCCTCAGGGGTGCGGCAGGAAGTCCCTGTGACCCCAGAATGTCTTAGTATGGATCAACACTGCCCTTTTTCCTCTGTTCCTCCCTCCTCTTTTTTCTTGTAATGGTTGTAAAATGACCTCAGTCTTGACTGCCAACCATTTATATAAAGGATACAAAAAGTGAAGGAAAAACCCAGTGCCTCTCATCTCTGAGCTCCTTGAAACTGCCTCAATTCCTCCGTGATCTCTGCCGAAGCTATAGTTTCAACTTCTAGCCAAGCCTGCTTTCTTCTCAACAAATACATTAAGATTTAAGATTTAAGACCAATATTTAAGACCAATCATTCATTTATTTAATGCTATGGATGGTCTGTTATTTTCATTGCTAATATGAAGTAGAATTGTACTTGAATTGAAAAATACGCACTTTTTGGCTACATTGGTTCAATATACTTCAAAGAGTTAGACCTGGCCCTTCAGCTCCAAATGACCATCACCACTCATCAGATATTTATAGAGTATATATTATGTAATATACACACTATATTCATACCATGGTTTTCCCGACACTCCAGGCTCCTCAGGATTGCTTTACAAACAAGGTTTAGGATTCTGGCTCATTTGCAAGCTGAGAAAGGCCTGAATACTAACCATATATGCCCTTACGGCTAACATTCACTATCCACAGGAAAGTCTGGTTTTATGAGCCACTCACTCCTGTATGAGGCATTGCCAAGAGGAGAGAGCTTTATGGCATCCTGGTAGCTAGCTCCTGCAGGAGAGACTCCTCCTCCCAGGAGCAGCGGTGAGTGTGGATAACTGTCATTCCCCGGATGCCTGCCAGAGCAGTGTTTCAACAAGAGAAATATGACATGGGACCCTGGGAAGACCCCCAACTAGGGATCTAGAGGCAGATATGTGTCCCCATTCACACTGAACTGGACATCTGTCTAAAGCCACCTTATTTGTGGCTTTTATTCTATTCTACTTTTGCCTCTAAGCGTCCTATGAATGTTCGTGGATTTCCATACTGGAGAGGGACTTAAGGAGCTCCAACGGGCCATGGACTTGTTGCTTGTTAACCAGGAAGTGCCAGCAGAACCAGAAAGGCACAACTCAGCACTCATGCCCCCCATCAGAGCCTGCCTTCGTTACCCTCGGAGGACTCTGAGTCCGCCTGCCACTGAAGGAATCCTCAGGGCACCACACAGGCCTTGGCATGTGTGAGATTTCACACCTCAGACATGGCACTTCTGTGTGTGTCCAGGCTGCTTTCTTACAGGTTAGGTTGTTAAAACGTGTGAATTAGTCTATACCAAGATCTTTGTCACAAGTTATTTAATTTCTTTTCCACAAAAGCATTTCTCCATGCTGTTAATTACCTAATTAGTCATAGAAGCAATTGCTGGGTCTTTTTTGAAAAGTATGTTGCATTTTTCCCTCTGATTACAGAAGTATTACATCTTTATTGTAAAAAATAAAGAAAGGGCAGAAAAACATACAGAAAAAAATGCAAACTGCCTGTCATTCCATCACTCAGATATAACTACTGTGGACATTTTGTAAAATTTGCTTTTAGTCTTTCCTCGATACATCTTTAATTTTCATTTTTATTATTTTTAAACCTTGTTTGAGGATACATTGATTTATTTTAGAGAGAGAAAGAGAGAAACATGGATGTGTGAGAGAAACATTGATTGGTTGCCTCCTGTATGTGCCCCAACGGGGGGTCGAACCCACAACCTAGATGTGTGCCCTGACTGGGAACCGATGCATGGGATGATGCTCCAGCCAACCAAGTCATCAGGCCAGGGCACATCTATCATTTTTAAACAAAACTGGAATCATACTACTTCCTATCATTTATACAGCTTGAATTCTATTTTACAGAGAAAAATAATATTGTGAGCAGAACATTGTACTGTCAACTATTTTCAAAAATATCATTTTTGGTGGTTGCATAATGTTTTAGCAAATGAACGAACCACAATCTATTTAACCAACTTCTGAAAATGTAGGTTGTGTGCAGTATTCTACTATCATGAAATGTATGTGGTTGAACATCCTCAATATGAAATTTTCCCTACTAGGATTATTTCCTTAGAATACTCTTAGGGTATTTACTAATTACTATATCTAAGGGCATTAACTCATTTAAAAAAAATGTCCTTTATTCTCCAGGAGGGTTGGCCAACTCACCTTTTTTGTGAAAAGTATGAGCATCCTTTGGTGACACCAGGCCACTTTACAAATATTTTTTAAAAGCTTTCCCAGCTTTCTGCAATGTACATAAAATGGTGTCTCTTTATGGTTCGAAGACTATTAGATTATTGGTGAAACCGCACCTCGTCATACTGTAAGTTTCTGGGCAGAAAAAGAAGTTCCTTTTAAGTTTTGATTCTATTTCATGGTTACGATTTATTCCAAGGTTATCTATGCAGAAGTTTCCTGTCATGAAAATGAGGACCGTGTTTAACAACTATTACTTATGGAGTCAGAACTGCGGAGGGTTTGCAGAGGCTGCTAATTATGGTGCATGTGCTTGGCTTCATGCAGTGACAATTTTCATAGATAAGAAAAATGCCCACAGTGTTTTTGCAAGGATTATTACAGTTTTATTCTGAAAACATGTTCCCCAAAGACTCCTTTAGGGACCACTTGGCTTCAAGTGTTTCAAATATAGGTTTTCCCCAAGGTTCTGCCCTCAGTCCTCTCCTCCTGTCTTGAAATTGAATCTGCTGCTTTGAGCTTCACCAGAACAGAACAAGACACAGGCCTTGGCTTATAAAGTTTCACAACTTAGATGCCTACACATGTAACTAGATTAAAATGCCTATAGTACCAAGTGTTTGAGGGCTAGAAAATTCTAGAAGACCACTGTGGAGTGTGAGTTACACCAACCACGAGATGTGGGGAAGCTTCTTATGCTGGGTTTTGGAAGGGAAGGCAGATTTTTTTTCCCCCTGCACAATGGCAGAAAGAAAATAAATCTGGTCTCACACACTGTTGCAGAAACTTTGCACTCACCCATGAAGAGGTGAGATTTATGTCCCCTCCCCTGAAACAAAGTGGGCCTTTTACAACTACTTTGAGGAGCAGAAGGTGCAGAAGTGGTGCTATATGACTTCTGAAGCGAGGTGTACAGGGTGGTGTAGCTTCCTCCTGGCTGTCTCTCACGTTTGTTTTCTATTCTTATTTTATTTTCCTGTTTGTGTGTTTTAGTTTTATTAAAAAATGGAGTAGAGGAAGAGGGACCTGTAGTCTCTCAGGCTGTGGAAGAGAGTTATGGGCCCTCATCTGCCTCTTGTCAAGCAAGGTGCATTACACAGTGGGCTTGAGGTGTAACCTGGATGGCAATGCTTGGAGAGGTCAGGAACTGTGACCCACCCACACCTCTCAGGAAGACTCATCGGGCAGGGAGGAAGCCTCCTGGACATTGACTGGGGTTTCCTCTGAGGGCTAAAGTGTGGCAGGGCCAGGGCCTGTGCTCCAAGCCACAGGTGAGCCTTTGGAGCCACCGTGGGAGAAGTCTGTATACCATGCTGGAGAGACAAGAGAAGGAGAAAGAAGGAGAGAAAGAGCCAGAGAAGCCCCAGCTGTTCAGTCCCCACCTGTTGGGTTCTTCCCAACCTGGGCTGGCCACATGTGAGGGAGAAGCCTTTGGTTATTTCCATCCCAGTCACAGTCTGGTCACAACTACTTGAGACACCCTGAGTGACAGCCACCCAACGAAGCCCGGTCAATCGTCGCAACCATAAGAGCTCATCAGAATGTGGCTGTTGTTGATTTAAGCCACAAAGTTTGGAGGTGGTTTGTTATGCAACGATAGATAACCGGAGCCCACATATAAAAGAAAGAGCATTCCAATCATAGCATTTTTCCCTTTCAGCACTCTTTGTTTTGTGTTCAGCTGTCCTTTCTATGCAGGTGACTTTGTACTGTAACTACAGTCCTCCCAGCCTCATGTGCAATACCCCCAACCGCTCATTAGACAGCTCTATCTCGGCGTCCGGCCCAAACTGAAAAATCAGCATTTTAAATGGCATCACCAGTCCCAGTCACCTAGGCAGTTCCTCTTGGTGTTTTCATTGATTTTTCCTCTCTCCAAATTTGACGTCTAGCCCCTTCCTGCATCCTATGATTTTGCTCCACAGTATTGTATGCGTTGTAAAAAAAACCCATCGCCAGTTTCCATACCCTCCTTCCATTCGGGTTTCGATCCCTCACGTGGCCTAGGCAAACATCTCCAAATCTGGTCTCTAGTTTCTTCCATCCTCCACCACCACAACAGTTTCACCAGAGAGCGACTCTGACCACGGCAGTTTTCATTCAAAATCCTCCAGTAGCTGATGGCACCCCTCCCCCACTTTCTTACCTACATATGGTAAGAAATGTGGTACGTGTGTTTTTACCTATGTGGTAAAAAACAAACAAGAGCATAAGATTTCCATTTGAGCAGATGATGAAATGATGCTCAGCTGGAGAGTAAGACACGCAGGTTAAAAAGCACAAGCCCTTATGTGTTTGTGTCAGTCTCCACTCACCCCAGTATATTACCATGGTCCTGGGAATTGTCACCTGCCTGGACCATGTTCCTCCTGGTCACCCAGTCACTACTCATTCCATCTGCATGACCAGCTCAGGGTGACACTGGAAAGGGGCTCTGCACAGGGCATGGAAGCAGCCTTGAATGGTGGGTGGCCGAAAGCTAGAGATGGAGGAATGGGCAGTGATGTGAACGCAAGGATCTAGCTGACCCGTTGAAATAAGATCAGTACCAGGAAGGCCTAGCAGAGAATAAGGAGCAAGATCCACAGAAAATATAGCTCTATCTGAGGCCAAGGCCATATGGGCAGAGGGTAATATTATAGTCACAGGGAAGTTGCCTGGGGTGGAACAGAGGGTGTGGTGGCAGAGGGTGTGGAGTCAATGATATTCCATGAAGTAGTGAGGTGGGTAAGATTCACTGCCTGGGGCATCAGGCTTGGCTGTCTCCAGGGAATTTTTATATAATCTTTCTCCCTGCCTTTTTATTTTATTTTTTAAATATTTTTTATTGATTACGCTATTCCTGTACCTATTCCTGTACCTGCTTCTTCCCTATGTACCTTCCCCCCAATTTCCCCCTTCCCCCTCCCCACCAAACTCCCTCTGTGTGATGTCCATTTCTCTGATTTTGTTCCTGTTTTGGTTGTTTGCTTAGTTTTTGTTTTCATTGTTTTTTTTTTAGTTTCATTTGTTGATAGTTGTGAGTTTGTTGTCATTTTACTGTTCATACTTTTTATCTTCTTTTTCTTAGATAAGTCCCTTAAATGTCTCATGTAATAATGACATGGTGATGAGGAACTCCTTTAACTTGACCTTATCTGGGAAGCACTTTATCTGCCCTTCCATTCTAAATGAAAGCTTTGCTGGATAGAGGAATATTGGATGTAAATCCTTGCCTTTCATGACTTGCAATACTTCTTTCCAGCCCCTTCTTGCCTGTAAGTTCTCTTTTGAGAAATCAGCTGACAGTCTTATGGGAACTCTTTGGTAGGTAACTCTCTCTTTTCCTCTTGCTTCTTTTAGGATTCCCTCTTTATGTTTATTTTTTAATATTTTAAAATATATTTTATTGATTATGCTATTACAGTTGTCCCATTCCCCCCTTCACGCTCCTCCACCCTGTACACCCACTCCCACCCACATTCCCCACCTTTAGTTTATGTCCATGTGTCATACATATAAGTTCTTTGGCTTCTACATTTCCTACACTATTCTTACCCTCCCCCTGTCTATTTTCTACCTACCATCTATGCTACTTATTCTCTATATATTTTCCCCTTCTCTCCCCCTCCCACTGCTCTGTTGATAGCCCTCCATGTGATCTCCATTTCTGTGGTTCTGTCCCTGTTCTAGTTGTTTGCTTAGTTTGTTTTTGTTTTTGTATTAGGTGTGGTTGTTAATGATTGTGAATTTGTTGTCATTTTACTGTTCATATTTTTAATCTTCTTTTTCTTAGATAAATCCCTTTAACATTTCATATAATAAGGGCTTGGTAATGATGAACTTCTTGAACTTGATCCTATGTGAAAAGCACTTTATCTGCCCCATTTTAAATGAAAGCTTTACTGGACAGAGCCATTTTGGATGTAGGTCCCTGCCTTTCATGACTTCAAACAATTTTTTCTAGCCCCTTCTTGCTTGCAAGGTTTTTTTGAGAACTCAGCTGATAGTGTAATAGGTACCCCTTTGTAGGTAACTCTCTCCTTTCCCCTTGCTTCTTTTAGAATTTTTTCTTTGTCTTTTAGCTTAAGTAACTTAATGATGATGTGCCTTGGTGTGTTCCTCTTTGGGCCCAACTTCTTTGGGACTCTCTGGGCTTCCTGGACTTCCTGGAAGTCTATTTCCTTTGCCAGATTGGGGAAGTTCTCCTTTATTATTTGTTCAAATAACTTTTCCACTTATTGCTCTTCCTTTTCTCCTTCTGGTACCCCTATGTTTCAGATGTTGGAATGTTTAAAGTTGTCCCAGAGGTTCTTAAGCCGCTTCTCATTTGTCTGAATTCTTGTTTCTTCATTCTTTTCTGGTTGAATGTTTATTTCTTCCTTCTGCTCCAAACCATTGATTTGAGTCCCAGTTTCCTTTCCATAACTCTTGGTTTCTTGTACATTTTCTTTTATTTCACTTTTCACAGTCTTCATTTTTTCCTCTCATTGGTGACCACATTCAACCTATTCTGTGAGCATCCTGATTACCAGTGTTTTGAGCATGCATATAATAGGTTGGCTATCTCTTGGTCGCTTAGTTGTATTTTTTCTGGAACTTTGATCTGTTCTTTCATTTGCCGCCCCTTTTTTGTTTTGATGTGCCTGTTACATAGTAAGGGGTGGAGCCTTAGGTGTTCATCCAGGCAGGGCAATCCACATCAATGTATTGTGATGCTGTATGTGGGGAAGTGGTCCAAGAGGGAACAATGGTGCTTGCGCCACTCTCTGCTGGATTTCAGTCACTTTCCCCACTTCCCACAAGCCAATTGGACCCTTCTGGTGCTGATTCCCATGTGGGTGGGTTTGTGTACGTTCTAGGATCCCATGGGTTTCTCCAGTGAACTCTCCTGTGGGCTGGGAGTTTCTCTTCTCCCACTGCCACTTCAACCCCCACAGATATTTACAGTCAGTGGTTTGAAGCTTTATTTCCCCGCACTGGGACCCTGGGCTCTGTGGTGCACCCCGCTCCCCCAGTTGTTTTGCCTGTTTTATCTGAACGTGAATGCAAGACCACTCAGTCCATCAGCCACTGCCTTGCCAGCCAGCTGCAGCCTTGTGCACCCCCTTCTACAATCCACTGCCTTGCCGGGCCCTCCTGCCTCTGCCTTGCTGCAAGTCCTCTCTGCCCAGGTGCCTGTCTCTGCCTCTCCTACTGGTCTGGATGAATGTTTCTTCAACTCCTTGGTTGCTGGACTTCCATACAGTTCGATTTTCTGTCAGTTGTGGTTGTTTTTTGTTTTTAAATTGTAGTTGTTCTTATTTTGGTTGTGTGAGGCACAGTGTGTCTACCTATGCCTCCATCTTGGCCAGAAGTCTATCTCTTTTTATATTTAATCTTGACTAACTTAATGATGCTGTGCTTTGGTGTGCTCCTCCTTGGGTCCAACTTCTTTGGGACTCTCCAAGCTTCCTGGACTTCCTGGAAGTCTCTTTCCTTCACCAGATTGGGGAAGTTTCCCTTTATTGTTTGTTCAAATAAGTTTTCCATTTCTTGCTCTTCCTCTTCTCTTTCTGGTACCCCTATAATTCGGGTATCGTAATGTTTCAGGTTGTCCCACAGGTTTGTAAGATTCTCTTCATGTTTTTGAATTCTTGTTTCTTCATTGTGTTCTGGTTGGATATTTATTTTTTCCTTTTGTTACAAATTATTGCTTTGAGTCCTATTTTCCTTCCTGTCACTGTTGGTCCCCTGAACATTTCACTTTATTTCATTTTGGGTATCCTTCATTTGTTTTTTCATTTTTTGACCAAGCTCAATCAGTTCTGTGAACATTTTGATTACCAAGGCTTTAAATTCTCCATCAAATAGGTTGGCAATGTCCTCATTGCTTAGTTCTGAGGCTTTGCTCTGTTCTTTCATTTGGGCCATACTTCTTTGTCTTGGTGCAGCTGACAGATTGAAGGGGGAGGGGCCTTAGGTATTCACCTGGGCAGGGCAACCCTCTTTGCTGCAGCTGTGGCACTGCCTGTGGGGGAGGGGCCAGAGAGGGAACAGTGAGGCTTGCCTGCTGCTCCCTGGCGCACTTTTCAACTCTCCTGTGAGACTGGGAGAAACTCCCATGCCAGCAACCCCAGCCATAGCCCACAGTCAGCTCTGAGTCTCAGTTTTCCCCTTAAGTCATTCCCTCAGGTGAAGCTGGCAGCCAGCCCTGCCCCTCAGCTGCCTCTCTGCAGTTTTTCTGAGTTGGCCCTGGAGGTCTGCCCCCTTACTGGTCTAGTTGTTCTGGTTGATTTTCTCTTTAATTCCTTGGTTGTTGGAGCTCCATGCAGTTTGATTCTCTGGTGCTTTTGGTTGTTTATTGATTTCAGATTGGTTGTTATCCTTTTTTTTGGTTTTGCAATGAAGTGAAGGGTTTCTACCTATGCCTCCATCTTGGCTGGAACTCCTCCCTGCCTTTTTAAAAGTAGGAGCTTCAAATCATCTGATCCCATTCTTATTCTTTCTTAAATCACAGGACTGAGTATTTGGCATCAGCAGAGCAGGGCAAGGGGGTCAAGCAGATGGAATGGCAGCAAAATGCCAGGAAGACAGCTGACCAGAAGGCTGGTGCATCGCAACTTCTAAAATTAGACATCTTCCCCACAGTTCTGGTGTCTTCAACAATTTGAAGAAATGGCAAGAAATCTGCCCCCTTTTGTGGAGTGGGTCCTAGGGAGTTCCCATAAGGAATAGCTGCTATAGATTATGACTGGGTCATATTATGTGAATCAGGGAAAGCTTGCAAAAGGTTCTTTGTACATGCCCTGGCCGGTGGCTCAGTTGGTTTGAGTGTTGTCCCAAGCACCAAAAAGTTGTGGGTTTGATCTCTGGTCAGGTCACATACTTAGGTTATGGGTTTGCTCCCAGGTTGGGGCATGTGCTAGAGACACCCAATCAATGTTTCTCACACCAATGTCTGTCTGTCTGTCTCTCTCTCTCTTTATTTTCCTTTCTCTTCTTCTCTAAAAATCAGTAAACATATTCTCTGGTGAGGGCTTTTTAAAAAAGATTTTCTGTACAGGTTATGACAAAGGTTGTCCTTCTGAAAAATGCTAAGCCTGGGGAGCTTGAGGTTGGCAATAGCTACATAAATGGTGATGGTAGGTATTTTAATCATTTAGTATTCATCAGTAGCTGTTATTAGCTAAGTCCCTCCTGTGTTACATGCTACACTAGGCTAGAGAAATGATACAGAAAAAGTCTAGTCCCTGGGCTCAAGGAATTCCATTTCTTAGGGGAGATGGATCAATAAAAGGTGGTTTAACAGTAGGGAAGCACCAGGTGGAACACCTAACTCTGACCTGGATATCAGTAAGAACTTCCTGTGGAGAATCTGGATGATTTGTTGAACATAGGGAACCATTTGTGTTCCCAAAACCCGGGACACAAAGATCTCAGCACACACACACACACAAAAATGGGTACAAAAGTTTGTATGCTCCTTTGAATCTTGGGAATTTAGAATGTCCTTGAAATTTCAGGGAACAACTCACCCCAGGACTACAGACCTCCTGACTGTCCCATTGCAGATCTCTGGCTGAGCAGCTCTCTCTGGGTGATGTGTCCATCCACTGGTGGGTAGTCACCTAGGACTCCCAGTGGCTAATCACCTGATTTTCAGGAACTTGGGCTCACGAACATGTGAATCAACAAGCGCCCATACCCTCCATCCCCAGAAACCTAAGAGCACCACCAGGTTGAGACCAGAAGGACATTAAGGCAGGCCCTAGTGAAATACCCTACTGTTTACTGTTCACACATCAGCAAGCTTTAACTCCTAGCACAACCCTTGTCCCAAGGAAGAACAGATGTTAGCCTGACAGGTCAGAGTCCTTGGTATTCATTGGGCCATATTTTATTGGCGAGCAGGGTTACTGTCCTTTAAAGGCAACCACCTCAGCTTCTACTCTCTCTTTCCTTTCTGTATTGGTCCTAGGACAGTCTTAGTCTTTGAGGCCTTCTGGGCTTATGCTTCCTGCCTGCATGTGGTGAGTAGACACAGGCCGTGCTGCCATTTCAGCTGAAGCTGGCCATGTCTTTCTCTCCCTGACTACATAGGTAAGTAAGTTAGATTGTGCCTGTTTACTCTTTGATACATGTACCTGAATTTCTCCCCCTAGATTTAGATTCATGAAAAGGGAAAGTGGGGGTTCTTGCTTAGACCTCAGCTGTTAGATACAATCATCATTTCATCAGCTTCATCATTTGTGTGTCAGCTACTAAGAAGACTAATAAGAAATAGCATTTTTTAATTCTCATCCTGCTACTCTTCCTTATATGGGGTCCCAAGGAGCAGGCTGACTGGCATAACAGTATTTTAGCTTCCCTGGGTCCCTGCCTGTAATACCATTATAATATTTATAATGCCACTGAAACTTTAACCCCAGCCTTTAATGGTCTTCTGTTAAAGGGAAAGCAGAGCCTTCCACTTATGGGTACTTTGGCCTAAAGCCCAAAGTCCTTGAGATTGTCCCAGGCATATTGGCTGCAGGAAATAGCAGCGAGCAGAAAGACCAGGAGGCTCAGAGCCTGGTGTGAGAGTACCAGTCGTACCCGCTGCTCTCCAGAGGCAGTAAGCTGTGTTGGTGCTCAGCCATCACTTGAGCAGAATACACGGTGGCACGAATCTGGCAAGGTTTTCAGCTGGGAAGTCTGGACCGACTGGTCTCAGAGAGGTGGGTATGTGTGGAGAAGAGGATGGAGGGTCAGGAATCAAGCAACTCTTTGCTAGACTAGTCTCTGAGGGGACTCTTACTCCTGGATGAATCCTGGCCCAAAAAGGGTCATGGTAGACTGAACAATGGCTCCCTAAAGATGTTTATGGTTTATCCCTGAAAGCTGTGAATAAGTTACATGGGAAAGGGACTTTGCTAATATAATTAAGGTTATGGATCTTAAAATGAGAAGACTATTCTGGATTATCTGGGTGGCCATATAAGCCCTGAAGACAGAACCTTTACCAACTGACAAGCAAGGGTTAGGGCAGGAGAGAAGGGAAGGGAAGATAAGGCGTGAGAAAAACTTGAACTTCTGTTGCTGGCTTTGAAAATGAAGGGGGCATGAGCCAAGGATTGTGGGTGGCTTCTGAAGCCTTAGAATATTCCTTGACCAACAGCTATCAAGGACACTCAGACCTCAGTTCTACAACCATAGGCAACTGGATTCTGCCAACAAGAGGCACAAGGCTGAAGTGGCCCTCTCCCAGGGCCTCTGGTGAGGAATACAGCTCCACTGACACCTGGATTTTGGCCTGATGAGACCCATCTCAAACTCCAGACCTACAAACTGGGAGATAATAAATGACTATTCTTTGAAGCCCCTACATTTGTCATAATTTGTCATGGCAGCAACGGAAAACCAATGTAGGTAAGAAGGTTGAGAGGTATTACTGACTTAGTCCATGACCTTGGTCTTGGGGTATACTTGGCCACCTAGACTTTCCTAAAGGGCTGGTAAATGAGAGTCCTAAAACACAAACTGTGATTCTCACAGGAATGCTCTGAGGACTCCTGGGGCTCTAGTTCTAAACAGAGAACTGTGCCCCTTGCTCACACACCATAGTCATGGGTAATATCTGGGCCCTCCTGTGGCAGTCCTGGTTCTATTCACCGGCTGATAGGTGACTTTCTGAATGAGGAGACCCCTCAGTTGCCCTGAGGCCTTTCCAGTAGAAAAAGTGGTCCATGGGCAGGAATTAGGTATGTCTAGGCAGCCAAGGACATTATACTCAGTGCCCCAAAGGAGAAAGTTATGAGAATCAAGGGTAACATCGTTCCTTGGCCAGTGTGACTCAGTTGGTTGGGTGTCATCCCGCAAACTGAAAGGTCATGAGTTGGAGTCCCAGTTGGAGCACATGCCTAGGTTGTGGATTTGGTCCCCCCACTGGGTGCATAAGGAAGGCAACCAGTCAATGTTTCTCTCTCACATTGATGTTCTCTCTTTCTCTTTCCCCCTTCCTTGCCCTCTCAGAAAAGAAAAAAGGAGAGGGTAGCATCTTGTCTTTAAGGGTGTAGTTCTAGACCCTGAGGACAGAGACATCAACTGAGAAGTCTTTGAGTCCTCCTGGAAATGGGGTCAAGTGAAATTGTGTCAACTCTGAGCAGTGGAATTAGCCAATGACAGGCCTAATCTTTCCTGAGAGGCCCCCAGAGCACAGTGCTTGGACCCCAGGGAGATAGACGGTGGCCTTTCTCAGATAAGATACACTTAGCCAGGTGGATATTGGTACATCTGGGTCTCAGTCAGTCCACTCTTCTTATTAACATGGAGCTTATCCATCTAGTGAGCCAGAGGGTATTACTCACCCACCTTCCCAACAAAATGCCCAGTCTCTCCAACCCAAAGTTGACCAAGTGATCCAGGTAACAGGAGTGATAACAATTTTGGAAGAAAACCTGTCTCTATCCCTTCATCAAATCTTTCTGGCAAATTAACAAATTAGAAGAAGATCAGGATTAAATTCTATCCTTTAACTCAAATCCTAAAAGAATATCCAATGATAACCAAAGTAACAGGAAATAGAGTCAAGGAGAAGTCACTAATAATTTTTAAGCAAATGGCAAGCCCTAATAGAACTGCCTTCAATTAAAGATCAATTAACAGAAAAAAAATCAGCATGGAAGCTATGCAAAAAAGCATCAGGGGAAAAAAGCTCCACAGTGGACAAAAGATGAATGAAGATAACTCTTCTGAAATTTTACTCTAGGAGACAGAAGAATGACACAGGCTCTTGCAATATTTTAACAAGTGCACATAGAGGGATGTCTGGAAGGATATTTACCAGATCAGTTGGATTTTACTTTATTCTTTGTATATTTTAATGTTTATAATGAACCTGACTTTTAAAGAATAAAGCTCTTTTTGAAACAAAGAAAGAACAAATGTGGTGAAAGCCTTCTTAACCAAAGGCTATGATGAGATTCTTGGCTATCTAGCGGAAACTGTCGGTTGCATTGGGGAGCCAAAAGAAGGACATGGACATGTGTTAAATGCTTTATTTTCATTGAAAGCATATACATGAGTGCCCATTCACTGTTTTTGGATATAATGAGAAGACATTTAATTTTTTATATGTCACAAAACTACAATCTGAGTACAGAATTCTTTTAGATCTTTCCCATAATATTTGCCCATATTTAATTTGATACTGATTTTTAATTCACCTTTATCAAGTCAGGACTTGTTCCCATTATTCTTGTTCCTTGCTTGCTTCTAGATTAAGAACCAGTAGTTGAAAACTTGCCTTTGAACCCTACCTTTAACAGGCGTGGTTATGTACCAAAATTCTGGTTGGCAAGGTATTAGCAATGCATGAAGGGTTTCCGGGGCTGCATTAGCTTTCAGCTTTGCACCTAGCTTTCCCTTCAGCTACCATTTGTTCCTTGGTTCACATCCTTCTAGCACTGGACCTGCTGCACCCACTAGGCCGGCTGTGCTGGACGTCACTGTGGATTCTATGGGACTCCCTCACTACACTGTGTTAGTTGGAAACTGGTATGGCATCTGCCTAGACACTGCTCCTACTGGGTGCTGCCGCCTCTGCCACGTGCGGCTGCCTCCATCATAAACACCTGCCAGTATCCCAGGCCACATGCTGTCGAAGCTGCAAGTGGTCCATAGCAAAGTGAGGAGGCAGCACTAACACCCTTTGTATAACACACTCTGCTAGGGGATCCCAGGGAGGGCTGCTTGTACCCCTCTGTCCCCTTGAGTATTCAGTGAAGAGATATTTCCATTTTAAATCATGCTCTCCTGCTGTGACCTAACCACAGGATAATGGCTCAGTGACGGGCACCTATTTATATTTGGAATTTCTTCTCCTCCCTGAAAACCAAGGCTCCATTAATGGGCCATCTTGGTACACTTGACTCCTGCACTGAGCAAGTTCCCTCCCAGTACACTGACTCTTCAGCCCGTCATACCAGTAAACTTCTCACAAGTTCTCAAGACACGTTGAGGTTTCACTGGTACCTTTGCAGATTTGGAGGGCAGGGGTAGGGATGATGGAAGTGGATAAAATTCTTATCTTTTTGCTTTTCACCAAAAATATTTTATTTTATGATAAAATTAATATATACCCTTTATGGAAAGAAATGTAAGATATGTAAAAAAACATCATGAACAAAATAAAATTCACTTGTAATCACACTACTTAGAAAAAATCACAAATAATGTTTTAATGGTTTCTATTTGTCCATTGTTTGATATTATTAAGATCACACTGTTTGTGTAACTTTATAGGCTGCTTTTAAAATGGCACACCATTATATCATACACATTCTTCCATGACAAAAAAATTTATTTATAAGCAAACTACAGTGGTTACATAACAGCCAATGTTGTGTGCATTAGTTAGGAGTCTTTTGACTGGAAGTCATAGAAACCTGCTCAAGCAAGTGTAAGTTTTTTACATGAAAAACCTTTGTTGTAGGGATCAGGAACATTCCCTAGAAACTGAAGGCAGAGACACAACTAGACCCTAGGGTGAGATTATGAGCAGAGACGGGACCAGCTCCTCAGAAAGCCAGGAGGCCCCCCCCACCACCCCCCCGTGCAGCTAACACCTGTTCTCCTCTGTGCTTCTCATTTTGTCTGTTTCTGTACATCAGCTTTAGCCACTAACTACTCCTGAGGGTGTATGTCCAGGAACTCCAGAGAGAAACTGATCTCTCTCAGCTCTAGTATCAATTATTTGGGGAGAAGCTGTGATTGGCCCAGTTCTGATCAGGGGCTGACCCTGGTCCCATCAACAATGAGGAGGGAAAGAAGGTCATTGGTAGGAATCTGACTGCTCCTGTTGAAATGTGAGGATAAAGGGGGAGTGGTGAAGGAGAAGGGGCTGGGACAGGCGGAGTTGGTCTGATAGCCTATGGCAACATTCCATAATTTGCCAAACCATTCTTCTGCCATGTTAAGCAGCACATGCAAGTAGATACTGAGTTGGGGGTAAGGGGTGATGTGTCATCTTACTCCACTCCCCAAGCTCCCAGATCATGCTTGGCTCTGATACCAACTTGCAGACAGGTATTAATGGAACTAACAGAGAGAGCTCTTCTAGGTTAGCAAAGTCTGTCGCTGGCCATCCGAGACCCAGGCAGGGAGCATTCTGTGTGCAGCTCTCTCCTCCTGGAAGAGCTTCAACTTGTCCATGATATGAGAAGCCTCTCATTCAGCAGAGTTAATGACTGGTAAATTTTAACAGAGGAAAGGAAATCCATCTTTTTATCACACGTAACTGGTCTGCTGCAGAGGGTTACTGTGTGGGAAATAAGGCTTAGATTTTTGAAAGAGTTGGATGGTTTTATGACTATTAATAATATTCACTGTTATGCATGTATGGATTTTGTATTTCATTGTATGACCTGATTGCCTGGAGGGGTCAAGAAGGCATATCTTCTAGGATTACACGGGTGGGTAGGTCCATTATCAACGACTTTTACCTTCTCCAGAAGCATTAATTATTGGTCACTGATGTGAGGAAACAATCAGAAATGAAGCAAACAAAGCTTATGTGTACTTATGTATTTCTCTCAGGCTTGTTTCTAAGGTCTCACTGACTTACCAAGAGCCATGGGGGATGTTCAGGTTCAGTGGTCTAGCTCAAGGCTGGGAGGAGGCAGGCACAGGCATTAAGGTTGGTATCTATTGGTTCTGTTCTAATTTCCGAAGACTGAGAAGCAAGGGAATTTCTGCCCCCCACAGGAAGAAATCTTTCCCGACACCCTGCCCCACATCGAAATTCTTTTCAGGCTCCAGTGACAGCGGCTGGCACAAGTATCTGTTGGTTCCCTTGCTGCATGAAAGTGTGGCGAATGCAGCTCCCAGGCTCCCTCCTGGACACCCAGTTGCAGTGGGAAGCTGGCCTGGCTAGCAGGCAGACACTGCTGTTGGCTGGGCAACTGTGAGTGCGCCCCAGCCCACTGTGCACACAGCTTGGTGCCAGGGCTTTGTGGCAAGACACAAAACAAGTTCAGGCCATAGCTTCCATCCTCAAGAGCTCGGTAACAGTTAAATGCAATCAAAATAAAAAGAAATGTTGATAAAAGGATAGGAGAGACTAGTGTGTGCCAGAATAGTCTGAACTGACTTTTAGAAGTAGTGGGAACAGAGCAGGAGGCTTGAGTGGATGGCCGGATTTTAAAAATGGAGGCCAGTCCAAGCTGGGAAGAAATGTGAGCTAGGACAGTGAGCCGAGGAGACCAGAGTGCAGCGCGCAGGGCACCGTGCGTGGGGGAAGCCTGGCTGAATGGGGGGCTCCCTGGACCAGTCCAGGAAGAGGCTGCCTCCATAGAGTGTCTCTGGGTCTCAGGGCCCTGAAAGGTGGGCAGAGAATTTACTGAGTGCCGAGGTATTTATGAACCAGAGAATGTTCTTGAGCAAAAAGGCCAGTGGGCTAAAGGCAGGGCTGTTCAGGAAGATGAGTGTTAGCAGAATGGTATAGGGTGAGGGAAAGAGAGTTTGAGAAACAGGGCCCAGGTACAAGCTGGGTGGGAAAGGCCTGTGCGTGTGCTGGAACTGCCAGCTCAGGGCTTCAGGGGAGACAGGTGGTTTCTGGGTGTGGTCAGGAGTAGGACACTCAGCAAGGAGGCCAGAGGCTGAGATGATCAGCCTTTGGGGGAGCAGAGGGAAACCCCAGGATGCATCTTTAGGCCTGTAACTGTCCTATGGGGCCAGAGAAATCTGTAGCTCAGGAGTGATCCTTGATGTTGGGGACAGCCTCAGCTGCTTTGCACTGTTCTGAACCCAGGCTCCTCAAAGAACATTCGATGTGTCTTCTCCCTGGATCATCCAGGGGGCTCAGCTGAGGGAGTGAATCTGGCCTGGCTGATGTCAAAGCAGGGCAGGTCAGATGAAAGGGCGGGTCAAGGCCATGTGGAGACATTCAGGACAGACACTAGGGCAGAACACGGACCTGCAGCCTCTCAAAGGGGAATCACCGTTCACTCATTGGGCCTCAGAGTGGACACTATGCCAACCTCAAGGAAAGAACCTTAGGAATGGATGGAGTCACCCTTCATTATATAGAAGGAGAAATAGGCACGAAGAGCCGGGGACTTGCCAAAAGTCACAGATGAGTCCTACCACCCACCCAGATTAGGGGGACTCCGACTGGCAACCAGAAAACAATTACTCTCCCTCCCCCTTTCCAGCACTCACCCATCAACGTGACGCCTGGAAGGCTGAGCCTATGTTTGCCGGCTCAGACCCCATTCTGCCAAGGCACTGGTTCGTCCTAGTAAGATAAGCAACTGGCTTCTCTTCCTCAGCTAAGTCCCACGTTGCTCTGAGCAGGATTTCCCCTTCTACCTCAGGGATACCACCGCCTCCTCCCACTTGGCATCCTGCCAGGACTCTACACCGGAGCAGCCAGCATGAGGCCTCCCTGGGCCCACAGAAAGCATGGGTCAGGCTAAGAAGTCCAGAGCTGTGCTGACAGGGTGGCAATCAGGTCTCTGGCCTGTAAGTCCCTCGGGGTGTTGTTTCCCTCCCTTAGGAGCCAAGCCTGGTTCTTGGCCCTGAGTGGAACTGTGAGTGTCTAGAGACTCCACTGGGGGTCCAGGTGGCCTGCCCTTGGTGCAGCATTTGGGAGAGAAGGGGCTCGGACACAACACCCCTCGGGCACACAACTTACAACAGCACTCAGAACTGCTGGGCTGGAACTTGACATCGCCAAGGTATTCATAAAGCACAGTTTTAATAATAAGCCCAGGAAATTGGAGCACAGGCTCACAACCCTGGCTGCACATTGTAATCACCCGGTGAGACTTTAAAACTTCTGATCCTAGACCGCACCCCCAGGGTGTCTGATTTCCTTGGTTAGGATGTGGCCTGAGCATCAGGATTTTTAAGGCCAATGCGCTGCCACGAGTGAGAACCCCTGAGAAAACAGAGACATCAGTAAAAAATATGTATTAAAAAATTCATTTTCTATTTCAGGGAGTCAAAAGACCCCTTTTCATCATTCCACTTTTTATAGGTGCTACAGGTTCATCCATCGGGTTTGCTCTACCTTCTGGTGGTAGCGTATCACCTTTCCTGTGGGGAACCATCTTTCCTACTTCTGTCCACACTCTCCCAACCCCTCCCCAGAGTCTGGGGCGAGTGCTTGGCCCAGATGGACTCAGCAAAGCTCAATGAGCTTTCTCTGAAGCTATCAGAAAAGAGAAATTCTCTTTCTCTTGGACTGGAAACTGATAGCCTCAGAAGCCCAGATTTTACCATTTTAGAGCCAATAAACTGCAAGTTTTGCTTAATCCAAATTGATTGGAGTTTGTCTGTTTTGTCTACAAGAATCCTATCTAAGAATACTTCTCAAAAACTTAAAATTAGCTCCGATGGATGTCAAGTTTTCTTTTCTCCCTTCAGTTCGTTCTGCCTAAATAGGTTAGTGATCAGAGCAAGGCAATAGTTGGCCTAAAAAAGATCTGGCTCTTTAATACCTCATAGTTTTATTATGGGGATCACATGAGATAAAACTTACTTAATGAGCCCCGGCCGGGTGGTTCAGTTGGTTGGAGTGTCATCCCATACACCACAGGTGGCAAACACAAGGCCCGAGGGCTGAATCTAGCCCTCCACCTTGTATTATCTGGCTCAGCACCCTCTTTCTCTACCTGGGGGCAGTGCCACACTCTTGCTTAATTGTTAAGGAGTAGTTACATTTACACACAATCCTAAAATTACATTCTGCCTTTGAAGGCAACCGTGAGGCTGCTGTGGCCCCCCAGTGAAAATGAGTTTGACACCCCTGCATACACCAAAAGGTTGCGGGTCCAGTCCCTGGTCAGGGCACATACCTGAGTTGCAGGTTTGATCCCTGGTCCGGGGTATATATGGGAAGCAGCCGATTGATGTTTCTCTCTCATATCAGTATCTCTTTCTCTCCCTGTTACTCTCTAAAATCAATAAATATCTATCCTTGGGTAAGGATTAAAAAAGAAAGCCTTATGTAATTAGTGGTTCAATAGGACTTACTAATATTTTATATGTTTTTTTGTTGCTGTTATATTTTAATTTTATTGAGAAAAGTTGTCAGCTGCATCTCAGCTGGGTTGGAGCAGGATCTCCTCACCCACCCTTCTTAGTTATGCAAATTATTGGGCCAGCCCTGGAGAAAGGGTATATGTTTTTCTTAAATATATTTTATTGATTATACCATTACAGTTGTTCTATTCCCCTCCTTCATTCTCCTCCACCCACACACTCCCTCCCCCACCATTCTCCCCCCCTTAGTTTATAACCATGTGTCTCAAGTTCTTTAGATTCTATATTTCCCCCACTATTCTTGCCCTCCGCCCTATTTTCTACCTACTGTCTATGCTATTTTCTGTACCTTCTCCCCCCTTCTCCTCCTCCCACTCCCCTGTTGCTAACCCTCCATGTGTTCTTCATTTCTATGGTTCCACTCCTGATCTAGCTGTCCTCTTGGTTTGCTTTTGTTTTAGGTGTGGTTGTTAATAACTGTGAGTTGGCTGTCCTTTCACTGTTAATATTTTTCATCTTTTCTTATATAAGTCCCTTTAGCATTTCATATAATAAGGGCTTGTTGATGATGAACTCCTTGAACTTGACCTTATCTGAGAAGCACTTTATCTGTCCTTCCATTCTAAATGAAAGTTTTGCTGGATAAAGCAATCTTGGCTGTAGGTCTTTGGATTTCATGACTTGGAATACTTCTTTCCAGCTCCTTCTTGCCTGTAAAGTCTCTTTTGAGAAATCAGCTGACAGTCTGATGGGAGCTCCTTTGTAGGTGACTGTCCCCTTATCTCTTGCTGCTTCTAGGATTCTCTCCTTCATTTTCATCTTGGCTAAGGTAATTATGATGTGCCTTGGTGTGTTCCTTCTTGGGTCCAACTTCTTTGGCACTCTCTGAGCTTCCTGGACTTCCTGGAAGTCTATTTCCTTTGCCAGACTGGGGAAGTTCTCCTTTATTATTTGTTCAAATAAGTTTTCCACTCGTGGCTGTTTCTTTCCCCCTTCTGGTACCCCTATAATCTGGATGTTGGAACGTTTGAAGATATCCTGGAGGTTCCTAAGCCTCTCCTCATTTTTTTGAATTCTTGTTTCTTCCTTCTTTTCTGTTTGGTTGTTTCTTTCTTCCTTCTGGTCCATTCCATTGATTTGAGTCCCAGTTTCCTTTCCATCACTATTGGTTTCTTGTGCATCTCCCTTCATTTCAATTAGTTTAGCCTTCATATGTTCCTCTAATTTGTGACTATAACCAACCAGTTCTGTGAGCATCCTGATGACCAGTGTTTTGAACTGTGCATCTGAGAGGCTGGCAATCTCCTGGTTGCTTAGAGTTATGGGCTCTGGGGCTATGAGTTCTTCTTGAGCCATCTTTTGGACTGTTCGTGCCTGTTACGTATCAGGATCAGAGCCCTAGGTGTTCACCAGAGCAGGGCAGCTCAGTCGTTGGGTTGTGATGCTGTACATGGGGGCGGGGTCAAAGAGGAGCAATGGCAGTCTTGTCTGCCGGCTCCCACCGCTGCCGCCATAGGTGACGCAGCTGCCACTGCCACCAGGCCTGAGCGCTTCATCTCCCAGTGTGCGAATGTGCCACTGCTGTTGGCCCTCCACCACTGGGTTCGCTGCTGGGGCCTGCGTGGTCCGTCTCACTGTGCGCGAATGTGCGACCATGGTCAGTCTGCCCCGCACCCTGGCCGGCCCATGCTGCCTGCGTGCCTAGGTCCAGGGATCTTTCCTGCCCAATCCTGCTCCGCTGTTGGCTCTGCCCCTCTTACCGGTTGAATGGTTCATTGTTGTTGGACTTCTGTATAATTCAATTTTCTGTTCTTTGGCTGTGTCTTTGTTCTCCAAACCTTTGTTGTATTCAAACTTGGTTGTGGGAGAAGGCACAGTGTTTCCACCTATGCCTCCATCTTGGCGGAAGTCCCCGAAAGGGTATATGTTAACAGGACTTTTATTTGACCTGGCAAAGCCAGATAATCTCCTGAGTGTACAGAACTGTGAGAATTAATTTGCTGACAGCACCCAGAGACCCTTTTGGAAGGAAAGAACTATTAGTTCAACTCCTCTTTAAGACCTGGGACTGGTCCCGTGACCAAAGGCAGTTCCAGGGAAGAACAAGAAAGACCCTGAAGCAAAGTTACCACAAGAGTAGAAAGAGAGCAGCAGGCTGGTCTGCAGGAGTCATAAAGCAGAAATGAGAAAGACTGGTTCTGGGTTTAGGACACAGGCCTGCTGGAGCCTGTTGGGTACACCCCTTCTAGTGGAGACCTCCACTGTGCAGAAGGAGCTGTGTGTGAAAGAACCAGTCACTCCCCACCACGGCAGCAGCCACACAACTGTGACAGTGGCAGCAATAGCAGCAGCAGTCATAGCTAGTGGTTATAAAAGGACTATGTTAAGGACATTTACATCATCATCCACTTTAACAAGCCCAACAATCCTAGCAACTTGGTACCATTATTATCCTAGTTTACAGATGGCAAAACTGGAGCAGGAAAGATTAAGCGGTTTGCCCCAAAGTGTCTAACTCCAGAGTCCACTCCTTGGCCATAAGCTTACAAGTGCTTCTTGCCCTTCACCTATGACCTCCATGGCAGGCAGCCTTAGTGGAACAGATTCTTACCCCAGCCAAGGCTAAGGAAATAAAAGGGCAGCCCTGGGGGAGGAGCCATAACGCTGGAGAAATAGAATCACCCATATGCCAAAGGGCCAATTCCATGGTGGAAGTCAGAGAAGATCCATTTCTGCTCTGCTTGAAAGAGCTCTTCTGGCCCAGGCAGCTTATCCTCACCAGTCAAAGCTCCTCCGCTGCTGGGACAACACAATAGGTCGTGATAAAGACCCACTCTTTTCTCCCTATATCCCCTCTCCTTTCTTCCTCACTAAAAACAGAAATACCTCATCAAGAGTTAATAGTCTAGCCCTGGCTGGTGTGGCTCAGTGGACTGAGTGCTGGCCTGCAAACCAAAGAATCGCTGGATTGATTCCCAGTTAGGGCACCTACCTGGGTTGTGGACCTGGGTCCCCAGTAGGGGATGGGTGAGAGGCAACCACACATTGCTGCTTTTTTCCCTCTCATTCTCTCTCCCGTTTACGCTCTCTAAAAATAAGTAAATAAAATCTTTTTTTCAAAAAAAAGAGTTAACAGTCTAGGCAGTACATCTTCCAGCCTCTCTTGCAGCTAAGTACATCCCATGACTATGAGATGTGAGTAGAAGGAATGTGTGCCATTTTGGGCTCTTAGCTTAAAAGGATAGGGTTTCCTGTTCCCAATGCCTTCCAGCTTCTGTGTTGTGTGGGAAAGAGTAACAAATGAGTCAGATGCCTTGTACCTAGACATGGAAGCCACATATTCAGGACATACCCCACCAATCCTGTATTGCTGGCACCCAGACTTTTATGTGAAAGAGAAAAGCATCTGAAGCTTTGATCTTAATTCATCATTTTTGGGGGGCTTCTTTGTCTATATCCTAACTAATATAAAGTTTAAATTGACTGGAAAGTCCAACCTCCTAAGGTTTGTTTTTGCAAACCCCAAACCCCAAACACGTGGAAATTCCTAGGCAAATAAATAGCTTCACAGGTGAAGGCGTCCTAAGGGAGATAGATACACTGGAGATCCTGATAATACAAGCATGTGGTTGGCCATGAACTACAATATAATAAGGGTTATTAGGATTGACTAGGTTATGATGTGTTAACGAGCAAGACCAAAAGCCCTGTGGCTTAGTGTACAAATGCTTATTTCTCACTCCTGCAAAGCCACCTGGGTCCAGGCCTTTCCCATGCGGTGACCCACTGACCTCAGCCCCTGTCACTCTTCAGCTCTGCTGTCTTCAAAGGAACAAGGCCTTCTCTGAGGTCACTGCAGCAGGAAAGGAGAACATTGGCAGTCTTACACCATCGATGAAATGCCTCAGTCTAGAAGTGACACGTGTCACTTCCACTCACAACCAGTAAGTGGAACCAGAGCTGGTCACATAGTTCTGACTGCTGTGGGGAGGAGAAACATCATCCTCCTGGTGCCGGAAGATGGACGCTGTTGCGTGTGGGTGAGTGTGGGAAATCCCTCCCACAGGGGCTTCTCCAATTACATACGTAATGTGCTCAGCACAGGGGCTTGGTGCTCGATAAACAGGGCAAAGTAGGGAGATGAGGCGAAAAACCCCTAGTGGGGAGGAGGAGAGAAGAGACAAAGGAAGGAGAGACACATGGAGAAAATGCAGAGAAAGAATTCAGATCCAGAACACAAAGCCAGAAGGCCTCGGGGCCCAGCCAGTGGTGTGCCGGAACCTGCTCGCTTATTTCCCCATGAGAGTCCATCGCCGGATTTTCAGGAATTTTGCAAGCCAGTTGTTAAATATAGTGATTATTAAAAATTAAAGTATATAAGCGTATAATTAAACAAATTAGATCAAAGATAATGGTGATAAATTACCCAAAATACTCTTCCCACCCCAGCTCCATCCAGAGACATGATTTGGTAGCTGGTGGGAATATTCACTCTGTGGAAGTTGGCAAACACTACACGTCAGGGCTGTTGTCCCCTAGAGGCCTGGTTGTTAAACACGTATCAGGCTGGGCTGGCCTTCCTGTCCCAGTGCATCTAAACTGGGAGTTTCAGTGAAGCCGGTAAGTGGGCTCTGAGCTCCCCGGAGCAGTGCTGGGGCAGAAAATTCCCATTTGTTGCCAGCAACTGGTTGAGAGCAGGGAGTTAAGGGAGTAGTGATGGGTGAGCATTCCCATTTGGAGTTCCTATGGGAATGGGCTGCAGGGTCAGCCACCCTAAATCACAGTATTTTGAGAATATAGACATTCCCTTCTGTAACTGCAAAGCATGGCCCTCACTCAGAAGCCTAAAGCATTGTTCGGTTCCCAGGAACCAAAGGCTGGTGCTGAATAATAATCATCACCTGCCAGGAGCCTATTGACCACGGGGGCTGCCTGCTGCCTGTAACTCCTGGTAACAGGGAGCCCCTCTGAGAGCTATCCTTGCACTGGCTCCACAAAGAGGTGGTACCTCTTTCTCTCTGGAAGCCTGTTACTCGTCTCTAAGACAGCAGCTGTCAGAACTGAGCCAAGGCTGGCAAGTGGAACCGCGAGAGGCCTGGGTGTATTTGGCCAACTAGGAATCTAGCTGGGAGTGTATGGGGCTTGTTTTTATAGCTGCTGTAAAAATTCTCCTTACACTTGCTACTTTACTTTCTCCTGAAGCCCCGAGCCCTCTCTCCTCCCCCTCTAAACCCAGCTTGGCCATTACTGGCCACTTCCCCCCAGTGCTCAGGCCCCTTTGAAAGCACCATTACATGTCTGGATGGTTTATGGATGTCTAGGCTTCTGCCTCCATGCACTGCATCACTCTGAAAGCTGGACCATCGGATGCAATTGCACAGGGGAGAATCAGAGGGGATTACTTTTTAATGCATGAATGTATTACACCAAGTGGATAGAAATGCTACGCTGGCAGTTTTTACTTCTTTATAGGTTTCTGATACTTACAAATCAATTAGTATGTGTTTACTTATATTAAAGATTCCAGTCTTTTTGAATCAACACTATCCGAGTGGCCAATTAAACTTACCGAATCCTCCATCTCAGGTACGGTGGGAAATTACTGCCCTTCCCCGGATTTCTGAGGGATCCCAAGAGGTTTCCTGGTCTCCTGGTGAACAAACTCAAACTCAAATTCCTGACCCTCCCTGATTCTTTTTTTTACATCACTTTATTGTTGTTCAGTTACAGTTGTCTGCATTTTCCCCCCTCCCACCGCTCCTCTGCCCCCACCCCAGCCAATCCCCCCACTCTCCCTTGCTTCCACCCTCCCCCTTGGTTTTGTCCAACCCTCCCTCCAACTACCCCCCCATCCCCTCTGGCTATTGTTACATTGTTCTTAATTTCAATGTCTCTGGTTATATTTTCTTTGCTTTTTTCTTTTGTTGATTACATTCCAGTTGAAGGTGAGGTCATATGGTATTTGTCCCCCCACCACCTGGCTTATTTCACTTAATATAATGCTCTCCCAATTCTTGATCTTCTTTTGTTGACTGCTTTTCAATAACCATTTTACATTTTTTAAAATTTTCTAGCTGGGCTGAGTTTTAATGTTCCTCCACTTAAACCGCCCCGTTCAGAGCCACAGAGTCTGCTGGGGGCTGCCCCCCGTCAGCAGGGTGGCCCACCCGGCCCGCTGCCCTGAGCTGGCAGCACTGGCAGCCCCGACAACAGGAAGGAGGTTTGAAATGCTCCGTTTTTAAAAATTTACCTAAGAAATAGCTGAAAATATTCTTGCTGTGAAAGATGTAAAGCACACTGACAGGCCAGGCACACTTCCTGCTGCCTCCGCTCTTCCGGGAGATACCGGCTCCTAGATCCAGGCGTTGCCTTCCAGGCCCTTTTTTAGGTGTTTACATAGGTTTGGAAATATATACACATAATTTTGACTTGTGTGTGAAATATATTTACAAATTCATTATGTCTGTGTTGTTCTGCAAGTTGGTTTTTTATTGTTAACGATCCTTCTTTTAGATACTTTCATGCCAGCGTCATTTGGAAACGGCAATGTCCAGTTAAGAAACCACGACGTGCCGACCAGTAGGGTGAATTGTGCTTTGTGAGCGAGCCCCTGGAACCTCTGTACCGGGGGAGCTGGCCCTCAGCCCACAGGAAAAACTGAGGGGCTAGGTAAGAACGGGTGTGGGAAACGCTACCTCACCCTGGATGTCTGTGCTGAGCCCCAGCGTCCTTCCTGAGACTCAGATCTGACTCTTCCAGCTTGGCTCTTGGGTGATGAACAAAGCCTCACCTTCCTACTTCCTCACTGAATGAAACCAAGCCCAAGACCCCTTTGGGTTAAGGAGTTTTGCTGCTGCTTGCTCTGGAGACCCAGATCTGGGACCTAAGCTCCCAGTGTGGGCAAATCCCCCTGGCTCCGGTCAGCACAGCTGACTCCCTCTGAGCCCCGGGCTCCTGAGGCGGGGTTCGCCCCCACCCTGATTGCAGACTTTCTCTTCTTGATCAGGCCCTGTCTCTGGTCAGCACAAAGGTTCCAGTGGGCAGTTTGTGTGACTGAGCCATCCTAGGTCCCTTAGCCCAGTATGTTTTTCAGGGCCCTTTGAGTTCCACCCTGGGGGCTAGGCTTAGTGCTAGATTTCAATCGCAATGGGTTGCCAGGCAGGAAACAGGAGCAACAGCCCAGTGTGTGGCTGGCCAGACTGGGAGGCCTGGGTGCGGAGAGCCCAGGACCTATTCCTGACTTAGGGAGGACTCTCCAGCTTTCTTCCTTGGGCTTGGGGAAGACCAGATAAGCACACCCCATAAAAAGCAGCACCAGGGTGGTGGCAGTGGGGTGGGGGGGGTGACAGGCCTCCCAGAGCAGGTCAAATGTGGTGCTATACTCAGGGCAGCCTAACCTTTGCTGAACAAGAGTAATTGTCAAGCACAACCAAGGCGATCGCTGGGACCATCAAGGCTGAAGATGTCTGAGGACAAACAGGAGTGACCCAGCCTCCTGTGGGGCCCTCGCTGCACTGCACCTAGGACGCTGGATTATGGTTGTCTGTGTGGAAAGTCTGCCAGGTGAAGACCACCTCCCTCACTGGACCGCAGTGACGAGTGGGTAGAGGATGGTGGTTTAGTGTTGAGCTCGTGCCACTAGGACTGCATGCGATGGGGCCTGCAGGACCCACTGGCTGCCAGGGCGGGTGGCTGTAATGACCAACGCATGCAGGTCTGGCTCCAGAGCTCGGCAATGGCTAACCTGCAGGATATCAGCAACACCAGAGTCTACAGCTGAGGGACCTAGGGGTGGCAGGGTGAAGGGTGAAAACATGCCTCCTTGACTTCTTTTTCGACTTTCCTTTCTTGCCACAGACCCAGACACCTGACCACTCTCACTTTATGCTCAGCACATCACCCCTCAGGACTGGCTCTGTGTTACCTTGAGTTAACACATCACCAGGAGGTCCCAAGCCTAAATACCATGTTCTCTCTCAGACCTTTCCTGGTCAACCTAAGTAACACTTAGCTCACCTCCTGGATACTCTTTGTTACTCTAACCTGTTTCATTGTTTTCATGTTACTTAGAACCACTTAAAATGATTGATTGATATATTTGGCGTGTGTCCCTAACTAGGAGACAAACCCCATGGAGACGGGAGGTCTGCCCCTCATTTCCTCTTGGAACCCCAGAGCTCGGCACATACTGTGTGGGTGGAAAAGTGGGGAGCAAGTGTAGAGGAGTGAGGGGGACCAATAGCCCACACACTTTGCAAACTGGTGTTCACAAGGGTCTTCTTCTGCCATTTACTGGCCTTTTACTGGCTGATACCAGCATCAGCCCCAGCTGGAAACAGAAGAACCTCACAGGGGCCTGGCCCAACTGGTGGGTTTCTGAAATCAGTGAAAGGAGAGGACTGGGTGGATGGACAGGGGGACCTAGAAAATTTCCTGCAGACTCCTGAAATTTTTTTAAAAAATAAAAATAGTCACAAAAACTGAAGAAGGAATTCACTGTCTTTTTCTTCCTCAAGTCCCTACTTTCTTGAGGTTGGCTCTGCCATGTTGTAAGGCGTCCAGCAGAGGCGGCCAGGAAGACTAAGGAATGCACATGCCCTGGGTTCATGGGCATTTCAGCTCTTCTCTGATTTTACCAGGCCTTCTTCTAGGGGCAGCCCCTCCAGGAGCTCTGGGGGTTCTGCAAAAAGCAGGGCTCTGTTTCTGTTTCTAATTGCAGGCTGGCATTCAACCTAAAAGAAGGATACATTAATCACCACAAATGCATGCAGATGGCTCTCTGGGTTTTGTGAATTCCATACCATCTCTTGTTTCCCTGCTGGGCCTCAGTTTACGGTGCGCCCTGCCAGAGGTGAAAACCTTTCATTGGTGGAGAAGCAGGGCCTGGCTGCTGCTGTGTTTGGGCCGCAGAACTGAGGGGAAAAGTGTTATTTTAGGGCGTTGCCAAGAGTGAGAGCTGTGATTTGCGCAGTAAACTCAATCACAACTCCCCTTTTCACTTCTTGAAAATAAGCAATAACATTTTAGACCATATTTTATCCTGTTGGTATTTCACTTATTTATTTATTTGGGTCAGGAGAGGTAGTTTAAGTTAAATTCATCCAGTGGACTTTGATTTATGGGAAAAGGAAAAATAAACTTTCTGTTTGCAGGAGGATTTTGTGTGCGCACACACACACACACAGAGATGCACACACATACAAACATGCACGCACATCACCACAGCCAGTCACACAGAGATGCATGCTCGTCATTTAGGATGAACACTCCGTAGGCTGAGAGAGAAATTTATTTAAAATAATAGAAATAGAAATAATTTAAATATAAAATTTCAAATGTTTTCCTACAAGATAAACTCAAAGTATAACAAGGTGCTGTTATATATAGCGCTGACTGGGGTGGCTCAGTGGATTGAGCGCTGGCCTGTGAACCAAAATGCTGCTGGTTCAAGTCCCCACTGGGGCACATGCCTGCATCCAGGCCAGGCTGTGCAAGAGGCAGCTGATGATGTTTCTCTCACACATTGATGGTTTTTCCCTGTCTCTGTCAGTAAAATCTGGTCGTTGATATAGGGGGCCCCCTACCCCCGCTCACTGCCCCCCCCAATAACCCAGGATGATCTCCTCATCCCAGGATCCTTAACTTAGTAACACCTGCAAAGATGCTTTTCCCAATTGTTGGTTCTGGGGATTAGAACATGGACATATCTGGGGGTGGAGGTAGGCCCTATATACACCACCACAGAATTGGCCATGGTATTGGTGAACTCTTCAAAGAGGCTGGCTTTGAGAAGATTCTGTAAGAAACTGGAGAGAACACAATGTAGCAAAGGTTCTCTGGAGACAGAAAGAGGCCAATGGTTCCAAATTTGAGCGCAAGATAGGGGCTAGACTTTAAAATGCATTTTGGCTTTTCTCTTGGGCTTCCTGTGGGATTCCTTTAACCCTGCAAGTGCCTGTCTGCGAAAAATCAGAGCTCTGCCAGCTAAATTGAAAGCCACACTCACTTGGCTGAAACCGTTTCAGTTCTGCTTGTGCAAACCTTCCGCCTTCTCTCCACCATTCCTATTCCATAGAGGGGAGGGTCTAGCTGCCTGTGTGTTTTTAAAATGTCAGAAGCTTCCTTTTCCTGCAGAGCAGGTGTCTAGCTGGCGGCATGTGAAGAAGGCACTTCATGCTGCATCGGTCATTGTGCACTAAAGAGAAACTGATAGAAGAATAATTAATTACAGTTGAACAGTAATCATAAAAAGCAAAACAAGAGATTTAAATAAAATAGCTAAGGGGAAAATGGGTTTCCTGGAAGGGGAGAATGGTGTCTGTTCACCGTGGAGAATTTATATGTCGAGTAATGCTGGGAATGAGCATGCAGCAGAGGCGGTCAGAGGTCTGAGGGGCTCCAGCGAGCTGGAGCTGCTTCCCATTGAATTGTCTCATTAGCTGGCTGAAGGTACAAATAAATTCCCCCAGTGTCTTTGTTGTCTGACAAGATGGAAAGCAGGATGAGTCCTGACAGGGCAGGGGGTGGGGTGTGGAGAGAGGGAGGGTGACTCTGGCAGCCCTTGAACCAAGGGAAGGGCCCGGAGGGAGTCTGCTGTGGAGAAGAAGAGGCAGCGGGGAAGGGGTCTGCTCCCTTTCTGGCAGAGGCAGCAGCCCAGGCTGCACTGAGGGCAGGGAGGGCAGGACTCCCAGAGCCCAGCAGCTTTGCCCCAAGGCCAGACAGCTGCTGGGTGTTACCATGGCAAACCCCACTTCACATCACCACAGCTTATGCTGCAAGCAACACTCTGGAGCCACAAACCCGTCCTCAGGGTGCACTCAGCCACCACCAGCTCCAGCCACGGCTCCTGGACAGACTGCCCCGTTGTGAATGTTTGCAAGGAGCTTACAGGAAACTCACTACAGTAAATAGAAGTGCCAACATTTTTAAAATAAATAATACTTTTAAAAATAAGAAGATTCTGGGAATATTGCAGTTGTGGCAACATAGTTGCTTTTTTACGATAAACAACAGTATGGTTCACATACTGTACTATGTGATTGCATCACCACAATCAACTTAGAACACTTTCATACCCCAAAATGAAAGCCCGTACCCATTAGCGATCACTCTCCATTTCTACTCACACTCCCTAGTCCTAGGCAAACACTAATATACTTCCTGTCTCTTTAGTTTGCCTGTTCTGGACATGTTGTATAAATGGAACCATATAATATCTAGCTTTCACTTAGCATAATGTCTTCAAGGTTCATCCATGTTGTAGTATATGCCAGAATTTCCTTCTGTGTAAGGCTAAATAATATTCCAGTGCATGGATAGACCCCTTTTTGTTCATCTGTTCATCTGTTGTTGGGCACTTGGGTTTTCTCGTCTTTTGGCTACTGTGAATAATGCTACTATAAACATTCGTGTACAAGTTTTTGTGTGGACTTATGTTTTAGTTTCTCTTATGTATACCCAGGAATAAAATTGCTGAGTCATAAAGTAACTCTAGGCTTCACATTGTGAGGAATTGTCAAATTGTTTTCCAAACTGTCAGAAGTATAATTTTTTTTAGTTGTGAAAAGTGCTTTTTATTGTGCCTAAAATTTTCCAGCAAGGTCACATAAAAGATTTAAAATGGTTTCCTAATATGTGGAAGATAAAATCTCATATTTATAGCATAGAGTTTGATTCCTTTGTATGCATGATTAATCAAGATTGTCTTTAAATGATAACTTGATATTTTCAAAATTGTACTCAGAAACACTATTGTATGCCATTTATTTTAAGATTGATATTTGTAGGATAAGCTTGAACAGTAAGACATTTTCATCCCTCAATTTCATACTAGTTTTAATATTCACAATGCTTAAGTTCAAATAAACAAATATGTAAGCCCATATGAGAAACGGATGAAGATGAATTACCATTTTTATATAATTGGGTCAATTGTTTTTAAGAGTAAAACATTAAATTTGGATTTAAAAAATGTAAACTTCCAATGTTACTGCTAATTCAAATATATGTATTATATTTGAATAATGGCTACAAAACTGCCCATTAGCCTTTCTCGTCAAAGAATAATTAATCTCTTGAACCACTTTTCTTTGGCATCAGCTTTCCCAATAAATAAACTCAGATGAGCCAGAAAATTGCCATCTTGGTACTTGACAGCAGAGGGATGCTGCTAGGGTCTGGCTGCGTCTCATTACTTGGTGGATCAGAAACAAGCCCCGTGGCCCTGATGGTGCGGTCACATGCTTCACTTCGCTAGGTTCCACTTACTTTCTGACTTCTGTACTTGATCTGAATGTCTGCTGAACAAAAAAATCACTTTCTTTTTTTTCTTTCTTTGTCTTTTATTTCATCTTTATTGTATTTTTTCCATTACTCTTTAGTCCCTTTACACCCTCTGCCCTTCAGCCATCATCAACACTTTTGTCTATGTCCATGAGTCCTTTTTCCTTTCTGTTAATTGAGAATCGCACCCCCTGCCCAATGCCTCCACTAGCTGTCATCCTGCTCTCCATCTATGAGTCCATGCCCATTTTCCTTGTTAGATAAGTTAATTCATTAGAGTCCATATATGAGTGAAATCATCCAGTATCTGTCTTTCTCTGACTGGCTTATTTCACTTGGCTAAATGTTCTCCAGGTCTATCCACACCATTGCAAACGGTAAAATTTTCTTTTCTTTTATGGCTGAGTACTATGTCATTGTGTAAATGTCCCATAGTTGTTTTATCCACTCATCTACTGAGGGACATATTATCTGTTTCCATATCTTGGCTATCATAGATAACACTGTAATGAACATAGGGGTGCTTACGTTTTTTTGAATCAGTGTTTTGCGTTCCTTCAGATATATTCCCAGAAGTGAAATAGCTGGGTCAAAAGGTAAATCCATTTTTAATTTTTTAATGTATCTCCATACTGCTTTCCACAGTGGATGTACCAGTCTGCATTCCCACCCCTTTCCAAATCCATCCTCACCAACACTTGTTTGCAGATTTATTGATGACAGCCATTCTGATAGGTATGGAGAGAGAAGGAGAGGAAGAGAAATATCAATGTGGGCTGCTTCTCCTATGGCCCCAACACATCTGCAACCAAGGACCTGGCCTGCAAGCCAGGCATGTGCCCTGATGGGGAATCCAACTGGTGATCTTTCAGTTTCTGGGACAATGCCCAACCCACTGAGCCGTACCAGGCAGGGCAAAAAGAATCACTTTCAATGGCTTCAATTTTTTTTACTCTTTTTGCTTGTTCTATTTGGGTGGTTTGATCTTCCTCCTTTCTTCTTTTTGCTTTTTCTTCATTTCTTTCTTTGGCTTTCAATGCTCCATCAGCTTCCAGAGCAGCTTCAAGATGCAGCTGTAGTCTGGCTTTGACCTGTGCAGCTGGCAGCACATGTTCTACTTCAGGTTTGATGTTTCCAGGTTGCACATGTTTGGTGTTGCCTGATTCTTTGTGTTTGCCTTTATCATTCTCCTTTTCTCTTTTCTCCTTATCTCTGCTTTTATGTTGTTCTCTATCCTGAGATAGACTATGGATTCTTCTATGACTAGACCTTTAACTACTTCCACTATGGGAACATGGATGAGGTCTTGACCTAGACCTTCTTGTTCTGCTTTTTGACCTGGACCTCTGAACTCTATAGGTTTTCCCTTGACCTTGAATGACTTTGACTTCATTTTATTCTAGAGCCATAAGCAGAGCTACTGCCTGATTGCCTGTGTCTTCTATCATAAGAATGTGAATGAAGTTGAAGATCTCTGGACCAAGTTCTTAACTTTGACCTTGATTTCATTTCTTTTGGGTATATGTTCTACTATCTGAAGAACTACCTGGAAATGGCCATTTACAGAGTTTCTTGCTTTCTCTCGCTTCTGCTTTCTTCCTCAGATGAACAGTATCTTATTTCTGGCTCCCTGCCTTCTAGATCACAACTCCCCTTGACTTGAGGGCACTGCAAACCAAGAAACATTTCTTCAAATTAGGGTGCCACCAGCGCCCTTCAAACTTTCTCCAGTTTAAGCTCATCACCTTCCTGGTTCCCTCAACAGCATAATTTTTGATCTCCTCAGATTCCTCCATAAAAATACATAAAACAATGAGGGTAACAAAACAAAAAGCTCACAAACATTGATAACAATGTTTCTAAAAGCAAGTTCTCCAAACCAGAAGTATCTGTATTACCTGGGGACTTGTTGGAAATGCAGATCTCAGGGCCCACAGTAGACCTCTGAACCTATTTTAACAAGCCCTCCAGACGAGTCTGGTGATGCTGACTCTGAAGTTGCAGAACCACTGATCTACAACAAAACTAGGTAACTAGGTATCATAACAAGCTCCAAAGTCTGAGCAGGTGAGTTCAAGAAACTTGTTGCTGTGAGACTGTGATTTTGGCAATTATGTGGGAGGGAGGGAAGAACAAGAAGTGAACTCCAGGAGCCCTGAGAACCAGAGAACCCACAAATGCCCTTGGGAATATTGGTGGCCCAATCTGAGAACAAGCCAAAAGATGGAGGAAACTTCAATTTGCACATGGATGCAAGTGGATCCTGGGGGGTGGGGGGTGCTATAACACTCAAGGTGTTCTAAATTTTTTTAAACTAACAAACCAAACTTCACTGTAAGATAATGTTCTGTGTAGAAAAAAATACCTGCTGGGATCAGAATTTAAATTGAGAATTGCAAGGGGTGGACAGGGAAGAGAGAGGAGATTCATCTAAAAATGAGACAGAGCAGTGGATAGACAACTTAGAAAATAATTGGAGATTTTATATATATGGATATGTTTATATGTATACATAAGTCATTTTGTGAAAGTAGTGCAAGGAAAATTTTCAGGGCAGTGAATAATCTAGGAAAGTTGCCCTAGCCTACTTTCTCCTCCTAAAAGTATAAAAAATTTCTCCCATTAAAATGAGCAACAGAAAATGATCATGAGCAAATCCCACACAAAGTCATTCTAAGAAAATAAAAGACAGAATTTGTCTCTGGAGATAACACTAGAAGGACATGCCTACAAAACAAATAAAACTTGTAACCTAATATATTAAATGAACTAAAATAAATGAAAGAAGATATTAAGAAGACTAGTTCTAACAAGATTATATTCTAATAAGCTTATAAAAACTTAGCAGTAAAATCATTGAGAAAAGAAAGATTTGAAAATATAAATGACAGAATTTAGAAAAAAATAAGAAATAAAACATTTATTTTATAAAGAGTAAAACAGAAGGGACACATTTCACCTATCTATTGCTATATAATGAATGAGCCCCAAATTTAGTGGAATAAAACAGCAAAGCACCAGGCTTGTGGCTTCCAGCCTTAGTAGGACTGCGAGAGCTGGGAGTAGGTCTGCTTCCAAAATGGCTCCCTCACTGTCTGTCTGGCATGATGGCTGGAGGGTGGGTTCAGCTAGGACTGATTACCGGAATGATGACAGGTGGCCTATCCAGCATATCATTCTCAGGGTAGTCAAGCTTTGTACGCAGTGGCTCAAGTTTCTAAGACTGAGTGTTCCAAAGGCCAATGCAGACCAACTTGGCCTTTTCTGACCTAGCCTTGGAACTCACATAACATCACTTCTGCTGCGCTCTGTTAGTCAAAGCTGTCGCAGGCTCACAAAGATTTAAAGGAGGGGGGGACGTGGGCTTTCTCATGTTAGGGGGCATGTCCAAGAGCTTTTGTCCATTCCCCCAACTTTATGAAAGTATAATTTGCATGCAAAATATGACCAATGACACTCAAATACAGAACAGGCTGACAGGGTCCAGAGGGGAGAGGGGAGAGAATCATAGGGGAAAAGGGGATAGACTCACATGAACAAGTATAAAGGACACATGGACAATAACTAAGGGTGGGGGGCGGAAATGGGAGGGAGGCGGGGAGCATGGGGCAGGGGATGGGCAGGGTTGGGAATATAAGACAGAAAGCTGTACTTGAACAAGAATTAAATAAAAAAAAATATTTAAAAAAGTATAATTTGCATGCAATAAGTTCATCTATTATAATTGCTCATTTTAATGACTTTGGGTAATTGAATAGTCTTGTAACCACCAACACAGTTGATATATGGAACAATCCTCTCACCTTAAAATATTTTCTTCTGCCTTTCTGTGGCCATGTTTTAAAACCACCACAGAACCTAAATATGAATGAACACCAGTTGCAAAGGATAAAATACTTTTAAATAAGACAAAAATAAAGTGAAAACTGATTTAAGAGAAAATGGCACACACAGAGACACACATGCACACGTGTTAGGTAAAGGTGACTCCATGTATGTAGGATGGAAATCCTGAAGATGAAAACCCAGTGCACAAAACAAATGTGAAAATACTTCCATTAAGACAATTTTCTGAAATACACAGACTTGAAACTTCGTAGTGAAAGGTACATCTCCTATCTGGGAAAATCAACCCACAACAGCCAATATTCTAATAAAACTGCTGGATTTCAAAAAATTGCAAAACAGAGAGTCATTTACAGAGAAAAGAAGTGAGAGAGTCATCAGACTTTGGACACAATGCAACATTACGCCAGAGGACGATGGAGCCACGTACTGAAACTGTTCAAGGAAACAAACTGAGGTAAGGATTTTACAGTGACCAAAGTGACCGTGTAGAAAGGCACAGGGTCACTGTTATGAACACACAAATAATTGGGGGAACAGTGTCCCCTGCGTCCTTCCTGAGGCACCTACCCGAGAATGAGTTTTTAAAGAACAGAATGACTAGAGAGGTGCCTGCCTCCAGACTGGGTGAGCATTAAAGACGTCTTTTCCTGTAGAATTAAGACTAAATGACGGTTCTTGGCGAGAGAAAACGGTACTGACGGCTTTCTGTTCTGACCATCTAAACAGAGCACAACTGCCACAAATGGAGGGAAAATGGAGAAAGCACGTAAAAAGTTCAACAAACTTGTGGATTGCACTGTAGGTTTTAACTAAGAGTAAAAGGATATTCCTTCATATTAGAAGCTGTGGAGATGGTATGGAGGAGACAGAGGAAGTTACTAGATAAATTCAAGATTGCACATGGGGAGGGAGAACCAACAGACAATATCCTGAAAAAGAAGAGACTAGGAGTATACATTTTAGAATAAGTATAAAGGTAACCATTAGAAGGAAAATACACACTTGCCTAAATTCAAAAACGATAATCCCCAATACAAAAAAAGCCACACACACACACACACCACCACCACCACCACCAAATAAAATAAGCCATAAAGACAAATACTGCGTTGGTCAAAAAGTTTGTTTTGTTTTTTCCATAAAATAAAATACATTTTTCATTTTTCACCAATAACTTTACTGATGTGGCTATTTTGAATGTGTTGGCTATCTCCCTCATGGTATAATGTTAACTATCCCCATGTGTTTTCCGTTGATGTCTTGATTTGCTCACTGTCAACTTCCACGGGTCTGCCTGACCGTGGAGCATCATCATCCAATGAGGAATCCTCAGCGTGAAACTTCACAAACCACCTTTGACACATTCAATCAGTCCCACACCTTCTCCACACACTGCACAGGTCTTTTTTTGCTTTTCAGTTGCATTTTTACCTTTCTTAATATAATAAAGCATAATATGCCAGAAATGTGGTGTATTTTCTTCCGTCCTCAATATTAAAATGGTTATACAGTGTTTCACCAGCTTTGGTTTTTTAAATGCATACTGATAGGACAGCTGTCACAATACAATCTTAAAAAAATTATTTCAAATGAAGTTAAAGATGACTAAGTACTACTAGAGCCATCTTACACAAAAACAGAATGAACTTTTTGGCTAACCCAGTATCATATTTCCAAGAGACATACCTAATATATTAAACAATATGACAAAACATTTTAGGCCAGCGTATCAACAATGCCAACCGGTGTGAGGTGATATCTCACTGGGTTTGATTTGCATTTCCCTGATGATGAGGGACATTCAGCATCTTTTCCACCTGTGTGTCCTCTTAGGGACATGTCTATTCAGTTCCTCTGACTATTTTTTAAGCAGATTGTTTGGTTTTTGCTATTGAGTTATATGGGTTTTTTATATATTTTAGATATTAAACCCTTCACAGATATGCAAATAATATCAGTCTCATTCAGTAGACTGACCTTTCATTTTGTTATGGTTTCCTTTACTGTGCAGATGATTTTTAGCCCCCTCTATTTGTATTTTTTTTTGAAATTTTGAGTAGTAAGTTACAAAGTTATATGTGTGTATCTATGAAAAACAAAGGACTGGATTGAAGGTTCTCCATAATAGTACTCAATCTGTTTTGGGGGTGTTTAAGAAAATGTCCCCAAGAAGATGCATGACATACAGCTATGCCATCTATGTAAATGCCTTCTGTTGCTTTTGAGGTATCCCTGCACTTTTGCCACCTGATTTTCCCCTCACTTAACACAGTACATTGTGGACATGTTTCCATTCCTGTACATAGACATCTAGGTCACAGTTTTAATGGCTCCATCATCTTCCACTGCACAGAAGTGTCATAGTCGTTTTAATTACTCCCCCAGCCACTGATATTTGGGCTGTTTCCAAATGCTCATTAATATAAATAAGTGTTGTGATGAACATTTTTCCTCATACATCTTTTCACACTATGTGGTTATTTCCTTAGGATAAGTTCCAGGAAGTGGGACTACTGGATGAAATAGTTACTAAAGACTTTTAAGGCAGACCTTGGAAAAGGTGGGGTACACGACACCAGACCTGGCTGAGTGCCAAGGAGTCCCACGGTGGCTCCAGGCCCCAGAAATTTGGTCTCATGGCCACTAGCTTTCAAGCCCCCTCACTTTGGGCAGAGAACACCCCTCTGACTTGGGAGGTCTGGAGTGGGGTCTCGGAACATGAATTTTAAGCAAACTTCGGGCTGATGGTGATGCAGGTGGTTCAGGGTCACATCAGTAAATGAACACATCAGTTCTGTCTCCTCGTCAGTATCTCCTGAGAAGCTCTGAAAACACTCAAGGCTTGCGTAACCCTGGAAAAATTTCTCAGCAGATCCGAGATACCGCTGGTATGTGAACAGACTGCATATGTAGATGCATGCATGCGATCCTATCATACTACATGCTGATTTTTTCTGTCATGCAGTCTTATTTTTTCCCTCGCTCAGTTTTTGCTTGCCTTTTTCCTTTTTTTCTCCTTATCTTCACCTTACCCCTACCCCAGGTAACCTGTGCTAACAACTGTTATTGAACTTCATTGTCAGTATGGTTTTCTCCATGCTAATTTGACATGTGCAAAAACATTAGGCATTACATAATGCATGTCACCCAACTCTCAGCAAGTAGCAGAAACCAATTCTGGCTGATTTAAGCAGAAAGGACGTGTCTTAAAAAGATCCTGAGTAGTTCACAGACTCTCTGTGTGGGTTGGAGAAACAGCCTGCAGGCCATTCGCCCAGGGCCGTGCCCCAAACCATGGGCAGGTCCAGGTACCATGGCACTGACCCATGAAGGCAAATGCTTCCCCACCCACAGCAAGATGGCAGTCTTCTAGGGAGGCTGGGTGGGTACTAGGTGCTCTTCATCTCCCAATCACACTGGTTTACAAATTAATTTGTGTCCTGACTTGACTCTTTTAACCCTCTCTGGCCTCTGTCAAAAGCACTGTGATTGCCCTGCCCCATTTCCTGGTCTATCTCTCTTCCTCCTCACATTGCGCTGACTCTGGGACCCAGGCTATCTAAGGCCCGAGTTTTGAGCATGACTGGGAGGGCCACCTTCCACCAACTCTGTGTGGCCTCCTGAGATATGACCACGTGTCTGCTACAGGATCTGCGTGAGACTCTGTGGGGTGTGCTTTGTGGGGCTCCAGAGGGAACCTGATCCTTGCGTGCTGGGAAGAGCAGGTCTGTGTATCCGGAGCTACCTGACCTGGCTTGAAAGTGGCAAAACCCAGAGTGCACCCTGACTCCGGCATCAGCACCTGTGGCTTGGGGCGTGCTTTCTGTAGTCACTTGTGCACTGTTTTTAGGCATGCAAGGATTCAAGGTTGTCAGGCCTTTGTTTTTGTTAGCTGGCCTTTCTCAATCAAGAAGTATCATAGGTCATGGACAGTGACCTTGCCAACATCAGCCTCTCTGAATCAGCACTAGGGGGTTGGGAGGTGGGCTTAAAGGAAGCAAATTTCAGGCAACAACAGTCAGAAAAGGAAAATAAAGGCATTTTGGTTTGTTTGTGAAACTACTTGGGGGTCATCTGGGATAACAATTCCTTGCAAGAGGAGAGAGAGGAGAGTATTTTTATATAAATGATGTAACAATCAAGTCCAAGTTTCCTATAACATGTTCAGAAACACAAGGCATCGTGTTAGGTCCTCCAGGAAGCAGGCATCAGTAGCTAGAAGTGCAAGATATTGTTGGCACGATGCCTGCATAGAATTAGAAGGAGGAGCAGGAGGAGGCTGGGAAGCCTTCAGATTGCCAAGCAGGTCTAAGCCTGTGGAAGGAGAGGGGCAGCAGAAGGACTGGGTCCAAGAGCCTCAGACTCTGGGGCAGGTTGGAGAAAGCTGTCAGCCCAACATGGAGCTCCATTACCAAGAACACCCAAGAGGGCTTGCACATGGGGCAGAGGCGGGATATGGCACCCCTTCCAGACTTGTCGTTGGCAGGACGCCTGGGAAGAGCATCTTCTAGGCCCTGCTGCCTGGGGCTGTTCGTGACCTGCTCTCCTCACAGTGACATCAAGTTCTTTCTTGAAGGTAGATCCAAGCAACTTACCTCTGTGGCTGTTACAGCAGGCTTTAGCAACATTTCCATCAATAAAGATTATCATTTTTTAAATTAATGCAGTACACTATTTCATAATCATTTCAAACGTGTAAGAAATATAAAAAGAAAAGAAAAATGCTTCTATCCCACTAAAGATTTTCTATTTGTAATATATACAGATAAGCATATTATTTTTATTTTAGAATAAGATTGTGCTGTACATACGGTTTTAAACCCTTTTCACTGAAAATATATTTTGAACATATGCATATTCCCCTTTAATGCATAGAAAGCTATGTATTTTCTAATGACTGCATAGCGCTCCTGTGAGGGAACGTACCTTCCTCTGTGAGAGCGCCTTCCTGCAGGCAAGCCCTGGGGATGTTTTCCATCTCTGTTACTGTAGACGTCAGGCAGTGACAATCCTGGTTCCTGTGTTGTTCTTGGAGGCCTCCAGGGATTCCAGAGCTGGCCTCAGTCACTCTCTGAGGCTATATCGTCTTGACGGGTGTTGTTCTACCCCGAGGCTCCCCTGAAGTGTTGCCAAGGATGCAGGAGTGCAAAAGCAAGAACCCCAGAAGAAAAGCAACTGTGCCAGGTGGCTCCGAGGGCCCTTGTGGGACAAATAGCTGGGTTGGGCATCATGGCTCAGGGAAGCCAAATTCCTCGCCTCCTGGTGCATTCCTGCCAGGGATTATGGCCCCATAGAGCTGTTTATTTTGTTTTGTGTCTTGTTTTATGCCCGCTGCTGCTTTCTGAGATTTAACCCCCAAATCCAATGATAAGAGTACAGGGAAGAAAGTCCTCAGAGGTAGAGGGCCATAGGCAGAGTCACATCATGGTAAAGATAGCTTTCCTCCGCCTTGTCCTGGGGACATCCTCCACCTAAGCCTGGAGCCAGCAGTCACAGTTTCCATGGTGACCTGCAGGGGTAGCTCCCATGGGGAGTCCAGAGAATTGTTGTTTTTTCCCTCAAACACTCTCAGGTACTGGGATAGAACCTGGTCCAGGTACTGGCAAAGAGACTGGTGGTAGGGTATCCCTGAAACTAAAGACCAAAAGCCAGAGGGAGCTAGAAAGCAAATATAAAACTAGACTCTGCTGCTCTTGATTTTGTCACTAATGAACTTAATTTCTAAATCAAGCACCATCCTATTGCTTTTACAACTTCCATCTCATTCCAGGAGTTTCCCCTGCCCTTCTCCCTAGGGCTGGAACTATGATCTCAGGCTTACATAGTGTTGGATGGAAGAGTTCTTAGTGGTTCTCAGTCTTTGTAGTACGTCCCCCTGACATCTGCTGAGCTAAGCATCACCCCTGCTGACCCTGCACAGATGTCCACCGAGACCTGTGCATTCCCCATCTGCTATGTCAGCCACCACCCATGCTGGTCACTGCCTCCTTTCTGCTTTCTTGGGCTTTCTAAGTCTTCTGTTTTAAACATATGCTACTTTTAAAATTAGAAACAAAAAAGGTTATTTAAAATATTGTTTTTTAAATGTATTTTTAGTGTTGCTATATGTTGCTTTTGTGTCTTAAAAGTGTGGTTCTGGAGTAGGAAACAGGCAGGATTTGGAACAAGCTCTAGAAAAAGTTCATTACTTGGATGCAAAGCTGGGACAGTTCACATGGAATAGATGCAAAGCAAGCTAACCTTAATATATGTTTATCAGCTTGTTGCTGGGGATCCTTGGGAGACACTCTGGCTCCATGGAGGAGCCCTGGATTTGTGTGCAGGAAGATGTGACGGGCATGTGAGTAGACAAAGCTGCCTGCCCTGTGGCAGTAGGGCCCGCCTGGCTGGAGCAGGGCCAAGTTACAGACAAAGGACTCAATGCAGGCTGGTCCTTACAGGAGAACTTGGACTACAAATATGCAAATATTCAAATGTTCTCACTCCAAACAGATTCCTAGTTTGGAGATTATGGTTTCTGGAGCCAAAGCACTTCTGTGCTGAGTCACTGACATTGTCCAGAGGAGAGGACAACTTGGCCAACCCACATAAAGGTTCTGATTCTGTATGGAAACAGGTGTTTGGATTGATAGACTTTAGGATAAGCACACCTCTTACAAACCTTTCTAGAAAGTGTACGGTAATTTGTATCACGTCTTAAAAAGTCCAGACCTTTTGATCCAGTAACTCCTCTTCTAATAGTCTTCAGAAATTCACATGCAGATTTATGCATAGTGCTGTTATGATGTTAGCCAAAATGGTACAAAATGGAGACAACCTCAGGGTTTGATAATAAGCGAACAAGGTTAAATAATCATGGTGCACCCATGTGAGTCTAGTACGAAGCCATTAAAAATAATTTTCAAAATTTTATTGACAATGGGAAATGTTCACAGTATAGTAAGTATAAGATAAGGTTTCAGAACCGTATATACAGTGTTGTCTCAATTTTATAAAATTTTAACACACATATTCCCAAGTAAACTATTAAAAAGAAATATATTAACTGTTTAGGTGTTCGTAGCTGGTGATTTTTAGGTCCCCTTGTATCCACCACAAGAAAGACAGCTTTTTTATTTGTTTGTGAAAATAATCAAATCTATTTGTTATTTTACCAAGCTCACCAATCTATCTTATGACACTAATTTGAGAATCAGACATATAGTAGAATAAGCACATACCAGGCTAGCTATGAATGTTAGACAAGTTATTTCATTCCTCTGTACTTGAGTTTCCTCATCTATTGTATATAATGGGAATAACAATATTTACCTCCCATAGTTATCATGGTGATTTAATAAGATAATAAAAAGAAAGTGGTGAACTTGTAGGAAGTGTTCAATAATATTAGATTCTTTCCCCAGCTTCCTTCTTCCCCATTCCTATTTTAGTTTTACCTTTAGGAAATAAGAAGAAGAACATGAGTATTGAGATCTGTGTACCATTTATCATTTATTATTACTCAATTTAACAGCCTGCTGGTTGTGGTCTTTAAAAGCAGTTTCAAAGAGGAGGAAAATCCCTATGCTTGAGAAAGAAGTTATATAACGAGGGAAGGTTTCAGAGAGAATGCAGACATTCTTAACTACTATTTTCATCTGTCTCCTATTAAGAAGAAATGCTATCAAACCAGAATGGAGGAAATTGAAGGTCAAGATAGGAGAGAGAGAGTAAAAAACTATGTTAAACAAATATATAAACTGGACTCTGCCTCACTTTTGGCTGCAACATGAAATTACATTCCATAGGAGGCCACTGTTCAAATATTGCATGCATGCCTATGAACTTGTGGAATTTCCCTTGAACTCCTCAAACCACAATGAGAACACTGAGGGTCAGGGGAGTGGAGATGGGAGAAGGTTTGGGAGGAAGAGGTCTTTGGAGAGAATGGTTTGTGCACTGCAGGTACTTCCCTTTCATTCAGAGTTAGAGAGAGAGAGAGAGAGAGAGGAATGGGGGGAGAAGGAGAGGGAGGGAGGAAGGGAGGGAGGGAGGAAGGAAGGAAGGAAGGAAGGGAAGAAGGAAGGGAGAAAAGAAGGGAGGGAGGGAGGGAGGGAGGAAGGGAGGAAGGAAGGAAGGAAGGAAAGAGAGAGAGAGGGGGAGGGTTGGATGGAGGGACAGAGGGAGGGAGGGAAAGAAAACCCAACACACACTTTCAGCCCCTGTGGGCTTCCTGACTGCCTCAGGCCCTGGCTGATGAGGAAGATTTAACATTAAACCAAAGCTTACAGTTTTCCTCTTTAAATAGGGTAAATTTTGAATATCTGAATGGAGACTGTACTTGGTGACTGAAAGTGATTACAGAACTATTATTTATCACAAGTGACCAGAAAAGTCACGGGGCTGATGAATTTTCATCCACAAAGAGCAGAGGATATCCCTCACTGAATTTTAAGAGACTAACGGAGGCAAATAAAGTTGCTTTCTTCTTACAGTCAGGAAATGCACCTACACCCAATACACTACCTATCTTGCTTAAATGAGTTTAAGCGAGCTGGTCCAGACAAGTAATCTCCCAGATGACCACAAGGGTCACCTGTAAAATCTTTGAGATATCCTAGGAAATCAGACAGAGTAGTCAAAAAATAAACATGGAAAATGTAAGTCCTGATTTTAAAAGGAGGGGATAGATGAAATCTACAATTTGATACGTAAAACCAGTGCCAACAACAGCCTAGATTATTAAACAGGTGGTTTTCTGAGTACTTTGCAAAGGAAGTGATGTTTGCCAGGAACCAGTGCTAATTCACTCAGAAGTGCGAAGTTTTTTCTTTTGTGTGTGAGTTACTAGATTAGTGGATTGAGGGGGTATCATAGGCTCAGTGTCTTATTTCCATGAGGCCTTTTACTAAATCCTTCATGATGCTCTTGTGCAAAGTTGGGAACATGTGAGTGGAGACTCGAAGGTAGATTTATAGTTGGTTGGACGGAGGTTCTCTGGCAGTGTCGGTTGAGTCCTTGTCACCATGGTGGTGAGTGTGTGGTGGCATTTCAGGGGGGTTGCTCTGGTTCTGTCCAGGTTCATACTTTGTGTTAATAACTTGAAAGAGGAAACTGAAGCCAATTTTATCAAAAAATGTGGAAGGCACTAAGACAGAAGAGACAGTGAACACGTGAATGATTATAAATTTAAAAAAATCTACAGTCATATCTGCTGACACATTTTGACAAGAAAGGGCAAAAAATCTGCCATCAAGACAAGGACTACTTACATCTGATCCAAGCACAGTGTTTCACTCTCAGACAGATGCCAACTTGCACAGCCCACTGACACTGAAGGTCCCCTAGGTTACATAGCTCTCTATGCCACTATCCCTAGGGTCAGCCTCTACCTTATTTTCCTGGTTAATTATAGCAACAACCCTGCTCCTCCCCACAAACAGGTCCCAACATTGCCAGACAAACCCCACTTCAGCCCTTGAACTCCTCAAGAACTTCCCCAGCTTAGGGCCCTGCCCTGGCTCATGGTTTTAACTCCCTGGGCATCCTGCCAGCTCATGGCCCATTATCAGTGCCCCCAGAGCTCTGAGAACAGGGCTGGAATTCCTTTCCCTCCTTCTATGAAGAGTCTACTAAAAATTCAGTTATTTAAAAATTCAGTTACACCAGTATAGAATGGGGGAGTCTTGTCTTCACAACAGTCTATATTGAGACTTTGGGCCAATTTGCTAGAGACCAATTTACCTAAGGTCAATTTACCTACAGTACCAGCTCTGGAAAATTTATATCTTAAGAGCACATTTGTGGCACTTCTGAATAAAATTACTCTGTCTCCACAAAGCATTTAAAGTGCTGGATGACTCCTCCAATTTTACCTTTAAAGATATTTTATGAATTAGTATTTTAAGGCATTTCTACTTTGATTTCACATTTCTGTAAGTTATTTTTAAATTTACAGTATATCACTTAGAAATTTCTAATAAAGTCCTGCCCTAGAGAAACTGGTATATTTTTATATAAATGTGAACAAAAAAGTTTATTCCAGTTTTATTTACTTTTAAAACATATTTTAGTGATTGTCCTATTAGAGTTGTCCCATATTTTCTCTCCCCTTTATTCCCCTCCACACTACATCCACCCTTCCCACCAGCATTCCCCCCTGCCATTTTGTTCATGTCTGTGGTCATACATGTAAGTTCTCTGGCTTCTCCCCTTCCCATAAGATTCTTAACTTCCCCCTATTTTGTACCTACCATTTATGCTTCTTATTTCCTGTACATTTTGCCCCATTCTCCCACCACCCCTTCCCCATTAAAATCCTCCTTATGATCTCCATTTCTGTGATTCTGTCCCTGTTCTAGTTATTGGCTTAGTTTGTTTTCATTTTTGAGGGTCTGTTGTTGATAGTTGTGAGTCTGTTGTCATTTTAATGTTCACAGTTTTGATCTTCTTCTCTTTCTTACATAAGTCCCTTATTAATAAGGGACTTATAATTCATATAATAAGGCTTTGGTGATGATGAACTCCTTTAACTTGACCTTATCTGGGAAGCATTTTATCTGCCCTTCCATTCTAAATGAAAGCTTTGCTGGATAGAACAATCTTGGATGTAGGTCTTTGGATTTCATGACTTGGAATAGTTCTTTCCAGCCCCGTCTTGCCTGTAAGGTCTCTTTATATATATTTAATTGACTATGCTATTATAATTGTCCCATTTCCCTCCTTCACTCCCCTCCACCCTGCATACCCGCTCCCACCCACAATCTCCCCCTTTAGTTTATATCCAAGTGTTGTAAGTTCTTTAGCTTCTACATTTCCCATACTATTCTTACCCTCCCCCTGTCTATTTTCTACCTACCATTTATGCTACTTATTCTTTATACCTTCTCCCCTCTTCTCCCCTTCCCACTCACCTGTTGCTAACCCTCCATGTGATCTCCATTTCTATCCTTCCACTCCTGATCTAATTGTCTGCTTAGTTTGCTTTTGTTTTAGGTGTGGTTGTTAATAACTGTGAGTTTGCTGTCCTTTCACTGTTCATATTTTTTATCTTCTTTTTCTTAGATAAATCCCTTTAACATTTCATATAATAAAGGATTGGTGATGATAAATTCCTTGAACTTGAACTTATCTGAGAAACACTTTATTTGCCCTTCCATTCTAAACAAAAGCTCTTCTGGATAGAGCAATCTTGGATGTAGGTCCTTGCCTTTTGTGACTTTGAATACTTCTTTCCAGCCCCTTCTTGCCTGGAAGATCTCTTTTGAGAAATCAGCTGGCAGTCTGATGGGAACTCCTTTGTAGGTAACTGTCTCCTTTTCTTTTTCTGCTTTTAAGATTCTCTCCTTATCTTTAATCTTGGGTAATGTAATTATGATGTGCCTTGGTGTGTTCTTCCTTGGGTCCAACTTCTTTGGGACTCTCTGAGCTTCCTGGACTTCCTGGAAGTCTATTTCCTTTGCCAGATTGGGGAAGTTCTCCTTCATTATGTTTTCAAGTAAGTTTTTAATTTCTTGCCCTTACTCTTCTCCTTCTGGCATCCCTATGATTCAGATGTTGGAACATTTAAAGTTGTCCCAGAGGTTCCTAATCCTATCCTCATTTTTTTTAATTCTTGTTTCTTCATTCTGTTCTGGTTGAATGTTTACTTCTTCCTTCTGCTCCAGATTGTTGATTTGAGTCCCAGTTTCCTTCCTGTCACTGTTGGTTCCTTGTATATTTGTTTTATTGCACTTTGCATAGCCTTCACTTTTTCCTCTATTTTGCAACCATACTCAACCAATTCTGTGAGCATCCTGATTAGTAGTGTTTTAAATTCTGCATCTGATAGGTTAGGTATCTCTTCATTGCTCAGTTCTATTTTTGGAGCTTTGATCCAGTCTTTCATTTGGGCCATATTTTTTTGTCTCTGCCTACCTGTTACATTCTAAAGAGTGGAGCCTTAGGTATTCACCAGAGCTGGGCAACCCACATCACTGTGTTATGGCATTGTATGTGGAGAAAGGATCTGAAAGGAAATAATGCCACTTGCTGGGCTCTCTGCCAGCTTTCAGTCACTTCCCCTGCTTCCTGCAAGCAAATTGGGCCCTTCTGATGCTGATTCCCAGTTGTGTGGACTTATATACATTCCTAGGCCCTACGGATCTCTCCAACAAACTCTCCTGTGAGGCTGCGAGTTTCTCTCACCACTATAACTCCCACTGGTATTCCAGTCAGAGGTTTTGAGGCTTTATTGAACTGTGCTGGAAACCTGGGTTGTGCTGTCTATCTCACCCCCCAGTTATTCTTCCCAGTTTATTCACATGCTAGTGGGATCGCTCATTCTGCCATTCTCTACCTCACCTTCCCTGGTCCTCCAGCCACTGCCTTGCCATGTGTCCTCTCCACTGTAGCTACCTGTCTCCACCCCTCCTACCAGTCTGGATGAATGTTTCTTCTTTAACTCCTTGGTTGTTGCACTTCCATACAGTTTGATTTTCTGTCAGTTCTGGTTGTTTTTTGTTTTTAAATTTGTTATTTTTCTTCTTTTGGTTGTGCAAGGAGGCAAAATGCATCTACCCACGCCTCCATCTTGGCCAGAAGTCCCAGTATTATTTATTTTTTATGGAACAAGCATCCTGCATTTTGTGTAGTAAATGTTAAAATTATTGAAGCAAAGAGATTACAGTGGAATTTCATCTTTTACAGAAACCAATAATCAACTTTTAATGTTGTATAACAGTAAAACATATTAATAATTACCTGTGAATATCTCCTATAATTTGATATTTTTGTAATTCAATGGACAAGAAATGCTCAAAAACCTCATTATGCCTCTCTGATTACACAAATTTTCTCTGTGTGGTGTTGTTTATTATGTTAGTATGACTATTGCTATAATGATTATTGTATTGGTCTCAGATTTTTTGCTACATTTTATTGGGTCCTCCATCAAGCCACACTTTCCCTAACCACGTTTTACAAAGGATATAAACAGCCAAGTCACAGATGAAGAAGTGGACATGGCTCATAAACATCATAAATGCAGGTAAAGTTTTTCAACCTCACTCATAATTTTTTTAAAATAAAATAAAATGCCACTTTTTTAAATCAGACTGGCAAAGATAAAGAACCAAACACTGGCAATCACACAAATGGCCATCAACAGATGAACAAACAAGTTTGTTGTGTTTGTACAATGGATCACTCCTCAACAAACAGGATGTGACTACTGACACATGCAATAACATGGATCAACCTCAAAAATGTTACATTTAGCAAAACGAGCCAGGGAACATATAGATATGATTCCATTTATATGAATCTCAAGAATAGGCAAAACTTAAAATATGGTGAATGAATCGGTATGGCTCTTATCCAGGAGTAGGGACTGATTGGGAAGAAGCACAGAGGAATTTCCTGGGGTAGGAGTGTTCTATGTCTTGATCTAAAAAGTGGCCACATGTTCCAAAAGTTATCCAGCTCCACTCTTAAGATTTTTGCATTTTATATATGTAAATTAAGCTATTACTAAATTATTGTTTAATTTTTTTTATAATTCACATAAGTGTCCATTCAGAAACACACTAAGTTTGAAAGCTTTTTACCTCTGGTTTGCAGAGGTAAAAGTTTTTACCAGTTAAGTTTTTACACCTTTTGGGGGTATGTTTGAATTTTGAAGGGAAATTACCACATATTCAGGTTGGTATGTGTTTAAGGAGCTCACTTCGTGTGAATAGCAGATGTGTGCTAAATCTCTCAGCATGCTCCGTTAACATTGAATTTTCATAACATCTAATTGGTAAATTCATTCTGGGTGATGAATGCCAAACACACATACATCAGCACACGGTGTCCTGGGTTCGGGTAATTGTGGATATTTGCATCTGGGCTTGAGCCACAAGCACTTTCCCCTAGGTTTTCCTCAGTCTCCATGCCCTTGCCAAAATGGATAGTTCTCATCCACTCACAACCCATGCTGATCCTAATGAATGACTGGAGAAATATTAGCTCCTTGGGCAGGCTTTGAGTAACTGTAACTTCCTTTAGGTTGCCATGGTAATGTAGTGGTTGAATCCCTTGAATCATGTTTCAGATTGACTTGATTCGCTACTCGGCTTGATGAGCTCAGGGAGCAGGCTCTATAAAACTTACTTCGATGCCCAAACAGGTCACCCAACTTCTCCCAGGAGGAAAGAAACTTGTAGAAGCAGCAGTCCAGTTCCCAGTTCCTCCTCCATAACCACAATGCCCAATGTAGCCCAATGTAAGTAAAATCAGAATATTCTTCTGTAAATATTCACTTGATGCTTTGTTGATACATGTATAATATTGCTATGGATAGTGCTTAGTAAAATCCACAACTGAAGCCTAGACCCCCTGTTCTGGCCATGTAACATCTTTTTCTTGCTTAGAGGAAGAAAAGAGATGACTATACTATGCCCATTGTTCTTGGGCAAGGTAGGCTTAGTCACTGCACTCTCTTTGTAAGATATGTGTCTGGAAACCCTGAGGAGAATGAGCACTAATCCCTTTGTTAGAGACACTTTTGTTAAGGAATCCTGTTTGCTTTCTCTTTTGCTCCATAAATGGAGTAGGAAGAATCACGTTGCTTTGTATCCAGAATAAGGCAGGCAAGAGGAATAAACAGATTTCCTTCTGGGCTATAGTATCTGTTCTAGAAAGAAGAATGAAAGAATTAAGTATTCTCTCTCCCTTTTCTGGAAGAGTTGCTCAGCTTAAACAGAGAGTGAAAAGCAGTATGGTTAATGCTTGTATTCTCTTTCCTCCTCCTCCTCCTCTTTCTTCTTCCTTTTCCTTCATTCTTCTCCTTCTTCTTCTTCTGTGTTCGATGCTGCATTTGGTATAGATTAAAGGGCTTGCCCAGTCTCTCAAAGCTCAAAATTCATCTTGGCTTCACAGAAGGAAGCCCCCGAGTTTGGCAGGCCCTGAAATAGACGTCTCTAGCATTTTAGCTAATAAAGCAACTAGGCTCTGGGTGAGCACAATGGCACGTCACAAAGGTCAAAAGCACAGTGTGACTGGCCAAGAATTGAATCTTGATGGCCGTTTTACCTCTGTAAACCTCAGTGTCCTCATCTGAAACTAGAACTAGTAACTACTTCACCAGGGAAGAGTTGAATGAGATGATATGTGTATGTGTAAAGTCTCTGGTACATAATAGTCTTTATGTTATTGTTACTCTCAAGATAAAAATACACAAGAGGTGCATCCCGTTGTGGGAGTTTAGAGTTTAAAAGTAAATACACAATGAGAAATAGTCAGATACAAAATATCAGGACATGAAGAGGTGTGGAAATTTTGAATTATGAGTAATAGTTAGGGAAACTGAAGCTGTTTTACCTGGCAGAGAAAGAATTGTTGAATATTTGAAGAACTATATTGTATCCCAATAGGGGCTAAAAAGCCTCCTGACAGGGATTTCTTATGCTGGATGGTACCTTTCAACTCTAAATGAAATTCTGGGATCCCAAGGGCTCTGCCCTGAAGGCAACAGAAATTGGAGGGTGAGGCCATGGCTCCGGATTGGTAGCTGATGACATCCAGGCACACTGGTTGGAGGATGATGAGCAGACACAAGCCTGGCCCTCTGGCTGGGCCAGAAGGACCTGGAACCCAGAATATCCCAGTGAAGTGAGCAGGTAGTGATTTATCCCAGTTGGACCATAAGAAGCCTTTGGACAGGTCCCAATGCTATTCCTAGTATTTTGTCCACTTAAGAGAGAGGACACCTCGGGTCACAAAAGCCCTCCTCCTGGGTGGAGTAGAGTTTGTTTCCTTGTGGTCTAGCCAGGAAGCATCAAGCCGGGTGGTCAAGAGGCTGGCTGTCTTGGCTAGGAGGCTGAATGACTAGCCAACTGGTGCGTCTCCAGAGAACAGACTGACTGGCTTTGGCAGGCCAGGTCTTCAGTGGCTGTTGCTGCCTGCAGAACATCCCCCCGCTGCCAGCTGATTTTCTCATTGCTAGGCTCGTAAATGGCGTGATTTATGACTGTGCTCGTACATGCTTTCCCTTCCAGGCTGGAAAGTGAATAATGAATTAATCACTCTGCCTTGGGTTCAATACAGAGCTGAGTGTTTGCAGATCTTTATTGTCCTGTGCAAGCCAAGTCGAACTGCTCAATTTACACTCCTAATCCATCTGAGTTTATGCACTTTAGCCTGTTACAGGGGAGCTGCAGCCTCACGGCTTCTTAGTCTCTGAGGAGGCCTCACTTGCCCCTCCCTCTAAGAGGGGATGCCAAAGACTTCTGGGTACTCAGAGCAGCCAAGCCACTTCCTCAGAGATGTCTCCTGTCCTGAATAGGGGCCATGTAGAGCATTTCTCGGCAGCACAAGAATAGCTGAACTGCCTGATACCAGCCAATGTGTGTGGCACATAGAAGGCACATGGAAAATGTTGGTTGAGTGAATGACCCAGGCTCTGAAGATACAGATGTTTATAAAAACTAGGGGTGTGCAGTCATGACTGCAGTAGTTTCTCTTTTCCCTTGTTCTGGTTCAGCAGGACTTTGGGAGAAGAGTTTTTACTAGATTTCAGCTCTGATGAGATCTGAGCAATGAGACCGGGAAAATTTTTCTCATGTTCACTGGGAAACAGTGGGAGGTGAAGCCTGCATTTGAGGATCTGGAGCTTTCCCAGCTTGGCCATTTTTCTTCACTTCCCCCAAACCGAAGCCATAGCAGTTGCCTTTTACTGAGTCCTACAATATGAAAAGCAGTGGATCTCAGGGATGGATGGAGAAAGTTGACTCCGGCTCACCCTGATGGGCTCCAGGAAGGGGGCATCTCTAGTCTTGGGTATGTTCTCCTAGACCCAGAGAAGCTGAGATGCTGCCTTGCCCACCTCATAATCCAGCTTCCCTACAGCACAACTCTGAGGCTACAGTCCAGTAGGACCCCCACATCTGAGCCTCTCAAGTTTTCTTCACATTGTTCTGTTCTCTGAGACCTTGCTTCCAGCCTTGCTGCTTGCTAGGGTACCTTCTCCCCTGACTCTGTAAGACCTGCCACTAAAGCTGTCCCCCATGAAACATTTCCAGGCCTCTTCACACTAGTGTAGTCTTCTCTGTCCATTTGTCCTCAGCCAAATGTTATCAGCACCTCATTTAACCCCTCTCTGACTTTGACCCTTCTCTTGTGTCCTGGTCAGCTGAACATGGCTTCCGCAGTCTCAGTCTAGTCACTGGTGAAAATGTGAGGACAAGAAAGAGCTGAGGGCAGACCCCATACCTGCCACTGGGCACCTCTTTACAGACTAGATACAATTGCTTTCTTTTATCCACTAAACAAAATCATTTATAGAGCCTCCATTCTGCCAGGTACTGGGTTTGCAACAGTGAACACAACCTTACCTCTTCTTGTTTCTCTCCTCCACAATCCAGCCACATCAACTCTTCATAGTGCCCTCAAGCCCACCATGTTCCCTCCTGCCCAAGGGACTTGGTATATGTTCTTCTCTATTCCTGGAATATTCATACTCTCCATCTCTTCTAGCTCATTCATTCTAATCTTTCACAGCTCAACTTAAACACCAAATCTTCAAAGAGAGCTATCCTAGAACCATCACCAGCACCAATGCCTGATTCTTTTGCCCCTTGAGTTGACTATTTTCACTGAAATTCTAATCACGATTGTAACTATAATGATTAATTATTGTAATTAATTAATAATTACATTATAATAATTGCATGCCTAATTATTAATTAGTCAATTATTTAATGTTTATCCCACCCATATATGTAACTTGACTGCCCTATTTTCATTGCCTAGGACAAAACTTTACTTGGTCTATCTCCTATATTAAGTGTTTTTCTCAAATGTTCAGTGATCCTTCATTTGTTGCTCCAAACAGGTTGCCCAGGGCCAGTCACAGACAGTATCTGACACTGGTCTGGACTGGAGTCCCTTCCAAGAGGCCCAGAACCAATACACCAAGTGGCCAGCTTCAGACAAAAATGGAGCAGAACCAATAAGCTTCACAAGCAGCATATTCAAAGGGAGATCTGGGCAGACACCTAACCCTGCTAAGGCAAATTTCGCTTCACGTGGTCAGCACCTGTACAGCAGCTCACACGCCACGATTGGGTTTAGCCTCATAGTCAGCTAGCCTGAGGCTCAATCCAATGAATAAATAAGCCAATAGCAATTCAGACTCCATATAACAGGAGAGGACACATAACCCCCACAGGGGACATTCCTGGAACACCCAGCTCAGACTGCACTGCTGGACCCCAAAGGAAACCTACTACACGAGGCCATTCCATGAAGACTGTGAGTCATAGCAGATCTATGTAGTACATAGAAACAGACAAAAAGAAGCAGTAAAAATGGGGAAAGAAAGAAATAGGCTGCAAAAGAAAGAACAGAAGGAAGTATCAGGGGAAAAAAAGCTAAATAGAGGCAAGAAATTTATCAGATACAGAGTTCTAAGTAATGGTTATAATGATGCTCAAAAGTTTGAAGGGTAATATAGAAAACATAAAAAAGGACCTGTCAGAAATTAAGAACACAATATCGGAAGTAAAGAATGCCCTGAAAGGAATAAACAGTAGGGTAGATAAAGCAGAGGACTGAATCAGCAATCTGGAAGACAAGGTAAAAAAAATAAAAACCAAACACTTAATCAGAGAAGCAAAAATAAAAAAATATTTTTAAATGAGAATAGTTTAAGAATCCTTTGTGACAACATGAGGCATAACAATATCCACATAAAAGGGTTACTAGAAGGAGAAGAAAGAGAGCAAGAGTTTGAGAATCTATTTTAAAAAATAGATGACCAAAAACATCCATAATACATTAAAGGAAAAAGACACACAAGTCCAGGAAGCAGAGCCCCCAAACAAGATGGATCCAAAGAAGCCCACACCAAGACACATCATAATTAAAATGGCAAAATGACCAGTTGAAGACAAAGAGAGAATCTTCATTTTAAAGATTGTATTTATTTATTTTTAGAGAGGGAGGAAAGGAAGAAGAAAGAGAGGGAGAGAAACATCAGTGTGTGGTTGCCTCTCACATGCTCTCCACTGGGGACCTGGCCCACAATCCAGGCTGTACCCTGACTAGGACTCGAACCAGAGACCTTTTGTTTCACAGGCCAGAACTCAATCCACTGAGCTACACCAGCCAGGACAAAGAGAGAATCTTAAAAGCAGTGAAAGAAACACATTTAGTTACCTACAGAGGAGGTCCCATATGACTGTCAGATGATTTCCCAACAGAAACATTTCAGGACAGAAGGGATTGGCATGAAACATTCAAACTGATGAAAAGTAAGAACCTACAAGTAAAGATTATTTTACCCAGGGAGGCTATCATTTAAAATTAAAGGAGAAATAAACAGCTCCTGAGACAAGAAAAAGTGAAAGGAGTTTGTTACCACCAACATGGTATTATAAGAAATGTTAAAGAGCCTAGACAAAAACAGAGAAGAAGGATAAGGAAAAGGAGAAAGAGAAGAAAAATCAAGGAAGAAATCAAAAAGTGTCTGAAACCAATGAAAATGAGGACAAAAATCCAACATTAATGGGACATAGTAGAAACAGTCCTAAGAGGAGAATTCATAGTATTGAAAGGCTAGCTCGAGAAACAAGAATATCTCAAATAAACAATATAACTTTACATTTAAAGGAACTCAAAAGTAAAAATGAGCCCTGGCTGGTGTAGCTCAGTGGATTGAGCACAGGCCTGCGAACCAGAGGACCGCGGTTCAATTCCCAGTCAGGGCACATGCCTGGGTTGCAGGCCAGTTCCCTGCAGGCCAAGTCCCAGCAGGGGACACACAAAAGGCAATCATACATTGATGTTTCTCTCCCTCTCTCCTTCCCCTCTAAAGATACATAAATAAATAAAATATTTAAAAAAATTTTTAATTTAAAAATAAAAAATTAAAAAATTGAAATAAAAATGAAGCCCAAAGTGAGAAGAAAGAAGGACATAATAAAGATGAGAGCAGAAATAAACAAAATAGAGTGTTTAAAAAATACAAAAGATCAAGAAAGAGGAGGCAAAGTAAACCCACCCCATATACACCTTAGCCCAGGCCCTTTGCCTGGTCTGTATTGTGAATAGGGGGACATGGAAAAAAATACAAAAATCGATAAAATCAAAAGCTAGTTCTTTAAAAAGATAAACAAAATTGACATTTTAAACCAGACTCAGCAAGAAAAATATGACCCAATTAAGTAAAATCAGAAGTTAAAGGGAAGGAATGATTAACACAAAATAATGCAAAGAACTGCAAGAAAATATATAAACAACAATTTTCAAACAAATTGGAAAATATGGAAGAAATGGGTAAATTCCTGTAAACATACAATCTTCCAAAACTGAATCAAGAAGAATCAGAGATTCTGAATAGACAAATTAAAACTAGTGAAATTGAAGCAGTAATCAAAAAACTTCCATCAGATAAAAGTCCTAGACCAGATGGCTTCACAGGTGAATTTTACCAAACATTCAAAAAGAGCTAGCACCTATCCTCAAAAAACTCAAGAGGAAGAAAGACTCCCAAGCTCACTTTATGAGGCCAGCATTATCCTAATTCCAAAACCAGGTATAGACACTACAAAGAAGAAAACTACAGGCCAATATTCCCAATGAACATAGATGCTAAAATCCTCAGCAAAATATCAGCAAACCAAATACAGCAATGAATCAAAAAGATCATACACCACGATCAAGTGGGATTTATTCTGGTAACACAAGATTGGTACAATATCCACAAATCAATAAGCATAATATACAATATAAACAATATGAAGGATAAAATCACATGATCATATCAATAGATGCAAGAAAAGCATTTGATAAAATCCTCCACTCATTTATATAAAAACTCTCAGCTAAGTGGGAATAAAGGGACATACCTCAATGTAATAAAGGCTATATATGACAAACCCAACATTATAGTCAACTGGCAAGTACTACAAGCATTTCCTTTAAGATCAGGAACAAGACAGGGATATCAACTTTTACCACTCTTGTTCAACATAGTACTGGAAATCCTAGCCAAAGTAATCAGACAAGAAGAAATAAAAGGTATCAAAATTTAAAAGGAAGTAGTAAAACTATCATTATTTATAGACATGATACTGTGTATAGAGAACCCTAAAGATTCCACCAAGAAACTATGAGAACTGATAAATAAATTCAGCAAAGTAGCAGGATATAAAATAAATATTCAGAAATCAGTTGCATTTTATACACTAATAATAAACTATCAGAAAGGGAAACTGAGGAAACAATCCCATTTACAATTGCTACAAAAAGAATAACATACCTAGGAATAAATTTAAACAAGGATGTAAAAGACTTGTGCTTGGAAAATTATAAGACACTGAAGAAAGAAACTGAAGATAATACAAATAAGTGGAAACATATGCTGCACTCAGAGATAGGAACAATTAACATCATTAAAATGTCTATACTACTGAAAGCAATCTATAGATTCCACACAATTCCTTTCAAGATACTAATAGTGTATTTCACCCTGGCTGGTGTAGCTTAGTGGATTGGGTGCAGGCCTGTGAACCAAAGGGTCACTGGTTTGAATCCCAGTCAGGGCACATGCCGGGTTGCAGGCCAGATCCCCAGTGGGGAGGAGGGTGGCGCTCAAGAGGCAACCACACATTGATGTTTCTCTCCCTCTCCCTCCCTTCTCCTCTATCTAAAAATAAATAAATAAAATCTTTTAAAAAGATACCAATAGTGTATTTCATAGAACTAGAACAAATATTCCAAATATTTATGTGTAACCACAAAAGACCCTGAATATCAACAACGATCATGAGAAATAAGAACAAAGTTGGAGGAATCATGCTACCTGATACCAAACTATACTACAAGGCCAATGTAATCAAAACAGCATGAAACTGGCATAAACACAGACATACAGATCAGAGTTACAGAACAGAGAGCCCAGAAATAAACCCACACTTTTATGATCAGTTAATATTTGACAGATGAGGCAAGAACATACAATGGGGGAAAGACAGTCTCTTTAATAAATGGTGGTGAAAATATTAAACAGATATATGCAAAAAATAAAATTAGACTACTTTTTAATACCATACACAAAAATAAACTCAAAATGGATTAAAAACTTAAATGTTAGACTCAAAACCATAAAAATTGTAGAAATCATAGGCAGTAAAATCTCAGACATTTTTTATAGCAATATGTTTTCTGATATATCTCCTTGGGCAAGGGAAACAAAAGAAAGAATAAACAAATGGGACTACATTAAACTCAAAAGTGTATGCACAGCAAAGGAAACTAACAACAAAATAAAAAGACAATACATTGAATAAAATAACATGTTTGCTGATACATATAATAATGAGAATATCCAAAATTTACAAAGAACTTATAAAACTCACGACACACACATGCACACACACACACACACACACACCAAAAAAAAACCATCAAACAATCCAATGTAAAAAATGGGCAAAGGACCTGAATAGACACTTCTCCAAAGAGGTCATACAGATGGTCAATAGACATATGAAAAGATTCTTTTTTTAAATATATTTTATTGATTATACCATTACAGTTGTTCTATTCCCCCCCTTCATTCCCCTCCACCCGCACACTCCCTCCCCCACCATTCTCCCCCCCCTTAGTTTATAACCACATGTCTCAAGTTCTTTGGATTCTATATTTCCCCCACTATTCTCGCCCTCCCCCTATCTATTTTCTACCTACCATCTATGCTATTTTCTGTGCCTTCTCCCCTCTTCTCCCCCTCCCACCCCCCTGTTTCTAACCCTCCATGTGTTCTTCATTTCTATGGTTGCACTCCTGATCTAGCTGTCCTCTTGGTTTGCTTTTGTTTTAGGTGTGGTTGTTAATAACTATGTGTTTGCTGTCCTTTCACTGTTGATATTTTTCATCTTCTTTTTCTTAGATAAGTCCCTTTAGCATTTCATATAATAAGGGCTTGGTGATGATGAACTCCTTGAACGAGATTCTTAATGTTACTAATCATCAGAGAAATACCAATTAAAACCACAATGAGATACCACCTCATACCTGCCAAAATGTCTGTCATTAATAAAATGAACAACAAGTGCTGGGGAGGATGTGAAGCAAAGGAAACCCATGTGTACTGTTGGTGGGAATGCAGGCTGGTACAGGCACTGCAGAAAACAGTATGGAATTTTCTCAAAAAAGTAAAGAATGGAACTGCCCTATGATCCAGCGACTCCACCTTTGAGAATTTGTTTGAAGAAACCCAAAACATTAATTCAAAAGACTATATGTATCTCTATGTTCATTGCAGCATTATTTACAATAACCAAAATTTGGAAGCAGCCCAGTGTCCATCAGTAGGTAAATAGATAAAAAAAAAAAAAAAACAACTGTGGTACATTTACACAATGGAATACTACTTGACCATTAAAAAGAAGAAAATCTTACCCTTTGCAACAGTGTGGATGGATCTGGAGACCATTATGCTAAGTAAAATAAGCCAGCCAGAAAAAGACAAGTACCATGTGATTTCACTCATATGTGGAATCTAATAAACAAAATAAACTAACAAACAAAATAGAATGACTCATAGATAGAGAACAGCTGATTGCTGTCAGAGAGAAGGAGAATTAGGAGGCTGGGGGAATATGAGGGGATTAAGAGAAAAAAATCTCATAGACACAGCCATCGGCATGGTGATTACCAGAGGGGAAGTGCTTGGAGGAGGTAGATGAGAGTAAAGGTGAAATAAATGGTGATGGAAGGAGGCTTGACTTGGGATGATGAACACAATTCAATAAATAGATGATGTATTATAGAACTGTGCACTTGAAAACTATATAATCTTATTAACCAATGTCACTCAACAAAGTCAATGAAAAAAATAGTTAAATAAAATAAACAAAAATTATATTAAATTAAATAAATATGTTCAGTGATCCTTGGCTCTCTGCCAAGGGTGGTAAAGGCCATGGGAAACAAACAGAGAAAATAAGTTAAAGGAAACAAAGACTGTGTGTGGACAAAAATAACATTAAAAAAATGAAAACTTACCATTAATATCCTCAGAAATAGTTTTGCTTAAAAAAATGACATTTTATCTACAAAACAAGAAAGGTTGCTATAGTAAAAAAAAAAGAAAAAAGAAAAAAAAAACCAGAGACCAAAAAAGAACTCTTGTAAATTAAAGAGCAAAAAACTTTTAACTGACTAGAAATATTGGAAAATCATAAGAAAAACTCCCAAAAAGTGGGAAAGGGGAAACCTAAGTAGAAGAAAAAGAAGAAAGAAAAAATTAAGACTCAATTTAGAAGGTCCTTATGTGATTATAGGAGTTCCACCAAGAGAGTAGAAAGAAAACAGAGAGGAGGAAGTCATCAAAGAAATAATTCAAGAAAATTTTCCAGAACTAAAGGATAGGTATTTCCAGATCAAAAGACACAATTGAGTGTCTAATGAACGAAAATAGACCCACGCCAAGGCATGTCATGGTAAAGTTTAAAAAACTAAAAGCAGATTTTCCAGAAAGGGGAAAAAAGTTTTCATACAATAAAGAACAAGAATTGCTTTAGGCCTCTTGATTGCAACATTAGAAACTAAAAGGGAATAATTTTTTCAAAATTCTGAGGGAAAACTCTATCTGACCTCAATTTCTAAATCACATCAATTAATGGTGAGGGTATAATAAAAGCATTTTCAGAAGTGCCAGGTCCTCCCATGTTTGGTTTTTTAGGCAAATACTAGAGATTGTGATTCATCAAAAGAAAAGACTGTTGATGGGCACTTGGTCTGCTTCCATATCTTGGCAATTGTAAATAATGCTGCAGTGAACATAGGGGTGCTTATGTTCTAAAACAACTATGGGACATTTATACAATGAATGCTACTTGGCCATAGAAAAAAAGAAAATTTTACCCTTTGCAACAGTATGGATGGACCTGGAAAATATTATGCTAAGTGAAATAAGCCAATCAGAGAAAGACAAATACCATATGATTCCAGTCATATGTGGGCTCTAATGAATGAACTGAACTAACAATGAAAGTGGGGACAGACTCATAGATGGAGAGCTGATGACAGCTAGTGGGGCGGGGAACTTTAGGAGGTAGAGGGATTGAGCAAAAGGAGAAAGGACTCATGGACATGGACAACACTGTGGTGATTGCTGGAGGGAGGGGAGTAAAGGGTAATAAATGGTAATAAAAATACAATAAAGACTAAATTAAAAAGAGAGAAAAGACTAAACATAGAAAGAGATGGGAATGAGGGAACAGGGATCCAAAAAAGATGAGAGCACTCCCAAAAGTGATGGTGAAGGAAAACCAAGATCACACCTGCATCACAACCAGACCAAACTGCAGCAGGTCAGAATGTGTCAGGAGCAGATATTTCCAGAAAATGTAAAAGAATGCACCTCTGATGCACTGAAATATTGTGAGCAGATTTAGAGAACTGACAGAGGATTTGGGGGTTAAATTAGAGAAAAATAATATACAACCATTAATCAAATGGGAAAATGCAGACAGTTAATTTCAGGCCAAATCAAACCTTATGTAGGGAAAGAAAAATATTCATAATCATAGGTCACTCATAGTTCAGCTATAAATAGTATTTACATTATCATAACAATGTGAACATTGAATAATGATTTAACCAAATTTGTAAGTAAATTGAGAGCATGAGGAGATGGGAAATATGCATGTGTGTGAAAAATTTCAAAGTAGCAGTAGAAGCATGTTATTTAGTAATTTAGAGGTGAATATTTACTTCTGGGAAAGAAGAAATTAACAGAATGGAGTGACGAGTTGCAATTTCTGTAATAAACCTTATAAAACTTTTCAATCTAAGAGCACAACACCTAGATCCTCAGAGAAATGGCTAATTCCAGGGCTCAGAAAGGGTAGGTACAAGATGAGCTTGTTATGAAATAAAGGAAGGAAATAGTCAGAGAGTGAAAGGACATGTCACCAAGACACAGGAGCCAGCTTGAAGGGGCTCCCACTGGCCACTTCTGGAACAATCTTAACACCAAAATAAACAGGTACACTAATGTGTTATAAACCATGGAAATGAAACAGTTTATGAGCCTATACTGAAAATTGATAAATAACAAATCATAAATAAATACATAAATGAGGAAGAATGGAGGATGCTCCAATGCCAAAAGCCAACTGGTGAATGTGGAGGAAGTTCTAGAGTTATAAAATCATCATTACATAATTATCATGATAAGATTTGACCAGGCAATAATCATTGATGGATACCAATTCTAGGAGAAATTTTGATAAGAAGCAGGATATTTATGTGGCCATAACATGTCTGTCTACAGGCTGCTTATTAGTCATGGAGGTGGAGGAAGGAACTAATGCTATAAGGGGAGGAATAGGGCAACACCTTGACAGAGTAATTAAAATTAACAACAGCTATGAGGGACAGGTGAACAGTATGGGCTTCCAGATGTGAAACCTTGAAAAGAGCACAGATCTCCAGTACAGTAATCTGGTCATGTAGGTATAACTTCAATTTAATCAAAATGAACATTTGATTAAATAAGAAAAAAGGTATGTGAAAAGTACTGTATTCTTAAGAAATAAGACTTCTAGCCAAGATGGAGGCAAGATACACTTTGCCTCCTCGCATAACCAAATGAAGGATAAATGGGCTGCGGTGCTGGTGGGGGTCTCGGAGGCGGGCACTGGAGGGAAGCCATTGTCCCTCTTTGACCCCGCCCCCACATACAACGTCACAACTCAGCAACTGAGTGCCCTGCTCTGGTGAAAACCTAGGGCTCCGTTCCTGCTACTTAACAGGCACGAACAGCCCAAAAGATGGTGCAAGAACTCAAAGTCCCAGAGCCAATAACTCTAAGCGACCAACAGATTGCCAGCCTCTCAGAAGCCCAATTTAAAACACTATTTGTCAGGATGCTCACAGAATTGGTAGAGTACAGTCACAAATTAGAGGAACTTAGTCACAAATTAGAGGAACATATGAAGGCTAAACTAATTGAAATGAAGGGAGAGGTCCAGGAAACCAATAGCGATGGAAAGGAAAATGGGACTCAAATCAAGGGAGTGGACCAGAAGGAAGAACGAAACATCCAACCAGAAAATAGTAAAGAAACAAGAATTCAAAAAAATGAGGAGAGGCTTAGGAACCTCCAGGACATCTTTAAACGTTCCAACATCCGGATTATAGGGGTACCAGAAGGGGGAAAGAAACAGCCACGAGTGGAAAATGTATTTGAACAAATAATAAAGGAGAACTTCCCCAGTCTGGCAAAGGAAATAGATTTCCAGGAAATCCAGGAAGTTCAGAGAGTCCCAAAGAAGTTGGACCCAAGAAGGAACACACCAAGGCACATCATAATTACATTAGCCAAGACTAAAATGAAGGAGAGAATCCTAGAAGCAGCAAGAGATAAGGGGACAGTCACCTACAAAGGAGTACCCATCAGACTGTCAGCGGATTTCTCAAAAGAGACCTTCCAGGCAAGAATGGGCTGGAAAGAAGTATTCCAAGTCATGAAATCCAAAGCCTACAGCCAAGATTGCTTTATCCAGCAAAACTTTCATTTAGAATGGAAGGACAGATAAAGTGCTTCTCAGACAAGGTCAAGTTCAAGGAGTTCATCATCAACAAGCCCTTATTATATGAAATGCTAAAGGGACTTATATAAGAAAGAGATGATGAAAAATATTAACAGTGAAAGGACAGCCAACTCACAGTTATTAACAACTACACCTAAAACAAAAGCAAACCAAGAGGACAGCTAGATCAGGAGTGGAACCATAGAAATGAAGAACACATGGAGGGTTAGAAACAGGGGGGTGGGAGGAGGAGAAGGGGGGAGAAGGCACAGAAAATAGATGGTAGGTAGAAAATAGATAGGGGGAAGGGCGAGAATAGTGGGGGAAATATAGAATCTAAAGAACTTGAGACACGTGGTTATAAACTAAGGGGGGGGAGAATGGTGGGGGAGGGAGTGTGCAGGTGGAGGGGAATGAAGGGGGTAATAGAACAACTGTAATGGTATAATCAATAAACTATATTTAAAAAAAAAGAAACCTTACAGGCAAGAAGGGGCTGGAAAGAAGTATTTGAAGTCATGAAAGGCAAGGACCTACATCCAATATTACTCTGCCCAGCAAAGCTATCATTTAGAATGAAAGGGCAGATAAAGTGCTTCCCAGGTAAGGTCAAGTTAAAGGAGTTCATCATCACCAGGATCTTATCATATCAAATGTTAAAGGGACATATCTAAGAAAAAGATGATCAAAAATATAAACAGTGAAACGACAACCAACTCAGAACTATCAACAACTGAACCTAAAAAAACAAAAACGAAAACAAACTAAGCAAACACCAAAATCACAGAAACAGGAACAGAACCACAGAAATGTAGATCACATGGAGGGTTATCAGTGGGGAGGGGGAGAATGGGGGAAAAGGTACAGGGAATAAGAAGCATAAATGGTAGTACAAAATACACAGGGAGAGGTGGGGGAATGCTGGTGGGAGGAGAGTACAGGGTGGAGGGGTATAAAGGCGAGAGAAAAAGTGGGACAACTGTAATAGCATAATCAATAAAATATATTATAAAAAGAAATGTCAATGTCATAAAAACCAAAGAATGACTGTGAAATATTCTAAATTAAAAGACACTAAAGAAATATAACAGCTAAACGCAATACCTGAGCCTACACTGGATTCTGCACTGGAGGGGAAATGCCATAAAGGACATTATCAGATCAACTGATAAAGTCAGAATATGGACAGTAGATCAGATAAAATTACTGTGTCAGTGTAAGTTGTAAATGCAATGTAATGTTGATAACTGTGCTGCAGTTATATAATAGAGTACCTCTATTCTCATGAAATACCAAAGTATTTAGGGGTAAAGAACCATGATATATGTAGCTGACCATCAAATGGTTCAGGAGAGAGAGGGAGAAAGAGTGAAAAGGAGAACATGGCTTAAAATAAATAGGTTTAAAATGTTACCAATAAGTTCATCTGTGTATATGGATGTTGCTTATTCTATTTTTATATATTGGAAAATATTGTCAGATAATAGGTTAAAAGAAACTAAACACATTTTGATGCCTACCATTTTTAAATTTAAAAAATAACACAACCAACACTACGTATTCACCTTAAGAAATAGAATGTTGCTAATGTAGTTGAAAATCATATTGAGCAACCTGAGTATTGAATATGTTATTTGGGGAAAACTAATAAAGCACAAATTCCACAGAAATAGATAAGATGTAGATCAGCTACATAAAGAAACACAGTTCAGTGTCCCTCTTTACATTATTTTCTACCTAGGGCCTGCTAATATGTGTTCACAATGCTTGGCCCCAGTGATGTGAAAAACACAAAAGTATAGTTACAAATATTATGTTATTACTATAAGAAAATATACAAGACTGAATTTTATTTTCTGCTATATAAATTCTTATATTTTCCAAACTTTCTCTAATGAGCATATATTTACTATAAAAATAGTTGCAATTATAAAAATTAGCCTGTATAATTTTGCATGTATCGTATCATCACCATCAATAACACTGTAGACAAGAGAATGAAAGGGAATATACCAAAAATGATTATTTCTGAGAGGTGAGACCGTGTTTATTTTCATCTTTCAATGCTTCCATATTTTTCTAACAAGTGATACAATAATAAAACACCAATTTCCTTTTCCATCAATAAGAGAGTTATAAATGAGGTCCTTGGACAGATTGAGCGAAAAGGAAAAAGGACTCATGGACATGGACAGCAGTGTGGTGATTGCTGTGGGGAGGGGATGTAAGAGGACTAAATGGTAATGGGAAAAATATAATAAAGATAAAAATAATCATAAATGAGGTCCTCACCTCTATGTACCAAAATCAATTCCAAAAATTTTGAAGAGTTAATGTTTGAAATTGTACAAAACTTGAAGAATGCAAAAATTAAATCTCTTGAAAGAGATAGCTTTCTAAACTTAAAAATACTAAGAGAAATACTAAAAGAAATCACACAAAGGCATTGCTATATTAAAATTCTGTAAAGCACAAAGTCAGAATAGCATCTCAAGCCGAGGATGCAACTCACGCTCTGAAGGAAATGCTAACAGCAATCCTTCAGCCAGCTGGACTTAATCTGCCTCCAGTCCCTTCTTTTTGGTGGCTCAGACTGGCCCCTGGTTATTCATTTCCATTGCCACCTTTCCTGTAAAACAATCTTAAGTGTTCTAGTGTAACAGTCACCTTTCTTAACCTTGACATAAAGCAATTCTAATTCTTAACATTCTCCATCACCCATCTTTTCTTCCTGCCTCTCCAGAGATGAAAGCCAGAGAACAACAATATCCCCCCCTTTATCCCTCTGCCTGGCAGAAGGCAAGAGGCTTCTCCATCCAGCTTGGCCAAGAACCCCTACAGAAGGACCAGTGTGGCTGTCCCCTCTCCAGGATGGTGTCTTTGTCTGTGGTTGCTTCTCCATCCCCGGCAGCAAGACAGACCATCTGTTGATCTCTACCACCAGCTGCCATCTCATCTTGGCTTCCTCTTCTCCCCTGAGAATTCCTGATTTTGAGGCACATGGTATTCTCTCCTGTCCTTGCTCAGCCTGGGTCCTTATCTTGAGGGAGCTGTCACATCTCTTCCCTACGCTTAGCATCACCCTGGTTTTCCCAAGGGGACTGAGGTCTGTAGCCCTCCCTAAACGAGTTTCCTTCTGTCATATATGCCATCACATAGGCCTATAGAATAGAGAGTGCATCCTGGAAAGCATCTGACACAGCTCACTAGGGACACACAGCTTCCAGCAGGAGGAAAACAGATCCTAGGACTGTAAGTCCCAGGAGATCTTCATTTCAATTCCCCATATAGAGTCTCAAACATGTGAATCATGCCCAAGGTGGAAATCTTACCTTGGTATAGTTTCCTGGAGAGAAAAAATACATGCATACACACACATACACAGAGTTGTGAGTACATGAAACAGAATTTATTCTTTTATTATTATGTATTAATTATTATATTATTTTCCATATAAACCTACTTTTGCCCCACCTTGTGTGTGTGTGTGTGATGTTCATTTAGATAAAACTCTTTTTTCCACCTAGTCTCCACATTTTAAAATCAGATACATCCTGTCAGGGTCTGGAATAAATGCCATCTCTAGAAAGTCTACTCTGTCTTTGAGATAAATGTGATTGTACCTCCTTCTCATATCCCTTAGTTCTGTATTTATACATCTCCTGGGCAGACCAGATGCTGTTCATTCCCTGCTATAATGCCCATCATCCCCTCCCATTCTCAGCCTGCCGCTGAGGCCTCAGGGGATGAAGTCTCAGCTTGGTCAACTTACAGCATGAACAGATTTGACCCAAGTGAAGCTGCTTGCAATTAAAAGCCCTAGAAGTAATAACTCTGTGAATTGCTTCTAGCTGGTTGACTGAATAATATTTCTACCCAGACCACACAGTTCCATTGTCCAGAGCTCTCAGTGCCCTGCATCTCTGCTCTCTCCATCATGATGGCCTGCACCAGGCCCAGGACATGTGAGCCTGGCATGGTTCTTATAACATGAACAAGTTACTCACACAGCTCATGTTTCTTCTTCCCCTCATTTTAGGTCAGGTCCCTAGAAGTAGAACCTAAGATGGGGATTCTTGGGCAAGTGATATGTTTGGGAAATGCTCTCAAGAGAAACCTGAGAGTGACAAGTATGAGAAGCAGGAGGGGGCAGGGCAAGAAGTTCAGCAAGAATGTTGGGGAAATCTCACCAAAATCCAATCCCTGGGGAGCCCTGGGGCATCAAGCACCCAGAGGCAAAGGGGCTAGTCTGTTAGCCTCCTCCATTGATTAGCCATTGGACAAGATGCCCCCTCAGGGGCAGGACTTATAACCTCCCACACCTCCAGCTTCCAGCAATCAAGGGCCCACCTCCAGGCAAGAGTACAGGGGGGGAGCTGTTAATAGCCAACACCCACAGCACTTAGGAGATGAGTGCACCATCCAGTATAGGGGATCTGAGTAAGATACCAGCAACATCTGTCACACCCCCTGCTACAGAGTGATTGTTTGTGTCCCCCAATTCATGTTAGGGTCCTAATTGCCAATGTGATGGTGTTTGGAGATGGAGCCTTTGAGAGGTACTTGGGTTTGAATGAAGTTATGGGATCGCAGCCCCCATTGTGAGACTGGTGCCCTTATAATTCTCTTGGTAATGTGTGCATACAGTGAGAAGACAGCTATCTACAAACCAGGACATGGGTCCTCACCATCACCTCACCATGCTGGCACCTGGACCTCAGACTTCCAGCCTCCAGAAATGTGAGAAATCAGTGTCTCTTGTTTAAGCCATCTAGTCATAGAACCATGTTATGGCAGCCCTAACTGATTAGGACATCCCTTTTTTTCTCTACAGCACATATTTTTTAACAGGTCCTTCACTATTCCGCTTTCACTTTTCTCTAAATCCTTCATAGTTGGTCATGAACACAATCATTTAATTCCAGTTTTGATCAACCACGTTGAATGCCTAGACTACTTGCTTCCACGATTAGGCAAGGGGTTATTTTAAATTTTCACCACAAAATTTCAGAGACCACATACTCTTGTTTCTTTATTTCAAAAATGAGGAAACTAAGGCACCAATAGGACTTACTTTTTCCAGCAAATTCTGGAGCAAAAAGAAGCCTGAGACTGCCTAACTTTCAGGCAAGAGCTCCTCTGCCATCCGTCTATTCCTCCTTGTGTCATTGCATTATAACTATTTTGCTAAGATTTTCTAATTAATCATTATTGGAAGTGATTATTAAATTCAATGCTTGGGGAAAAAGTTGCATGCCAGGAATAGTATTCCCTCCTGTGGTTTATGTCTTAGATGAGGACATGGAGTTAAGCCAGATATAGAACCTACTTAAGCCTTACAAAGTTTTAAACCAAACTTGAACCTTCTGGAGTTCATTTATTTATTCTTGGCAACTAGCAGCTTCCTGATTCTTGGAAAGTTGCTGGCTCATTTAAAAGAAAATCTCAAGAGATTTTTTGTGCATTGAGTAGATTCTACAAAACAATTTTTTGAAGTGTAAAATGTAAATAAATAAGAAACCAAAGACTAGAATTCTAAAATACATGTGGATGTGATCCTTAACGGAACAACACACTAGGCAAAGTGCATAACTGTTTCTTGTGCCCTAAACACTGCAGATAGCCTTGAGCTCAGCAAAACCCAAACATGTGGAATTTTCCCTTTGTCTGGAACTTTCCTTAACTATGTGATGACTTAGTTTAGTGGCAAAGGGCACCAGAGCAAGCCTAGCTGGAGATCAACCCATTTCACTCTATCCTCAAGTATTTATCTTGCAATATGCACTATAAGTGAAGGTTCTTTCTGCTTTCAAATCCAAACTAGTCCAAATAACCTGTCATGAAATCAGAGTGAAAACGTTGTTATCCAATCTCATGACCATTGAGGGACAATTAGGAAAACTGCTTTTCCTAAAGGCATAATACTCTGAAGATTAAACACCATGGAAGAGGGGACTCCTTAGAATACAAGTGATTTTTTTGACAAAGATAAAACATTTTTGCTTCTTATTTGGCCTTCAGTCATCTAGATGGTCAGCTGGTCTCCACCTTGGTCCACATTGCCCTCTCTCCTAACCCAAGTTCAGCTCAAGGCTTTTTAATATTTCTCACCTCTCTGCTGTATAGTATTGGGCTGGCCAAAAAGTTCATTCTGCTGTTTCCTTAAGCTGGCTTTAGAAGTGCTTAGTTGTCTTTAACTTCATTAGAAAGAGTTTTGTTAGATTGTATTGTGATAGCTTTCTCATCAGCCTGTATTTAAAAAATTTATCAAAATCGGTGAATCTTTGTGTAGCCATTTTAATATTGAAGAGGGAAGAAAACAAGAAACATTTTTGGCATATTATACTTTATTATTTCAAGAAAGGTAAAAATGCAACTGAAACACAAACACAAAAAGATTTGTGCAATGTATGGAGAAGGTGCTGTGACTGATTGAATGTGTTGAAAGTGGTTTGTGACGTTTTGTGCTGGAGATTTCTCACTGGACAATGCTCCACGATTGGGTAGACCAGTTGAAGTAGATAGTGATCAAATCCAGACATGAATTGAGAACAGTCGACGTTATAGCATGCAGGACATAGTTGACTTACTCAAAATATTGAAATCAAGCATTGGAAATAGTTTTCACCAGCTTAGTTACGTTAATCACTTTGATGTTTGGGTTCCACAGAAGTTAAGTGAAAATACCTTCTCGACCATATTTCTGCACGCATTTCTCTACTGAATTGTCACAGAAATGTTCAATTTTTTAAAACAAACTGCAATGGGCAATGTGAAAACTGGGTACTTTACAATAATGTGGAACGGAGGAGATGGTAGCACAAGCAAAATGAACCACACTAAAAGCCAGTCTTCATCCAAGGAAGATGATGCTGAGGGTATAATGGGATTGGAAGGGAATCCTCTATTATGAGCTACTTCTGGAAAACCAAGTGATGAAATCCAACAAGTACTCCTCCCCATTAAGCCACTGAAAGCAGCACTTGATGAAAAGCATCCAGAATTAGTCAACAGAAAACACATAATCTTCCATCAGAATAATGCAAAACCACATATTTCTTTGATGACCAGACAAAAACAGTCACCGTTTGGCTGGGAAGTTCTGATTCATCCTCTATATTCACCAGGCATTGCACCTTCAGGTTCCCATTTATTTCAGTCTTTAAACATTGTCTTAATGGTAAAAATATCAATTCCCTGGAAGACTGCAAAAGGCACCTGGAACAGTTCTTTGCTCAAAAAAAGAAAAAAGTTTTAGGAAGATGAAATTATGATGTTGCCTGATGTTGCCTGAAAATGGCAGAAGATAATGGAACAAAATGATGAATATATTGTTCAACAAAGTTATTGGTGGAAATGGGGGCTTCCAGACAAGATGGGAGATACACTTCATTTTTTTGCACAACCAAAAGAAGGATAAAAACCAATTTAAAAACAAAAATCAATCAGAACTTCCAGAAAATCAAACCATAGAGAGTCCAACAACCAAAGAGTTAAAGAAGAAACATTCATTCAGAGACCGGAAACCAGGGTGGAGAGGACAAGTGGAAAAGTAGTGGCTGGCAGACTGGGTGGTCCCACGTTCATGTGCAGGTAAGCTTGGAGGACAACTGGGGAACAAGACAGACCATGCAACCCAGGATTCCAGGGCATGAAACTAAAGCTTTGAAACCTCTGGATGTAAAAACCTGTAGGGGTTGTGGTAGTGGAAGAAACTCCAAGTCTCACAGAAGAGTCTGTTGGAGGGACCTACAGGATCCTAGAATATACACAAGCCCACCTACCCATGAATAAGCACCAGGGAAGTACCTTAAAGGGCACAATCTGCTTGTGGGAAGCAGGAGAAGTGACTGAAAGCAAGGGTGAGAGCCAAGCAAGTGGCACTGTTCCCTCTCTGAACCCTCCCCCACATTCAGCACCACAACACAGTGCAACATGGGTTGTCCCACCCTGGAAAATACTGAAGTCTCCTTCCATTAAAAAATTACAGGTGCACTAAGACAAAGAAATATGGCCCAAATGAAAGAACAGATCAAAACTTCAGAAAAAGAACTAAGCAACGAGGAGATAGCCAACCTATCAGCTGCAGAGTTCAAAACATTGGTAAGCAGGATGCTCACAAAAATTATTGAGTATGGACACAAAATAAAGGAAGACATGAAGGCTATGCAAAGTGAAATAAAGAAAAATACACAGGAAATCAAGAATGAAGGGAAGAAAACTGGGACTCAAATCAATGATTAGGAATAAAAGGAAGAGCTAGACATTCAATCAGAACAGAATGAAGAAACAAGAATTCAAAAAAATGAGAAGAAACCAAGAAACCTCTAGGACAACTTTAAATGTTTCAACATCTGAATAATAGAAATGCCAGAAGGAGAAGAGAAAGAAAAAGAAATTGAAAACTTATTTGAAAAAATAATGAAAGAAAAATTTCCTAATTTGGTGAAGCAAATAGACATGCAAGTCCAGGGAGCACAAACAGTCCCAATAAGTTGGAACCAAAGAGGGTCATACCAAGACACATCATAATTAAAATGCCAAAGGTTAAAGATAAAGCGAGAATCTTAAAAGCAGCAAGAGAAAAGCAGAGAGTTACCTACAAAGAACTCACCTACAAAGGAGTTTCCATAAGACTATAAGCTGATTTCTCAAAAGAAACTTCTCAGGCAAGGAGGGACTGGCAAGATATATTCATGTAATAAAAAGCAAGGATCTGCATCTAAGATTACTCTATCTAGGAAACCTATCATTTAGAATTGAGGGGAAGATACAGTGCTTCCCAGACAAGGTAAGTTAAGGTAAAGTTAAAGGTAAAGTTAAAGGAGTTCATCATCACCAAGCCCTTATTATATGAAATATTAAAAGGACTAATGAAAAAGAGAAGACCAAAACTATAAATAGTAAAAGGACAACAAACACAACCATCAACAACTGAATCTAAAAACAAAAACAAAAACAAAACACACTAAGCAAACAACCAGAACAGGAACAGAATTAGAGATATGGAAGCCACATGGAGGCTTATCATCTGGGAGGGGAATAGAGGAGAATCAGTAAAAAGGTACAGGGTACTGGGCAGAGGTGGGCAAAGGGGAAAAATTATGATATTACAACTGTAATATCATAATCAATAAAATATACTTTAAAAAAGAAACGGGCAGATCTGGTGTCAGGTGAGAGCTCACTTCCTGGCTTGTAGAGAGCTGTCTTCTCTCTGTATCCTCACAAGGCAGACAGAGGTGGGCTAACTCTATTCCCCATTTTACAAAGACAATAATCTTATCAGGGGCTCCACTTTTATGGCCCAACTACCTCCCAAAGGCCTTACCTCCTAATTTATCACATTAGAGCTTCCCCATATGAATTTGGGAGAGACACACTCAGTCCATAGCAGATATCCTCCACCTGAGCTGTTAATCGAACACTTGGGTGTGGATGTAGCCTCTGAGGTGAGCATAAAGCTAGTAGATCACACATAATATGCAATAGGATATAATAGTATGTAGCATCCAAGAAAACTTTGAAAAAGAACAATAGCAAGGGAGGAGTTCACCTTGGAAGATGTTAAAACATACTGTAAAACTAGCTTAAAAAATTCTAGTATAGTTCCTAATAAAACAAAATAGGTAGCATAGGCATAAATAACAACTTCATTTGTGATCAGTAAATGGCACCAGGTCGCATAATTGGTTAGTTATTTGAAAAATCTAATTAAGTGCTGAGGCAGAAGCAGTTAGTGCTTACTAAATATTTTAGGGGGTCTGGCCCCCAGTTGGAAGTGAAAGACTGAATGGTGAAACTATAGGCAAAGCAGCCTGGGTCCCTGAGTCAACACTCAGAGGTGTATAACTCAGGAATGATCCTGACCCGTACTGAGCTTAACATCTGGGACAATTAAGACTTTATTGCGTTAAGGCATTGAGATTTTAGGGTTTGACAGTTGTAGTAGCCAATGTTAATTATCTCAGATACAACACCTTCACACTTTATAGCACATATCAAAATCAAAATAGATTCTAATTAGAATAAAACAAAATATTAAAATCTGGAAGAAAATCAAGATAAATGTTTTTTCAATTGCTGGATGGGGTTTTATAGGCCTAAAGGCAATAGAAGAGATTATAAAAGCAAAAAAAAATGTAGTTTAACTGCATAAAAATGTTTAAATTCTGTTTAAAACATATTTGAATTTAAAAACAGAATTGAATAACAAATGAGAAGAGAATACTTGCAGCAAATATGATAAAGGGTTAATGTCCTTAATATACTGTATAAAGAGGAGGCCAGGGAGAGACAAAGGATCATCTGAAGCAAAGCTTTAATCATAGCTGTCTTGTCCTGATACCCAAAATGTTTCTGAGTTCCATGTCTGCCAATTGGTGTGCGATCTGTACATGCAAACTGTATTTAACATTGGCTCAAACCCAACCTCATTAGTAGAGACAATCTGTCACAAAGAAAAGATCATTATAATGCTTCATGCAGCCAAATGTCCGTGATGTTTCTAGTATGTGCTATTGGAAGTTCTCCATGTGGTTTCTCCCCTCTGTTGGTGCAAGAAATTTAGAGCTGGTTATGCTCCAGCCCCACTCCTTGGGAGCTCAAGAGTAATGGCTAGATTGTCCACAGGAATAGAGCTGGAGCAGACAGTGAAGAAATTTGAGGCCATTTAAAAAAAATAATTCTGCTGGTATTCATTTGGTCATTAAAGTACATTATTGAGCCTATGACCTGGTGCTAGTCACTTTCTATGCATTACCTTATTTAATCCTTGCAACAACCTTACGCTTAGGTATTTTTAGCCTCTTTTTCAAATAATGAAACTGAGGTAAAATTGGTGAAATAATTTGGCCAAAATTATCCAAGGAACTGACAGAGCCAGAATCTGGAGCACAGTGCATCTGATTGGAAGGACACATACCTGACCCCCACTTACACTGCAGTGGATAGATACTGAGGCAAAGATAGGACTTCTGCTGCTAGCTATGTCCTGTCCTAAAACAACTAAGAAAAACCCAGATAAAATGAAATAATAGTTACAAGATACTGCATATCAAAAAGAAAAAAACAGTGATCCGTGTGAGAATGGATACAAGTCCTGTGATTGTCCCACCTAACTTCCCAGAGAGATCCCAGGCCACATTGCAGGCAAGGGGAACCCAGGCAGCACCCAGAAGCAATCACCTGGCAGGCATGCCAAAGTCACTAAAATTCCCAGGCCAGGGACTGGAAAATAGAGAGCTACCCATAGAAAGAGGGCTCTGGAGATCAGTAGAAAGTCCTCTTTGAGTCTTTAGCTAAGTTCTGATCAGTATATATATACATGTGGAAAAAATCCAAGACCAAAGGAAAAAATCAGAGGAAAAAAATCCTGGAGCTCACACAAGAACAATTGAAAAACAATTCTTGTTTTCAATTGCCAGATTTGAAAACCTCAGAATTCATGGGCATTGGGTAAAGTACTAAGAAAGATTTTGTCCAATTTGGGAGACAGAATTAGCCCTAAAGTAAATCTGTTCTGGTTCAGCCTTAGCTTAAAAGTAAGACCTGAAAAAATCAAACTGTTCCTAAGTAACTTAGCTGCATCTCAGAATAAAGTTTGAGAATTTTATAGAAATGAAAAAATATATGCAGCATCCAACAAGGTAAAATTTACAATGTCTGACATCTAATTAAAAAATTAGGTATGGAAGTTGTAGGAGAACACAATACATAATAAGGAAAAAACTAATCAATTAAAACTGATCCAGAAATGACACAGATGATAGAATTAATAGACAAGGATATTAAAGTAGTTATAACAGCATTCCATATGTTCAAGTAGTTAAAGGAAAGATTGAACATGTTTAATAGATATAAGGAATTTATTTTTAAAATTACCCAAACCATATGTCTAGAGATAAAAGGAAACCACAATGTCTGGTATGAAAAATAAACTCTTTAGAACTAGACACTGTAGAGAATAGAATAATGAACTCAAAGACACAGCAATAGAAACTATCCAAAAAACATACTGAGAGAATAAAGACTGGAAAAGGGACTTCCGGCCAAGATGGGAGCGTAGGTGGAAACACTGTGCCTACTTGCACAACCAAGTTTGAAGAAAACAAAGTTTTAGTAACAAAAACGTAGCCAAAACACAGAAAATTGAACTGTACAGAAGTCCAACAACAACGAACCATTCATCCAGACAGGTCAGAAGGGCGGAGTCAGCTGCAGAGAGGGATCGGGCTGGAAAGATCGTTCGGTACCGACTCAGGAGCATAGGTGGCAGCAGATGGTGGATCCCAGGCGTGGGGTGGCAATGGGAGGACCCAGTGAGGGCATAGGGTGGCTGGTTGACCCTGGTCACACATTTGCATCCAGATAAACCAAGCGAAGGAGCAAACAGTGAGACAGACCGCTCAGGCTAGGGCCCCAGCAACTGGAATTAGAGCCTGAAAGCACCAATTGGAAAGACTTTTGGGGTCGAGGTGCAGGCAGAGGCTTCCAGGCTCACAGAGAGTTTGTTGGAGAGACCCACAGGGTCCTGGAGGGTACACAAGCCCACACACCTGGGGGGCCGACACCAGAAGGGCCCAATTTGCTTCTGGGAGGCTGCAGAGGGGACAGAAATCTGAGAGAAAGCAGAGCAAAGTGCCATTTGTTTCCCTCTCCGACCATGCCCCTCCATGTACAGCATCAGAACCCAGCGACTGGGTCACCGTGCCCTGGTGAACACCTAAGGTTCCATCCTTCATACATCACTGGTGTGAACAGGCCAAAACATTATGGCTCAAGAACAGCTGAAAGCCCCAGAACCTATCATTCTAAGTGACCAAGAAATAGCCAGCCTTTCAGATGCACAGTTCAAAATACTGGTGATCAGGATGCTCACAGAATTGGTTGACTTTAGTCACAAATTAGAGGAGCAAATGAAAGCTAAACTAATTGAAATGAAAGGAAATGCACAGGAAACCAATAGTAATGGAAAGGAAACTGGGACTCAAATCAAGGGAGTGGAACAGAAGGAAGAAAGAAACAACCAAACAGAAAAGAAGGAAGAAACAAGAATTCAAAAAATTGAGGAGAGGCTTAGGAACCTCCAGGATATCTTTTAAATGTTCCAACATCCGAATTATAGGGGTACCAGAAAGCGAAGAGGAACAGCCACGAGTGGAAAACGTATTTGAACAAATAATAAAGGAGAACTTCCCCAGTCTGGCAAAGGAAATAGACTTCCAGGAAATTCAGGAAGCTCAGAGAGTCCCAAAGAAGTTGGACCCAAGAAGGAACACACCAAGGCACATCATAATTACATTAGCCAAGATTAAAATGAAGGAGAGAATTCTAGAAGCATCAAGGGATAAGGGGACAGTCACCTACAAAGGAGTGCCCATCAGACTGTCAGCTGACTTCTCAAAAGAGACCTTCCAGGCAAGAAGGGGCTGGAAAGAAGTATTCCCAGTCATAAAAAGCAAAGACCTACATCCAAGATTGCTCTATCCAGCAAAGCTTCCATTTAGAATGGAAGGGCAGATACAGTGCTTCTCAGATAAGGTCAAATTCAAGGACTTCATCATCACCAAACCCTTATTATATGAAATGTTAAAGGGACTTACCTAAGAAAAAGAAAATAAACAATATGAACAGTGAAAGGACAGCCAACTCACAGCTATTAACAACCACACCTAAAACAAAAGCAAACTAAGAGGACAGCTAGATTGGGAGTGGAACCATAGAAATGGAGATCACATGGAGGCAACAGGGGAGTGGGAGGAGGAGAAGGGGGAAGAAGGTACAGAGAATAAGTAGCATAGACGGTGGGTAGAAAATAGACAGGGGGAGGGCAAGAATAGTATGGGAAATATAGAATCTAATGAACTTGTGACACATGGACATAAACAAAAGGGTGGGGGAATGCTGCTGGGAGGGGAGTACAGGGTGGAGGGGTATAAAGGCGAGAGAAAAAGTGGGACAACTGTAATGGCATAATCAATAAAATATATTTTAAAAAAAGAAAAAAGAAAAAACTAAGATGTCAGCTCTCATCACATTCAACATTGTACTAAATATTCTAGCCAGTGAAAAAGCAATTGAAGAGAAATAAAAGGTCTACATATTGAAAGGGAAGAGATAAAAACTCTCTTTATTCGCAAACAAGATGGTTACAGAAAATCCTATGTAATCTACAAAAGTTACTAGGACAAATAAATGAATTTAGCAGTATTTCAGTACAAAAAATCAGTTAATAAATATAAATTTATTTATTTAAAATATTAATGCATAACCAGAAATTGAAATTTAAAGACGTATTTTATCCCCACAACATCAAAAATATAAATTACAGCTTCAGAGCCCATAAATAGATGAATGGATTTAAAAAGTGTGGTACAGGCCCTGGCTGGTGTAGCTCAGTGGATTGAGCGCGGGCCTATGAACCACACGATCGCGGTTCGATTCCCAGTCAGGGCACATGCCTGGGTTGCAGGCCAGTTCCCAACAGGGAACTCATGACAGGCAACCATACATTGATGTTTCTCTCCTTCTCTCCTTTCCTTCCCCTCTAAAGATAAATAAATAAAATCTTTTTAAAAAGTGATAAAAAAAAAAGTGTGGTACATCTGCACTATGGAATACTACACAGCAGAAGGAAAGAAGAAACTTCTACCTTTTGTGACAGCATGGATGAAACGGAAGAATATTATACTACATGAAAAGCCAGTTGGTGAAAGACAAATACCATATGACCTCATTTATAAGAGGAATCTAATGAACAAAATAAACTAATGAGCAAAACAGAACCAAAGACATGGAAACATGGAACAGACTGACAGCTGCCAGAGGACAGAGGGGAAGAGGGTAATGGTGAAAAGAAGGGGGAGAGATTAGTCAAAAAACATGTATGAATGACCCACGGACATGGACAAAAGTGTGGCCTTGACTATGGGAGTGGGGAATGGGCTGGGCAAAGAAGGACAAACAGGAAAAAGTAGGGACAACTGTAATAGAATAAATTAGAATAGTTTTAAAAATGACTCAGATTATTAACATTGTAAAAACTAGTTACCTTGGGATTTTTAAAACTTAATATCTAACTAATAAAAATACCTGGAAGCAAAAATATATATTACATATTACTTAGGAATGAAGTAATCCTTTATCCTGAGGATTACTTTAGGACATCCTTTAGGAATATCGGTAATCTGATAAAAGATGTGCAATACCTATACACTGAAAATTATAGGTCTTTCAGTCAAGACAGCAGCTGAGGCAGTCATAGCTCACCTCTTCTCAAACCACATCAAAATTACAACTAAAATATAGAACCATCACTCAGCAACATCAGAAATTGGGCTGAATGGAAGTCTCACAACAATGGAATTATGAAACCACATCCATCCAGACTGGTAGGAGGGGGCACAGACGTGGAATGGACTGGTCCCACAGCCACGTGGATAAAAATTCAGGAGGGATATCTCAGGAGTAAAGAGTCCCACACCCACAACAGACCCCTCAGCCCAGGGTTCCAGCGCCAGGAAGATAAGTCCCCACAACTTCTGGCTGCAAAAACCAGCGGGGATTGAGTTGGTGGAAGAAACTTCTGGAGCCCCAAGAAGTTCCTCTTAAAGAACCCACACACAGACTCACCTACTCAAATTCACTCCCTCTGAGCTCCAGCATCAGGGTGGCAGCTTGAAAGGCAGTAGTGGTAGATGGGGAAAAACTGGAGTATCTGGCATCAAGGTGAGCAGAGGCCATAAGCCCTTTCCCCACAGAGCCAGGCAAGCTGTCATATTGGGTGATCACTTTGTAAGGTATATAAATGTCTAATCACTATGCTATATACCTGAAACTAATATAATATTATATGTCAACTGCAATGGTAACTTAAAAATATTTAAATTCATGTAAGTCAAAGAAGCTAAAGTAACTAAAACAACTTTTTAAAAGAAGTTACAGAACTTATATGACCAGATTTTCAAGACTTCCACAGGTACAATAATTGAAATATGTGCTATTGATGTAAAGACAGACAAATACATCAATTTAGCAAAGTAGAGCCCAGAAATAACCCATGTGATCATATGGGTTATGATCATATGATCAACTGATTATCAAGAAAGGTACAAATGTAATTAAGTGTGGAAATGGTAGCTTTGTCAACAAATGATTCTTAAACAACTGAATATCATATGACCAAAAAAAAAGCCACACTTCATATCTCACACTACCTGCAAGAATTAACTTAAAATGGACCATAAACCTAAATGTAAACTTAAAACTATAAAACTTCTAGAATAAAACTGAGAAAAAGTTCTTTATGAATTTAGTTTAAGGAAAGATTTTTTTGATACAGCACAAAAAGAACAACCTATAAAAAGATAAAACTGATAAATTGGACATCATCAAATCTAAGAAATTTTGTTCTTTGATAGACATTGTTAAGAGAAAGAAAAACAAGCCAGTCTGGGAAACAGTATTTTCAAAGAAACATATCAGATAAGGACTTCAGTCTACAATATATTTTTAAAAACAAAGCTCAATAATAAAACATACAATTCAATGTTTATTTATCTTTCTATTTTTAAATTATTTTTAAAATATACTTTTATTGATTATGCTGTTACCATTGTCCTATTTCCCCACCTTCATACCCCTCCACCCTGCACATCCCTCCCACCTGCATTCCCCCTCTTAGTTCATGTCCATGGGTCATACATAGAAGTCCTTTGGCTTCTACATTTCCTATACTATTCTTAACCTCACCCTGTCTATTTTGTACCTATTGTTTATGCTACTTATTCCCTGTGCCTCTTTTCTTATTTCTCCTCTTCACTTCCCTGCTGATAACCCTTCACGCGATCTCCATTGCTATGATTCTGTTCCTGTTCTAGTTGTTTGCTTAGTTCATTTTTGTTTTTGTTTTGTTTTTAGGTTTGGTTATTGATAGTTGTGAGTTTGTTTTCATTTTACTGTTCATGTTTTTGATCTTCTTCTTTTTCTTAGATAAGTCCCTTTAACGTTTCATATAATAAGGGTTTGGTGATGATGAAGTCCTTGAATTTGACCTTATCTGGAAAGCACTTTATCTGTCCTTCCATTCTAAATGAAAGTTTTGCTGGATAGAGCAATCTTGAATGTAGGTTCTTGCCTGTCATGACTTGGAATACTTCTTTCCAGCCCCTTCTTGCCTGGAAGGTCTTTTGAGAAGTCAGCTGACAGTCTGATGGGTACTCCTTTGTAGGTGACTGTCCCCTTATCTCTTGCTGCTTCTAGAATTCTCTCCTTCATTTTAATCCTGATTAATGTGCCTTGGTGTGTTCCTTCTTGGGTCCACCTTCTTTGGGACTCTCTGAGCTTCTTGGATTTCCTGGAAGTCTATTGCTTTTGCCAGATTGGGGAAGTTCTCCTTTATTATTTGTTCAAATAAGTTTTCCACTCGTGGCTGCTCCTCTTCCCCTTCTGATACCCCTATAATTTGGATGTTGGAATGTTTAAAGATATCCTGGAGGTTCCTAAGCCTCTCCTCAATTTTTTGAATTCTTGTTTCTTCCTTCTTTTCTTTTTTTTTAAAAGATTTTTTATTTATTTATCTTAGAGGGGAAGGGAAGGAGAGAGAGAGAGAGAAATATCAATGTATGGTTGCATCTCATGCATCCCCTGCCGGGAACCAGGAACTGGCCTGCAACCTAGGCATGTGCCCTGACTGGGAATCGAACCGCGATCAATCCACTGAGCTACACCAGCCAGGGCTCTTCCTTCTTTTCTGTTTGGTTGTTTCTTTCTTCCTTCTGGTCCACTCCCTTGATTTGAGTCCCAGTTTCCTTTCCATCACTATTGGTTTCCTGTGCATTTCCCTTCATTTCAATTAGTTTAGCCTTCATATGTTCCTCTAATTTGTGACTAAAATCAACCAGTTCTGTGAGCATCCTGATCACCAGTGTTTTGAATTGTGCATCTGATAGGTTGGCGATTTCTTGGTTGCTTAGAGTTTTCGGCTCTGGGGCTTTGAGTTCTTCTTGAGCCATGATGTTTTGGTCTGTTCACGCCTGTTACATATGAGGGGCAGAGCCCTAAGTGTTCACCAGAGCAGGGCAATTCAGTGGCTGGGATGTGATGCTGTATGTGGGGTGGGGTCAAAGAGGGGCACTGGCGGTCCCCTCTGCTGCTTCCCACCACTGCGGCCTGCACAGTTTGTCTCACTGCTCTCTCCTTTGCCTGGTTTATCTACGCACAAATGTGAGACTGTGGTCAGCCTGCCACATTGCGCCCTCACTGGGTCTGCCCATTGCTACCCCATACCTGGGATCCGCCAATGACTGCCTACTTGCCTGGGTTGGTCCGGTGGATCTTTCCTGCCCGACCCCGCTCTGCCGCTGGCTCTGCTCCTCTTCCCAGTCTGGCTGAATGGTTTGTCGTTACTGGACTTCCATATAGTTCATTTTCTGTGTTTTGGTTGTGTTTTTGTTACTAAAACTTTGTTGTCTTTAAACTTGGTTGTGCGAGGAGGCACAGGGTTTCCACTTATGCCTCCATCTTGGCCAGAAGTCCAAAATGCCTCTTTATTTATCTCTTGAGCTAGTGTGAATTAAGCTTCTATCATTTGAATCCAAAATTCCTCCCTATATAAATGTCGTCATGATTAGATACTAACAGAATAGATTAGATACAAAAGTATGTAGCCTGACAAGAGCAGGGACTAGGGCAGAGTCTCACAGAGCTGCAAAATTTGAGCAGCAGTCAGAGAAAGCATTAAAGGAGACTAAAGAGTAGTGACCAGAAACATGAGAAGGAAACAAGGAGAATGAGGTCACAGAAGACAAAGGAAGACTTGTGTAGAGGGAGTTTTTAACAGTGTTTGATCAGTGCTGCTGAGAGATCAAATGAAAAAGAAATGAAAAATATCTGTTGGATTTAGCAGTAGAATGTCCTGGTGAGCTTGACGAGTGCAGCCTCAGTGGACCAGAGAGGACAGAAATTTGTTGACCAAGGATTAAGGAGTAAGCAAGGAAGAAAGTAGCCACAATGAATGTAGAAAACACTCAAGAAACTGGATTGCAAAAGGGAAGAAGGAGATGGAATAAGAACTGGAGAGCAAGCACATGGGAGATGTCAGAGAAAGTTGTTTATTTTGTTGTTGTTTTTAAGATAACGAAGAATGGAGCTTACTTAAATGGTTATTGGAAGAGGCCAATAGGAAAGTAAAGATTGCAGCTATAAATGAGGGAGGAATAAGAATAGTCCCTGGGAAGGTGATGGTCTAGAATATAGAGTAGCAGTGTGCCTCAAGAATTTTTAAAACATGCAATACCTGATCATTTAGTCAGGGGCACTGACCTCTTTTCCCTTAGATTGTCAAATAAGAAAATTACAACAGCCAATACAACTATGGGTGTCTGGTGTGAATGAATCAAATTGTACCTATTTTTTTTTTGTCAGAATGGCAAAAAAATACATTTTAGTAACTAGTTTATGTATGCCATGAGATGAAAAAGGTTGAAAATTGGTGGCTTAGAGCATAGGCTTCCATGGTAACAGGAGGGTAGGAAAGAAATATAGGTGAAAGATCAGACATGTTTAAGGTTTGATGGCAGGAAGTTGGGGGATCTTATCTGTGAAGTATCAGTAAGGGTATTGCTGATGGGAAAGCATTAAAGGAGACTAAAGAGTAGTGACCAGAAGGAGCTGAGAGGTAATAGGCTGGGGAACGGTGGAGTTGGAGGTTTGAAGAGAAGGACTGGAATGGCCTGTATGGAAACAGAAGCCCCTAAAGAAACATAAAGAGACTACTAGACATGTGGAGGGACCAGCTGACTGCAGCCCATGTATAGCAGCCCCAGGGCACATGGCTGTGAAAAACTTGTGAGCAGCCCTCAGCAGTGTCAGCACAAGCAAATGGTTGTGGCCAAACAGGATTGGGTTTTCCAGGATTATAGAAGAGTGGAGTAGAAGCTCTTGGAAAGTTGAATAAGGAGGGCAAGGAAGACAGGAGGAGGCTGAGAGAGGGGCTCAAAGTGGAAGGAAGGTCTAGGACCTGGAAATCCTTTGGTGGTTGAAGGACAGGTGTAAAGGGCATGTGTTTGGGCATAAGTCACTCATATGGCTTCTATCTGATACCAAGCAGAGACCACCACCTGCCCCATTGCCACCCATTTGTGATTTTGGCCTCCTTAAATACAGTATGAGTTTCTTGATATGCAGGGCTACTTGGCCAATGATGATACACAGATGATTATAGGCAGGTACAGATGATAGATGACAGATAGATAGATAGATAGATAGATAGATAGATAGATAGACCGATGATATATAGGTATTTGCATTGGATAAAATTTTCAATTCCTTACCTCATGAGGACTTTGCAGGTAGGAGTCCCCACTTTTATCACCATTGCATATAAGCACATACAGACACAGGAATACACAGTGTGCATGGTACCAGTGTCTGGGGACACATGGACTGAGACCAGTGTAAGGGTCCACCATTAATAATTCTAAAGCATCTCAAATATGCTTTTCAATCCTGACTTCAGTTCTACCTGACTCCTCTCTCCTGTCAGGGTCCATGACTGCTGGTGCCAATAACAGCTTCTCAGATGAGAGGCTGCTGCCCACGCTCTGGGGACTGAAGCAGCAGGCTCTACAGAGGTGACAGGCAAGATCAACAGCTGAGCCTGTTGCTCTGGACCTGCACCAGGAAGCATTAGCCCATAGAACAGGTGGCCTTGTTCACAGCCTGGGGACTAAACAGGAACCCCAGGGGACAGTCCTTCAAGATGATTCAGTTCTTTAACCTGCTTATAGTATTCATTTTTCCTGACAGAAAAGCTCCAATTTTCCCATATTTGGCTCACTAAAAGAAGGACTAAGAGGAAGATAAGGTGTGAGAGAGCAAGAAGCAGATGCCTGCCGATGCCACCATCCTTCCCATGGAAATCAGCTCTGGATCCCAAACAACTTCATTAGACCCAGAACAAGACCCAGGGGGCCATGAGTTGACAGTAGGATACTGGGGAGAGAGGAGCAAGACTTGTTGGCTTTCTGAACCTCTTCTCGCCAACCAATAAATGATGCTCATGCACTGTCAGCAAAGCTGCCTCGAATAGAAGTCTCCAGAAATCAGCCCTCCACAGCACCAGAAACATGGGCTTCTTTCACTGGCAATTTCAAATGGTGATCTGATCTGGAGAAGCAACTCCCAGAGAGAGGTCCTGTGAGTCCTAGGCTTCCCTTCAGGGCCCTGGGAAGGCTGGGACACAGGAGGTGAGGAGAAAGAAGATTTCCTGTTTGCTGTGTTCTTGCCCTCTCTCCCTGCCAGCTACCAGTCTGGGTGACTGCTACCACTGCCCACTGCTGCCCCAAGGAAGGCTCCAGGCTGAGAACCGTGCCCTTTGTTCCCTCCCGCCTTCGGCAGGAGTGCCAGCAGGCCTTCTGTGGGGCACAGGAAGGAGCATGGGGGGCTTGAGGGAAAACTTCCCCTGCAACGGTCCTTTCCTCAGGCCGGAGCTTCAGCCTTCACACTGAGTTCCACTCACAAGAGTGCTGGGCAGTTGGAACTCTGGCCTCAGGGGTGATACAGAACTGGACAGGGGGTCTGCAAGGATGAGAGGCTCGGCTCAGCAGCAGGGAAAATGGGTGGCTTCCCAATGGGTCTGGGGTTCTGGCCTGACACAGCAGGGCTATTGGGCACAGAGTTGTGTGGTAGCCAAAGTATATAAAGGGCTCTCAGAGTTCTAGTGCATGTGCATGTGCATGTGCATGTGAACACTGCTCATGTGTGTTGAAATAAGGGCTGAGTTATGGGAAGGGGAGACTCTAAGGAGGGTATGCCTCAGTGTGGAATAAGCTATTGATATTGTGTTTCTCAGTCATGTGTTCTATGCCCCTGACTCTGCCCCTACCCCAGCCTGGGAGGCTTCATTCTGCAAATCACCAGTTCCCTTGCTAAAGACACACTATTGATTGCAGCCAAAGTGGCTTTTTATGGATCCAGAGACAGGAAGGCAGGGCCCTTGTTGGAGACAGGCAGGGGAAGTCTCGCAGCCCACTGGAAGCATACCGTTGGGGGCCAGGGTGGGGAGGGCTGGGAGAGCCCTTGGTCAGGACAAGGCTCCTCTGGGTGTCAAGACAGCCAAATACAGGAGGGGGCTGGGGCTGAGGCAGGATGCAGTGTGACACCTGGCCCAGCCCCACACCCCTACCCTAGGCTGACGTGTCCTATGCACTTGCACGGTCATGTGCAAGCCTAGACCTACACCAACTGACAAAACTGAGGAGAAGCATGTGTGGTCCCAACCCCAGGGATAGCTAAGGTAGAGGACATTCCTCCCTCCTTCCCACAGCACCTTTTCGGGCGATACAAACAGAGCCCGTGTCTGAAATCCGGCCCCAGGACTGGGCGGGGGGGTGGGGGTGCGGCTGGCTCACATTCAGTCATGTCTTCATTCATCAACAAATCTTCACTCTTGTGTGCTAGGCCCATATTAGTGACACGGATATGGTTCCTGCCTTCATAGACTCTACAGTTTAAATAGCACATAATTTCCCTGACTGGTGTGGCTGAGTAAGTTGGGCATCGTCACACAGAACAAAAGTTCACCAGTTCAGTTCCCAGTCAGGGCATATGCTTGGATTGCGGGCCAGAACCCCAGTTAGGGGCATGCCAGAGTCAACTGATAGATGTTTGCCTCACACATGGATGTTTCTCTGCCTCCTTCTCCCTCTTTCCCCCTTTCTCTGAAATAAATGAATAAAGTGGTTTTTGAACAATGATTCACATCACCATGTAACAACATTGTGAAAGTGACATGAAGGAAAAACACAAGAAGCGAGCCTGGTTTGTAAGACTTCAGAGTCAGGAAAGGGGCTCCTGTCTATATGTGGTTCTATGGTCCTTGCCAAGCCCTGCAGAAGTGCCCTGGCCCATCTGGGGTCAGCCTTGGCCCCCGCCACACTCCCGCCACAGTGTGCCATTGCTGGTGTGCCATTTTCTCAGCAGGGTGAGTGTGCAGCGGTCTACTCCCTCTGACTCACCACCCGTCTGTGCTGTGGCTGGTCCTGGCACTCCTCTGAGACTGAACCTGTGCTGGCCTGGGGCTATTCTCCCCACTGCTTGTGCCCTGGCGTTCCCGTGCCGAGCAACACAACAGTCCCCTGGAAGCCATGTGAGCTCCCCAGCACTAACCATCTGCTCGGCCCCTCTTCAGGGCTCAGGACTGTGTTTTTATCCCCATCCCAAACCCTTGGGAATGTCTCCAGGTGAGGTGACATAAGAGGCTAATTCTGGTTCTCCCTGCCTAAATGTCCCACTCTTCATATCTCCAGGGCTCTAGAAGAAATGAGATGAAAGGTTCCTCTGCCGTTATATCCCCAAACATATCCATGGCCCCAGCCGTGATGTAGGGCCTGGGATGCCACCCCCGACACGCCGATGGGTCTGCATCTCTGCCACCCAACTCCTTCCATGTCAAACTCCGCTTTCTTCCCTATCCAACACAAGGCCTCTGAGCTCGGGACCATCACAGCCCACAGGTGCTGTCTTCACCACAAAGCCTGACTTTCACAAATCAAAATCTTGCTTTTATGACCATTATAATTTCTGTCATTTTAAAGCAGCAGTTCTTAACTGGGCTTCACTTTGTAGGGACCTGAAGAGTTGTTATTCCAGGAACTTCTTATGTAATTGGTCTGCAGCTTAGTCTGGGCAACAGTGTTCTTAAACCTCCCAGATGATTTTTGTGCACAGCCAGGGTCAAGAACCACTTTAAAAAGTCCCGTTTAGAAAGAGCAGTGACTTCTTTTGTTTCTATCAGTCCTGCTTCCCCGTGAAGAAATCAGAGCCTCAGCATCATTCGTTGATTCAACATATGGCAGTGACGCTTCTTCTACGTGCACTGTTCTGGGTGCAAGGACACAGCAGGGGACAACAGACCAAAGTTCCTGCCCTCTGGGAGCTGACATTCTAATCAGAGAAAGGCCGGAAACAATCACAGTAATAGGTAGTGAATGTCATAGGACATTCCCAAGTGTAAGTGTAAAGCCTTAGGGGAAAACAGGGTAAAGGATCTGGGAGGGGGAAGAGCATCAAGCTAGACCCAGTGGAGCAAGTGACATTTGAGAAAAGACTTGAAGGAGATGAGAGAGTGGGTCACCACGAAATCCCAGAAAAAGAACCACAGCAGACAATTCACAATGATTTTCTGCTAGATGTCTTTAGCAGGGAAAATTGACAGGATGTGGGGATTGGACATGGGGGGCAGAGAGGAATAAGAAAAAAATGACCCATTGTGGGTGATTCTCAGATTTCTTGCACGAGTGTCCTTAAGTGGGCAGAGGACACTGGGATCTGGAGGTGCAAGTTCAGAGTCAGCCTGTGCACATGCTGTTGGGAGCCATCGATGGGACGTCCCAGTGAACCAACACCTGGACCTGGGGGACCAAATGCAGCCACAGACCACCTTTGGCTTGCCATCTGGTTTTAATACTTTTAACTTGTTGGGAAAAACCAAAAGAATAAGTATATTTCTTGGCATGTGAAAATTATGTAAAATTCTAATTTGTAGAAGTCAAAAAGTCGAAAGGAGAAGAATATTTGCTGACATATGAGAATTGTGTAGAATTCTAATTTTGGAGCCCATGAACAAAGTTTTATTGGAACACAGCCATGGCCATTTGTCGTCACTGTCTATGGTTGACTGTGTCCCATAATGAGTAGTTGGTATGACACCATTCAGCCCATAAAGCCTAAAATATTCACTATCTGGCCTGTTATCCAAAAAATTGCTGAGCCCTTCCATACATATTCGAACCCATAGATTTGGGACTCAGGAGGAACATCTAGATGGATGATATAAGAGTAGGCATCATTAGCATCCAGAGTACTGAAGCCGTGGTAGTCAGTGGGATTGGAGAGACAGTGTGGAGGGAGAAGGGAAGAAGCTGAGGCCCGGCCCAGAAAACATGGGTATTTGAAAGTTGGCTAAAGGAGATGAAAATCTTCCTTTTCCTCTCCTTTGAAAAGGAGGTGGAGAAGTAGTAATCAAGAGATTGGAGGAAAAATTGGAGAATATATTGCCATGGGGAAAGAAAGGAAGAAAGAAAGAAAGAGAGGAAGGAAGGAAGGAGGGAAGGAAGGAATAGTAAGAGAAACTGAGAAGTCAAAAGTCAATGCTGCTGAGAATTCAAATAATATGGTAACAAAAGAACTAGTTTCTAATGAATTTAGCAACAAGAAAGTAATTAGTGGCCATGGGGGTGGGCAATTTCAGTGGAACAGTGAGGGAGGAGGCCAAATTGGAAAGGAATGAGGAGAGGACGGCCAGGAAGTGGGGCCATGTCTGAGGGTAGTTTTTTCGAGAAGCTCAGCTGAGATGGGGAGTGTATCAGCCTGCAGAGATAAAATTGTGGCTGGAAGCAGAAAAAGGTCACGGGGGATTCATTTTTTTTGTCACCGTTGTTTATTTAACTTCAGATTGATTGGAAGGTATTTGACTGGCAAATGGAGAAGCTGAAGACACAGGAGTGTGGTCTGGCTTTGGGCACACTCACTGGCAGAAGCTGAGGACCCAGAGTCCCTGCCTGGGCCTCTTCTCTACTGTGAGCCCTTAGAAGTCAAGGAGACAGGTGTTGACAAGGGAGCCTCCATTTTACCTCTCTCTGATCTTAGGTGAGCGGGAAAGGCCCGCTGGAACCAGACTGTAGCTTAAAACCCTGGCTCTGCCTTTTACGAACTGGATGACCTTAGAGAGTGATTATGCAGAGTCTCAGTTTCCTCATCTGTAAAGTGGGGCAAAGCTTCCCTAGTTCATAAGGCTAGTGAGGATCAGATGCACTGACCCCAGCCACCATCTCGGACACACTGGGGACACTCGGCAATGTTAGATCCCTTTCTCCCTGTCTCAAACCACTCCCAGCCCAGCTACTGTCCAGACTTTGTCTTGGAAAAAAGAGAAAAGAATCTGGGACACAAACTTGACCTATTTTCAGTGCCAAGTCTCTTGTCTTTTGAGAAGGGAAGAGAGGAAGCCCCAGGGATGCACACAGCCAACTGACCCAGACTCAGCCAGATGTGTTGCTTCAAAAGCTCCTAGCTGAAGACAGATCCGGAGATCCTTCCTTCCAATCAGATGTTGGTGTGAGCCCTCTGGCCACCCGAACTCTGGAACTTTCGTCAAAACAGGAGTTTCTGGCCTGCTATGTCAGTTCTAGTTTTGTAGGAGGGGTTGCAGTGATGCGGCATTCTGGGGTTGTCTGGGATTATCTCCAACCGTTCACCTGTGGAGATCTTGATGGAGTCAGGGCCAGAAGGAGATGATCGTTTCTCTTTTGACTGCTAAGAGCCCACAGGGATCAACAGGGCCCCACATGAAGGAAAGTGTGGCCAGGATCAGGAGACTCGGCCAGTCTAGAGGGAGGGAGAGTGAGAGGCAGTGCTCACCATTAACAAACTCATGAGGGTGTCTGCACAGAACACCTGACTCTTCCAGTCTGCGCCTGTGAGTCGGGCTGTGGCTCCGGTGCATCCTGTGCTAAGCATCGTCTCTCCAACCTACTGTTTGAAAGATAAAATGGATCTATTTCCCTGGCATTTTCTTTTCAAAGCTGGCAAAGTGGCTGCAACCCATGCTTTATTCTCAGTCAGGGAAGCATTTCATCATTTTCTAAGACAAAAATCCTATGAAAAGAACAGACCATGTTGGCCTTTTATCATGAAAGTTCAGTTCAGCAGGCCAGGGAGAGAAAACATTTGTTCAAGGAAGTGAATCAAAGCATCAAAGTTGCCTCCTGCAATTATTTAAGTTAAATATAACATTTCATGAAATGGGGGATATATAATTAATAAAGACTCCCCACCTTTTTTAAGGTCTTACTGAGCTGCATAGAGACCCTCATCAGAACAAACCTGTCCCACAGTGCCCCAGTGATGGGTATGTGTTTGTGAGCTGAGATGTGCACACAAACATGTGCGGGTGAGACTATGTGCCTGAATGTTTCTGAGAACCTGTGCCATAGAAGTCAAAAAGCCCACTGAAGCCAACTCAAGTAGGAGGGAATCGATGATAAGGAATTGGGAACATTCCACTGTAGCAGACAAGTTGGTCAGTTTCTTCCCCCTGTCAGTGCCTGCACTTTTGGACCAGACCACCCACTCACTAGCAGCCACAGCCCTTTGGACCAGGACGTTTGACCCATGCTGCATCCGTTGGCTTCTCACTTTAGGAAATTTGAGATTGGGACACGGGCTGTGAATTAGTTCGTTGTGGGTGGTGTAGGCGGGAGGACACGTGTCCAAGACACGTCAGTGTTGGAATGCTGTAGTGCAGCAGTGCAATTGTTCTCAGACTGCACTGCCGCCAGACCACCTGGAGTGTTTGTTACAAATGTGGCTACCTTGGCTCCACCCGCAGGGACCCAGAGCTTTGAATTGTTAGTAAATGCTACAAATGATCGGAATGCAGGGATTTCAGCAAGAGAGAAAAAAGAAGCAAATGAGAGGTGAAAGACCTTTGCTGCCGCTGCCTTGGTTGAAGGTGGCTCTTCCGTCTTCCGTTCCATTTCTTCAGAAGTCCCTTGGGTCTTTCCTGCCCTGTGTTCTTTGGGCACCTTTGAGTCGTAAGATACCCCTAAGTCGGCTTCTTTTTCTTGCTACCAAAGAATCCCTAAAAGCGTTTGTGTTTACGGAAACCAAGGGTAAGTAACCATCAGTCAAATTAGCCATAGCTGGCGGGAGAGTGTGGCAGCAGTGCCTGCTACAAACACAGCCTCTTTAATTCACCTTTTCAACAGGTACAACAGTAGGTCCTTCCTAGGAAGGGGTGTTGTCTGGGAAGACACTCACGACACATCTACTTCTGAAAAGGTGTGAGGACCAGCCATTTGTGTGCCTGTGTGTATGCATATGCACAGTGCTGGTCTGCTGCCTGTGACGCCTGGGTATGGTGTTTTCTCAGAGACAGGAATATAACTGTGAGTGGGTGTGTTCCTGAATCAGTCTGTTCACTTGAGTGGGAGAGAACTAAGCCAAGCTGTATTCTAAGTTATAATTGTCTACATTGGAGACTCATTAACTGTATCACTACATCTACCCATAATACACCAGGATTATATTTATAAATTAGCTTCTTAAAGAGATAGAGCAGAGCCCTGTTTATCTGGGGCATGGTGGGGAGGAGATACCACCTGAAAAAGTCAAAGGTGGTAAGGGTTGCACCCAGAATACCTGGGCACTGGGCAGAGACAGACACCAGGGGTCTGAGGGTTGCTCTGCAAGCAGGCAGCACATTCAGTCTCCACAGCTGGGAATGTGCCCCCATGGCCAGGAGATAACAAGGTCACAATATGTCTGGTGCAGTCACTGGGGAGCTGAGAGCCCACTCCATGATCAGAAGATGAATTCTGGTACCATCTCAACATCTCTGGGATTATTTTTATCTACCTTTAAGAGACTCCCGTGTACCATTTTAAGGGCACTTCTACTTGTACATTTCTGACAGTCACCACAATAATTTTCTCATCCCACAGCAGAACAAAGAAAACACCTCTTCTGCCTATAATCCATCCCCAGCACTTACCTGTGTCTCTCTAATGCATGTATTACTTTCTATCTCATCCCGTAACATGTGCATATTCATGGGACAGGTCCATCAACATCTCCCAAGCAAAGACATTTTGGGAAAGGCCCTCAGTTCCCCACTCAGATCCCCCTCAGATCCCCTTTCGCACAGCAGTGTGTCCACCCCCAGCTTCTACGTGCTGTGCTATTAACTGTTTGCAGCTTTGACCTTCACAGGCTTACCCTTGGGCTATTGGAACTGCCACACACCTATCTACATATCCAGATTTATAGGTTAAGTAGTGCCTTCAAGTGAGTTTACTCCCCATCCCCAGCAATGACTGGCTGGCATAGGGTTAAAAAGCCCACCTCTCTTGCCGGAGTAGTTGCAGACCCTCAGATGCCAGAGCCCCAAAGTGGTCAGGCAGGATTTCAGATTTCAACTGAAACCCCTGAATTTATTAACTTCTTTCCCTGCTGGTACTGCCAAAATTCACACGCGCAAAGTCAAAATCCACATATAACATTTGACTCCCCCCAAACTTAACTACTAGTAGAGTACTGTCGACTGGAAACCTTACCAATTACATAAACGGTCAATTAACACATACTTTGTATGTTGAATGTATTATATACTGTATTCTTACAATAAAGTAAGCTAGAAAAAAGAAAAACATTAAGAAAATTATTTTAAAAATACATTTACAGTATTTATTGGGAAAAAATCCACATATAAGTGGACCTGTGCAGTTCAAGCCATGTTGTTCAAGGGTAAACTATAAATCATTTGCACTCAACTCCTTGCCTCAGAGGCTGCTTCTGGAAAAATCCTCTTCCTAGTGTCCCAGTGTTGCCTACAAACCCAGAAGAGAAGGCAGTTCTGTGTACCATGGGACCTTACCTCCCTGACCACAGCTAATTACACCAGGTATGAAGATTTCCCCCAAACTAAAATCACCTTTAAGGGGGGAGAGATTTCAGACCATTGATGAGATTCAGGTGAGTGCCTAATCCAAATGGATAATAATCCCAAATATAAGAGCTAAAACTACAAAACTCTTAGAAGAAAATGGAGGAGTAAAATTTTTTACCTTGAATTAGACATGGTTTCTTACTGCATTAGTCTCAGGATGCTACCATAAAATATAGACTGGGTGCCTTAAACAACAAACTTTTAATTCTCAAGTTCTGGAGGTCTGGAAACCAAGATCAAGGTGCTGGATGACTCAGTTCATGGCTTGTAGACCTCCAATTTCTCACTGTGTCTTGACGTGGCAGAAAGGAGAGCAAGTTGTTGGGACTCTTCTTATAACGGCACTAATCCCATCATAAAGACCCCACTCTTACGACCTTATCTCCTAAATATCATCACATTAGGAGTGAGGGCTTCAACATATTAATTTTGGAAGACAAAATTCATGTGCCAATAAGACAGGAAAAGATACTTGCCATCAATAATCATTAGACAAGTGCAAATCAAAACCACAAGATACCACCTTACACCCATTAGAATGACTAGTGGGTATCAAAAAGTCAGGCAATAGCTGGTATCATCAGGTTATGGAGAAACTAGAATCCTTATACATTGCTGGTAGGGATGTAAAATAGTACAGCCTCTTTGGAAAACATTTTGACAGTTCCTCAAAATGTTAAACACAGGGTTACCATGTGACAAGCAATTGTACTCCTAGGAATACGAAGTCTGCCAGAAAATTACAGCCATTGTTAGTATAATGAGAATGGTCTGTGCAGTATGGATGTAACCTGGCAGCCAAGGAGAGTGGACTGGAATGTGCATGCATGAACAATGATGACTTCATGGTACTAGTCAGTGGGGGTGGTAGACACTGTTGAGTGGGCTTGTGTACTATGTGGTCATCACATCTAAAATGACTGAGCGAGTATACCAACAAATCTACATCAAATTTTGTATTAAGCTTGAAAATCCCTCTGAAGAAACTATTCAGATCATTCAGAAGGCTTTCAGGGACAATGTAATGAATACAGAACAAATAAAAGTGTGGCAAAAACACTTCAAAAATAGTTGAAAATCTGTTGAACGTGATCCACATTCTGGAAGGCCTGCAACAAGCAGAACACCTAATTATGCTGAACATGCACAGGCTGCAATCAACAAAGGTCACCAACTGAAAGTGCAAGAACTAGAAGCTGAGGTGGGGATTCTAAACACTACTGTGTCTGAGATTTTGATGCAGGATCTTGGCATGAAATATGTCATGGCAAAATTTGTTCTGTGGCTTCTGCTACCAGAGCACAAGAAACACCATGCTGCAGTTGCTAATGGTTTGATTCAAACTGTTGAAACCGATGAACCAGATTTCCTCAAGATGGTCATAACTAGAGATGAATGGTGGGTCTACTGCTATATCCAGAAACAAAGGTCCAGCCTTCCCAATGGAAGTCGACTGGTTCTCCATGCCTAATGAAGGTATAGCAAAGTCACAGCAAGATCAAGACCATGTTAACTTTGTTTTTTTATTGGGAAGGTGTTGTCCATCATGAGCATGCTCCTCTAGGCCAAACAACTAATAAGGAGTACTACCTCAATATTCTTCATTGGTTGAGAGATGCAACACAATGAAAACAGCCTTAGCTACAGGCAACTAGTGATTGGTAACTTTATCACAACAACATACCAGCTCTTGAATCACATCTCATACAGAGCATTTTGGTGAGACATCAAATCACTCACATAACTCAGACCCCTATAGCCCAGATTTTGTGCCCTTCAACTTCAGGCTTTCCCTAAAACTCAAGTCACCTTTAAGGGGGGAGAGATTTAAGACCGTTGAAGAGATTCAGGAAAATACAACAGGGCAGCTTGTGATAATTATAACAAAGGATTTTGCAGAGTTTTTAACAGTGGAAGAGATGATGAGAGAACTGTGTGAAGTCCCAAAGTACCTACTTTGAAGGGAACTGAGCCATCATTGTCCTGTATGCAATGTTTCTTATATCTTGTATCTTCTTTAATAAATCTCTCTATTTTTCATATATGTGGCTGGATACTTTTTGGATGGACCTCATATGCCGCCCAAAAATGAAACATAATCTGCATAAAAATATATGCACAAATGTTCCCAGCAGCATTCCTTACAGTAGTCCAAAAGTAGAAATAAACCCAAGTGTCCATCAACAGGTGAATAGATGAATTAGATATGGTATATCTATATGATGGAATATTATTTGGCCATTAGAAAAGTGAAATACTGATATATTCTATAGCATGGATGAACCTTGAACATACTATGTTAAGTGTGTTAACATACATAACATGTTGCATGTTTTATGACTTCATTCATGTTTATAATATTACAGAATATGCATAAAGACAAATGGTAGGTCAGTGGTGGCTTAAGCTGTTGGCATGGGGGAAGTAGTGGGACTGGATCGTGACTGCTAATGTGTCCAGGATTTCCTCCTGAGGTGTTGAGAATGTTCTAAAATTAAATTATGAGGATGGTTGCACAACTCTGTGAGTATACTAAAAACCACTGAACTTAAAATAGGTGAATTCTGTAGTATGTAAAATATATTTCAATAAAGCTATTTTTAAAGAACCCTCATAGGTTCACTTAATATTTCTTCATATCTTTCTGTTAAACTAGCATATAAGAAAAACACTCTTTTGTTCCTCCCCTACTACTTTCACACTACTACCACACTCACAACACTTCTGACACGATATATGCAGGGCTCATCAATGTTAGGGGTGCAGTCCCACAAGACTGCCTCTGCCCAGCTCAGGTGCCAGTCTCAAGTCTAGATTATGCTTCTGACCAACCAACTATAAATCAAAGTTTCCCATGGCCTTCAACTAGGGCTTTATAATTTGCCAGAACAGTTCATAGAACTCAGAGAAACACTTGTGTTTACCAATTTATTTTATATTAAAGGATACAGATTAAGAAGCAGATGAAGAGGTGCATAGGAGAGGTCCAGAAGGTCCCCAAGCACAGGAGCTTCTGAACCTATGTAGTTAGGCTGACTGACCCTCTCAACATGTGGGTGCTCCCACCAACCTGGAAGCTCACCAAACTCCATACTTTTAGGGTTTTTATGGAGGCTTTATAAAGTAGGCATAACTGATCATGAATTCAATCTCCAGTCTCTCTCTCGTTTTTGGAGGATGACAGGTAGGGCTAAAATTTCCAAGCTTCTAATCATGGCTTTGTCTTTCTAGTGACCAGCTCTCATCCAGAAAACCACAAAGCATTGCCTCATTAGAAGTAATAAAACTCCTACTACCCAAGAAATTCCTAGAGTTTTGAGAGTTCTGTGCCAGGAACCAAAGGCAGAAAAAAAATCTTATATATATATTTTTTCTTAAATATTTCTTATATATATCGTGCATAATTCATATATATATATATAAAATACATGTGTGTTATATTTTATATATGAATATATATGCTGTTATTTCATTCTGGCCTTTAACTTAAACTTTCAAGTGAATTCCTGCATCTTGAAGCCAAGTATTCCTGAAGACACCACGTCTCATCTCCCTATTAGGCTATGGCTTTCTTAAGGACAAGAAATGCACATAACTCATGCATGTTGCTCCAGATGCCTCACAGTCTCTTGCTCTCAATCTCAAAGGAGCAGCTAACTTCCCTCCTCCCCACACAAACCTGCATCCTACTGCTATTGCCCTCACACCATTCTACTTCTCCAGATCCTCCTTTTATGAATTACCCCCTTCTCTTGTTTCATCAAAATCTCCTTCAAGGTACTTTCATCTTTAAAACACATCTTTGGTCTTCCTTGGTCTCTTCTAGCTATTCTGATATTTTCTCCATCCTTCACAGCCAACCTTCTCTGAAAACCAGTTTATTTTTCCTAACTCCATTTTCTCACCTCCTTTGTCAGTTGATTTCTTAACAGAAATTTTGCAGGCCAGAAGATTTGACAAGAACCATTTAAAGTGATGAAAAGCAAGGAGGTACAACCAAAATTACTATACCCAGCAAAGCTATCATGTAGAATTGAAGGACAGATATACAGCTTCCCAGACAAGAAAAACCTAAAGAAGTTCATTACCAGCAAACCAGTATTATATGAAATATTAAAGGATCTTCTTTTTTGAGAGAGAGAGGGAGACACTGATGTGAGAAAAAAGCATTGATTGGTTGCCTTTTGTACATGCCAGGGATTGAACCCGCAACCGAGATATATACCTTGACCAGCAATAGAACCTGTGACCTCTTGGCGCATGAGACAATGCTCCAACCAACCAACCCACACTGACCAGAGCTAAAGGATTTTCTTTAAGAAGAAGAAGAAGAAGAAGAAAGATAAAAACATGAACAATAATATGGCAAAAAGTACATATCAATGAATGAATCTAAAAGAAAACAAATGAAGAACAGAAACAGACCCATAGATACAGAGAACGTTTTGACAGTTGCCAGATGGGAAGAGGGTTGGTGGATGGGTTAAAAAAGTAAAGAGATAAAGAAGTACAAATTGGTTGTTACCGAGTGGTCATGGGAAGTAAAATACAGCATAGGGAGTGTAGTCAATAATATTCTAACAACTATGTGTGGTGTCAGATGGGTATGAGATTTATTGGAATGATCACTTAGTAAGTTGTGTAATGTCTAATCACTGGAGTGTACACCTGAATCAATACAATAATGTAAGTCATCTATAATTGAAAAATAAAAGATCTAAAATTTAAAAGTAGAAAAGAAAAAATGAAAGCAACAAAACATTGCTTAAAAAATTAAAGATCTAAATAAGTGGAGAGATATACCATGTTCATATGTTGAAAGATTCAGTAAGATGTTATTTCTCCCCAAAATGATGTATAGATTGAAAGCAATCCCAATCAAAATACCAATAGGATATTTTTGCAGCAATGGACCAACTAATTCTAAATTTTATATTGAAATACAAAAGACCTAGAAGAACCAAAGTCAAAAAAGAAAAAAAGTAGGCAACTAATGGTGTCTGATTTTAAAACTTACTGCCAAGCTACAGGTATCAAGATAAGTTTTGCTGTGAAGACAAATAAGTCAATGAAACAGAAATTAGAATCTAGAATTAGATCTGCATGTATACACACAATTTATTTTCAACAATATTACAGAAATAAGTCTATGGAAAAGAGATTCTTTTCAACAAAACAATTGGCTGCTGTTTGCAAGAAAATGAACTTTGATTCACACCTTGAACTATTTACAAAATTAACTCAAAATGAGTTATACATTTAAGTGTAAACACTAAAACTATAAAATTTGCAAAATAATCCTGACCAGTGTTACTAAGTTGGTTGAGCATCATTCCTCAAAGTGAAGGGTTGCCATTTCGATTCCTTGTCAGATTATATGCATAGGTTGCAGTTTCAGTCTCCAGTCAGGTCATGTACAAGAGGCAGCCAATTGATGTTTCTCTCTCACATGAATCTTTCTCTTCCTCTCTTTCTCTCTCCCTTTCCACGCCCTCTCTCTCTCTGAAAAAAGAAAAATAAAAATTTTTTAGAAGAAAACATATGAGAAAATCCTTCTGACTTTAGATGATAAAAAACAAAATTTTTAGATATGACACCAAAAGTACAATACAAAAGAAAAAAGTAAGTTGCACTTCAACAAAATTTAAAATGTTTTCTCTTTGAAAGGCACTAAGCAAATAAAAGATAACCAACAGACTGAAAGAAAATATCTACAAATCATTTACCTACTAAAGAACATGTAATCCAGAATATACAAATTTCTTTCAAAATTACTAAGAAAATAACCTAATTAAAAATGTGCGAAATATTTTTATATACACATTACAAAGGATGCATATAGATATAAAATAAGCACATGGAGACTTTAAACATTAATCATTAGGGAAATGCATATTAAATTTATAATGAGATGCTACTACACAGCTATTAAAAGGGCTAAAATAGAAAAGTCTGACCACACTAAGTTTTGGTGATGATGTGGGGAAACTGGAACCCTCATAACTGCCAATGAGAATGTGAAATCATTCACCCACTTTGGAAAATTTTGTCATGTTTTCTAATTTTAATATATTTTATTGATTATGCTATTAGAGTTGTCCCATTTTTTTCTCCCAAAGGGAAATTTTTATTCTCTGTCCTGTGCCACCCCCCCACCATCATTCCCCGATTTAGTTCATGTCCATGGGTGGTACATATAAGTTCTTTGGCTTCTCCATTTCCCATACTATTCTTAACCTCCCCTTGTCTATTTTGTACCTACCAATTATGCTTCTTATTCCCTGTACCTTTTAGGGAAAAAGGTACAGGGAATGCCTCCCTCCTCCTCCCTGCTGACAGCCTGTATGTAATCTCTATTTCTGTGAATCTGTTCCTGTTCTAGTGGTTTGCTCAGTTCATTTTTGTTTTTGTTTTTTTTTAGGTTCAGTTGTTGATAGTTGTGAGTTTGTTGTCATTTCACTGTCCATAGCTTTGATCTTCTTCTCTTTCTTAGATAAGTCCCTTTAACATTTTAAATAATAAGGGCCTTGGTATTGATGAACTCCTTTAATTTGACTTTATCTGGGAAGCACTTTATCTGCCCTTCCATTCTAAATGAAAGCTTTGCTGGATAGAGCAATGTTGGATGCAGGTCCTTGCCTTTCATGACTTCAAATACTTCTTTCCTTGTTGCCTGCAAAGTTTCTTTTGAGAAATCAGCTGGTAGTCTTATGAGAATTCATTTGTAGGAAACTGTCTTCTTTTCTCTTGCTGTTTTTAAGATCCTTTCCTTACCTTTAATCTTGGGTAATGTAATTATGGTGTGCTTTGATGTGTGCTTCCTTGGGTCCAACTTATTTGGGACTCTCTGAGCTCCTTGGACTTCTTGGAAGTCCATTTCCTTCATCAGATTGGGGAAGTTCTCCTTCCTTATGTTTTCAATAGCTTGCTCTTCCTCTTCTCCTTCTGGTACCCCTATGATTTGGATGTTGGAATGTTTGAAGTTGTCTCAGAGGTTCCTAAGCCCCTCCTCATTTCTTTGAATTCTTGATTCTTCATTCTGTTCTGGTTGAATGTTTCTTTCTTCCTTCTGCTTCAAATCGTTGATTTGAGTCCCAGTTTCCTTGCCACAAGTCCTATCCACTCCGGCTGCCCATCTCTGCTCCTCCTACTAGTCTGGATGAGTGTTCCTGTTTCACTCCTTAGTTGACAGACTTACATACAGTTCAATTTTCTGGCAGTTCTGGTTATTTTTTGTTTTTAAATTTGTTGTTGTTCTTCTTTTGGTTGTGTGGGGAGGTAAAGTGTATCTACCTATGCCTCCATCTTGGCTGGAAGTCAGCTTGTCAGGTTTTTAAAAAGGTAAACATACAGCTAGCATATGTTCTAGCCCTCCACTTCTGAATATTTACCCAAGAAAATAAAAGCATATATAAGGGGACCTAAAAAAAAGCTGGAATTATTATCTTCTGGAGGTTGGGCCCCTTTTAGTACAGGCTTTCCTCACTACATGAGTGTTCTAGGAACCCATCTGTATCAACATATAGTACAATACAGTGTACAGTACAGTGTATTGTTGTGAGAGGCTCTGTTTGGCTTCAGTGAATTTTTTTGATACTTTTTCACCATGTTCGCCCATTTCATGATGGGTGATTTACGAGTGCACCTCCCTGCACTGCACTGAGTGTTCAGCAGTTTTTGACCAAAAATGGCATGACCCCCTCACCCCACCCTCCATATTCACCCATTCTCGCCCTGAGCAATTTTTTGGTGTTCCCCCAGATGAGAAAATTCTTCAAAGGGAAACATTTTGCCAATGTGGAAGAGGTGAAACAAAAAACAGTAGAAGCACTAAAAGGCATAAAAATTGACAAGTTCAAAAATTGTTTTGAGCAGTGGAAAAACATCTCAATAGGTGTATTACATCAAATGGAATTTAAGGGTGACTGGAATTTAAATATGTAAGAATAAATATACAATATTTTATAAATAAATTGTGGAGCGTTTTGGGTCCTTTTTCATATTCATACAAAGCAGATTTATTTATAACAGTCAAAAACTGTAAATAATTCAAATGTTCATCAACAAGTAAATGGATCAACAAATTGTGATATAATCATACAAAGAATTATTACTCAACAATAAAAAGAATGAAGTGTTGATAAATGCAGAAATATATGAATTTAAAAATAATTATGTTGAATGAAGAAAGATAGACATAAGAGGGTACATACTATATGCTTTCATGTACATAAAATTCTAGAAAACACAAACTAATCTATAGTCACAGAAAGCATATCAATGATTGCCTGGTGTGATAGGCAACCTCCTTATGATCACCACCTTCTGGTATCCACACCCTTGTGTAATTCCTTCCCCTTTAGAGTGCTGGACCAAGTTACATAGGTATAATGAAGAAAATCTGGTAAAAATGATGAGATTTCACTTCTGAGATTAGGTTATAAAGAGAAAGTGACTTTCATTTCTTTCTATCTATCTATCAATCTATCTACCTCCTCCTTCCTGTCTCTCTCTTTTTTTTTCCATTCTCCATGTTATAAGCCTGCTTAAGGAGAGGCCCATATGGCAAGAAACTGAATGAGGCATCCAGTCAACAGCTAGTGAGGCCTCATTTCAACAGTTTGTAAGGAACTGAATTCTGCCAACAGCCATGTAAATTGGTGTAGATGCAGATCTTCCCCTTTGGGACAAACCTTGAGGCAAAGGCACCCAAGTAACTTTTGCTAAGATTCCACACAAAATGGAAGATGATAAATGTCTGTTGTTTTAAGCTTATAAGTGTGGGCTTATTTGTTACACAGCAATAAATAACTAATACACCTGTAGATTGGAGGTTGGGACAGATGAGAGAAGAAGGAGAAAGGGATTGCAAATGGGCATAAAAAACTTTTGGGGCGATGGATTTGTTCATCATCTTGTAACTGAAATACAGCTTAGATTGCTTGCAGCAATAAAAGTAAAACTAATGATAGGAGTGGTGAAAAAGGAAAGAGGTTTATTCAGGTTTTGCATCCTGGAAGGATGGTGGACTCCCATGTCAGAGATCATCCCTCTTTCCTGCTCAAGCCCATGGTTGTTACAAGGATAGGAAGGAAAGGGCTTTTTTTCCCTATCCAATTATCTTGCTAATTTTGGTGCATTCAGGCCCTGTCCATTCATGTTCCTAATTTTTGGTGTCCTCAGTGAAAGAAACTCCACCTGTGCCACCTTACCCAATGAGGGAGACTCCCTGGTACTCCTTGAATGTCTATGGTAACAATTCCCATCTTCAAAACTCTGGACACTTGCAGTCTTTCAAGAATAAATGGGTGGAGGTCAAATCTTCAGTAGTTTCTTTTTGCTATCAAGAGGCATGCAAATTCCATCTAGGAGATATACAGCCATGCAATATGAAAAATAGAGACATTTATTGAAGAAGATACAAGCAACATTGTACATAGGACAATGATGCCGTAGTCCTCTTTGAAGTAGGCACCTTGTGACCTCACACAGTTCTCCCAATCACCATCAGCTACTCCCTCGTATTTTCCTTAATTTCATCAATGTTCTGAAATCTCTCCCCTTTCAAAAGTGATTTTAGTTTGGTGAAAAGCCAGAAGTCACAGGGCACCAAATCTGACCTATAGGGGGGCTGAGTCACCTGAGTGATTTGATGTTTTACTAAAAAACTCTGCATGAGATGTGATACATGAATGTGTGCATTGCCATGGTGAAGCTGCCAATCACCAGTTGCCCATAGCTGAAGCCTTCTGAACCATCTGAATAGTTTCAGCAGAGGAATGTTTGAGCTTAAAGCAAAATTTGATGCAGATTCATTGCTCTACTCACTCAATCATTTTGAATGTGATGGCCACACAGTACACATGGTCACTCAGTGGTGTCTACCACACCCACTGACTAGTACTGTGAAGTCGTCATTGTTCACACATGTGCATTCAAGTCCACCCTGCTTGGCTGACAGGTCACATCTATGTCACGCAAACCATTCTCATTATATTAACAATGGTTGGACTTTTTCCGAACAGACCTCATAACCTTACCTATCCCCAGGTCCGGAGATTCTTGCTATGTACTAAAGGAAGAAAGCAGTCAAGAATGGAGGGAAGAATTAAAACAAGGAAGAAGGATTATTGTCTTCAGAAGGCAGCATAGCGGTGTCCAAAGGATGGCACTGCTGAACAAGCAAAACTGGTAGACTGCATTGTATTTCAAGAGGTTGTCTTGGAGATGGGCTTCCAAGGCAAGACCTGTCTTGTAGACAAGTAAAAGCAATCAAGTACTTAGTGAGGGGTATGCTTAGTAGTGCAGGGGAAATTGTAATGTAATCAGAAGTTGGAGAAACTAAAAGATCCCCATGAGCTGATCCTAAGCAGGGCTTTGGCTAGCACGCCCAACTAAGGGATAAGTTTTCTGAGCAAGGCACTACCTTGGAAATGCAGACAAAAGTGTTATCAGTCCAAGCATGGGCACAAAATATAGCAATTGTGAAAAATAATGCTAAAATAAAAAGTAACATTGTCACTTAGCTTTGGGAGGTGGTGTCCCTTTCCTAAAGAGGAGTCTTAAAGCTCCTTCAGGAGTGCAGGGCCAGCTTTCCCTTTCAATATCAAAAGCAGCAGCAAGATCCAAATCCTCCTCAAGCAGCACCCTCTTTATCCATGTATAGTAGATGCACAGGTTGATTCCTATGAGCTTTAGGAAAGAGTGTTTTATCACCAGGATGTCATAGGGACTGGTCTATTGCCTGGCTAACTTGTTCAGGGCCTTGAGTTTTCCAGGTCTTTAGTAAGACTCAGTCTCCCAGCTAGAATGGGTGTAAGGGCTTGTCAGACATGTCGATAGACCCACAATGAGCAAATTTGTGCAAAATCATTAGTGTTTGCCTTAAATGTTGTACATATTGTTTCATTTTTTATTCATGTTCTAGATCTAAAGACTGTGTCCCTAAAACCGAAACTTGGAAGGTTTCCCCAAAAAACCATTCAAAAGGCTTAATTTAAACCCACTTTGGGGTGCTACCCTAATCCAGAACAAGGCAATAGGAAGTGCCTAATTGCATTTCAAATGCATTTTCTGGCACAGTTTCACCAGGGTCTTCTTTATTGTGTGGTTCATTTCTCAGTTTCCCCCATAGATTGGGGTCTCCAGGATGCGTGTAGTTTCCATCGACTCTGTAGTGCTTGTCCCATCTTCAGGGAGATTTCCAAAGTGAACAATGGTTTATCGTTTTTTTTGAATGCTGTAAGGAAGTTCAAATATGTGGATTATTTCTTTGAGTAGAAGTTTTGCTACCTCAGTTGCCTTTTCATTTCTAGTGGAATATGCTTCTACCCATCCAGAAAAGTTGTCTCCAAAAACTAATAAAAATTTAAAGTTTCCTATGGTTATAAGCATCTGTGTAAAGTCAACTTGCCAGTCCTGAAAGGGGCATATCTCTTTATATTGTACTCCCTTTCCTGCTGGGGCACATTCTGTCTGAGTATTGTTTTTGATGCACATCTGACATGCATAGATAATCTTCTGAATGGTCCTTCATAAATGGGGGCCCTTTGAATGTGGTCTAATGAGGTCCATTAAAGCATCCCTTCCATAAGGGTCCCTTCATGAGGGTGTTTGAGGTTGGGATACTTCAGCCAGTAAGTGTACCAACACTCATACCATGAGTGTTGATCTTCCATATAGAATTACAGTCAGTGTTAGAGAACCCCATTCATGGGCCCATTCCCCATTTTGTTCTGTGTAATGGGGTTTAAATTCTGACAAGTCCAGGTGAGAAATTAAAGCCCCAAGAAATGGCAGCCTTTGGGCAGCTTGTCTTCCTGATTTATCAGCAGTTTGGCTCCCCAGCTTGTTTGGAAACTGTTCTCCTGGTGTCCTGGGCAGTGCACTATGGCAATCTGGTTCAGTAGAATAACTGCTTCTAGCAATTGCACAATCTCTTTTGCATGCTTGATGTCCTTATTCCCTGAGGTTAAGGGCCCTCCCCTCTTTTTTTCAATATTGCCTCATAGGATAATTCTAAGCCTCTCGTGAGGGCTACCAGTTCAGCATTTTGTGCTGAAGTTCCTACAGCAAAGGCCTGGGCTTCTATTACCTTGTCTATGGTGACTACTGCATACCCAGCTCATCTTTGACCATTCTCCATAAAGCAGCTTCCATTTGTATATAATTCCCAGTTGGGGTGTGTCAGCAGCTGGTCCAATAGATCCAGTCTGGGGTTCCATAAGTCCAAAGAGCTCAATTGACCTGCTTACTGATCTCAAGTAGAAAGGGTTCACTTCTAGATCCTTCTGGGAAAGTCAGGAGCACCTGGAGCTGGAGAGCATGTTCCAGCAGGACTCCTAAACATAACTGCTGCTTCTCAGGAAGAAAAGTTATTTGTGCATGCAATTTACAGAGTAAATCTTGACCCAACAATGGAATGGAGCAGTTTAGCATACAGAGAAAACTGTAAGTTTTTGATCCCCAAGCTGGCATCCTAGAGGTTGAACGAACACCTCTTTTGTAGTTGTCCAGTCACTCCAGTACCAGACACCACAGCTGAACTTTTCATGGTTAATTTTGTATTTAGCATTGAGGATGTAACTCCTGTATCTATGAGAAAGTTGATTAGCTCATTCCCCACTGTCAGTTGTACCCTGTGCTCCTATGAGAAAACAGTAGTATGTCGGGAGGTATCTGGGGGAGCACCTAGACCTCCTCATTTGTCATAGATTTGTTATTCTTTTCTTATACTTTTCAACAAGGGTTTCTATCCTTTTTATTTCTTTTTTTTTTTTGAATTTCAGGCAGTCCTTTCTTCAATGGACTTCCTTTTTACAATAGATGCTTTGACTGACGTCTAGTGGGTCTTTCTTTTTTCCTTCTGGCTTCTCTGAACTTTTTCTAAGAAAACAGTGGCCTGCTTTAATTTCCTTGTTTCCCAGGCATGGTAAACTTTAAAACCTATGTCCACTACCTGATAGGAATTCATTTTCGATGCCCCATCTAAACATTGGAGCTTCTGTCTGATATCTGGGGTACTGTGCCAAATGAAAGTCATGTTCACCAGTCACACTTTTTCTAGTGCCTGTGAGTCAACATCAGTGTGCTTTCCACAGGTCCAAGAGATCCTTTCTAAAGTTTCAGAAGAATCTTCATTTGGTTTCTGTTGAGCGGCCTGTATCATATTCAGGCTCTTCTGTTAAGTCACCCCTTTCCTAAGCCCTTCTAGTTTGCATGTTTTGTAATGTTCTAGGGAGGCTAGGTCTCTTGTCATTTTGGTCCCAGTTGGGCTCTGTCAAGGGAATCACCCTGGGTAGGGAGTCCCACTTGGATTCTCTTGATGGAGGCATTGAGCCTCTTCATTAGCCTTGTCAATAACTAGCTACCTTTCATCTGCCATTAATAGGTTGTTAAGGGGAGCCTGCACACCCGTCCAGTCTGGATGGTGAGTGGCAAAAATGGAGGTGATAAGATCAGCCATTTTTTGAGGATCCTCCCTACCTGAGGGGTTGGAATTTTTCTAATTCAGTATACCTAAAGTGGAACATGGAATACGGGCCCAGTAGTGACCAGGAGGCTGCCCTTCATGGTTCATTCCTTCTATGGGGTATCACCCCAAAGGAAATTGTCTTATTCCAGATAGAAATGCTCCCTGGCCAAATTATGTCCCCTTCCCTGAGCCCTGTTTCTGGGGTATCTAGCAGAAGGAGCAGTGGCAGGGGGAACCTTACTGCTGCTATTCGTGAGTCCCCCAAGTTCAAGATGTTAAAGAAATTTATCTCCTCCTTTTCCTTTTCTTCGTGTGTCTTATTACCAAGAAGTGGTTTTGAAGTCAATTTCCTTCTCTAAATCATTAGTTCATTCCTTTTCTTTGTGTAATTCTTATTGTGTAAATACATAAATGCCCAGATATAAAAGTTTTGCCTTATTTTCCTGACCATTGGCAAAAACAATTCCAACTGTATGATGGTATAGTAACTTAAGAAACAATTTGGAGACCATTTTTCCTCATAATCTAAAGTATACAGAGGCCAAGCAGTGTTAGACTAGAAAATCAACTGTTTCTTAGTCACTAGATCATAACTATACATGAACCAATCTGCTAAAATTTGGCCCAGTGGGCTCCATTGAAGAGTCAAAACAGAACAGCCCCTAATGACACAAAAGTACAAGCCTAAAGTCATAACCATAGAAAGGCCCCAGAAAAGTGGGAACACAAACAAAACTTGGGTTCGTAATTCCATTTGTCCAACGGAGCACTCACAAGCAAGTCTTAGAATCTTATCTCCTGCCAACTGACATTACAAGCAGTCCTAAATGAACCCAAATGGCATGAAGCCCAAATGGCACAAAGCCCAAGTGACACGAAGTTCAAGTGGCAGGGATACCTACCAACCCATACCACAAATGGTTCTATCCAGAACCAAGTTGCACAAAGTGCAAAAGGCATGAAGCCCAAGTGACACAAAGACCAAGGAGCAGGAATAGAGGACGCCTGGTGTGCGTGTCACTTCAATTTACCCAGTCTTGGAGTTCATCTGCTCCCCAGAAACCCACTTATTTTCAACAGCCAAGTGTTTCAGGTGGCTGATGTGCTGAGGAGTACAGGGAAATGACCTGAGGAAAGCTCTTGGCAGCTGCTGGGAAGTCCCCACAATCCCACTCCTGGGGTCAGCCTGCCATAGGTGACTGGGACCATAGCCTAGGCCCTCCAAGACTTATGGTGATTAATCCACACTATTCCACCACAGTTGCCAAAAACTGTAACCAAAAATGCAGGTACAGCTAGCTACCTGACACAGCAAAAGCCAAATTCACAAGACAGTTGCTGATGCAAAAGGAAAGAGGGTCTTTCAGGTGCTGTGGCCTGGAAGAATGGGGGACTCCCATCCCAAAAACCATCTGCCCTTCCTGCTCATGTCTGGTACTTATAGGGATAGAGAAGAGAGGGCTTCTTTTTCTATCCAATTATCTTACTAGCTTTTGGCTGCTCAGTGCAAGAACCTCTTCATGCACCATCCTCGCCAATTGGGGAGACTCCTCAATGATCCTTAACTGTTTACAGTAACAATCTGGGTTGCTGTGGTGGTTGCATGGATGCATATATATGTAAAAACATTCATTTTTGCATTTCAAATATATGCAGTATATATATTTACATCTATTGGATGTAAATTACAAGGTCTTTCCAGAAAGTGTCTGGCCACATACTATGAAAAATAGGGACATTTGTTGAAGAAGATACAAGATACAAGAAACACTGTACATAGGACAATAACGTCTCAGTCCCCTTCAAAGTAGGCACCTTGGGACCTCACACAGTTCTCCCAATTGCCATCAGCTAGCTTCCCCATTGTGTTTTTCTGAATCACAACAGTCTGGAATCTCTTCCCTTTCAAAGGTGATTTTAGTTTGGGGAAAAGCCAGAAGTCTCAGGGTGTCAAATCTTGGCTGTAGAGGGGCTGAGTCACCTGGGTGATTTGATGTTTTACCAAAAAACCCTACATGAGATGTGATTCATGTGTGGGTGCATTGTCCTGACAAAACTGCCATTCACCAGTTGCCCACAGCTGCAGCCTCCTGAATCATCTGAATAGTTTCAGTGGAGGAATGTTCAAGCTTAATGCAAAATCTGATGCAGAGTTTTTCTACTCATTCAGTTATTTTGAATGCCACAGCCACACAGTACCCATGCTCACTCAGTGGCATCTACCACCCCCACTGACTAGTACAGTGAAGTTATCTTTCATGTGTGCACATTTCAGTCCACTCTCCTCCGCTGCCAGGTTACATCAATGTCACGATGTTCTTGTTATAGTAACAGTGGCTGGACTTTTTCAGGATAGACCTTGTATACCTAAATGAAAGGGTTTTTGTTTTTTTTTAACGTTGCAAAGAGGACTTCATTAGTGGATTCAGCAATGTGAAGGTCATAAATCTAGGGTGATTTACTGTCCAGATTTGCCCAGGACTGAGGCAGTTCCTGCAATGCAAGCAAGATTTTTTGTTTTTAAAACCTGACAAAGTCCCAGTCACATAGGGATGAGCTGGTTCGCTTACTGTCGACACTAACAGAATAAGGGCATCTGTTGTTGAGATCAATGATCTTTTAAACTAGTTCAACACAAATATGAAAAGAACTGGGGACACTGAATACAAACAACCCTTTTGAAGCATTTTGTTGCACCAGCAAGGAAAGCATTGTAGTGGTAGTTGCAGGGGATATGAAGTCAAGAAGGTAAATTTTAAGGTGGAATTCATCGCAGCTTCTTGGTGTGCTAAGGGGAATAATGTCGTAGACAGAAAATATTTCATAATATGGAAAAGAGATAAAGAGGAAAGGCATTGAATAGGTAAAACAGCTTCTCAAGGCAGTTTCCACAAATGGCTCAAAGCTTCTTCCCAGGCCATTGGGTCTCCTGCAATGGGTCTTGGGGACCCAAATTGACATGTTCTTTCTTCAGTTTGTATAGTCAAGTGATTGACACTTCCATAGATGCTGGTATTTTGGGACATCTAAGGGTCACTTACTGGTAACCTAGTGAGGTTACTAAAATGAGCATTTCATAAACTGAAATGACCCAGGACCCTGATTGTATTCTTTGCCCAGAAATCTGCCTGCACACGACACTTACCAATGTCGTCAAACTCTTACCCTGAACACACTTTTGCAGGTGGTTAGTATCTCACGATTTGGGGAAAGAAGATGTGGTCAGTGTTACCCTGAACTGCCTGTGGGGTTTTCTTTAATTGTGCTTATTCTTATTATAAAAATCTCTTTTAGTTCATTTAACATTATTATTTTAGCTCTTTGTGGGTTGTTAAGTTAATTTCACAGTAAATAGTGATCCAAATTTGCATTAATAATTTTTAACCCACAATTTTCCTATAATAGACCTCAAGACCACGTGAGTTTGGTGCTCAGCTGTGAGTCACCCTCACTGTCTATGACGATCATGTCGTATGTGCTGGACTGCTTCTAAATATCGGGTACCTTAATGAATAAAATAAAATTATTGTGTGGTTTTTAAGTTTTTAGAAAATTATTTTTAAATTATATTCTACTGTTTATGCTGTTACAGCTGTCCCAGTTTTTCCCCTATGACCCCCTCCAACCAGTGCCCCTACTCCCTCAGGCAATCCCCACATCATTGTTCATGCCCATGGTTCTTTGGCTACTCTATTCCTTACATGGTACTTCACAGCCCTGTGACTATTCTGTAGCTACCAATTTGTACTTCTTTATCCCTTCATCTTTTTGCTCACCCTCATGACACGCCTCCCTTCTGGCAATCATCACAACAGTCTCTATATCTATGATTCTGTTTTCTGCTTGTTTGTTTATTTTGTTATTTAAGATTTTGTTGTTGATAGATATGTACTTATTGCCATTTTATTGTTTACGTTTTTTTATTTTCTCCTTAAAGAAGACCCTTTAACATTTCATATAGTACAGGTTTGGTGGTGATGAACTCCTTCTTCTTGTCTAGGAAGTTCTTTATCTGTCCGTCAATTCTAAATGGTACCTTTTCTGGGTAGAGCAGTCTTAGATGCTGGTTCTTGCTTTACATCACTTTGAATATTTCTTGCCAATCCCTTGTAGACTACAAAGTTTTTGATAAGAAGTCACCAGACAGTCTTATGAGAGCTACCTTGTAGATAAGTAACTGCTTTTCTCTTGTTGCTTTTAAGGTTCTCTCTTTGTCTTTAACCTTTGTCATTTTAATTATGTTTTGTCTTGGTGCGGGCCTCTTTGGGTTCATCTTATTTGAGACCCTATGCTTCCTGGAGTTGTATGTCTATTTCCTTCACCAAGTTAGAGAAGTTTTCTGTCATTATTCTTTCAAATAGGTTTCCAATTTCTTTCTCTCTCTTCTTCTTCTTCTTCTTCTGGCACCACCATCATGCGAATGTTGGTTCACTTGATGTTGTCCCAGAGGCTGCTTATACTATCTTCAATTTGTTTTTGTTTTGTTTTTATTCTTTTTGCTTCTTGCTGTTCTAATCAGTTGTTTTTCACTTTTTATGTCCCAAATCACTGATTTGATTCTTGGCTTCACCCACTCTACTGTTAATTTCCCGTAAATTTTTTTTTCAGTTAGTGTATCCTTCCTTTCTGACTGGATATTTTTATGCTGTTGAGGTCCCACTAAGTTCCCTGAGCATCCTTATAACCAGTGTTTTGAACTCTGCATCCAGTAGGTTGTTTGTCTCCATTTCGTTTAGCTCTTTCTCTGGAGTTTTGTTCTGTTCTTTCACTTCCACCACATTTCTTTGTCTCCTCATTTTGGCCACCTCCCTATGTTTGTCTCTATGTATTAGATAGAGCTGCTACATCTCTCAGGCTTGGTAGAGTGGCCTAATGTAGTAGGTGTCCTGTGGAGTTTACTGGCATAGCCTTCTGTATTTTGTAGTTTGGATACTCAAGATGTACCCACCATGTGGGCTGTGTACACCTTCCTGTTGTAGTTAAGCCTTGATTGCTGTTGGCACATCCATTCAGCCACTGGTTGTGTTCTATATGAGGTCACACAGCATAAGCTACAAAGCAATTTGCAGATAGCTGTTACTTATTCTGGGCTTAGAGGTACCCAGGTGAGGTCGAGCTGTGAACCAAGCCTGGCTGCTGCTAGTGCCAAGTCTGGGGCAACTTAACAAGAAGTAAGGGTATCACTGAAGCCAGATGCTGCTTGTTTGAGAGAATTTAGGAAAATCTGAAGCATGGACCAAGACAAGCCATTCATATTGAAAAGCCACAGGAAACAGCTGAGATGGGCCTGAAATTTAGGTGGGACCAGGTCTTGGGGAATCATCAGGGTGGGGCAAACAGTGTAAGCCAAGTTGATGGAGACTCAGGTATGCTGCCCACCTGGTGGCTAGTTCTATGGTTCTGTCAGAGGAGGGCTCAGAAAAGGAATAGCCTCTGTCAGCACTTCTGACTGGAAGAAGCCATTCCCCAGCTCTCACCCTGATGCAGGACAAGTCAGTTTCCTCCCACGTGTTTCTGATGCCTTTCAATGTGCTGCCCCCATGCTGAAGTTCAGAGGGAGTGAGTCCCTCTGAACTCTGGACCCTTTAAGAAATGTGTGGACCCTTTAAGAAGAGCTTCATGAGACTCCAGCAGTTTCTGTCTTCCACAGCTTCAATCACCACTGGTTTTTATATCCAGAAGTTATAGTGACTTCTCTTTTGGGCACTGGAAACCCCGAGCCGGAGGGCCTGGTTGGGGGCTGGGACCCCTCACTCTAGAGATATCCCTCCTAATTTTTATCTGCCATAACTGGGTGTGGGACCAGCTTGTTCCTCATCTCTTCTCCTCAATAGTCTCAATGTGGTTTCTTCTTCAATTCTGTAGTTTAGAGCTTCCATTCATCTTGATTTCTGACAGTTCTGAATGTTGGTTGTCCTATAGTTTAGTTGCAATTTTGATGTGGTTGTGCAAGGAAGCAAGCCATGGTTATCTATGCCGCCATCTTGACCAGGAGTCAGGAAACTTTTTATAATGCAAAAACCAATTAGTTATGTTTAAAGTAACCAATAAGGGAACCATTTATATTGCTGGCAACATAATACATTTAACTTGTTTATTTCTTCCCTATCTTTGAAATCCTTGAGTTTTTCCCCCTAGTGCAAACTTAAGAGGAGGGAGAGCAAAAGCCTTACATTCTGCCTGTGTGTGCCACAGTCGATTAAATGTTCAGGAGCCCCACCTGTAGAAGAGCTTTTCTAGGGCTTCTCAGGTTAAACCTTGCACCAGCACAAGCATAGTTGACAGCTCATGAATCATGTAAGCCACACTTTTCCTAGTTCCAGCTGGTCCTACAGCCATTCCTTCTTCTTAAAGACCAGCCCAGAGAATGCTGCAGCTTTGCTGCAGAGAATAACATCCTATATTCTGGGCTGCATCTTTCCTTTTTATCTCTTATACTTTGGCTTCTCTTTCTTGACCCAAGATTTACTGTTCTAACTATAGTTTCTAACAGGTGTGCAGCCATGCCAGGGACACCGTGGCCCAGCTGTCCCCAGACATGTGGATTCTCTCCAACCAACTTGTGTAATCATAACACACTTACTGAATAAGGACAGTGCTCCCTAGTCATGGCAGGGGCAGGACAAAGACAGGGGAAGCATCTCATTCACAGAGCAAAGTGGAGCCCAAAACAATGTGCAAGCAATCCCCAGATCTTGGAGGACTGCTCTGGTTCATCAAGGACTCAAGAATTAGGTCTTATTTTCCATTTGTGGCATAGACTACCAGTTGTGTACTCAATATTAATCCCCTTCTCCTTGTTTCTTATTACTATGACCCCCATTTGAGCCTCACCTGGCTCAGAGTAAGCACCCCCTGTGAGTGAGTTACTGCTGTATCACAATCCTTGCAACAACCCATTGCACAGAAGAATTTAACTTATTCTTAGTGACTGACTTGAGATCTCACATCTAACAGGTGGCAGAGCTGGTATTCAAACCCAGGTCTGTCAGACTTAGAGGTGGATCCTCCTCCTTTTCTACCTCCTGTCTTCCTACGAAGAGAAAGAAGCCACAGTCAGAGGTTAACCTTAGACAGCACCTATGAGCTCCAGGTTTATCTCTGGGGATAAGATCATCCCACACAACAGGTGGCAGGTTCTCCACAAAACACCTGAATTTTCACTGCCCTCTCTCATTGCATGTGGGGAAGGCAGAAATGGAAGAGTGGAGAGATAAATAGAAAAAGAGAAGACAGAAGGAAGGGCAATATCAAACAGACATGTAGTCAGTTAACTGCCCATGCCTGGGTGAATGCAAGTTATCAGTTAGGACTTACATCAGTTGATAATATCAGAGATGGAACTTAAACATATAAGGGTGCATTAATGGTTTTTTCACACACAATCAGAGAGTTAGGTAGTGGTGCTGTATTAGTGCTTCAAATTAGTGGGTCTGCACCTCTGCTTCTCTTGGCCTTTTTCCTCATGGTCACAAGAGGGCTGCTATAGCTCTAATTACTACGACCTAGGTAGAAAGAAAAGAAAGCAAATATTTCTTAGAAACTTTTAAGTTATGTCTTATTGGCCAGAATTGTCTGGGAAATAAAACATTTTAGTGGTTTGCTTTTCCCTTTTTTAAATTTATTAAATAACATAGTTAATAACATTATATAATTTTCATGCATATAGATTATAAATCAACATCTGTGTACTCTGTTGCATACTCCCCACCTGAGTCTAGTTTCCTCTGTCACCATGTACTTGACACCTCTCCTATTCCCTTCTCCTTTGGTAACCCCCATTCTGCTCTCCATGTCTGTTTATCTTGGTTTGTTTTGCTTGTTTGTTACTTTTGCTTTGTTTTTAGCAAGGCTTCTTTGTTCTGTCATCTCCTCCCCTTCTTCCTTCACTCCTCAGTCCCAGGAAATTATCTCTAAAGTACAAAGGTACCTCAGCTCAAGCATAAACCTCAGGAAAAAGCAGGCCCTGCTGAAATTATGAAGATTTCTGGAAAATGGATCCAAACTCCAGAAGTTTCAGACTTGACTTCCAGAGCACAGCTCTGCCCCCACATGCCCCATGTGATATTTGTAACTAAATGGCTCCTCTGGGAAACCCGTGGTCCCCAGAACACAAAGACAAGGCAGGAACTGACTACAGCCATCAGGGAGCAAAGAGGATGTTTTCAGCAACAAGTAACAGAAAGCCTCAAGTCAAAGTATTTTTATTAAATTTATTGGGGTGACATTGCTTAATAAGATTTTATAGACTTCAAGTCTAAATTTCTTACTTTAAATATGTTTTATTGATTATGCTATTACAGTTGTCCCATTTCCCCCCTTTTATCCCCCTCCACCCTGCAAGCCCCACCCCCTCCCACTCTCATCCCCCCTGCCCTTTAGTTCACATCCATGAGTTGTACATATAAGTTCTTTGGTTTCTACATTCCCCATACTACTCTTAACCTCCCCCTATTTTCTACCTACTATTTATGCTTCTTATTCTCTATACCTTTTCGCCCTCTCCCCTCTCTCCTCCTCCCACACCCCAGTGATAACCCTCCATGTGATCTCCGTTTCTGTAATTCTGTTCCTGTTTTAGTTGTTTTCTCAGTTTGTTTTTGTTTGTTTTTTTTTTAGGTTCAGTTGTTAATAGGTCTGAGTGTGTTGTAATTTTACTGTTCATAGTTTTGGTATTCTTCTTCTTAGATAAGTCCCTTTAATATTTCATATAATAAGGGTTGGGTGATGATGAACTCCTTTAACTGGACCTTATCTGGGAAACACTTTATCTGCCCTTCCATTAGAAATAAGAGCTTTGCTGGATAGTCATCTTGGATCTAGGTCCTTGCCTTTCATGACTTGGAATACTTCTTTCCAGCCCCTTCTTGCCAGAAAGGTTTCTTTTGAGAAATCACCTGACAGTCTTACGGGAACTCCTTGGTAGGTAACTGTCTCTTTTTCTCTTGCTGCTTTTAAGGTTCTCTCCTTATCTTTAATCTTGGCTACTGTAATTATGATGTGCCTTGCTGTGTTCCTCCTTGGGTCTAACTTCTTTGGGACTCTCTCAGTATTCTGGACTTCCTCAAAGTCTATTGCCTTTGCCAGGTTGGGGAAATTCTCCTTCATTATTTGATCAAATAAGTTTTCAATTTCTTGCTCTTTCTATTCTCCTTCTGGCATCCATTCAGATGTTGATTCAGATGTTGGAACATTTAAAGTTGTCCTGGAGGTTTCTAAGCCACTTCTCATTTTTTTTTAAATTTTTGATTCTTTATTTAGTTCTGATTGAATATTTATTTCTTCCTTTCTGCTCCAAACCATTGATTTGAGTCCTGGTTTCCTTTCCATCATTATTGGTTCCCTGTACATTTTCTTTTATTTCATTTTTCATAGCCTTCATTTTTTTCTCTAATTTGTGACCATATTCAACCAATTCTGTGAGCATCCTGATTACCAGTATTTTGAACTGTGCATCTGATAGGTTGGCTGTCTTTTCATCACTCAGTTGTATTTTTTTCTGGAGCTTTGATTTGTTCTTTCATTTGGGCTATTTTTTTTTTTTTTGGTCTAGGCTTGCCTGTTAAGCAGTAAGGGGCAGAGCCTTAGGTGTTCACCAGGGTAGGGCAACACATGTGGCTGCATTGTAATGCTGTATGTGGGGGAGGGGTCCAAGGGGAAACAGTGCCACTTGCTCTGCTCCTTGCCAGTTTTCAGTCACTTCCCCCGATACTCACAAGCAAATTGGGCCTTTCTGGTGTTGATTCCCAGGGGGGTGGGCTTGTGTACATTCTATACCTTGCGGGTCTCTCCAACAAACTCTCCTGTGAGGGTGGAAGTTTCTCCTTCTGCTGCCTCAACCACCGCAGGCGTTTTCAGTCAGAGGCTTTGAGGCTTTATTTCCTTGTGCTGGGACCCCGTGTTGTGCAGCGTGTCTCACTCCCCAGTTGTTCCTCCCAGTTTATCTGCAACTGAATGTGGAACTGCCTGGTCTGCTAGCTGCTGCCTTGCTTCGAGTCCTATCCACGTTGCTGCCTATCTCCACCCCTCTGCCAGTCTGGATGAACATTCCTTCTTTAACTTCTTGGTTGTTGGACTTCCATACAGTTCAATTATGTCAGTTCTGGTTGGGTTTTTTTGTTGTTGTTTTTAAATTTGTTCTTGACCCTCTTTTTGTTGTGCAAGAAAGCATAGTGTGTCTACCTATGCCTCCATCTTGGCCAGAAGTCAAGTCTAAATTTCTGTGATGCATGATTTGTATATTGCATTGTGTGCCCACCACTCAAAGTTAAAACATCTTCTGTCACCATATATTATATTAAACCCCCTTTACCTTTTACTATCCCCTCATTTGCCTTCCCTCTGTTAATCACCATACTGTTTTGTCTGTGTTTTTGAGTTTTGGTTTTATACCCCACATATGAGTGAAATTATATGGTTCTTAGCATTTTCTGACTGACTTATTTTACTTAGCATAATACCCTCAAGGTCCATACACATTGTCACAAATGTATTTCAACTTTTTCTACGGCTGAGTAGTATGCCATAGTGTGTGTGTGTGTGTGTGTGTGTGTGTGTGTGTGTGTATGCCACATCTTATTTATTTAGTCCTCTATCAAAGGATACTTTAGTTGCCTCTATGTCTTAGCCACCAAGAATAGTGCTGCAATAAACACAGAAGTGTGTATATCTTTGTGAATAAATGTTTTTGAGTTTTTCAGGTAGATGCCCAGAAGAGGGATTCCTTGGTCATGTGGTAACTCTATTCTTAATTTGGGGGGTAACCTCCATACTGTTTTCCACCATGGCTCTACCATTTAACATTCCCATCAGCAGTAAATGAGGGTTCCTTTTTCTCCACAATCTTTTCAACATTTGTTGTTAACTGTCTTGTTGATAATAGCCATTCTAACAAGTGTGAGGTGGCATCTCAATGTAGTTTTAATTTTCATTTTCCTAGTAGCTAGTGATGTTGAGCATCTTTTCATATATCTGTTGGCCATTTGTTTGTATTCCTTGGAGAATTGTCTGTTCAGTTCCTCTGCTCAATTTTAATTTGATTGTTTGTTTGTTTGATGTTGATTTGTATGAGTTCTTTATATATCTGGGATATTAACCCGTTGTTGGAGTTGTTGTTTGCAAATATCTTCTCCCATTCAGTTGATAGCCTTTTTGGTTTGTTGGTGGTTTCTTTTGCTGTGAAGAAGCTTTTTAGTTTGATGCGTTTCATGTATTCATTTATTTTTGCCTTTAGTTCCCTTGACTTTGGGGTGAAATTCAAAATTTCCCTCTAAGACCAAGGTCCATAAGTTTAGTGCTTGTGTTTTCTTCTCTTCAATTTATTGTTTCAAGTCTTATATTAACATCTTTTATCCACTTTTAGATTAATTTTTATACATGGGGGAAAACTATAGTCTAGTTTCATTATTTTGCATGTGGCTTTCCAATTCTCACAGCACCATTTATTTGAAAGACTTTCTTGAACTTCTCATCAAGGTGGCAGTGTCGGTAAACACAGCTCACCACCTTGCACAACCACATCAAAATTACAACTAAACTATAGCACAACCATCATTCAGAATTGTCAGAAATCAAGCTGAATGGAAGCCCTGAACTACGGAATTAAAGAAGAGACCACAATGAGACCAGTAGGAGGAGCAGCTATGAGGAACAGGCTGGTCCCATACTTTGAAATGGACTCTAATTCTTGATGAGGTTGTGGCAGATTCTGGAAGAGCAGTTGAGAACCAATAGATTATAGCCACCTTTGGAAAACACAAGCTGTTGCATCAGAAAATCCAGTGGCTCTTCACACAGGCTGCCCCATCCCCACCTCCATACACATTGCTCACTTCCATATATAGATCTTACCTGCCAGGATCTAGAACCTTACTGCAAGGGAGTCTGGGAAGTGTTCCTAGATTTCCAGCCTCTATATCACCAGAGGGTATACTAGAAGGGAGTCGGAATGAGTGATGAATGAATTAGGCTACAGTGTCCACCAGAGCTAAGAAAGATGAAAGATGAAATAAATATATGATTTGGAAATAGTGAACTGGGTCTGGTACAGCTCCTTACTTTTTCTCATTTCTACTATTTAATTCTTTCCTTTGAACAAATACTTGTGAGCATCTCCAATATTCCAGGCAAGCTAGACTTTAAACAGAACAGACAGGGTTTTTTAGCTCAGAGCAAGTAAAAGGAAGAAAATAATCAAGATCAGAACAGAATTAAAAGGCATAAAAACTAAAAGAACAATTCAAAGGATCAATAAATCCAGGAGCTGCTTCTTTGGTTAGATAAGCAAAAATTGACAAACCTTTACTCAGACTCATAAAGAAAAAAAGAAGGACTCAGTAAATAAAATTAGAAATAAAAAAGAAGTAACAACTGATACCACAGAAATGCAAAGGGATTGTTAGAAATTACTATCAGGAACTATATGCCAAGATATTAAACAACATGGGTGAAATGAACAAAATTCTAGAAACATACAGTCTTCCAACACTAAATCAAGAAGAAACAGATAGCGTGAATAGACCAATAACAACTAGTGAAATAAAGCAGTAATCAAAAAATTCCTTGCACACAAAAGCCCTGGAACAGATGGCTTCACAGGTAAATTTTACCAAACATTTAAAGAAGAACTAACTCTTATTTTTATTAAACTATTCCAAAATATTTAAGAAGAGGAAAGACTCCTAAACTCCTTTTTACAAAACCAGTATCATCCTAACTCCAAAACCAGGTAAAGACATCACAAAGAAAGAAAACTACAGGCCAATATCTCTGATGAACATAGATGCTAAAATCCTTAACAAAATACATTAGTGGCAATCCAGATTCAGCAATACATTAAAAAGTTCACACACCATGATCAAGTGGGAATCACTCCAGGGATGCAAGGATGGTACAATATCTGCAAATCAATAAACATAATACATCACAAAAAAGGAAGTATAAAATTCACATGATCATATCAATAGATGCTGAAAAAGCATTTGATAAAATTCAGCACCCATTTATGATAAAAACCCTCAGAAAAGTGGGAATAGAGAAAGCCTACTTCAACATAATTAAATCCATATACAAGGAATCTACAGTCAACATTATACTCAATTGGCAAAAACTAAAACCTTTTCCACTAACATCAAGAACAAGACAAGGGTGTCCACTTTCACCACTTGTATTCTACATAGTACTGGAAGCTCTTGCCACAGAGATCAGATAAGAAAAAGGGGGGGCATCAAAATAGGAAGTAATGATAGTAAAACTGTCATTATTTGCAGGCAACATGATAGTGTAAACAGAAAACCCTATAGTTTACAAAAAAAAAACTACTCAACCCAATAAGTAAATTTGGCAAAATAGCAGAATACAAAGTCAATATTCAGAAATTGATAACATTTTTGTAAACCAACAATGAAATATCAGAAAGAAAAACTAGGGGGGAAATTCCACTTACTATAACAACAGAAAAACGAAGTACCTAGGAATAAATTCAACTAAGGAGGTAAAAGACCTATACTCGGAAAACCACACAACACTGAAGAAAGAAATCAAGGATGATACAAATAAATGGAAGCACATACTGTGTTCATGGATTGGAATAATTCACATCATTAAAATGTCCATTCTACTCAAAGTAATCTGTAGATTCAATGTAATTCCTGTTAAAATACCAATGGCATATTCACAGATCTAGAACAAATATTTCAAAAAATTATGTAGAACAAAAAAAGACCCCGCATAGCTTTAGCAATCTTGAGAAATAAGAACAAAATAGGAGGGATCACAATACCCAATATCAAACTATACTACAAGGCCATTGTAATCAAAACAGTCAAAAGCTTTGAACAAATCAAAGCTCCAGAAAAAATACAACTGAGTGATGAAAAGATAGCCAACCTATCAGATGCACAGTTCAAAACACTGGCACTGGCATAAGAACATAGATCAATGGAACAGAATAGAGAACCCAGAAATAAACCCAAGTATCTATGGTCAATTAGTATTTGACAAAGGGGACATCGAGCATACAATGGAGTAAAAATAACCTCTTCAATAAATGATATTGGGAGAACTGTAATAGTAAATGCAAAAAAATGAAACTGGACCACAACTTATACCATAAACCAGTATAAATTCAAAATGGACAAAAGACTTAAATATAAGCTGCAATACTATAAAAGTTCTAGCACAAAAGATAGGCAGTAAAATTTCAGATATCTTATATAGCAATATTTTTGCCAATATTATCTCCTAAGGTAAAGGAAATAAAGGAAAAAGTAAATAAATGGGACTACATCAAACTAAGAAGAAGCTTCTACATGGCTAAACAAACCATCATCAAAATGAAAAGGGGACCAACCATATGGAAGAATATATTTGCCAATGATACATTGGACAAGTTTGATTTCTAAAATATATGAAGAACTCATATGATTCCATACCAGGAAGACAAAGAATCCAATTTAAATATGGACCAAAGACCCGAACAGACACTTCTCCAAGAGGACATACAGATGGCCCATAGGCATATGAAGAGAAACTCAACATCACTAGCCATCAGAGAGATGCAAATTAAAACCACAATGAGATATCACCTCACCTCTGTCAGAATGGCTGTCATCATTAATAAATCAACAAACAAGTGCTGGTGAGGTTGTGGAGAAAAGGAAAACCTAGTACACTGTTGGTGAGAATGCAGACTGGTGCAGCCACTGTGGAAAACAGTATGGAATTTCCTCAAAAAACTAAAAATGGAACTGCCTTTTGACCTGGCAATTATGCTGCTGGGAATATACCCTAAGAATCTCGAATCACCAATTCAAAAGAACTTATGCACCCCTATGTTCATAGTGCTGCTATTTACAATACACAACTGCTGGAAACAACCTAAGTGCCCAGTGAGTGAGTAAATAAAAACACTGTGGTGCATTTACACAATGGAATATTACTCAGCACACAGAAAAAAAGGAGCTCCTACCTTTTGTGAAGCACGGATGAAACTGCAGAATATTATGCCAAGTGAAATAAGCCAGTCAGTGAAAGACAAATACCTTATAGTCTCATTTTTAAGAGGAACCTAATGAATAAGATAAACTAATGAACAAAATAAAACCACAGACATGGAAATAGGGAACAGACTAATAGTGACCACCAGGGAGGTGGGAGGAAAATGATGGTGGGAAGAGGGAAAGGAATAAGTCAAAGAATGTGTAATCGCCCACGGACATGGACAACAGTGCGGGGATTGACTGTGGGAGCGGGGAATGGGATGGGTGGAGGGGGGCAAAGGGGGAAAAATTGAGACAGCTGTAATGGAAAATCAGTTTTTAAATTATTTTAAAAACAGGACTTTTGGCCAAGATGGAGGCAGAGGTAGAAATACTGTACCTCCTTGCACAACCAAATTTAAGGACAACTAAGATTTAGAAACAAAAACACAACCAGAACAAACAGAAAATTGAACTGTACTGAAGTTTGACAATAATGAACCATTCACCCAGACAGGTAAAAGGAGCAGAGTCGATGGCCAGCAGAGAGGGATCTCGGTAGGAAGAGGTGGTGGTTAGCAGAACCGGGTACAGGGGGTAATCGAGCAAACCCAGTAAGGTGCACAAGGTGGTTGTCTGACTGAGAACACATATTTGTGCGCAAATGAGCCAGGCAGAAAAAAAGGGCAGTGAGACAGACCACACAACCCAGGGACCCAGCAACAGGAAATAAAGCCTACAAGCACCAACTGAAAAACTTGCGAGGGTTGAGGTGCCTCGAGAGGCTCCCAGCCTTACAGGAGAGTTCATTGGAGAGGTCCACCAGGTCCTAGAACATACACAAGCCTGCCCACCTGGGAACCAGCACCAGAAAGGCCTAATGTGCTTGTGGGAAGAGGCAGAGGGAACCAAAATCAGAGAGGGGGGTGGGAAATGCCATCACTCCCTCTCTGACCCCACCCCCATATACAGCGTCACAACCCAGCTACTGGGTTGCCCCAGCCTGGTGAACACCTAAGGCTCCACCCCTCATAAGTAATAGGCACGAACAGACCAAAACATTATGGCTCAAACAGAACAAATCAAAGCCCCAGAGCCAATACTTTTAAGCAACCAAGAGATAGCCAACCTATCAGATGCATCTGATGCACCAGCTCGAAACACTGGTGATCAGGATGCTCACAGAACTGGTTGATTTTGGTCGCAAATTAGACAAAAAAAAATGAAGGCTACACTAAGTGAAATAAAGGAACATGAACAGGGAATCAATAGTGTTGGAAAGAAAACTGGGTCTCAAACCAATGGAGTGGACCAAAAGGAAGAAAGAAACAACCAAACAGAAAATAATGAAGAAACAGGAATTCAAAAAAATGAGGAGAGGCTTAGGAACCTTCAGAACTTCTTTAAACATTCCAACATCCAAATTATAGGGGTACCAGAAGGGGAAAGAGGAACAGCAACAAGTGGAAAACTTGTATGAACAAATAATAAAGGAGAACTTCCCCAACCTGGAAAAAAAAAATAGACTTCCAGGAAGTCAAGGAAGCACAGAGAATCCCAAAGAAAGTGGACCCGAAGAGGAATACACCAAGTACATCATAATTACATTACCCAAGATTAAAATGAAGGAGAGAATCCTAGAAGCAGCAAGAGATAAGGGGATAGTCACCTACAAAGGAGTTCCCATTAGACTGTCAGATGATTTCTCAAAAGAGACCTTACAGGCGAGAAGGGGCTAGAAAGAAGTATTCCAAGTCATGAAATCCAAAGACCTACATCCAAGATTGATCTATGCAGCAAAGCTTTCATTTAGAATGGAAGGGCAGATAAAGTGCTTCTCAGATAAGGTCAGATTCAAGGAGTTCAAGCCCTTATTATATGAAATGTTAAAGGGAATTATCTAAGACAGAGAAGATAAAAAATATGAACAGTGAAAGGACAGCAAACTCACAGTTATTAACAGCCACATCTAAAACAAAAGCAAACTAAGCAGACAGCTAGATCGGGAGCGGAGCCACAGAAATGGAGATCACGTGGAGGGTTAGCATCAGGGGAGTGGGAGGAGGAGAAGGGGGGAAAAGGTACAGAGAATAAGTAGCATAGATGGTAGGTAGAAAATAGGGGGAAGGTGAGAATAGTATGGGAAATGTAGAAGCTAAAGAACTTATGACACATGGACATGAACTAAAGGGGGGAATGTGGGTGGGAGAGAGTGTGCAGGGTGGAGGGGCATGAAAGGGGGAAATGGGACAATTGTGATGGCATAATGAATAAAATAAAATTAATTAATTAAAAAATTATTTTTAAAAGTTTTTAAAATCTGTGAAAGACAGTCTTAAGCAAAGAGTCATTATAATTAATTAGGTATTTATAATTGTAAAAAGCCTTTAAAAAGAAGTAGCTACTCTGTGCTTCCTCTTTTCACATGTTTATCTTGTTAGCCAGCCTGAAGGGCAACTTCGCCCATTAGACCCTGCACTGTGCCTTTCTCCAGAAATTCTTTGTAGTCATGAAAGGACCAAGCTCATCTCGGTGCTAAGATGTTAATCATAGTGGTAACTGCTCAGAGTTAAGCAGTAGAGATTTGTAAAGGTGAGAAAATTGTTTACATAAATGTAAAATTCTTAATCAGGCTGGAATTGACAGTATTGGGGTAAATTTGGCTCTAAGTAAAATGTAGGCTTTGGCCTCAAAGATGAGGAAAGCTCAGATCCAATTACACCTCAGACACTGACTGTGAGCTCAGCTCCGGACAGAAGTGTGAGAGCCCAGCACCAGGGCCTACATTAGCCACGAGTTTCAGATGATGGAAGCAGTAGTTTTCCTCAACATTGGCTATGACTGGGACTTTTAACTCCGGAGGACAACCTGCCATTCATTCTAGGGAAATGTGGGTGCTGACAAAGGGAGGGATGACCATGATTGGATTGTGTGTCTGGAAACAATTACACTCATATTGGCTGACACTGAAGATTCTCTTATGACCTGTGGTTCAGTGACCCCAGCAAGTTTTTTGTTTTAGTAATGTTAAAATAGACTCTCCGTTATGGGTTCACTGGATTCTTTTAGTAGCTGAAGCAAGTAGTAGCTATGTTGACATTGTAATACACATTAAATTATACATTTTGTTCCTCAATTAAAAGAATGAAGTTATCAGAATAAACAACAGAGCCTCACACCCATTCTTTTCTTCTCTGATGTTTTCTTCTTAAGAAACAACATAGCTTCGTTACCAACAAGCTCAGAATACATCAATAGGAGCTGAAGTCCATGAAATTAGATTCATTTTTCTAATTAGCCAGAGAGTTCACAAATAGTGGGCGGTCTTTCTCACAGGCTCTGTTCTCCAGAAGGGGATAGCCATTTGTGATCTCAGACAACGGAACCCTCCCCTCTTACATTCTACAAAGGAATTTCTGATTGAAGTGTAAATGTAAATTTCCCTTAGCCATCTGGATGATGTTTTGAAGTTGTGACTCTTTAGCAAATACCTCCTTAATTCCACCCAGTGGCTGGGAGATTGTGTGATCCAGCAATTTCCATTTTCAAAGGAATTGTCTCTTTACTAATAATGCCCTCAACTTAGTTGGCACCCTCCTCTGTGGAGTTCAAAGTGATTTTAACGCTTTTGTCTTCAATTCTCACACCCCAGACAGAAGAGAGAGGGGCCAGGAGAGAATGCAACTGCTCTCCTAACAGAAGTAAAGGACACTGTGTTTGGGAGCCAGTGACACAAGGAGATGTAAAGCGAAGTTCTCAAAATGACCCAAAGGGTCAGTGGCTTTCCAACTCATTTTATTCTTCACTCCCAGCCAACCAACCATCACAATTACCTCCCAAGAGTCTAAAACTGTCAAACAGACCCAGGAGGCTCTAAGTGAGAACTCTGGAGACCTGACACTAACAGACTTAAAAGGGCAAAATTCACCCAGGGCTGGAATGGTCTCCCTGGACAAGGAGACCATTGGAGACCAAGGGTCTCTCCACAGCACCTGGATGCTCACTGTCCAGAAATTTCTTCACTCATCTATTCATTCAGTTACTTGACAAATGTTTACTGAGCAAAGTACCCACTATGTACCAGATATCATTCTTGGTGCTGGGGATATCTCGCAATGAATAAAATGAACGAAAAGTGTGGCTTTCACAGAGGTTATTCTAGTGAGGAAGAAAAACAGCCAACAATAAATAAGTGAAATATAAGGTTTTGAAGTAGTGATAAATGTTAGAGAGAAAATGAAGCAAGGACATGGAATTTAAAATGTCGGGGTGTTTGGAAGCTTAAATTTTTATTTGGAATAGCCAGAGAATATAACTCTAAAAGAGCTCCGAAAGCAATGGAAGACCACAGTGAATGCTGTGGTGGAACCTAAGACCAGATGTTTTCTATAGCCTCCTTTGAAGTAAATTCATCCTTCCTGCTCTTGCATTTGTGAACATGATCCATATCTGTCCTTTAGAGGATTGTAAGAGTTAAAAATTAATTAATATATGTACTGAGTTGAATAGTGCCCCCTAAATTCATCTCCACGGAGAACCTCAAAATATGACTTGATTGGAAATAAGATCTTTGCAGGTGTAATTAGTTAAAATGGGTTCATCTTCAATTAGGGTAGGCCCTAAACTCAATGACTGGTGTCCTTATACACAGGCCATACACAGCCCTGGCTGGTGTGGCTCGGTGGATTGAATGCTTGCCTGTGAACCAAAGAGTCACTGGCTTGATTCCCAGTCAGGGCACGTGCCTGGGTTGCGGGCCAGGTCCTCAGTAGAGGATGTGCAGGAGGCAACCACACAGTGATGTTTCTCTCCCTCTCCTCTCTCCCTTCCCCTCTGTCTAAAAATAAAATCTTTAAGGCCACACAGAGACACATGGGATAAGAGAGCCATGTGAAGATGGAGGCAGAAATTATAGTGATGGAGCTGTAAGCCAGGGACTGCCAAGGACCTCCAGCATCCTCCAGATCCTAAGAACGAACACCCTCCAGAAGGAACACCCTCCAGAAGGAACACCCTCCAGAAGGAACACCCTCCAGAAGGAACCAACCTTGCCTATGCCTTGATTTTAGGCTTCTGTACTCTTGAACCATGAGAAAATGAATTTCTGTCATTTCAAGCTACCCAGTTTGTGGTAATTTGTTACAACGGTCTTAAGAAACCAGTTCAGATTTTGGTACCTGGAGGTGGTGGTGCCATAACAAATTCCTAAATTGAGGCAAGGTTTTGAAATTGGGTCATGAGTAGAGACTGGAACAACATTGAGGTGAATGATAAAAAAATAAAACAAAATAAAAAGAAGCCCATTTGGCCTTGAAGAGATTGTTGGGGAATATAGTGTTACCAGTGGACAAGTCCATACCCTCAGCCTACCCTCTTTCTCAATGAGCCAAGGCACTCGATGCTCAGCAGACTGTGCTGAGCTGCAGGGAGGAGGGGTTGCCCTTCTGTAGGTGGGGCGAGGAGCCTGGAGGCTCAGCTGATCTTGGCATCTTGGCTGCATGACCATCCACCTCAGAGGCAGTGGGAACCCTGGCAAACACTGCAAGCGCCTGGCTGTCTCCTCCCCACAGTGGGAGCAGTGGTTGGGTCCTGCTGCAGCAGAGCCTTCACCTGGAGATGACTGAGCCATCAAGGCTGTCAAGACACACCCTAAGGCCCCAAGAGCAGGGAAGCTGGACAGTCTCAGCCACCGTGGAATCAGAGGAGTCTCCCCCACCAGCCAGATGGCAGGCAGCAGGGGGAGACTGAGCATGCTGAAAGCTGGAAATATGAATATACAAGGCCAACCACATGCAGAAAGCTGGAAAAATAAATAAATGGTGCCCCAGAGTGCTAAGAGCTAGAGAGATGAATGGATAGGGTTCAAACCTGCTGAAAGCTAGAAAGATGAATGAACGGGGCTCCAGCACACCAAAAGTTAGAAAGATAATTGGATAAGGGGGAAAGACTTTGCCCAGGCCCTTGTACCACCATCTGGGGATGGGACCAGGGGAAGGCAGGTCAATGTGTCATCAAGTCAGAAAAACAGTAGTGGCAGGTACTAGACCAAAGAGACATGACAGTCTAGCCTGGGAAAAGAAGAAATTGGTTGGGAGGTGGACCCATCCAAACCATGTGAAAGTTTAGGAAGTTAATTTGTCTTTCTAAGAAAGTACCTCACCCTTCCAAACCCCAGACAGGTATAGCCCCAAGGGAATAAATGCTTTCTCTCTTGCTCATCACCCACTGCTCAGGACTTGCACTTGGCCAGTGTACTGCCCTGTCCTTTCTGTTGGCCATGTGACTTTAGCAGTCACATGGCCCATGGCTTCCAGGAGGGAGTCTCTCTCCTGCTGACCTGGGGAAACATCCACTGGTGTGTTTGCATTTGCTCCCATTTGCACTTGCTCCCACCTGGGAGCATGCAGACTTGTGGCCCTAGCAGTCTCATGGCCATGGCTGTGTGGGCTCCATATGCAGCCTCCAGGAGGGAGTCCGACGCTGGATAGCAGCTGGGAACAAGTTAAGCTACTTGGATGAGCAGGAACTCTGAGCACTGCCTTTTATTCTGGTCTTGCTAAGAATGGCTGGGTTTTGTCTGGGTTTTGTGGAGGAGATGAGCTTTGAGACAGGGAGTCCCCCATTCTCCAAGATGGCACAGCATCTGAATAAAATATTTTTCCTTTTGGCATCAGCACTCACCTCACAAGTTTGGCTTTTGTGGTGACAAACAGCCAATGCCCCCCCTTTTTTTTGTTCAGTCACAGTTTGAACATTAAAAGAGATTCTGGTGAGAGCTCAGAAGAAAGTTGAGAAGAGGTTAGAGAAAGCTTCTATCACCTGAGAGAAAACATCATGAAAATATTATTCATAGAAAAATGAACATTAAAGATGTCTATGGTGAGATCTCAGATGAAAATGGGAGCATGTTATTTGAAAACAGATCTTTGGTTTCTTATGATCTTTGTTTTAAAGTGGAGAACTGGGCTGAATTGTGTTCTAGTGCAGGGTGGAAAGTAGAACTTGCAAGAGATAAATGTGGAGATTTAGCTGAGGAGATTTCCAAACAGAATATGGAAGATGCAGCCTGGTGTTTCCTTGCTGCTTATAGTAAAATATGAGAGGAAATAGATATTGAAACTCTTAGGCAAACAGGAACCAGAACTGGATGATTTGGAAAATTAGCCTACCAATATCATGAAAGATGCTTAAAGCATGCTCTAGAGAGAGCAACAAGGATGTGGCTGGATGGACAACCTTCTGCTCTAGAGTTTAAGCATGTAATTCACGGATCCAACTAACCATCTCTGCAGAATCCAAGAGTATACATGGGGTTATCCAGGAAGGATCTATAGAGAACTCTCATGTCTCATGATATAGGTCCTCTTGACATACACAGAAGACCCACAAGGATTTTGAGATAGTTATGACACCAAAAACACTACCAGCTTGGACTGAAAGGAACAGAGACAGGACAAAATGAAGGAAATCTATCAATATCTGGGATTCTACAGGCAGGAAACCAGCCAATAGAGCTACTGAGATATGAATATGGGTTGTCCTTTGGAGAAAGAGAAGAATGACTTTGGGGTGGGGGAGGCTCAAGGCCATTGGGACGGTCTGTGATTTTCCTAAAGAAAATGGCTCCTGAGACATGAGGGCTGCTTGAGCAAAAATTCTTGTTCTCCACACATAGCACAGAAGCTGAAGAACATTAGGGGACCACAGAGGCAGAGGTTAAGGGACTTAAGTGTCAGTAGCAATTCAACAGACTCTATTTTTCAGGGCCCCCATCAACCTCCGTATGTGGAAGGCCCTGAGAGGGGAAGGGGGGGTCAATAATTACTGAAATGAAATTTTCCATTACCCTTGCAGGATGAAGACATTGTTTTAAAGGACATGAAAAACATGTATATTTCTTACACAGCTGGGTGCTTAGACTAAAATTTACATTTATCCAAATGTTTCTAATTGTCCTTATAAAAAAAGCATTAAGCCAAATAACACTCTTATAACCACTGTACGAATATAGTGGTTTTCTTAGAATCATGAATATTAAATGTGTCTGTCATCTACTGCTGCTAACACACTACCCATAATGTGTTATGCACATTACACACTGATGTGACTTAATTTAGTGACTTAAAGCAACAATGATTTAATTTTTTATGGTTTTATTGATTGGCTGAGAGATTCCTCTCCGGCCTTGTCCTGGGCTCGCTCATTCGGCTGCACTGAGCTAGAGGATCAGCTGGGCTGGAAGGTCCTTGAGAGCCTCAGTTGCATATTTAGTGCCGGGTATCAGCTGGTGCACTTTGGTTACCTCCATGCGACCTCTCCTCTTCCAGTAGGCTAGACGGGCTTTCTTACATGGGAAGCTCAGGACAGCATTCCAAGAGATGGCGATTAGAAGCTTCAAAAGCCTAGCTCTAGAACTCACACAGCATCATCTGTGTCACGGTCTATTGAAAAAAGCAAGTCATTACATCAGCCCCAGATTCAAGAGGGCAGAGAATTAATTCCACCTCTTGATGAAAGAAAAGGCACTATCCGTTGTAAAGATTTGTGAACAGGAGAAGGCAGCATCCACTGAGGTCCATTGTTTAAAGACCTACGATAATCTGCCCTCTAGTGCCAATGATTCACATCTCTCCCACAGGCAAAATACATTTCTCCCCTCACAAGAACCCCAACTTTTCAACCAATCATAGCAGCCGATTTCGAGTCCAAGATTTCATCATCTAAGTCAAATTCAGATGTAGATGGGTCTCCTTGGGAACAGTTCCTTGGATAGTGCTCATGTTGATCCAGTGACCTATAAATTAAAAAGACAAGTTATTCGACCTTAATGCATTTAATAGAAAATAGTGGGACGGGGATTGGCTAGCCCCCAAGGAACACCTCCATTTAAAGAGGGAGTAGTCCCGGCCAGTGTGGCTCAGTTGATCGGAGCGTCCTCCTGTACACCAAACGGTTGGCGGTTTGATTTCTAGTCAGGGCACATGCTCAAGGTGCAGCTTTGATCCCCAGTCAGGGAACATATGGGGAGGCAAACAATCAATGTTTCTTTCTCACATCTCTCTCTCTCTTTCTCCCCCTCTCTTTCCCCTTCCTCTCTCTCTAAAATCAATAAACGTACATAACATTTTTTAAATTAAATAAAAAGGAAATAAGTGGGAGGCGCATAGTAGTCGCTGTTCCACTGCAGTTTTGAAATCTAGCTGGGCATGTATCAGCAGTTCCCCCAACTTTTGGGGCACAGAGTCTTCCTTAATTAGCACTTATTTTCTGTTTCCTGGAAGGGGTTCTCTACTTGTCATTGTTGTCGTTGCTGGAAGGGGTTCTCTACTTGTTGTCATTGTTCTCCTTGGTTCTTGGCTCCACACTTCAGGCTCTGAGCTTCATCATCTGAGACATCTTTCATTTCGGATCATACTTATAGCCAGATGGCTATCTCTACCTGCTTCCTGCTGTACAATGTTGGGAGCCCAGAGACCTCTTTATTTTCCTGTTTCTTTTTCTTTTAATCCAAATAGTAGTATTTTTTCCAGGATAATTCTTTTTAAAATTGTGTGGGTTTCCCATAAATCTGTCTGGGAGTCACCACATGCTTCAAAAGCCACATTCGTAACACCTTCGGCATTATGTCTCTTTTTACTTTGTGTAGGTGTCAGTGTTGTGTTGGGAACTCTTTTTGTCTAGCTGAAAGGATCTACTAAGAACTACGTTAAATCTTTCTAAGATCTAAACAAAGAGTCCTACAGTTACAATCTTGATTCATTCTATGCCCTGAGACCATTTCTTCCTCCGAGAATCTTTTTCTGGAGAGACTGTCTTAAATGATCTATATCGCCTCTAAATTCTTCTTCAAGTCAAACACTTCCTTCTCGAGTTCCTCTTTCTAATAAAATATTTTACCATATGCTGCTTAAAGAAACCAATGGGCAACTTCAACATTCTTCCTGCAAATCTCTTTGGCCAGATCCACAGGTTCATTAGCTACATTTCCTGTTCTCCAATATATAATTGTTCCACCACAATATAACACAGGTTGCCCTTTCTCCAGCCTCCAAGAGCAGTTTCCTCACTTCCATTCCAGCATTCACATTCTCATCATCCTTCCAGCCTCCAGCTGCCACTCGGCCCCAAAGTCAATCTACATGTTTTAAATTTTGTTATGGTAGCACTTCTACTTCTATGCACAAATTTCTGTTTCAATTGGCCTCTATCACGTTTTTTAAAATAACCACAAAACTTAGTGTCCTAAAATCAGCAATGTGAGCTGTGCTCAGTGGGACGATTTGTCTCTGCAACAGATGGTTTCAGCTGACTCATGCATGCATTTGCAGCCAGCTGGTACCTCAACTGGAGCTGAAGGAAACAAGATGGTCTCATTCGCATGCCTAGCACTCAGTTGTATGATTGACACAGCTGAGGATGTCCTGGGCCTCTGTCTCTCTCCACAGGTGTCTCATCTTCAAGAATGTTATTGTGTACTCCTTTACCGAAAACCACAGAGCAACATAAAAGGCCCCTAAAGGACCAGACCAGAGCTTCCACATTGACCCTTTCAATGCATTCTCTTTGCCCAAGAATGTCACAAGGCCAGCTCCATTTCAATGTGGGAGAGAACCAAAGAGGACAAAAATTCAGCACCCTGGTTTCTCAATATACCAAGATCTTCAAAGATCGGAAGTGATCTGGGTCCCTCTAGGGCAAAGGAGAGGCTCTGACCCAGAATAAGTGCTCAATGTTCGACAGATGAGCAAATAAACATATGCAACCTGCTCTCCTTACTGACCAAGAGCCATGTGCACCAGGAGAAAGAAATCACTCAGCCCTGCCCTTTGCCACATCCCCACCTCTTCACTATGAACTCTGGCTCTGGCTCCCACTTCTCCCCAATGTACAGCCTACCCCAGAAGAACACTCTGAGTGACTACATGTTCCTGCTCCCCCCACCGTATAGGGGCCTCATGCCTGAGCTACCATGATAGGAATGGGCTCTCTCCTGAGACCCAGCAGCACAGAAGTTTCCTGCTGGGGCCAGAGACAGACTAGTGGCGAAGAACAGAAAGGGGGGTGTGGGGAAGAACATGCACAGGAGTGTCTGTCCCCACCACTGTGACCTCTGGCTGCTGAAAGGGACTTACCCACCACAGGACCCTAAATGGCCAGACTGTGAAGGGCCATAGCCACTGCACAGGAGGAAATGGAGGCCCAGAGAAGAGCCTCTGGTCAGTGGCAGAACTACACCTCAGGCCTGGGGGCCTGGCCTCTAGTAGTTCATTAATTTTTCTCAGGAAGTCACTAAGCAGACACTGACACAGATGGGAAGATTGCCAAAACACACCCCAGGCCCTGACATAGGGTAGGGAGAAAAGAGAGAAGCCTGCCCGTCCTCAGGAAACACCCCCAACAGAACCCTCCCTTCACCAGAGGCCTCCTGTCAGCAGGGCCCTGCGAAGCAGGGCCAAGTGTCTCTGGGTCCTAAGGTAGCCATGTTCTTTCCGGTCTATCAAGAGGGGATGCTGCTCCCACCCTACTCCCAGTCCTTACCCAGCATCCCCAGTGGGGTTACTGAGGCAGCCTGGACACAGCCTTGACCAGGCCCCACTCCCTCAGCCCTCACTTCTCCTGACCCTCCCACCTCCTGCAGACTGCAGCCCCACCCCCCAGCAGGCAGCCCACCTGTGCCAGCCCCCAGCGTGCACAGGGTATGCATCTCCTGAGCTCAGCAGTCGGTCACTCACTGCCCCTGCCCCTACTCTGTGCTGGGCCCTGAAGACAGTGATGACTCAGAACCAGCCCTGCCCCTGGGCCCTTCCAGAGTTAGACAAATAGCGATTGCCCTCTGACAAGCAGATTGATGCTTTTCTCTCAGGAGAGGTGATTAGGGCCTGGGCAGTGATGGCCCCTCTGGCTCCAGAGCAACTCTGAGGGCAAAGAGACACACATCTGAGGTCTTCCCTCCTTAGCTACCCCCTCCTCCCTAAGACTTCCCATAAATCCTCTGGTGACAGGGAGAGAAGGACTAAGAGGAATGAGGGAGGAGGAATGAGGGAGAGGCTCACACAGACACAGGTGCCACACAGCCCATTCAGACATAGGCACACACCCCCACCACACACAAAGATGCATGCACACACATGCATATTTAGACACACAAAGGCCTGCATGAAATCTCACCCAGGTAAATGCACAAATAAACACAGTGACTTCCACAGAGTTCCCACAGGCACTCACATCCTCAGGCAGGGTCATGTGCAAACACTAAGACAATATGCAGGCACACACATGCTGCAGCCACAGATCACAGATACACAGGCATGCACATGCAGACAAGTTCACATGCAGTCCCCAAGCCTCGTGATCACAATGGGTGCATGCATCATGCCAGTTCTACCCAAGGATTGGACAGTGCCCTTCCCTGCTACTAGAGCTTCATGGCAGCCCCTGCCTGGTGAGCTGTGGCCTCTAAAGAAAGAGGGGAAATGGATATCTGGGGCATCTCCCAGGGGAGGAAGATGCTCTTGCGGCAAATCCTCAGACAGGCTCAGGGGCATACCCAGTGGTCCTGGGACAGGGTAGATCCCAAGAGAAGTGTCAGGTGGCCTTGCAAACCCAGGGATGTACAGCTAGCCACACTCCCCACACTTCAGACCAGGAAACTTTAACCCAGTGTCCAAACTAACAGTCTGCTCCCAGGGGGTGCAGGACAGGAGATGAGGGGAACCAGCCTCTTACTGCAAGAGAACCAAAGCGCACTGCCCTTGCCCTCCTCTCACCCCACTAGAAATTCCAGACAAAGACCTGCAGCTGCAGCCGATTTCCAGGGCTGGGAACAGAAGACTCCCTGACACTCAGAGTACGTATAGCAGGGGGTGGAACAGGGCGGGGAGCTGCCCCAGGCCTCTCTAACACCAGAAATAAATGACTTCGCCAAGAGAAACCCATTCAGATGCACTGGAATGACTGCTGGAGAGTGCTTTCACAGTGAGGAATTGCTGGTGCTGGTGGCAGCTGCTGCTGGGAGCACTGTCTGTGCAGTACTGGGTCCAGTCACACAGCAACTGGGCCCCAAGGCCCAACAACAGCCCACACCACAGCCACCAATAGCTCTGTCAGGCAGCCTCCCAGTCCTGGGCACACTCAAGGCAGGAAGCTGGAGGTCCAGCCTTGTAGCTAGCAGCTGCTTGGAAGTGTCTGTCTGTGGACAAAAATTGGGAGGAAAAAATTGGAAGAAAACAATTTTCTTTTCCTTCTCCCATAACTCTAGGCTGTTGACAACTTTACCAGGAAGAAACCAGTAGGCAAGCAAGTTCCCTGGCTCAAGTAGGACTCCACCGCCTGCTTAACCCCCCAAGTGTTTCTAGGAGTCCCAGGAGGTGACTCACATGTGCTCACAGACGAAGCTGGTCAGTTGCTGGACAACAGCTGAGGATTTACTCCTCTTCTGCTAGGGGTCGAGTCTGCCTAACACTACCACTTTGTCTGGGTACCACTCGGAACTTCTGGTACCCTTGTGGGGCCACATCCTGTCTCCTAGATGCAAAGCTTCTCCACCGAGGGCAAAGTGGGGCTAAACCTCTCCTTTGGTGCCAGGCTCCATCAGAGGGGTACAGAGCAGGGCTGTCTTACAGGACTTTTGGGATAAGTTTGCAGTTCTGACTGATCCAGCCATCCTTCATCTTTTAGCATCCATACATGAGGCCATGGAGGCTGGTGATGGAAAAAGAGGCCAGAACTACTTCACCCCTTAATGCCTCCATTGGGAAAACCCATTGGTCTAGCTACACTTTCCCAAAGATAAGGACTTTTCCCCAAGGACCACAGTCTACACAAAAGAGGATGCTGTCTCACCAGTTGCCAGAAATATTTAGCCTAGTCTGAATTCTGGAGATGGACAATGATTTGGCTCAAGCAAGCAGCCCGGTTACAACAGACACATGCTGAGCCTGCAAAAGGAATGACAGTACCTTGATAATGTCAAAGGCAGGCCTGGCTTAGCATAGCTCACCTTCACTTGAAAATGCCCAAGGGGCAAGAACATTGCCCCCCCCATGGGTGGATCTTTGTGCTTTGCAGAGGACTCAGACCTGACCACCACCTCTCTTCTAGTATAATGAGCAAGAGCAGGTGATCTAGACTCAAAGCTTCCCACTCCCATGCTTCTCTCCTACTTGCTTCTTCTCCAGATAAAATGAAGACTGTTGGTCTAGAAGACAGGAGGGATTGCTGACCTGTGCTGGAAACCATTGTTCCCTAAAGAGCCCTCTCTCCTTGCCTCTAGCTCTTGCCTTCAGGACCTTTGCTGGATCTCCTCAGCCTTCACCCTTCTGCTCTGAGACCACCTCTGAGGACTGATGATAATACAGGTAGATTTGGCCAAGCCACTAGACAGAGGGGAGGGGCCCTAAGGCAGCGAGGAGTGCATTCCCCACATAAAGAAGCTAGTGTGGCAGCACCACATTGCCCCAGTAACCAACCTAGCATGGTGCATGATGACAGATTTTCCTGCCCCAGGCAGAGACGTGGCAGAAGGAAGGCTTGCACAGAGTCTGTGCAAGGCCAGAGCACAGTGGGTGAAGGGAAAAGTCCTCCCACCCACTCACTTCTAATTCCTGACAGGTCACAATGGCATATGTACCATAAAGGTTAACATGGCAGCAGGGGCAGGTGCTGAACTACCAGTCTAGACTGGGAAAAGAATGAGAATGGCTGGGGAAGCTGAAGCTTTCAGAGCACATGGAAGCTCAGACTGGAAGATTTAAGTGGAAGGAGAGCAGAGACTCACCACTTCTTTTCCTCTGGGATCCACACATGGGCGCGTGGGACCCACAGGACCCACAGAGCCCTGAAAACCTAGGGCTTTCCTCAAAATAGAGGAAAAAGTAAAGGCTATGACAAGTGAAATAAAATAAAATGTACAGGGAACCAAGGGAAGGAAACTGGGACTCAAATCAATGGTTTGGGGCAGAAGGAAGAAATAAACATTAAACCAGAACAGAATGAAGAATCAAGAATTCAAAAAAATGAGAAGCAGCTTAGGAACCTCCAGTACAACTTTAAATGTTCCAATATCCTAATCATAGAGGGGCCAGAAGGAGAAAAGGAAGAACAAGAAATTGATAACTTATTTGAACAAATGATGAAGGAGAACTGGCAAAGAACATAGATTTTCAGGAAGTCCAGGACACTCAAAGAGTCTCAAAAAATTGGACCCAAGGAAGCACACACCAAGGCACATCATAATTATGTTAGCCAAAATTAAAGATCAGGAAAGAATCTTGAAATCAAGAGAAAAGGAGAGAGTTACCTGCAAAGGAGTTCCCATAAGATTGCCAGCTGATTTCTCAAAAGAAACCTTGCAGGTAAGAAGGGGCTGGAAAGAAGTACTTGAGGTCATGAAAGGCAAGGACCTGCATCCAAGATTACTCTATCCAGCAAAGCTTTCATTTAGAATGGAAGGGCAGATAAAGTGCTTCCCAGATAAGGTCAAGTTAGAGGAGTTCATCCTCACCCAGCCTTTATTATATGAAATATTAAAGGGTCTTACCTAATGAAAATGAAGATCTAAACTATCAATAGTAAAATGACAACAAAGTCACAGCTATTAACAACCGAACCTAAAAAAAAGTGAAAACAAAAACAAACTAAGCAAACTAGAGCAGGAACAGAACCACAGAAATGAAGATCACATAGAGGGTTATCAGTGGGGGAGTGGGAGTGAGAGAGAGGGGAGCATTGGAAAAGATACAGGGAATAAGTTGCATAGATGGTAGGTAGAAAATAGAGGGAGGTTAAGAACAGTATAGGAAATGTAGACGCTACAGAACATACACATATGACACATGGACATGAACTAAAGGGAGGGAATGCGGGTGGGAGGGGATGTGCAGGGTGAAGGGGAATAAGGGGGGGAATGAGACAACTGTAATAGCATAATCAATAAGATACATTAAAACATATTCAAAAGAAAAAAAAATCCTCTGAGGAAGAGATCTGCTCTTTTGTTTTTGAAAAATACCTTAATGGATCTTTTAAGTCTGCAAAACAAGCCCCCCAGGCCTGCTGTGCTTGAGAGGGACCAGACAGAGGGGAAGCTAATTCCACTACCTAATAAACCGACAAAAATTTTGGAAGTATCCCAGGAGATAGCCTTTGGAAGGTGGCCCCAGCAAGAGAGAAGAAGTTAAGGACCTAAGGAAAAAAACAGCCAGAGAGGAGGCAGCCTTCTCCCACTAGTCCCTCCTGGCACTGACACCCTGGAGGACAGCACTGGTTTTTCCACAATGTGTTGGAGTCATTTTACCTAAATGTTGATAGATAGGGTAGTGCAGCACCGGAATGCTGAGGCATCTGGGTTACAGATTTCAACCACAGAATTGGTTATTTTATTTCCTGGGTCTGCAAACTTTTAGTATAAACCCATAAATTGGCATGTTGGTGCCTACTTCAAACTTTTGGGGGGTCACATAAGGCTGGAAGCAGAGGAGAATGATGAGATGGTGATGTGGCAACTGGCCACCAGGGACTCAGGAGCAGCAGAGGCGACAAAGGGCTATATGAATTCAGTTGTTCTGCAGTTCACAAGGACACCTTCTGTCTCATTGCTTCACCAAATGAGTCACCAGGACAACCTGCATCACTTGCTATGATGATGATCAAATGCTGAAGCCCGCTCTGGTCTGTAGCAGAGGCTAGGTCACACCTGGTGCCACCTAAGCTGAATGTGTTCCATTCGAAGGGCTAGCCTTTATTCTCAGATAATGTCCTCCTTATATTTCATGAAATGATGAGAATTTTTTTCCCCGACCTTACTTGTCAGTTAAAATTTCAACCTACTATTACCTCCATTTTTCTGAAAACACTATTTCACTGGCCCTTGAAATCCTGAATTCTGACAAGAAGCCCCACTGGGAAGGTCCTGTGCCTGGAGTGGGTCTCAGCCAGTCTGAAGGGCAGAGCCCTTCTGGAGCAGCAAGGACAGCCCCTCCTTTCTTTCCTGAGGCCCCTGCACCTCCAGTTCAGTGTGTGTGGCTCTGGCCCTCACTATCTGTCAAGAAGATATGCACTACCTTTCCCAGTGAAACCTGCCCTACAAGCAACCAGTAGGGGCACTTGATGGGGCACTCAAGAGTTGGAAAATTTTAGTTTAAGCTAAAGAGTTAATAAACCTACTAGGTAATGCATATATTAAAGCTATTGTTTCAGGAGCTGAAGGTACAGCCTACCCTGGCTCCCAGGAGAGACAGATGACCTCCTGGGGCACACCTAGGGAGCACTGCCTGGGGCATAGCTAGGGATATCTGGTCCATTGTGCTCCTGGGAGAAACAGACAGCTAACTGCCCAAGGCAAGAACCCTGCAGTTTTTTAAATTATAATTTTCCCTGAATTTCAAATTCCCTCACCACACTTTGTTATCTGTTATAAAAAGACTGGCTTGGAAAAAAATGTAGGATGGTCTGTTAGGGTACAAACCCACCATCTTCTCAAATCGCTGGCCATCTGAATAAAGCGCCTATGAAGATTCAATCCCTGTCTCTGCTTATTAGGTCTGGTAGGTGACAGGCAGCACGAATGCTGGTTTCATATTCTGGTGACTCCATTCTGGGACAGATCTGGGGACTCTCTGGTAAGTCTGGGTATTGGCGGGGAGTCCTGATTGCCACCTGGACTGGGGATAGGGCGGGAAGTGTGGACTTGAGACTCCCTAGCAGCTTCCTGAGGACTCTCCTTCTCTGACTCCCAGCACTCCCCGTCATTTTGCATATTTGGCTGAATCATTGTTCTTTCTGGTTCAGGTTATAAGCCCAGAGGTTATTATAAGCCCAAGTTATTATAGATGACTTAGGCCATCTATAATTAAGGTACCTTCTGGTTCACAGAACTCTATCTGATAGAACAGGGTGAAAAGCCTCCATTCTGGAAAACAGCCCTTTGGGGTGAGTTTTGGCTAATTGGTCAACCTATGCTTATAAACGATCGACTAAAAAGAAAATGTTTTTTTACTGCAACGGTGGGTTTTTAAATTACTGTATTATACTGTAACTAGAGTTGTTTTGTCAAAGATCAGGGAAGTTGGATGAAATGCCTTACATAGAAGCTTCCATGAGATTACATGAGATGCAGAATTAAAAAGAAACAGGTTAATGGCCCAGAGAAAAGGGAATTTGCCTGTGAAAGATAGCAGGAGCTCAGAAGAGAGGGACCAGGAAGATCTGGATACCATGGCTGCTGTGAGCGTGGTCAGGGTTCCCACGGCCCCCTCCTGCCCTGGAGGATCTTTCTCCTTACTCGGCTGAGGGAACTGGTCTCACCATCTGGAACCTGTCAGGGAACCAAACTCGGTACAGTAAAAGCCCCTACAAGGGCAAGGAAATACCCTTTGCAAAAACTCCCAGGGGCAGTAGGGCCAGAGGGCCAGCCCACTATATATTACTGGGAACATACTCCATTTTCTACATCAGATCTGTTAAACTGGAAAAACTCTGAAAGGAACAGGGTATATACCCCTTTAGAACGGACAAAGGAGTGCACCAGGTTCTTGAGTCCCTGAAGCTGCACCTGGCTTCTGCACCAGCCCATGGGCTTCCAAACCTACTAAAGGCTTCTCAGTTATACATTCATGAAAGGCAGGGCATTGCCCTAGGAGTCCTCACCCAAATGCTTAGTGACATGCTGCAACCCATCGCTTTCTTGTCAGGGAAAACTAGATCACACTGTCCAGCGGTGGCCAGCCTGCCTGAGAGCTGTGACAGCCACGTGTAAGCTCTTACAGGAAGCTGAAAATTTTCCTTGGGACAGCCTAATCGCCGTTTATGTACCCCAGCAAGTGTTGAGCCTGCTGGAGCAAGAGGGAAATTTGTGGCTCACTGCTGGAAGAAGGGGCAGGTGCAAAGCAATTCTTGACAATTTCAACATCTCCCTCAAAACTGTGAACTAAATCCTGCCTCGCTTCTCCCAAACTCTGACATGGCTGTGCTAATGCATGACTGTGCTGAGATAACTGATGAAGTACACTCTAGCAGAACTGACTTACAGGGCTATCCTCTAAAAGAGGCAGGCTGCACTCTTTGCAGATGGAAACAGCTATATGGACAAAGCGCCCAGCAGAAAGGCTGGGTGTGCAGTTGTGAGTCTGGAAGGAACAGCAGAGGCAAGGCCTTGCCGCCAGGAACCTCTGCTCAGAAAGCCGAACTGACTGCAGTAATGAGGACACTAGAATTGTCGCACAAAAAGAGAGCGAATGTGTATATTGACCTGACGTGCTCTGTCCTAATTTTGCCTACACATGGTTCCATCTGGAAGGAAAGAGGACTATTAGTCTCCAGTAAATAGAAAATTAGGCATGCAACAGAAAATTTAAACTCATTAGAAGCTGTTCAGGAACCTCCCAGGGGGCAATTACGCACAGGCTGGGGCACCAGAAAGAGGACACTGAAGTGGCTTGAGGACACAATCTGATCGATCAAGCAGCAGAAGAAGCTGCTAAAGGAACGTTTGTAATACCTTTGGTACCTGTTCTAGACTCGTCACATTTCAACCCTGAATGTTTGATGGCAGACTTAGAGAAAGCTGAGGGTTGAAGTTTTGATGAAGAAGGTCCTGATAATGGATGGAAAAAGAATAAGAAAGGAGCTATATTGCCCCCTGACCATTTGGTAGAGCCAGTCACGAAGCATGTGCATGAGGCCACTCACTATGGAAGGGACTCACTAACCACCTATGTCAAACCATGGCTCACAGGTCCTGGGATTGCTAAAGCCATATGAAAAATAATTGTTAGATGTGTTTTATGCCAGAACAACCCCAAGACAGATCCCCATCCAAAGAAAGAAGGGAAACAATACCAAGGACAGAGACTCCTTGAGGACTGGCCAATAGAATTTACTCAGATGCCAAGGGTCTGAGAGTGGAAATATTTGTTAGTCTTTGTTGACACTTTTCAGGGTGGGTAGGAGCCTATCCCACTAGAATGGAGAAATCCTCAAGGTAGTGAAAGCCTTTCTGAAGGAAGTAATTCCTCGCTTTGGCCTACCTGGCAGCATCCAGAGCAATAAAGGACCTGCTTTTGCTCCAGAAATTACACAGAAGGTTAGTAAATTTTTAGGAATCAAGTGGAGATTCCACATGGCACGGAGACTTCAGGCTTCTGGGAAGGTAGAGAAGATAAATCTTGAAGAAAAATATAGACAAGCTGTGTCAGGAAATTCATCTCCATTGGGATCAAGCTTTGCCTATCACCCTACTCAGGATAAGGCTGGGTCCTCAAAGTGGGATTCAATTGCGTCCTTATGAAATTGTGTACAGGCAACAATTTCAGGCTATGATTGGGGTGGGAGATATGTATATAGATCAAGAAGTGAAAGTAAAGAAATACGTACAACACTTAAGTCAGACTTCAGCTGTAATGACCTTGCCTGTATCAGAGTCCTCTCTCCTACAGGTTCACTGTATTCCTTTGAGCTTACAGATAAGGTGCTCCTCGAGACTTGGACAATAGCATCTACAGAAAGCCAACTAGAAGAAAAGTGGACTGAACCTTGGGACTTACTCCTCCCCACCCCCACCGTGGTGAAGTTGGCAGGAATAAAACCTTGGATTCACCACCCCAGAGTAAAGAAAGCACTGGAGGAACCATGGACCACTGAACCCCAAGAAGACCTGAAAGTCATCTTTCGAAATCAATGACTTATGTTCTTTTCATTACCTCTTGCTTAACCCCCTGTTAATGAAAAACTTATTTCTTTCAAATGAGATGCAAATATTTGGGTATATTTAGCAAAAAAAAGTTCTAAATATTTATGACTTTCGTCTTGCAGGTCAACCTTACATTCAACAAACTTTCACTTCATGTCTTGTAGGTGTGTGTGTACTCTCTTGGAAAGCCTTAGAAATTATACTGTGTTTGAGCATATCAAAAAGAAAATTACCTACTCCAATATTTATAATTGGGGACCAGTGGTAACGATAAAGGGCAGGGAAATCTTTTCCTTAAAGGTCGCTCATGTAGCCCCATCCAGAGAGTGTGCAACTTTTGTCAACTGTAATAAAAACTGTTTTGTGCTCTCAGCAGGTTGGAGATGAAATGCACCACCACCACTGATATATCCTATGTTTTTGCTCATGTTAAATTGCCTTCAGGATGGTTTCTAATATGTGGAAGGACTGTCTATTCCTATGTTCCAGCAAATAGTTCTGGGGGAACCATCTCTCTGGGAAGACTGATGGTGTTTATACCTCAGAAGTCCCACCCAACCCGGGCTCGAATGGACCTCTCCCTTGCATCTGATTATAACAGTGATTTACATCTTTTTAGCCTTGCTAAATATGTGTCTCTAACCATATTTGTAATGCCAGCCATGGTAACCTATTTGAATATAGAAATAAGTAGATTAGCCTGTGCTATGGCAAAAGCTTTGAATGCCACCTCACAAGCCATCAGTGCCGTTAGTCAAGAACCAGGACAAGTTAGAGAAGTGGTATTAGAAAATCAAGCAGCATAGACTACCTCCTTTGAGACATAACTATGGATGCAGACAACTGAAAGGACTCTGCTGTTTCAACCTAACTGACAGTTCACAGCTGATAGACCATAAAGTTAAAGCAAGCAAATGATGTAGTGTCCAATATAAAACAAAGAGAGGAATCCTTTGGTATTGATTTGTCTAAACTAACCTCCTGGCTGCCTAGTATCACTGGTCTTTGAGAGGCATTTAGTGCTTTTATTCTTATCATTTTATTTCAGCATCATAGCTTGTTGTTGCATCCAATATGCCCCCTTATGTGATCTGCAGTTAAATGTATTTCTAAGCCCCCTACCAGACAGTCTAATGCTGTTAAGTTACATGCTCAACAGCAAAATGAGAACTTCCATATGAAACTGATCTCACAGAAATAAGATATTTTAAAACTAACAGTGGGGAATGATGGGGGACTCAAGAGTTGGAAAATTTTAGTTTAAGGTAAATAGTTAATAATGCATGTGTTACAGTTATTGTTTCAGAAACTGCAGATAAGGCCCATCCTGGCTCCCAGGAAAGACATCCGACCTGGGCACTGCTAAAGGTCACCGCCTGGGGACAAGTGGAGACAGACCATTGTGTTCCAGGGAGAGACAGACCACTGACCAACCGCCCCTGGGAACACGGGGACTAACTACCCAGGACAAGAATACTGTGGGGAGCGGGGTGGGTATCTAATTTTCTCTGAATTTCAAAATCCCACACCACACTTTGTTCTCTGTCATAAAAAGGCTGGTTTGAGAGGAAATGTGGGATGGTCAGTTAGGGGACAGACCCTTAGGACACAAACCTGAAGTCTTTTCAGATCACTGACCATCTGAATAAAATGCCCATAAACATTCAATCCCTGTCTCTGCTGATTGGGTCTGGTAGGTGACAGGCAGCCTGAACACCAGTTTTTCCAGTTTCACAGTGAAGGATTTTGGACACTTTCTGGCCTTGGACAAACTTACTGGTTTTCCCTGAATGAGCCTCAGACTTAGAAACAATGTATTTTAGTGGGATGTTCAGTTCACAGTATCAGAATTTTTCTTCTCCTCAGTCACACCTGAATACTGGTCAGCCTTTAAGAGAGAAAAAACCTTTTCATGATCTCTTGCAGTCTCTCTTTGCTCTTGTCATGAAGCGAATGGCCCTCTCTCACCCATCATCTCCTTTTCTTGGCTTGCCAGGCTCCTGGACCCGCGCCTCCTCCCAGGGGCTCCCCTTCCCCTCTGAACACATGCACATGAAGCTCTTCCTCCATGCTCTTCCCTTGGTTCTCTGCTCCCTGCACACCAGTGCTTCTCAAACTCATCTGGACATGCATTCAAATCATGTGTCAGTCTGGTGAGTACCTGGCTGCCTGCTGCAGGCCTCTGGGGGCCAATGATTAGCCAGAGTTTGAGTTTAAGAGTCCCTTAAGTTATGCAGAGCCACCAGGTGCTGATGATTCTCCCTCCCCCAGGGCAGACCCCAGGGCAGACAGAGGCTCAGTGTGTCATCACTTGGGGCAGGGCTCCTCATGGCACATCTGTTCTAAGTTTCCCATGGCAGCTTTGGGAAGGCTCCTCCCAGTCAGGATGTGCAGTACGCTCCCTTCTCCCACCTACACAGTCTGGGAGGGCACCTCGGCAGTTCTGGCCTACACCTTCACAGCTCTTGGCTCTTCAGGCCCAAGCACCTCAAAGGTCACTAGGAGAGAAGTTGTGGCCAGCACCTCTCTCCATGTCTGTGGGCAGAGAGTGTGCTTGGAGTCAGGTGGTAAGAGCTCCACCATTCCCAGAACCCTGCAGACACTTGCTATTTACTCAGCTCCTTCCTTCCTTCCTTCCTTCCTTCCTTCCTTCCTTCCTTCCTTCCTTCCTTCCTTTCTTCCTTCCTTCCTTCCTTCCTTCTTTTTTGCCAGTAACACATAATAATCTTTCATTACTGTGTTAATTTACATTTCTTTGATCAATAATGCAGTTTGAGCATCTTTTCAAATACTCCTTAGTTTTTCAAGTTCCTTAGTCCCTGGTCTGATTGTAATTCTTTGCCCACTGCTCTACAGGGGTGCTTCTCAGCTGCCTGGCTTTTCTCACAGGCTCTTGGGCATTATCCAGAGTTATCTTCACCTGCAGAAACAACTTCCATTGTTTGGAGCTTCAGTGTCCTGAATTATATCATCCACGTGTGCTTAGAAAAGTGAGTAGCCCTAAGACAGGGTGAAGAAGGTACAAGACCCAGAAGCTCAATGACCTAGATGCTGCATTAGGGAACAACCGTCTGGTAGGCAGGCTTCTTGGGAGTAGTAAGGAGGCCAACTTCCAGAGGTTTGTTTAGCTGAAGAATCCTTCTGGTAGGCACCAAGTTGGGAATGGAGAGGGTTGGTGCAAAGCCCAATTTCCCTGTGCCTGCACAAGACCCTGGCCTGTGGAATGAGGGCATCACCTTCCTGCAGAATACAGGCCCACTTCCCTCAGACACATTGGCAGACTGAAAGGCCAAAGATAGAGCTGTGAGCCCAGGGAGGCTCGCAGACTGCTGTGCCTTTCACACTGACCTCAAAACCATCCCCCAGCCTTTGGAAGCAAACACAATATGCGTGAGTCACTGCATGGGGCCAGGTGTACATGTGTAGCATCATGTATATTTGGGGGACACAATATTAATGGCAATGTGCATGTGCCTGTAAACTTGTGTGTGAGTGTGTGGGGGTCTATGTGGGTCAGCTGATGTACAAATGCTCATATGAACACAATTGGGTACAAGGGGTGTGTATTCAGCTCCTACAAAGCACGAGGCAGTGAGAGGTGCCATACTGCAGTAATGGAGAATCTGGAGGATGAGGAAAAAAAAAGAAAAAGGCTGAGTTTGTGTATCCCCAAATTCATATGTTGAAGTGCTAACCCCCAATGGATGACATTAGGAGGTGGGGTCTCTGGGAGTCATGATTAGGTCATGAGAGTGGAGTCTTTATGAATAGCATTAGTGCCTTTATAACAGAGACCCCAGAGAGCTTTCTGTCTATCTCCATTACATGAAGACAAAGAGAAAAATGGTTACCTATAAACCACAAAGAGGGTTTTCAACAGACACAGAATCTGCCAGTACCTTGATCTTGGCCTTCCCAGCTCCAGAACGGGGAGAAATAAATATTTGATGCTTAAACCCCTCAGTGAATGGTATTCTGGTGTAGCCGCCCTAGAAAACTAAGAAAGGAACTGGAGCAATTAATAGTGTTTCTCCCTTATTCTCCTCTTCTATGATTCCTTCTCTGTCATTCAGCACATGATGATTCACATACATTCTAAAACAATCTCACAGTTGGATGGAACCATCTAACACTTGAAACCCTCCTGCAGTAGCCACTCAAGGAAGCACGTGCTGTTCTGACATGCCTGACACCATCCAAGGCGCCCACTGCCATCCCAGGCGGCTCTGATCACTGCAGATGCCACGTTTATATTATCTGGAATCAGTGCCCTTGCAAATTCCATTCACTGATACACTCTTATCTTTTGTGACCCTATGATAGAGTCACAAACCAAGTTTCTCTTCTCTCTGCCAGCCTTGTCGTATCTCTGGAACTATGACTCCCAGGATGGAACATGATTCTCCAGACTGTCAGATCAGAGTGTTCAGGACAGTTGAGAAGTATTTGCCATGTTCAGAACAAGGTGGGATAGGGACTGATATCTAGGCAATTCTGAGAACTCCTGCAGATCAAAGCAGATACAACAATAGAACAATAGGGAAAAAAATAACAACCAGAGAATAATGGAGAAGAAACTCAACAAGCTAAGGAGGATTAGAAAAGATGGTCAAACCAAACCAGTAACCAAAGAAATTCAAATTAAAATAATAAAAATAGGATTACTTTATACATGTTAGACTGGCAAAAAGAAAAGTTGAGTGATAGCAAACATTGGCAGGGATGTCGGATCAGTAGAACTCTAATCACTGGTGAGTTCTAACTCACTGTACGTGGGAACAGTAGAACTCTAACCACTGGTGAGTTCTAACTCACTGTACGTGGGAACAGTAGAACTCTAACCAATAGAACTCTAACCAACAGTAGAACTCTAACCAATGTCAAATGAAGCAACTGCACAAGACAGCAGCCTGGATAGCTTGGATAGATAAGGATGCACTGCCCTCTGACCCAGCAGATCCTTGCCTGGGTATACATCCCAAATGCTTTCTCATATGGGTCCATAGGGACATGTACAAGGATGTTCATTGCAGTTGTCTGTGATTGCAGGTATTTGAAAACAATCTGAGTACCTAATGACCAAGGGAGTCATTGGGTGAAATGCTGGGGGATTCAGCATTTAGGAGCATTTAGAAACAATGAGAGCCCTGGCTGGTATAGCTCAGCGGATTGAGCACAGGCCTGCGAACCAGAGGATCGTGGTTCGATTCCCAGTCAGGGCACATGCCTGGGTGGCAGGCCAGTTCCCTGCAGGCCATCTCCCAGCAGGAGATGCATGAAAGGCAACCATACATTGATGTTTCTCTCCCTCTCTCCTTCCCCTCTAAAGATAAATAAATAAATAAATAAAATCTTTTTAAAAAAAAGAAACAATGAACTTCATGTACTCATGGCGACACCAATGGAAATTGAACAGCAAAGTGCTAAGTGGGCAAAATAAGACAATATGAGCCCTGGCTGGTGTAGCTCAGTGGATTGAGCGCGGACCTGAGAACCAGACGATTGTGGTTCGATCCCTAGTCAGGGCACATGCCTGGGTTGCAGGCCAGTTCCCATCAGGGGACCCATGAAAGACAATCATACATTGATATTTCTCTCCCTCTCTCCTTCCCTTCCCCCCTAAAGATAAATAAATAAAATCTTTTAAAAAATAAAAATAAAAAATAAGACAATATGAGCTCAATGACATCATATCATTATAAAATTTAAAACAACAGCAATACACACTTTATAAGAGGACATACAAATAAGAAAAATGTATTCTAGGCAAACAAGGAATGGAGAGAGAAAAGGTGAATTTAAAAAAACAAACAAAATAAGGAAGGAGACTGGTGTGTACCAGTATTGGTGATGTGCCAAGAATCAGAGGTGGAGGGATTTTTATATTTCCCATAACATGGCCTAAAGTCATATTAGCATTTTAAGTAGCCACACAAAGACCACTAGGTATCTTTTCTTGATATTCCTACCACCCCCATCCAATTCCCAAACAAATGTTGTTGTTTTTTTAACCAAAATCCAGGACTCCACACTTAGTGCTATTTCAGTTCTCCTCGGTATATTTGATCTATTTTTTCAGGTCATAAAGCACTTTATAGACCCTGGTTCTGTTATCCACGATGCTAGCTATTCTTCTTTTCTTAATGGTACACAGAATGAAGGTTCATCTGCATTCTCCTTAAAGCTTCTCTCATTTAACTCTTACCAGGCAGACACTGTAGGCCAGACCCTATACCAGGTACAAGTGTGTAGATGGGACAGGGTCTCAAGGTCTGAGCAGCTCTAAATGTTATTACTAAATGTTGTCCTTGCTGAATATTAAAATGCCCAGTATTTTGCAGACTAGCTGTATATAGGATGTGCTTGACGGGAACTCGGTGGGATAAATGAAGCCAAGAGAAAAGAAGAAGTAAAAGTATAACTAAGCAAACAGTGTATACAAGCAATAGCTAAGCCTCCCTTCTGGAAGACAGTTTTGGATATGAATCCACTGCCTCTTTTATTTGCTGCAAGTAAATAAAACTACCTTGTGACAACCACGTCTCATTCTTGAATGCAGCACCCCAAAGGGTGAGCCCCTTGAGTTCAGTAACACAAGCAATACAAAAATATAAAGAAAAGGTCCCTGTCCTCAAGGAGCTCACTGTCTAGAGACATGAACATCCAAGGTTACAATTTGCCAGCACTATTGCTGTAATTGTAATTGAAGGGGCATAGGGACAGAGGAAAGAAAAGCAGTGCAGTCTCTCTGGAGATTAGATTAGGTAAAATGTCCTTGAGGGGCAGAATTTAGGTGGCAAGTTGATAGGAAAGGAGTCAAGGAGGGAGAGCTGAAAAGAGATAGCAGGAAGAGTGGACCTGCAAGGCAGGGAGTGAGTTTGCACAGCTCTGTTGGCCTGCTGCATCTGCATTCCAGCTTCTCCCAGAGTCGGTCTCCATTTTCACTCTGGCAAGCTGCCCTCCCATGTGCTTCAGGAAACGCTAATCCTAAACCCTGATCCAGGATTGTAGAGACATCTCAAGAGCTGGACTGTCAGAGCAGTGCCTGCTCCTAGTCACTCTGATAGGTTAATGGGTGGGTACCTTACCCAAGGCAAGCCAATCAGGTTCAACCAGAGCCAATTTTGGGATTTTGCTTCAATCCCAATGTGAAAAGGATGCTCTTGCTGCTGGGTTTGTTCCTGTGAAGATGTAGCAGTCTGGAGCTGTGGCAGCTATCTTGCTTCAACGTAAAGAGAAGCCTGACATAGAAGGGAATCAATAAAGAAAAAAGAGTGAACTGAGAGAGAAACAGCTTTCTAATGACATTGTTTGAGCCCTTGGACCCAGCCATGCCCCAAGCTGAGCCATATCTATCTCCTGATGTTCAGTTACATGAACCAATAAATCTCCTTTTGCTTAAATTAATTTGAATTGGGATTTTTTTCCTTGCAATTTAAAGAGTTCTGACTGGTCCAAAGTGACAGAAGATAAAATTAGACAAATAGGCAAGAACCAGATGGGAGTTTGTATTACATCCAGTAAGACAGGGGTTGTAGAAACTGAAGAATCCAGAGCAGAACCTAAAATTGCATGATTCACATCAGAGATCACTATGGTGGTCACGGTTGAAGACAAGATCGGAGATGAGAAGCCAGTTAGGAGGCTAATGCAGTCTGCAAGTAAACAAAATTAGCACCCCAAACTAAGAGAGTCTTTGTTCAGTGTGCTATATAGCAAGCTACCATGCACTGGCCAGCTTAAACAACACTTATTTCTCACAATTCTGGAGTCTAGAAGTCCAAGATCAGAGTACTGGCATGATTAGGTTCTCAGTGAAGTCCATCTTCCTGGTTTAAGGATGGCTGCCTTCTGATTGTATTCTCACATGGTGAAGAACAGAGAGAAAAGTAAGTTCTCGCATGTCTCTTCTTATAAGGTCATTAATCCCATTCATGAGGTCTCTACCCTCATGACCTAATTACCTCCCAAAGGTCCTATCACCAAATATCACATTGGGAATTAGGGTTTCAACACATAAACTTCGAAGGAACATAAACATTCCATCCGTAACAGGAAAAAAAAACCCAGAAAGAACAGATCTATGAGAAACTTAAGAGATGGGATCCATTGGATGTAAAAATGAAGTAGAATTGAGAGAGACATAGAAACAAGGGAAAGAGAAGATTCTGGAATAATTCTTGGGTTTCTGGTGTTGATGACTTTACGGCCCAGAGCGCCCTACCTGACACAGAACATGAACAAGGAGCAGGTTTAGGGGGAAGAGAAGGAAGCAGGAAGACAGGGCAATGACGTCTTCAGTTTAGCACACACTTATTTGAGGTGCCTATGAGACATTGAATGAAATGCCCAATACTAATGATTCCACAGGTATGGAGTTCAGAAGATAGGTTCATGGCTATGGATGTACACATAGGGTCAGAGAAGACTTCCCAGAGGAAGTGATAGATGAACTAAGAACCCAAGAATGACTTAGCAAAAGCCAGGTAAAGAGGAAGGGGAGGGGAGTGTTGCAGGTAAACGACACTGCATACACAAAGCCCCCAAGGCCTGAGAGAGCTTGCTATCTGCTCTGAATGTCATTTGAAAGACCATGAAGAAAATGAAGACTCCTGACCAATTCAGCCCAGACACCTCTGCCTGTATCTGCTGTGAGTCCTCAGGAGCCGTGGTAGAGGGAGAGTGTGGTTGGCATACATGTGACCAGCCATGGGAACTAACAAAAGCCGGAGGTGTTTTCTTGTCTGCCTTGAGCAGCAGGGAGACAGATACAAGCAAAGAATAGCTAAAGCTGCTGCAAAAATGAATTTCTTTTGAAACAACACAAATGAAAAACAAAATCCTCTTAACCTAGTGACGGTCCTGATGGAATAAAGCATTTTCTCTGAAACTAGCCCCAAATTAACAAAACCATAATTAGGATTACTCAATGAGCAGATCAGAATTCCACAGAGAAACTATTTACTTAGGCAGAACCTCCTCAATTCAATAGCTCTTTCAATTAATTTTTTTGCTTAAGTTTTGGATTTCCACTGACTAATCTGCTGGCATTTAGGAGGATTTGTAAACCACTTGCTAAGTAGTTAGGAAATGTGAAATGTCTTTGCCAGGAAGCTCCTCGGGGACCTCTGTAAGAACACACAGAGAGGAATGAGGTGTCTGAAGTGCCTCATTACAGCCAACAGGACACCACTCTCCCAGAGCTAGGTCCCCTCCCACTGGAGTGTGCCTGACCAACCGTCCGGAGCAGCCTGGAGTTGTCCCACGCCTTGGCCAAGCCCTAGAGTGGCAGCTGCACCTGCAGGAGGGATAGAAAACGGGCGGCAGCCTGCTCTGCAGAACTGCAGGCTTTGTTTGGACAGTTGGAGCTGATAGGGGTTACACAATGGAAGTGGACTGTGTCACTTTGAATGTGATACTGAATCAAGCCTGGGCCACATGGAACACTAAGATCTGTGTGGATTACCCTAAGATTTTGACTGGTAAGATACATGGGACAATTCTTGATGTGGAAGAACCCTTGCTGTGCAAGGCCCTACCCACAGCCCTGACCCACCTACTACCACCGTCTCTGGCTGCTTTGATCCTCAGCCCTCCTCCCTATATGCTCACACACATTCCCACCTGTATGGGACACTTCCGCCCTCTTGACACTCACCTTTGTCCTGGTTGTGCCCTCTACATTAATTGTTCTTTTCCTTAGAGAAAGGACTTGGTTCCCAGTGTTCCCGGTGTAGAGGGCAGAGGTTCCAGTGTTTTGTGTCTCCCAGGCCTGGTTCTCTTCCAATGGGAACCTCTCATCTCCCCATCACCAACCCTGAAGCAAGACTCAGCACTCTCCTTTTTCCTCCAAAGAAAATCCAGCACACAGAGTAAGAAATTGATTTTGTTCCGAAGTTTTAACAGGGGAGATGTAGTGGGGGTTCACATCACAGAGCACGCAGCACACTCCACAGAAAGTCTAGTTAGGCAGCTCCACTCTCCCTGAAGAGATAGCTGTTCCTCCACCGCACAGTGTCCTCCCCCTTGACCTTTCTCCACAAAGCTTCAGTCTCCATTCCCACCTACCCCGATCCCATACGTGTCCCTCTCTTCCTGCAGAGCAGTGTAACTCTGCCCTGCCTTGCTTCCAATTTTGCAGTCTCCCTCCTATGACCCCCACTCAACTAACAGTCTGGGCTCCATCTTCTCCAGATGGCAGTGGGGAGCGGTAAATAGCAAACACCGTTTTTCCACATCCCACTCTTTCCCCTCGTGAATGAGCACCAGAGCTCCTGAGAAGCCCAGTGCAAGGTCTAGCTGGAGGTGAGTGAACAGTCCTAGTGGTCATGGTGGCTGCAGGAGCCTTCATAAGCCACCTCACTCCTGTTCAGGCAGTCTGTGATGCACTTGAGGCTGCCCAGAGGTCCATCTAACGACTCTTGCAGAGGCAGCTCCACCCAGAGACGGACTCGGGTCCCACATGTGCACAGGACTCACCAGACCACAAGAAACTGAGGCCCAGACTAAAGCAAGAAAGTGGAAGAATTCATCTTTACAGGAAAAAATGTCCATGCTTCAGTTGTGCAAAGGGCAGTTTCTGTAAACTATAAAATCTAAAGTCACAGGCCCTGTTTATTGGGTGGTCACTGGGTTTCCCACGTGCCTTGGGATAAAGAAACAACCACATCCTCTCTCTCTCCTTCAAGCCTCACCCACACATTGCCACCGGGGAAAGCTGCTGAAAATGTAGCTCCTCCCACGGGAAGGGCCTGGACACTGCAGGCAGTCGCCTGTTTGTGCCCACACATTGCTCTGGGGAAAAAATGATTATTGCTCTTACTCCTTGGAGGAGGAGAGAAAAATGTATCTAATTGACCTGGGCAGCTCCAAACAGACATCTCATTTTAGAACTCTTGGGAGGGGCTCTCTTTAATGGCACTCGAATCTAAGGTTGGGACTTCGAGTCACCAAGGGCAGGGATGAGGGTGGGGAACAGAGGTTTGGAATCCCGGCTGGTAGGGAGTATCTGAACTTCTGATGTGCCAGCAGTGGAGCACCAAAGAGCAAAAACTAGAGCAGTGTGTAGGGGACCTTCTGGGTTACAGTAGTCCCTGTGCATCTACATAAAATGTTCCAAACCCCCAGTGAATGCCTGAAATCATGGATAATCCTGAACCCTATATATATTGCACTGTGTTTTTTCCTATACATACCATTCCACCTAAAGGAAGCACTGTACAGTTTCTCTATGACATATAGAGAAATTGCCAGCATATGACAAATTGCCAGCATCGCTACTTCTGTGCTTTGGGGCCATTGTTAAGTAAAATATGGGCGACTTGAACACAAGCACTGTGATACTGTGACAGCTGATCTGATAACCCAGATCACTGTTAAATGACTAATGAGTGGAGAGCAAATACAGTGTGGACACGCTGGACAAAGGGATGAGTCAGGTCCCAGTGGATAGAGTGGGACGGCACAAGATTTCATCACACTATTAGAAATAGTATACAATTTAAAACTGATGAATTGCTTATTTCTGAAATTCTTCATTTAATATTTCGGACCACAGTTGACTGCAGGTAATTGAAACCTTGGAAAGTGAAGCCACAGATTAGGGGGGCACTGTCCCAGAAACTTCGGAAATCCTGACAACGGAAACTCTTGGAAGGACCGGACTTCCTGCTGTTCTTATGGGTGTGGTTGCAGAGCCTTCACACATCGAAATATTTTTGTTTGGAGCATTTTACCTGGAATCTACCAAATTGAATGCTGTCAGATATTTATTTCCACTGGTTAAGATACGCATCTGACAGATTATACTTTCTAAAGATGGCCACCACAACATCACGCACCCCACGTGTCCCCTGGGATATAACCTGCCACACCCTATCAAGAGGTAGGGTTTATTCGCCCTTTGTATGTGAGTCATGCGATGTCTGCTTCCACCAGCAGAATACAACAGAAGTGACATTGTGCCAGTTCCAGCCGCAGCTTTTGACTGTCCTGGAAGCTTCTACTTCCGGACCCTTGGAATGCTCGCCCTTGGCATATCCCTTTCAGAACCCAGCTCCTCCATTGGTACTCTGATGTTTGGAGCCTTGATCCTCCAAGGGTTAGCTAATTTGTACAGCCTCTCTTATGAACGCATCACTGATGCACAAATCAACCAATCCAACTTCCAACCATCTGTCTCCTTTATCGTATTCTCCCACATCAAACCAATCTTCCCCCTGCCGTAATCACCTCAGTTACCAGACAACAAAGGACCATCCCTATAGCCAAAGCCTACCAAAATTATTCAAATTATCCAATCCTAAACTTACTCAGCCTGCCTGCCCTGCCTCACCCTCCTCCCTGCAAAAATGCCAGCAAAGGCATCCTCTCCTCCCTACCCTTCCTGCCTCCTGAGTGACTCCAGTGCTTCCTCGTGTGACTCTGCATGACATTTCTAAGCATCCAGAGTGAGTGTAAACATCTTCCCCCCTGACAGTCATGTCCACGCCTGTGTGTCTGACCAGACCTGATTAAAACAAAGCCTGGTACGGCTACCATGCTACGAGAGGCTCAAGCCATGTGGAGGGGCCACGTGAAGGTATGACAGTCGGTAGCCCCACCTGAGCGCCCGGACAACAGCCTGTGTCAGCTGCCAGCCATGTGAGTCAGCATCCTTGGACATTCCACACAGAAGACCACAGCTCCAACCAACTCCTTACGGCAACTGCATTAGAGCCCTCCAGTAAGAAGAGCTGAATACTACGTGGTGTTTTTAACAGCTCACTCTGGGGTGGTTGGGTACACTACACTAGGTAACAAGAACCTGAATGTTCTTCCACTGGAGGGTCAGTTCCTGTAAAATGTAGTTCCCTTGAATGGTATGGTAGCTCCTTGCTATCAGAGATTGAACATCACTTGGAAGCTTGAAATGCAGAATTTCAGCCCCATCTCACACTTACTAAGTCGGAGTCTTCATTTTAACAAGACCCTCTGATAAACTGAGTGCAAATTAAAGTTTAAGAAGCACTGCTCTATCAAATATTGACTATACTCTGTCCTGCTCCCCCAAGGACTCTTGAACGGGCTCTCTGTGCTCCCCCTGACCCCAGCTCCTGTCCTGCTGCTTTACTTCTGAGAGCTTGCTCCTGTGATCTTCTTCCGGCATTGCCCTTGGCTTCCTGGAGCTGCTTTGCCTGTACATGCAGACAGCCAAAGTGTCTGGGAGCTAATGTGCCCCCACGCAGCCCACACAACAACTGACTAGATGGCGGTATGAATGCCCAGCTCTCTTGCCTGGAGGTGGAACAAGCTTTAAAGCACGATTTTCTCCAGAGCTGTCCAGGATCAGTTTGAAAGGTAGGCTTTGCCTGAAATTTCACCCTGGGTTCACTTCCTCCTCCTCCCTTTCCTGCTTCCCCCACCCTCTTTCCAATTTCCAGTAGAAGATCTTCCTTAATAAGTCT